>NC_046157.1:123105813-123705813 GCF_011064425.1 Rattus rattus
TAGAGAGATATATATATATATATATATATATATATATATATATATATATATTGTTATTAATAGATGCCGCAGTCATGAAGGTATGTGAAACACACAAAAATAGTCAAGCACTGACCATTTCATTACGCGTTAGATACAGAGTTCATCTCCCAGTTCATCCCGAAGTGATGGTGTGCTGCAATGCCATGGGACTCACTGTCAGTACGCCACCAAATTGTTTTAGCCAGTCCATTTGTCGTCAGCCTTCTGAATGATCGTTTATGCTGCACTATGTTGATAAATATTTCTCACTAAATATCTTTGTTTGCATGGATTTGACGGTCACATCAACAGATGACTGGTGCTGACTCTTTTTTGTCTGTCTCCTGAGACTGGCCTTCCAGCTCCAAACCAAAAAATTCTCATTCTGTGCCTGACTTTCTCTTCTGCCCGTCCCTCACACATGATTCTCAGACCTCAGTCTCGACACACCTGCTCACCACCTTTTCACGATGCCAAAGTTGGGCGATGACCTGCCAAGCACGTGCTCACACTCATCAAACAAGTATTTAATTTTTCTGCCTACCTCAAAGTTAGCCTGTTTTCCATGGTGGTGAAGACCAGTAGACTCTCACGCATATCAGGGCTGAAGGCCACTATTTGAGGCTTAGCGGGATCTGCTTCCTGAAGATGGCCTTCGCTGAAGCTTCCATTCTCAGTTTGAGATCAAACATGGGTAGAGTCACACGAACATGTGACCATGCATGATGTTTGAAGGCCAAGGTCAATGTTCATCACAGACGAAAGTCCTCCACCACCTTCCAGGAAAACAGTTACTAAATAAGACTGTTCATCGTCTGGCCAAATAGTTGACTGGTGGCAAACATCATCTGTGTTTTGATTCTTCTGTCATTTCATTTGTTATCTTTAATTTTCTTCAAAGAACGTAGCATTATTCAGTATTATCACACGGCACCAGCCTGTTCTTTCCCAGAACAATTGTTCCTGAATTTCACAAATGTCTTTTGAATCTCTTTCACTTCCCAGTCTGTGGCTCTTTCAAACCACACTCCATACCTCTTGAACTCCTGAAACATCTGACGTTAGTGAACTCCCTGGTTGCACGATCATTTTCACCTTACCCCACACCTCCCCACCTTGAAATTGGGCCCAGAACCCCAGCCACCTGACCACTACAGTTCTTGCCACTGAGTTTTGATCATTCTGTGGCACAACACACCCAGACTTTCCCAAAAATCAGCTCTGTCTCATCTTGCCTCTGTCCTCCTTCAACTTCCTGCTCTGTCTTCTGCCTGTCTCGTCTCTGCATCCGTCCGTCTGTCTGTCTGTCTGTCCGCCTCCTCCGTCCTCTCCCGTCTCCTCCTCCTGTCCTCCCCGTCCTCCTCCTCAGACATGCAGAGAAGTCTCTGCACCTCAACATTTCACTCTGGTCCTGCAGATCATCCCGACAGCTTGCCCAGCCCATCCAAGCCATACAACGTTTCCTGTTGCCTCTGCACGACTCTTGGTTTGAACACCACTGGACCCAGGTTCCTGTCTGTCTGCAGGTCATCCGTCTGTCCAACTGTGAACTATCCCATAGTTGGTGCTGGATTAAACTCACACTCCTGAAATAACAACAACCCACACAGTTTGTGCCTTCCCAGTGGTTCTGCCTTCCCGCACACATTCAATTGGCCTCAGCCCTGATACAGTCATGAGGAGAATTGTTTTTCAAAATCTTCTGCCCAGTTAATGCACACAATTTCTAAAATCAAATAAAAAGATTGGATGTAGCTACCATCATGTTCATTGCTTCTCATTTCTATAAATCTCACCCAAATCCATCGTTAGAACATGTTAAACATTTAATCTTGGTCTGAATCATTAGAATTAAACTTATCTTCACAAACCCAACATTATGCATACTTATACATCTATTTTTTTGGTTTATTGTATATGTTTGGAAACCTAGTGTTTAAAACAATATAAAAAACAACAATGAAAAGACGTGAAAATCCTTTTTAGTGCCTAAAAAGCGCACAGCTTAGAGTTTCAATTAAAAATCTGAGTCAGGGGTACAACTGCCAGATGTTCCTTGATATTGCTAAGGGGAAAATTCAGAAGTATCATTAATTAGAAAATCTCTTGACTTCTTTTTTAAAACATCTCGACCCTGTTTGTAAGTAAAGTACTGTAAATGGAAGAGTTCAAGACTCTTTCTAACTTTGTTGCTTTCCTCATAGGAGATTTTGATAAGCGCCCAACCTCAAAAGGTTTTAATTTTATGTTATCGTTATGCTTTTTGTGTGTGCAAATGCCCGCCATAAGTACGCTACATGCAAGATCAGGAGACAAGTAAATCTGTGCCCCAGAGTAAAGCACTTTTTACCCACCGGGCCTTTGAGCAGAAGATTTTGAAAGAAAATGACAAGGAAAGGGATAGTTTTCGGTGTCCTCTACATCACGATGGTCGTTGCAGATCAAATAATGACTTAAGACGCTTTATCCGTAGAGACCATTATGAAAGTTAAACTGTCCCGCCTCAGCTCATGCGCCCTCAGCATTCATAGAGCGAATCTGACCGATAGCCAGCATCTGCTTTACGTCCTGGCGTGGCTTAACAATAGGACTGAGCTCCAGATCAGACGCGCAAAGCAGAGACGAACCCGCTTCTGGAGGCTCTTTTAGGCTCCCTGTCAGATCTCAGTATGGTGGGCTATCAAAATCACACAACATCAACCTCTTTACTACATTACGCATATTTATTTACATCAAACGCTGCTCCCTTCTGGTCCCCACCACCCCTCCTCTTGTCTCTGAGATGGTGAGGTAAATTCTCCTCACCAGCATCCCTTTCCCTCCCGGGCATCTGCAAATCTCTACAGGATTGGGCGTATCCTTCTTCCACTGAGGCCAGAAAAGACAGTCCTCTGCTACGCATAAGTGCCAGCGCATACAGCCCTGCACACCTTCTGGCCAGTTGGTGCCTCGCCTCTGAGAGCCCTGAGAGATCCAAAGAAGTTGATACTACAGTTCTTCCTAGGGGGTTTTTGCCTTCAGCTCCTTCAGTCCTTCCTTTACTTCCACAAGGGTCCCCAACCTCAGACCAATGGTTGGCTGTAAGATCTGCATCCTGTCTTTGCTGGTACAGCTCAGAGGACCGCCATGCTAGGGCTCCTGTTGGCCAAAAGGCATGGCATTAGCAATAGCGCCAGGATTTTGTGCCTGCCCATGGATGGATTCTGCCGGACTGACACTGATGGGCCTTTCCTTTCAGTCTCTGCTCCTATTTTGTCTCGAATTCTCTTTTTAGACAGGAAACAATTGGGTCCAACATTTCGATGGCAGTGGGTGGGTCCCATCCCTCCATTGGGGGTCCTGTTCATCTAATGGGAGGCTGTCTCTTCAGCCGTCTTATTTCAAAACCAAAGAAAGGGGAGTCGTGATGAAGGGCCCACAGGGCAGCAAGAGAGCTGTTATATGGCTTAGATGAGGCTCGCAAAAAGAGGAAAATAATCAGACTCAATGAATTGAGTAATTAATAAAAGAATAAGATGGGGTTCCATTAGTATGTTAGGAACAAAACAAAATAATGGCTGAAGATATGATTTTTTCCCTCTCCTGCAATGCCCTCTCTCTCTTCCTTTGGAACAACATATATATCGTTACCTTAGATCAGATAACAGATTTTTTCTTGTACCATTAATTGGGTTCTCTCTGGTCAGTGGAAGCTCAGCAAGAACGGATGACATCACTCTCTTCCAGGACCAATAGCACAGCATTGTTGGGACTGTGTTCTTTTCAAGTCCGCAATGTATGAGGTTTCGATCATCAAAATAAGCACTGATGAGCATCCTGGCAACTCATATGGGTTCCCCTACTCTAGAATAATTACTGTAAAGGGATTGGTTTAAACATTAATTTAATCGGTTTTAAATGTTTTAAGAAATGTTGGTTACTTTTTCTCAAGGTAGATGGGTGCTAATACCAGGCTACGTCAAAACTGAACCTCTATGGAGCAAAAGTATGTGCAGACAAGGAAGTGTAGACTAAAACAGCTGTGCAGTCTCCACAGTAAAAATATCTTATTTCAGCCTCGATGAGGACTAGGAGGCTGGCTGTTCTTCCAATGCCATCTAGTGGAGAACACAAGTGGATTTTTATCTGAGCTGTGGATAATCTGCCATCCTCTTCCAACTTTTAATTCATAAAATATTTAATAAATGGTGCTATATTGAGTCAACAATTAAAAAAATACACCAAAACCAAGAAGGCCAAGTATAAACCATGTTGAATGCCAAAAGACAACGTTATGACAGGTTCTCTCACTTGCAAGTATGATGGTGACAAAAGAGGAGGCCATCACCAACATCACTAAATCATTCTATTACAGTGTTGGTGGTAATATCTGGGTTATCCAAGAAACATTCTAAGGACATGGAATCAGGGAAATTTTATGTACTATCTTTCTTCTTCTATGCTGACCTCTGTCTTCCTATCCTCGCCCATCCTCCCCTTTACATGAGGGAATGCCCTTTTCACATGTTGCTCGATCTCCTTTTGTGAGGTCAGCTGCAGTCAAAGCCTCTGCATGCACCATGTACTCTATGTTCTCCAAAGCAGGGCCAACTGGCTCCTCCCATGCACCCAGAGCACTTTTGAGCCCACATCCTCATTGTCTCCATCAAATCCTACCATAGCAGCCAGAGATTATTCGAACCGCGGTTAAGGACTGTTCAAGGCTCTTAGATTTGTTTCCATGTCCAGACCCTCCAGTTACTTGGAGTTCAAGCAGAGTCCCACAGCATCCTGCCTTGTGTCTAACGCACCACGTCTCTTGACTGGACAGAAAGCCCTTGAGAATACAGGCTATATTTAATGATACTCCTAAGAACTCCTAAGACAATAACATGCATGTCTGAGAGAGGAGAGAGAGAGAGAGACAGAGAGAGAGACAGAGGAGAGACAGAGAGAGGAGAGACAGAGAGAGAGAGAGAGAGGAGAGAGCAGACAGACAGACAGACAGACAGACAGAGACAGAGAGACAGACAGGCAGAAAGAGAGCAGAAACAGAGAGACAGAGGCATACAGGAGACTGGCCAGAGAAACAAAGATAGAGACAAAAGACAGAGAGACAGTCAGAGAAAACCCTCATGTGTGTCTCACATGCCTATGCCTATGGCTGTGTGTACACCTTTAGAAGTGGGAGGTCAACACTGTTGTTTCTAAAGGAGCTGTGCTTTTGTTGTTTGTTTGTCTGTTTGTTTGAGAAGCAGTCTCACCGCCCCTGGGACTCCAAACAGGTTCGTTTGACTAGCCAGTGAACCTGATCTGCCTTGGCTCTGCCCCTCCCAAACCTGGGACTTACAGACACCACACCAGCCTCTTACATGGATGGTAGGATCAGGACTTGACTTCACACACTGGCCATCTGAGCTATCTCCCTCAGCCCAGTGGGCCCAAAATGGAACCCCAGCAAATAACTCTGATTAACTGGAAAGGAAACACTGTTATCTTCATTTGTTTTACACCAGTCTTACGTGATGTCTCTTCCTCTTTCCTGCATTACACCATTTAACAAAGCATTACTTTTCAATCATATTTAGCCTGTTTCTTTGAGTCATCATGGGAAGTAAAAGTTCAGAGCACATGAGGTTAGTAGGCAGACTCTTGCTGAAGAGAGAAAATTGAAACAGAGTGTCTCTCACATTGGGAGGAGGAGCAGGTGGTGAAGAGAGAGAAGGAGATGAACAGGTCATGTCTGCGGAGTCACAAGGTGTAAATCACAGTCATACCCAAATCAAGGTGATCTCACAGTCAAAGTGTCCCCAAAGCATTAGCACCAATTTTTTTTTTTTTTTTTTTTTTTTTTGGAGCTGAGGACCAAACTTAGGGCCTCGCTTTCACAGGGCAAGCACTTACCACTGAGAAACCAACCTCCCAGCACCACCTTTTTTATTTCCCAGTTGTAGACAAGACACACCTCACCTCCCCACCGCCCCACCCTGGAGGTTAAATTTGCATAGTTTTTCATGTTTGTGGGTTTCATTTTTTGTCGTCCATTGTTCAGACTAAGAGAATGTAAACCCAAAGCGTGAAGTGTACTTAAGAACTGTAGAGTGGGTTAGTCACAGTCCGAGAACGACATGGCCCAAGGACCACAGTTAAGACTTGTTTGAAAAACCACAGGTCAGGGAAATGTGTCCAGTGTCCTGAGACAAATGGCAGCTCTGTGTTTTCAGTGAGTCCAAGCTGAAAACTTCAGTCTCGCTTTCCTCCTCCTGTCAATTACCTGTCTGCTGACTTGGGAGTAAATTCTTCAAAATGTGTGAATTGCTTCCTTCACAGTGGAATTGTTGCCACCAACCCAACTAAAGCCATTATTGAACAGCCTCCAACCTCATATCCCGGGTCAGTGCTTTGCATGCCTGAGCCTCTACATCAGGCTGCCTCTACAGCAGTCAAGATGGCCTAAAAGCAAAGTCACATGCCGCTTGAGATCAAGGCTGCTACCTAAAAAAAGAGACTCCTAACTTTAAGTCATATAAATTATATTTTTGCTCACCCAATAGTCTCATGCAGGGGTTCCCTGGCCAACGCCTGCTTGGGATAGGGGAAGACCAATCATACAACTAAGGTTGCAAGGAAGCAGGCCCATCTTCCTTTGGTACTTCTGCTTTTCCTGCTCACATTTTTTTTTTTTTCTTTTCTTTTCTTTTCTTTTCTGATATATTTTTTTACTTACATTTCAAATGTTATTCCCTCCCGGTTTTCTGTCCATAAGCCCCCATATGGGTGGCCTCCCTCTTACTACCCTCCCTCCGTATTCCCCTGCACTGGGGGGTCCAACCTTGGCAGGACCAAGGGCTTCCCCTTCACTGGTGCCCAACAAGGTTATTCTCTGCTACATGCAGTTGGAGCCCTGGGTCAGTCCATGGTATAGTCTTTTCGTAATGGCAAGAATTCCTCCATAGCCTCGGGAGGCAAGTGGAGTACCTGGGTGGTGTGGAGGCACATAATGGATGCAAGGAGCAGTGTGGTCAGGTATGTGGCTTAAGATCCATGCTACAGGGGCTGGAGAGATGGCTCAGAGGTTAAGAGCAATTGACTGCTCTTCCAGAGGTCCTGAGTTCAACCCCAGCAACCACATGGTGGCTTACAACCATCTGTGTATGAGATCTGGTGCCCTTTGGTGTATAGAGCACATGCAGGCAGAATACATAAATAAATAAATCTTAAAAAAAAACCATGCCATACAGGTACCTAAGAAGTAACAGAAGGTGCCAAAGCAGGGAGGCTATCTAGAACTGCCCCAGAATTCTAAGGAAAGAGTCCCTGCTGCACACATAAATGAACAAAGGAACAATCAGAGAGGAAAGCTGCACAGAAAGGTTGCCAACATAAAGCAAAAAGAAAGGAAATTTGAAAGAAGATATGTATTGTCTCAATAATGACACCCCACTGTAATGGGCCCCAATTTAGATTATGCAGAGCAAGGCAGAAGAAATCTACTACTCAGAAGATAGTCATCAAGTAGACTCTTCAAACATATGCCCTGTTACAGCCAGGGTTCACTGCAACATTGTAAAGATGTCCTTATAATCACAGTTGAACAGAGAGCCGGTAGGGTCAATGTTCAGAATTGTCCTTCTGAATTTTCCATAAAGCTTTGTGCAACATGGCTCAGGATGGCTATTGTTTGTAATGCAAGGGTTCGAAGCATAGAGTGTAGTTTAAAAATAAACCAATGCACACAGTTTTCAAAGCCAGCAAAACAGACAGCAATCCACAACATCAAGGACTGGAGCAAAGGAGGTTAGAGAGTCGAGGTCTGAGGTGATTAAAGTGTATGTACCTATAATTTGTGTATGTCCAAGGATCACAAATGTGGGTGAAAAGTGAAGAACTAGGCAGAATGCCACCAGGCCCAGGGCTGGGTTTGTCCACAGCTACAAGCGCTTCTCTCTCTCTCACACACACACACACACACACACACACACTTATGTTTATTTTCACATCTCTTTGTACTATACACTGACCCCTGGCCTAATTTGAATACAAGTAATATTCCATGACAGACATACAAAAAGTATGGTTTTTCAGGTTTTGTTGAGTTGATCATTTTGGAAAAGACAATGAAATTATAAGTATGAAATTAGATTCAAAAAGAATATTTGTAAAGGCTAAGAAATAGATTCAGAGTGTTATCAGAACTTTGGAAGTCAGAGATTTTCTTCTGATGTGCCTTTGGGCAACTTTACCAGAAAAAGCTTTCCTAGAATGCAGCATCCCTACTCTGCCCATTTACAACATTCTCTAGCTCCACGGATGCTCACAGAACAAGGAACTGACTTGAAGCTCTACTTCACTACTGTGATTGATTGATAGATTGTTTTAAGCTGCTTCAGTCTGTTTCATTGGCTCTAGGGAAGGAAACTAGAAGAAAACACTTCCATTATGGCTTCCTTCACTGCTTCACTGCAAAGTCATGGTCATGCCCCTGAACAGACCATTGATTGGGAACAGAACAGCTAGGTACTAAGCTGCAAGGAAAGTCCTAGAGAAGATAGTGATCCAGACAACAGAACCCTCAGGCTGGCTAGCAGAGGGTCAAGTCACAGAGCCGTTGTAAATCATGTTTATCCCAGTATTATCCAAGCACAAATAGCGCCTTTGGGGAGGAATCTGCTCTGGGTTTTCTTTCCACTGCCTTCTACAGACAACCCCTCAGCTCCAATTTGTGCCTCAGGGAAATGAATGAATAGATGGATGCCAGTTGGCTTGGTTGACTTCAGCCACTGTGAAAAACCAGTAGAGCATTTTCTGGCTGCCTCTGGTGTTGGCTGTGAGCTCTCCTCTCTATATATCTCCTTCACCAGCATCTGCACAAATTCTTTTCTGGGAGACACAGATGCCTCCCCCAATGGTCCCCTGTTCTAAGTGGTCAGGAAGTCAGGATAAACACCAGTGCAAATGTTTCTATAAGTTGCCTAAGAAGATGTTAGCAGATTCCAAGGCCTGTAACTCACATGAATCTGTTTCTTATCCTTAATGATCCACTTCCTTACTTTTTGTGTGTCCGCAGAGTGTTGGGTTGTGCATGTCCCCCATGTCTATGGAGGTCAGAGGGCAACCTATGGGCTTGGTTCTCTCCTTCACTATGTGGGTCCTGGAGATAGATCTTAGGTCTTCAGGCCCAACAGCAAATCACCTTACACACTGAGCCACTTACAGGCCTTTGTAAAAATTTTCTAACTATAATTTTATAACCTTTATCTAAGAGATGGAACTATGCTGTTCGCTATTGGTAAACGATTTGTCTTATAGATCTGCTGTCAAATTATCCTCATGCCCTCAGTTTGAATACTCATTAATTTCCACTCAGACATTAAGTAATTTTTAATTAGGAGTATGTAAAGGAGTATGTTAGTGTTTGGGGCTCCACGGAGTCCAGCCAACAGTATCAGATCCCATGGGATGAGTTACAAACAGATGTGAACTGTCCAATGTGGGCCTAAGAACCAAACCTGGTCCTCTGTAAGAGCAGTAAGTGCCTTAACTACTGAGCTATTTCTCCTGTTTTGGACCTTAACTTACATCATAGAAGAAGGGCCTCCTAGGCTCTTGCTAAAGGTCTCAAAAATAAGTAACAAGAAAAATCAAAACTTTTTAGATGATGTCTAACATACCAAATTTATTGTGACAAATGGGTGGTCACAATAACATATCTGGTTATTTTCCTCTGAAGTTATTGTAACTTGAAAAAGCCTTCAAACAAGAGAGGAGAATGTGGCATCATATGTAAAGACTCATGTTCATATCAACAAGTCACACCACCTCCAATTGGGGAGGATTTGTACAAGAGTGTCAAGAAAGCCGGGTTATTGAGCATTGTCCACTCAAATGTGTGCAGGACGGGCTTTACTGTAGCCTACTTTGTTGCCAGGCATGTACATAACTGTTGAGCAATGCCACCCTAATTGTCTTAGTCTGTTACTTTCTTCTCGAATAAGGCAGGTGTTTTCTTTTTTCTTCCTTATGGTAGACCTGAAGATATCTACGCAGAGTCGCTGCCAGCCCCACTCTACCTATAAGGCCACCATGCTAACATATTGTTCCTTGCCCTGGAGTCTTGAATGACCTAGTTCATCGAAACTTCTGTATGACCAGTGTCCAGAAATAGACACAATACTCCTGTTGGACGGTGCTTGATACAGCACTCAACTGGGTTCCCCACATCATCGTTCCTGTACTCTAAAAAAAAAAATCTCTCTTTCTTCTGGGACACATTTAAAATTAATCTGTTCTCTTCACACCCACAGCTGCTACCTCCTGTAGGCAGGCTAAAATTATCTTTCCTTCTCACATCACTTCCTGTTTCAAATGCCTCTTTTATAGCTCCCTGTGGGGTTTTTCATCAGAATCCAGTTTCTTGATCTGTTATTGTCTGACTCTGATCATTATTTTTATGGCTTTCTGATACTTGGTTCTTTTCTCTTCCACAGCTTTGTTCTCTGTCACCTCTACTGAAAGTACTACTAAGTTCACACTGAACTTTGCAGTATTCAACCATTTTTATCCTTTCCTCAATTAGAAATTCCTTTTATGTAACTACTTCATATTTGAAACTTATAAGAAATGCAGTGGTGATCTTTCCTTCCTCAGCATCCATGAACATCCCCATTGTGGAGATTTGATCACATTTTCAGCATCCATGCACACATTTTCTTTAAATTTTTTTCTGAGAAATTAAGATGTGATTATCAGCTCTCTGCTCCTCCCTGTTCCAGCCACATCTTCTCATGCAGTGCCAGCCTTGTCTCATAGACAAGATGGTGAAGGTCGGTGTGAACGGATTTGGCCATATTGGGTGCCTGGTAACCAGGGCTGCCTTCTGCTCTGCATCTGGCAAAGTGGACATTGTTGCCATCAACAACCCCTTCATTGACCTCAACTACATGGTCTACATATTCCAGTATGACTCTACCCATGGCAAACTCAACGGCACAGTCAAGGCTGAGAATGGGAAGCTTGTCATCAACGGGAAGCCCATCACCATCTTCCAGGAGCGAGATCCGCTAACATCAAATGGGTGACGCAGCTGAGTATGTCGTGGAGTTCTACTGGTGTCTTCACCACCATGGAGAAGGTTGGGGCCTTTTGAAGGGTAAAATAAAGGGTCATCATCTCGCCCCTTCAATGATAACCCCCATGTTTGTGGATGGTGAACCTACGATATGATAACTCCCTCAAGATTGTCGTCAGCAATGCATCCTGCACCACCAACTGCTTACCCCCCCTGGCCAAAGGTCATCCATGACAACTTTGGCATGGAAGGGCTCATGACCACAGTCCATGCCATCACTGCCACCAGAAGACCAGTGGATGGCCACTCTGGAAAGCTGTAGCCCAGAACATCATCCCCGCATCCACTGGTGTTGCCAAGGCTGTGGCAATATCATCCCAGAGCTGAACAGGAAACTCATTGACATGGCCTTCCGTGTTCCTACCCCCAATTATCCGTTGTGGATCTGACATGCCACCTAGAGAAACCTACCAAGTATGATGACATCAAGAAGGTGGTGAAGCAGGTGTCCAAGGGCCCACTAAAGGGCATCCTGGGCTACACTGAGGACCAGGTTGTCTCCTGTGACTTCAACAGCAACTCCCACTCTTCCACCTTTGATGCTAGGGCTGGCATTGCTCTCAATAGCAACTTTGTAAAGCTCATTTCCTGGTATGACAATGAATACAGCTATAGCAAACAGGGTGGTGGACCCCTTGTGCCTACATGGCCTCCCATGAGTAAGAAACCCTGACTACCCACCCCAGCCCAGCAAGGATACTGAGAGCAAGAGAGAGGCCCTCAGTTGCTGAGGAATCCCCATCCCAACTCAGCCCCCTACACTGAGCATCTCCCTCACAATTCCATCCCAGAGCCCCATAACAACAGGAGGGGCCTAGGGAGCCCTCTATTCTCTCTTGAATACCATCAATAAAGTTTGCTGCACCCACCAAAAAAAATGTGTGATTATCATATTTATATCATTTTGATGGCATTGTCTTGGTTAAATACTGGTGTCAAGAACAAGCTGTTAGAACCCAAATTGTATACTTACAATACATCATGAAATGTGGAGCCCTTCACATAAATGATTATAGTACTTTGGGGTAGCAGAGAAACATCCTCAAACGCATATTGGTTGACTGTTATTCCACTGAAAGATGAGTCATGCGAGTCATTCAAATTAAAGGCACCCTTTTCTGACCTTGGAGGGCTCTTGAACACATGGTTCCCATAACCTCAAACACAACTCAAGGTCTTGTACTATGGTGGAAACTCCCCATGTCTCCAGAGAGGTGTTTAAAAGAAGGACTGAGTTAAATATTTTAGCCCTGGGCATCTGAATCCATGCCTATGTGTAACTCTAGACCCAAGATTGTAAAACATCCAAATAGAGATACAAAGATTGATACATAAAGTCGCAGTGTCTGTCTACTAGAGCTCCTCAGGCCATTTTTATTGAATGAGCTCAAAGTTCTCTGTAGATATTATCTTTATAATTCTCTTAACAGTCCCTTTTGGCATTAAGAAACCAGAAGGGGTTGATTAACACTGCATGTTTTTGAAGAGCCGCCCTTTAATGGAGGCAGCAGGCCCATATCCCTAGGGTCATTTCTCCTGGCAGGTGGATGGGCCTGCCTTAAGTCAAATCACACTTTAAGGTTTGACATGCTTAGAAAAGAATTCTAGTTTAATGATCTACCCACAAGTTCTGGCTGCTTTCCAAGTGCTTCAAGTCAGCCCTGAGACACTGAGGAGTTCAACTAAGAACATCTACATAAACCCAGTGTTCCATGGAAATATTCTCTGGAGGAAGAGTCAGGTACAGAACAGGAATATGAATAAATGCTAGACACATAGTAGTGAACCCCTGCCCTCTGTTCTTGTCTAACAGAACCGGCCGGTGAACTTTAAAGGATGTGTTCCATGTCTCAACCTGTCTCTCATTTCCTGCTTGACACACTGGCCCTTTTCAAATATTCTAATAGGTAGTTACCACATTGCTACACACCCTCCTGAATCTAAATAAAAAAAGCAAAGGAGCCATGAGTTGGCATTAATAATCATCTTTCATTCCAAAAATCATAAAAGGAAGGAAGTTGTTAGGGCTGTAAACAGTGGAAAATGCCTTCCCATTCTACACAAAACACACCGTAGGGGAAGCATCTTCCCACAGACAACCCTGAGATTTTTCCTCTGTACTGAGGAGTTTTGATGGACATTTTTTAGCTTTCCCTGTCTACCAATGATCTTCCCTTCCCCTCCTTCCCTCCATCCTTTCTTTCTCCTTTCATTCATCTTCCCTTTCTTGTCTGTTTTCTATATGCCTCTTAGATACATTCCACATTGCTTGACTCTTTACTCTCTCTGCTCTAGAACAAGACTTCTTAATATGAGATTTTTCCACTCATAATCTCTTTTTGCTCAATATTTTTACACAACCATGGATACATAACTGGGTGCTAAACTTCTGAATGTGTGGAACATTGTTTTACTGTCCTCCTCGCTTTCACTTCATCTGTCCTAAGATTACCAATATGTGCCCATTACCAGTGAATGGGACCAAGGGACCAAGCCCTCAAAATATGAGACTTTTGAGAGAATACCTCATATTTAAAATCACAGAATTCCTCCCCAGATCCCTAACACCCATGCCCATTTTGTATTTCGAATGTATTCAACCCTTCACATCCCCAACAGGCCATTTTTCAAAATTCTAAGTTCAAAAATTTCCCTGAGACACAAGGTAAACTCCTAAAAGATGTTGCTTAAAATCAAAGTAAAATGTAAAGTAAAAAGAAGGAGCTGGGAGCTGGAAAAACCACTTAGCCAAGAAGAGCACTTGCTCCAGAGGACCCACATTCACTTCCCATCACTCATTTGGCAGCACAAAATGATCTGTAACTCCAGCTACCAGGGATATGATGCACTCGGAATTCCAGTCTCCAGGAGACCTGCATTCCTGTGGTACATATACGTGCATTTATGCAGACAAAACTTACACATAAAATAAAAATAAATCTAAGGCTGGAGAGGGGTCCAGTAGTTAAGGGGAATAGCTGCTCTTCCAGGGGACCCAGGTTTGATTTCCAGCACCAACATGATTACAGTCATCTGTGACTTCAGTGGCCTCCTCTGCCTGAAGACGCTCATGTCAACCATGCATCCATACACATAAAATAAAACAAAAAAGTAAAGTCTTTTTAAAAGTAAAAAGTAATTTATGTACTTCCAACACATAGGTACAGCATAAACAGTCCCATTCCAGAAGGAGAGGCTTAGAATGACAAGAAAAATGGACCCAAGCAAGAGCAAAACCAAATAGTGTAAACTTTAAGTCCTCCAGCTCCATGCCTGGCACCTGAGTGTTGCTGGCACTCTTTGAGCCCCAAAGGTCTTGGGCAGCCTGGCTCTCTCAGTTCTGTCTATTTTTGCTCAATGGGCCTCTCTCTGGGCTGGTTGTGTTTCCTGATTTCAGATGCTTCCATAGATGCTCCACAGTCCTGGCATACCTGACTGTGGAGTCCCCATAGCATTCACAGCTTCACACACACACCATCCTTCCAGGTTCAGACTGTAGGGCTTCCTGCTCACCATGCAGAGTGTCTGTCTGTGGGGTTTTCCTCTGAACTCTGGGTAGAAGCCTGTGTGACCCCATAACACTTATATTCTGCATGCCCAAGATATCAATACTATGTGAATGGCACCAAGATTTGATGCCAGTGGGTGAAGTAGACAGACTCTGTAGTATCTGGCATATTGGAAATGGTCCAGTGCTTGGCTTCTTTTTAACTGTGTTTTCTTTCCACATACCATACCTTCCTTAGCTACAGCATCACATAGATTCTTGTGATTAAACCACAAGTTTCGGTCTTTTTATTTTTTTCTTCCATGTCTCACTGTAAAGCTGGCTTAAAAAACATGTCAATGCCTTGTGGTACCCTGAATGCTGGGCTGCTTTGAAATCTCTTGTCCTATTAACTTACCCATCGATTTTAAGTTCACTCACACAGAGTCCTAAATTTCTGCCAAAATGTAAGCAACACAAGGAGTCCACTTTCCAACCGTTTCCTCATTCTAGCATAAGCCCTGTAAATACAACCTGGACTGACATATTTGCTCTTCCAATCTCCATCAGAATTGCCCATCAAGCCTGTACACAGCATGCTAGGCTTTCTATGCCACCTTCTTCAAACTTTCTGAAACTACTCCAATCAGCCAGTTCTGAGCTATGCCACCAGGCAAAGCTACAACAATGTCCAATCTCCAGACAGTTTTCTGGGTTCGACTCTTCATCACTGTAACAAATGACTGAGCTTTAAGAGAGAACTTTAAGAGAGAAAAAGAAGTATTTACTTTGGTGCATAGTTTACAACTTCCAGTCCCTGATAATTTAACTGTGTTGCTTCTGTATCCATGCATGTTTAAGGCACACTATCATGGTGGATAGCATGTGGAGAAATAATGAATTGCCTCATGGTCACATGAAGTAGAGAGATAAGAGGCGAATAGGGCAAAGACCAGCTTCCTCCAGCCAAACTCCACCCACTAATATCCTGTACACTATGAACTGCTCCGTAGATTAACCCACTGATGAATTAAGCACGCTCATGAACTAGTTACCTATTCACAGCACTCCCAGCTGAAGACCAAGCCTTCAACATGTGGACTCTTTAGGGACATTTCATAGTCAAACCATAAGACGAGGTAAGCAAGTTTATTGATGACTTGGATGATTTCAATAGGCCCTGGAATACAGCCCTCTACAGTTCAAGGTTTGGACTGCTTAGTTTTCATATAAAAGCTATTACCTTTTATTGTCTTTACATGAGCTAATCCTGAGAAAGTGAGACCCAGTAGGCATTCAGTATCAGAAATGCAGAAAATAAAAAGGCATGACTAACGCAGATAAAGGAATGTGCAGATTGATAGCTTTGTAATAAAACAAACATAGCAAATGTTCATTTTTAGACTCCAGATACTAGGAAACTAATTCTGTTATCCAAGTCTCTCATTTTCTGTATGCCTGAACACTTTTCTAGTAAAATTTGGTAGAGGAGTTGAAGAAATAATTAGTGGTTGAGAGCCATAGCTGGTTTTCCAAGGAACCCAGGTTCAATTCCCAGCTCCCATGTGACTGCTCAAAACCACCAGTTCCTCTAGTTCCAGAGAATCCAGTGCCCTCGTGTGGCTCCTGTCATGGCACCAGACACATGCATGGTACACAGACATACATGCAAGCAAAATACCTATCCTAGTTAGAGTTATCATTGCTATGATAAAACACCATGACCGAAGCAACTTGAGGAAGAAAGGATTTATGTGGCTTATGATTCCAAATCATTGTTCATCATTGAAGGAAGTCAGGACAGGATCTTAAACAGGAAAGGAACTGGAGGGAAGACCTTGATGCAGAGACCAGGGAGGGTGCTGCTTCCTGGCTTGCTCCCTTGGTTTGCTCATCCTGCTTTCTTACAGAACCCAGGACTACCAGCCCAGGGACTGCACCACCTACAGTGAGCTAGGCCTTCCCCCATTAATGTGAATTAGTCTTAATTCACTAATTAAGAAAATGCCTTACAGGTTTGGGTATAGCCAGATCTTATGGAGGCATTTTATTGATTGAGGTTCTCCTCTAAGACAACTCTAGCTTGTGTCAAACTGACATAAAACTAGGCACCACTATATATATATATATAATTTTAAACTTAATAGGGAAAAAGTACCTCTTTAGATTCAGATCCCTGGCCTGCTTGTACTGATCATTACTGCTGCCTACGCCTTTTAGTTCTAAAATTCAACCAATCATCATTATCAGTCAGTGTTCCTGATTATACCAGGCATGTGAATCCATAGCTCATTATTTTAATAGATCACTGAAAATGCAGAGCTAGCCTGAGGCATAATGTGAATTAAGCAAGCTCTGTCTTCAGGTGCTATGATATCTTAATGAACCTTCTCCCTTAGCCTGTCGCACAATACACACATGTGCACCCATGTCATAAACTGAATTGTGTATCCCCTTCATTCATGTCTCAGAGTCTCACACACTCGCACCTCAGAATGAAGGTTCATTTGGAGATAGAAACTTGACAGAAATAATCAAGTTAACATTAGAACACTGGGCAGGGCAATGAATCCAATATGACTGGTATCTTTATAAAAGAAATTTAAGCAGAAACACCGGAAGATGTGAAGAGAGGATAGCCATCTCTAAGCCAGGAACCTCTTGAGGAAGCAGAAGGTCATAGAGAGGACTAGAACAGGATCTTACCAGCTTCTTCAGAGGCTGTGTGATCACCCCACCTTGATTTGGGGTTTTGATGTCCAAAGCTTGGAAACAACTTTTGCTTGAAGCACCCGGTTTGCAATATTTTACTACATCTCTCGTAGAAAACTTATGCAAACACACTTGGTTCTCTTGCTCTTTTCTTTTCTTTTCTTTTTTTCATTCAAATAATCTTTTTTATTGGATTTTTTATTTACATTTCAAATGTTATCCCCTTTTCCCTCCCCAACCACCCACCCGTTCTGGCCTCCTTGCCCTGACATTCTCCTACACTGGGGGGTCCAGCCTTGGCAGGACCAAGGGCTTCTCTTCCCATTGGTGCCCAACAAGGCCATCCTCTGCTACATATGCAGCTGGAGCCATGGGTCTGTCCATGTGTACTCTTTGGGTGGTGGTTTAGTCCCTGGGAGCTCTGGTTGGTTGGTATTGTTGTTCTTAGGGGGTTGCAAACCCCTACAGCTCCTTCAATCCTTTCTCTAACTCCTCCCGTGGGGACCCCATTCTCAGTTCAATGGTTGTGTGCAAGCACCTGCCTCTGTATTTCTCAGGCTCTGGCAGAGCCTCTCAGGAGACAGCTATATCAGGCTCCTGTCAGCATGCACTCCTTAGCATCAACAATATTGTCTGGGTTTGGTGACTGTTTATGGGCTGGATCCCCAGGTGGGGCAGGCTCTGAATGGCCTTTCCTTCAAGCTCTGCTCCAAACTTTGTCTCCATATCTCCTCCTATGAATATTTTTGTTTCCCCTTCTAAGAAGGACTGAAGCATCCACACTTTGGTCATACTTCTTCTTGAGCTTCATGTGGTCTGTGGATTGTATCTTGGGTAATCCAAGCTTTGGGGCTAATATCCACTTATCAGTGAGTCTCTCATTCTTTTCTTAGTCACCAAGGAACTGTGTGTCATTTGTGGTTCCCCTTGCAGGCTCACAGCTATGGACAGTGTCTGAGGCTATCATCTATCCAGACAGTAATCTCCAAATGCCTGTGTCTGGAGGTTTATCAGGGAAGAGGCATGGTTTTAACAAAGCTAACATTAATCCAAAGGGTAAAAATGACTGACACCGTCTGAACATGTCATCACTCTTTTGGATCCTGGCCCTGATGCAGGTTAACTCACAGACATAACTCTCTGAGGGGGAAGTACCAGGAAGCCAAAAAAATGGGAAGGAAACAAAGTCTTAAGTGAAAGGCGCACCTCCCAGTTTCTCAGATTATATCAGCTGGGTGCGTTTGTCTCGCTCAGCAATCTTGAAGCTGACTTCTCTCTGAGAAAAATGTGCAGATTAATGCATACGGTTCAACAGGTTCAGAGGCCTGGCTTTACTTGATATGTAATGGTATTTAAACCATCCGAAATGATTTGAATAGTTTCTATTAAACCAATAGGACTACTAAACCATCAAAAAATTTATGTTGCCATAGTCAACCTCTTACCCCTCTGTTTCTGTCAAACAATGTCATTTCTCAGGTCAGAACAGCATACATAGAGATGATTTTCCTGTTCTGTTTGCTAATGGAGGGGAAAAGTCAAAGACTTATGTCAGCTTGTAGATAGGTGAAAGCGTCCGCCTAGACAGGAACCGGATGTAGATCTCTTCTGAGAGACACAGCCAGAATACAGCAAATACATAGGCGAATGCCAGCAGCAAACCACTGAACTGAGAACAGGACCTCCATTGTAGGAATCAGAGAAAGGACTGAAAGAGCTTGAAGGGGCTCGAGACCCCATATGAACAACAATGCCAACCAACCAGAGCTTCCAAGGACTAAGCCACTACCCAAAGCCTATACATGGACTGACCCTGGGCTCCAACCTCATAGGTAGCAATGAATAGCCTAGTAAGAGCACCAGTGGAAGGGGAAGCCCTTAGTCCTGCCAAGACTGAACCCCCAGTGAACAGGATTGTTGGGGGGAGGGCAGTAATGGGGGGAGGATGGAGAGGGGAACACTCACATAGAAGGGAAGGGGAGGGGTTAGGAGGATGATGGGCAAGAAACAGGGAAAGCGAAGAACAAATGAAATGTAAAAAAAAAAAAAAATAGTTAAAAAAGATAAAAAAAAAAAAAAAAAGAAAACAGTCACATGTCACACTTGACCAATGGAAAGCATTTGTTAAAAGTCCAAAAGAATAGAAGAGACAATTTTTCATAGCCAAGATAATAATCATTATTTATGATGACTGACATCCAAATTTAGAGAAAATGCCACCACCCCTCTTAGTTTGCTGTTTGTTTGCTTGCTTGGTTTTGCTTTTGATAATGTAATGTGTCACCTACACTAGCCTCAGTCCTTGTAGTCCTCCTCTTCCTCAGTTCTGGGATGACAGGAATGGACCACTATACCCAGCTGCTGTTTTTACTTTTTAAAAATGAAAGCAGTTTTCTACAGAGAAAGAAAGGGAAGAGTGTCTATCTCCCATCACTGTTTTCAGAGAAGGGTGCTTGTCTTTCTGCTGAACAAATGAAGAGGAAGGAGGGTTTGTCCATCTGGGAAACCATATTGGGTTGGAATCCTGCATTTCATGGCTGCTCAGGATGGCTATGTGAACACAGTATGTTAGTACTGTATGCAGATATGCTCATCCTGCACAGTCTACGAGAATAAACACCATGTAGGATCCTGTTCAGAATTATTGGAACTTGAATCCTCTCTGTTGGAATGGGGGGATGAGATGAAGCAGCTCTCGTATGGCCTGGGCCTTGTACCCTGAGAGCCCAAAGCTAGAAGGCTGTTTCTGTGGAACCATCTATTAAATCTTTCTCTGGCATCCTGTTCCAAGTGCTGTGAACCTTCAGGATCCAGTTTCTGTCCAGAGGGAAGAGCTGCAGTGTCAACAGACCAGATGTGTAAGCCTATATACCATATCACATACCTAATCTCAGACAATGGGAGACCTGATCTCCCATTCAAAGGTGAAAAGTGAAATCGGTTAGCAATGCTCTTGTGATGTATGTGGAATGAGAAGGCTCTTCTCAGAGAGTAGTCCATGAGCTTGTCATGGAAAGATAAGCAGATTAACAGAGACCAGACTCGCTTTAAATCAGGAAACTCAGGATAGAAGGTTTAGCTACCGGAAGAGTTGGAGGGAGACTGCAGATATTGACAGAGGCCCCCAACTTACCTCATTAGGCAAAGCATTGGGAAAGTTCCAAGATTGCTTGAGGGGGCTACTTTGTGCCTGACAATATTTGTTGATTGGCTTACATCTCTAAAACCACCAGTTCTGAGGGTTAACCTAATCAGGTAGAACTGGGGAGTAGGACCTATTTCTAGCATGTTCCCCACCACACAGCTGATTCTAAAGCTCCATTTGTCTTCCAACTGACTCATTTCTCAGAAAAGAAAAACAGGACATAAAAGCATTGGCTCTAAAAAAGGGACAAGACAAGCTGGGATATAATTCAGCCCTTGGCATTTGACTGGCAAGCAAGTTCTATTCTCCTAGCTCATGTAAGAAAAGGTAGATGTTAGGAAAAATGGATCAGTGGATCAGGGTACTTGCCTTGTGGCTGGAATTCAGATCCTAGTGCCCATATCTAGGCATGGTCCCATGAATGCCTAGAAATAATTTCTGAGGTTGTCTTCTGACCTTCACATGCATGTGAACCTGAACACATATGCACTCATACACATACTAAAGGAGGCTATAGAGCAGTAGTTCTCAACCTATGGGACATGAGTACTTTGGGAGTTAAACAATCCTTTCACAGGCATTGCCTAAGACCATCAGAAAACACAGATACTTATAGTATAATTCATAACACGGCAATTCATAACAGTAACAAATTACAGTTATAAAGTAGCAATGAAAATAATTTTATGGTTGGGAGTCACCACAACATAAGGAAGTGTCACATCACTAGGAAGGTTGAAAATCACTGTCTAAAGGTTACGTGGGGAGTCTTCTTCACACACAGGATGAGATACAGTCAAAGCATTTACCTAAGGTCACTCAGACGGAAGAGCATTTGTCCTCCTTAGAGATACTAAGAGATCGTTTACTCACCACCTACCTGACCATAAAAGTTGTGTATTCTGATAACATACATAAGCATTTTCCATAGCAGCAAAGCAGAACAATGATGTTTTCATGGGCTGGTGCCACCACAAAGATCTTCATGGAGTTCAGAGTTCCCCAAACAGGGAACTCATTCCTCCTCACACCTGATCTCCCTTCCCATGACTGGATCTCAGCAGTGATGGAAGTAAAAGAAGGGCTGTCAAGCAGACAAAATATAAAGAGATCTGTGGACCCTCAGCCCTGGGTAAGACAGAAAACACCCAAGTGCCCACACCAGTTCTCCACAGCAGGCATCACGATGACCATCAAATATGTGAGAGAGAGGAAGGGGAAGGGAGATGGAGTAGACGGCAGAGAGGTGGGAGAGAAAATGCAGCTTTACAGTTTGTGCACCATAGCGAGAGGCGGTGGTGAGAAACAGGTGGACATGAGGATCCTGTGCAACCACCTGGGGTCATGGTGATGCCCGAGCCCAGGCTGCCACCAATGGCCATGTCTTTGTCCACGGCTCTACCACAACGAGGATCTCTACTGATATCTGTGGCTCCTTTGTGTTGTGGCTGAAAGCCATGAGGATGTCAGTGGTCTGGGCTGCTACCTGAGAACCTGTTGATGGCCAGAGGCCATGCTGATGGCAAAGGCCATACTGAATTGAATGGCCTGCATTGCTACCTGAGGCCATGGTGACATTCCTGCTTTGGAGGGCGATGTCTGAGATCCTGGTCTTATAACAGCCAGGAACTGTGTGTGTCCAAGGCCAGTGTTACCACCAAAGGTCATGCCTATGTCCCTGGTTTGTGATGCCTGCCACCTAAAGCCATGTTGATATCTGGCTTCACCCTTCACATGCACCAAGAGAACTAGCCCTGCTGTGCCTGGGTAGCTTGGAATAGCTGGCTCTAATAGCACAAATTCAGGAGATCTGGCCCTAAGGGAGTGTAAAAGAGATGGCCCACCCCCCACAAGCTTCAGCACTCAGGAGAGCCAGCCCTGCACATCCCCTGGGTAGTGTGGGAGAGCTCCCTGCCCCTAGGTCAAGAGAGCAGGTCATCTGGCCCCACCTCTTATTTGTTAAAGCACTCAGGAGTACGAGCAGGGTCCATACCTCGCCCGAAGCAACACAGTAGCTGGCCCTGGTGGTGTAGGTGCAGGAATGCTGGCTGGCTGGCTGACCAACTCTGCTACCACCCAGGCCCAGACGCAGGGCTTTGAGTTGGCCCACCCCAATACCCACTCCCATCTAAGAACTACTGGAATGTATGAAGGGGCTGGTCCTGCAGATCCAAAGCTGCAGGATCTCTAAGGCACAGGGCAACACCAGGATATCTGTGAAGAGTTCCAGTGAGGACCCAGAATTGATTGTGTAGCTTAAGCCTTGAACCAAACCAATGATTCATTGCAATGAACATTTGCAAGTAAAGTTGTTTGGGCAAAAGGGTACACTGTAGGACACACTGAAACACAGCAACTTGCACAGGGAGAGTCTTTGTTTAATTTTTTATTTTTGTTTTGTATTTGTGGCAGAGGGCAGCTATGAATGGCCCAAGAGATGAATGAGATTGGGGTTCATATGTGAAATTCACAATTAATAAAGGTATATATTGAGAGAGAGAGAGAGAGAGAGAGAGAGAGAGAAAGAAATACACTTTCACTGCTTTACATGTCTGACTTTCTCTAGAACCAAGCTCGTCATTAACTGTATTTTTCTAGCCCTCATGTGGTACCCTCATGAACTCATAATCTCTCAAGGGTCTGTTACCTCAGCACACTCACACTGAGGACCAGGCTTCCAACACATGAGCCTAGGGAGGATAAACCATATCCAATTATAAAAAGCATGAACATCTAAGTGTTGCACGGTGGTGTAATGGATTACATATGTCAATGTGCCATTGTGGTAAAACAATTGGCATAAGTATCATCTTACATAGTTACCATTTTTGATTGGTTTTGTTTTGTTTTATTATGCCAGGAGAGGATTGAAAAACTCTATTCATTTAGCATGAATCCCAAATACAGTACTGCTGTGTTGCCTACAGTCTACATTCTGGGCATGAGCTCTCTATATTTGCCCATCCTTTTCATGTGCCACTTTATGTCCTCTGACCTAAAGCCCTCCATTTTCTCACCCTCTACAACTCTCTCCCCCTAGTAACCTCAGTCCAACTGCATTCTACCAACAGACTATAGACCTTCTTGTTCAGAAAGAGACATAAAGGAGGATCAACTTGCTTGACTTGCCTTAATCTCTTGCCCATAGAAGGTTTAAAGTTCTGTTAAAAAAAATCTAGATGGAGCCAGAAGTTGATTCACTATTTCTTACACTCTGTGACCTTAAAAAAATGTAAAAAGCAAAAAGCTTCCAAACCCAAAACATCCAGGAAATGAGGACACAATGAGAAGATCAAACCTAAAAATCATAAGTATAGAAGAGAGCGAAGATTCACAACTTAAAGGGCCAGTAAAAATCTTGAACAAAGTCATACAAGAAAACTTCCCCAACCTAAAGAAATGGTCATAATGGTACAAGAAGACTACAGTATACCAAATAAATGGGAGAAAAGAAAATCCTCTCATCACATAGTAGTCAAAACACTAAACGCACAGAACAAAGAAAGAATATTAAAAGCTTCAAGGGAAAGGGGTCAAGTAACATACAAAGGCAGACCTGTCAGAATTACACCAGATTTCCTGACAGAGACAGTGAAAGCCAGAAGATTTGGACAGATGTCACACAGACCCTAAAAAGAACACAAATGCCAGCCCAGGCTACTATACACAGCAAAACTCTTGATTACCATAAATGGAGAAACCAAGATATTCCACAACAAAACCAAATTTATACAATATCTTTCTACAAATCCAGTCCTACAAAGAATAATAGATAGAAAACTCCAACACAAGGAGGGAAACTACACCCTAGAAAAAGAATGAAAGTAATCTTCTTTCATTAACCCAAAGAAGATATCCACACAAACCATAATTCCACCTCTAACTAATAAAATAACAGGAAACAACAATCATATTCCTTAATATCTCTTAACATCAATGGACTTGATTCCCAAAAAAAAGACAGACAGACTGATATGCAAACAGGACCAGTATTTTGCTGCATAAAGGAAATGCACCTCAGTAACAAAGACAGACATGACCTCAGAGTAAAAGGCTAAAAACAATTTTCCAAGCAAATGGTCCCAAGAAACAAGCTGGAGTAGCTATTATAACATCAAATAAAATCAACTATCAAACAAAAGATATCAAAAAAAAATGACACTACTTACTCCTAAAGGAAAAATCCACCAGGATGAACTCTAAATTCTGGAACATCTATGCTCCTAAAAGTAAAAGGGCCTCCACATTCATAAAAAAAGAAACTTTATTAAAGCACAAAGCATACATTGCACCTCACATAATAATATTGGGAGTTTTCAACACCCTACTCTCATCAGTGGAGACATTATGGAAACAGAAACTAAACAGAGACACAATGAAACTAATAGAAGTTATGAACCAACATCTTTAGTCATCAGGGAAAATGCAATCAAAACAACCTGAGTTTCACCTCACACCAGTGAGAGTAACAGAATCCAAGAAACTCAGGCAACTGGAAATGCTGGCGAGGATGTTGCGGAGAAGAGGAACACTCCTCCATTGTTGGTGAGGTTGCAGACTGGTACAACCATTCTGGAAATCAGTCTGAGTTCCTCAGAAAATTGGACGATGAACTGCCTGAGGATCCCAGCTATACCTCTCTTGGGCATATACCCAAAGATGCTAACATATAAAAAAGATACAAAGAAAGAGAACTTCAGCTCCACTATGTTCAAAAATAACAAAAGAATGCCCAGCCTTATTCAATGATAACCTAGGTTTATCCAGGAAGATGGTTCAAAAGAAAAAATTAAAGACTTTTATATCTAAACAAATGAAAGCCCTTCAACTGAGAAAGGACAAAAATGGAGTGCCTGCAGAAAAACAGGGTACATCAGCACACATTTCTAAAGCTCTGGAACAAAAAGAACAATAAGACTAGGTCAAAAACAATGAAAACTTTAGCCTAAAACAACCAAGTAGGCAAATCCAAAAGGTTAAAGAATAAACAGAACTGGCTTTTTGAGAAAATATCATCCTGCCAACAATTAAGAAAGAGGACACAGAGAGAAATGCATAATAGATCCAAATAACAAAAATCAGAAATGAAAGGAGACTTTAACAGCTAAAAAAGACATACATCAGTATAAAAGCCTATTATTAATAAAAAATGGTCATTCTAAAAGCCCAAATGCCTCAAAACACCAAGGCACCCTAGACAGATAAACAAAACCCAGGACAAGAACAAAAAGGGGGAAACTCAACGGATGGTCAGACAGATAGACCAATGGAACAGAATGTGAAGACCCAGAAATGAACCCACACACTATCCTTCTTTTAAACCAATTTATCCAAACATTCCACAAAATTGAAACCATTTTCCTCTATGGCAGGGAAAACCAGATATACCTAAACACAATAAAAAAGAAAGAGAGAACTTGGTTGGACCAAAACCCCATAAAACAGACAAAAGATCTCATAAAACTGGAAGAGACTTGAAGGAACATACAACAGATAGAGGCCTTATATCCAAAATATACAGAACCAATGCCAACCCCCCAGATTTCATTAGATGCCCATTTGACAAAACCCTAAAGAAATATATACAGCCACCCAGTGAGAATGGCTGTAAACCAGATGGATGATTAAACTAATGAGAGAAACCACCAGTGAGGGAAAAATTGACATTAACGCCCTGAGGATCCAGGGCCATACCTCTCCTAGGGTCCCAACATATAAAAAGACAAGATCAAAGTTCATCCCCTACAATAAGACAAGAAGGATGGTAACAGGGGAGAAAAGTACCAGAGAACTAACTAATCACAGAAAACAACTTCCTGATAAGTGGCTGGGTATAAAATTAAAATGCAGAAAGCCATGAGAGACACCCAGAATAGAAGGAAGGTGAGACTGAGAAAGGACCCTGTTCAAACAATCAGAAGAAAGAAATTGAAGAAGAAGAGAAAGATAACATGCTCATGGATTGGCAGGAATGCTAACCAACCAAAATGGCCACTACCCAAAGATAAAGACTGACCCTGAAATGCAATCCCTCAAAGGGTTGCAATACCAAGCCACCAGGTTTCCAGGGTTAAGCCAATAAATGGAGAACCAAGATATTCCACAACAAAACCAAATTTATACAATATCTTTCTACAAATCCAGTCCTACAAAGAATAATAGATAGAAAACTCCAACACAAGGAGGGAAACTACACCCTAGAAAAAGAATGAAAGTAATCTTCTTTCATTAACCCCAAAGAAGATATCCACACAACCATAATTCCACCTCTAACAATAAAAATAACAGGAAACAACAATCACTATTCCTTAATATCTCTTAACATCAATGGACTTGATTCCCCAATAAAAAGACAGACAGACTGGATATGCAAACAGGACCCAGCATTTTGCTGCATAAAGGAAATGCACCTCAGTAACAAAGACAGACATGACCTCAGAGTAAAAGGCTAAAAACAATTTTCCAAGCAAATGGTCCCAAGAAACAAGCTGGAGTAGCTATTATAACATCAAATAAAATCAACTATCAAACAAAAGATATCAAAAAAAAGGACACTACTTCATACTCCTCAAAGGAAAAATCCACCAGGATGAACTCTAAATTCTGAACATCTATGCTCCAAATGCAAGGGCCTCCACATTCATAAAAGAAACTTTATTAAAGCACAAAGCATTCATTGCACCTCACACAATAATAGTGGGAGACTTCAATACTCCACTCTCAGCAATGGACAGGTTATAGAAACAGAAACTAAACAGAGACACAATGAAACTAATAGAAGTTATGAACCAAATGGATTTAACAGATATCTATAGAACGTTTCATCCTAAAACAAAAGAATATGTACCTTCTTCTCAGCACCTCATGATGCCTTCTCCAAAACTGACCAGTCACAAAACAGGCCTCAACAGACATAAAAGATTGAAATAATCCCATGCATTCTACCAGATCACCACGAACTAAGGATGGTCTTCAATAACAACAAAAACAACAGAAAGTCCACATACACATGGAAGCTGAACAACAGTCTACTCAATGATAACTTGGTCAAGGAAGAAATACAGAAAGAAATTAAACACTTTTTAGAATTTAATAAAAATGAAGGCACAACATACCCAAACTTATGGGATACAATGAAAGCAGTGGTAAGAATAAACCTCATAGCTCTGAGTGCTTCCAAAAAGAAACTGGAGAGAGCATACACTAGCAGCTCGACAGAACATCTGAAAGCTCTAGAAGAACAAAAAGCTAATACACACAAGAGGAGTAGATGGCAGGAAATAACCAAACTCAAAGCTGAAATCAATCAAGTAAAACAAAAAGAACTAGATAAAGAATCTACAAAAGCAGGAGCTGGTTCCTTAAGGGCACAGAGACAGTATCCAAATTAACAAAATCAGAAATGAAAAGGGAAACATAGCAACAGAAACTGAGGATATTCAAAAAATTATCAGATCCTACTACAAAAGCCTATACTCAACAAAGCTGGAAGATCTGGATGAAATAGATAATTGTCTAGACAGATATTAGGTACCAAAATTAAATCCGAGTCAGATAAAACATGTAAACAGTCAGATAAACCCCTAAAGAAATAGAAGCAGTCACTAAAAGTCTTCCAACCAAAAAGAGCCCAGGACCAGATGGGTTTAGTGCAGAATTCTATCAGAACTTCAAAGAATACCTAATGCCAATACTCTTCAAACTATTCTACAAAATAGAAACAGAAGAAACACTACCCAATTCATTCTTTGAAGCCACAATTACACTTATACCTAAACCACACAAAGACCCTACAAAGAAAGAGAACTTCCGACCAATTTCCCTTATGAATATGGATGCAAACATACTCAATAAAATTCTTGAAAAACCAAATCCAAGAACACAGCCAAGTGATCATTCACCATGGTCAAGTAGAATTCATCTTAGGGATGCAGGGATGGTTCAATAAATGGAAATCCATCAACATAACCCACTACATAAACAATTCAAACAAACAAAAATACATGTTTATCTCATTAGATTCTGAGAGAGCATTTGACAAAATTTAATATCCCTTCCTGATAAAAATCTTGGAAAGAGCAGGAAGTCAAGTCCCATACCTAAACATATTAAAAGCAATATACAGCAAACCATCAAATTAAATAGAGAGAAACTTTAAGCAATCCCATGGACCAGACAAGGCTGCCCACTCTCTCACTACCTGTTCAATATAGTACTTGAAGTTCTAGCCAGAGCAACTACAAAACAAGAAAATGTCAAAGTGATACAAATTGAAAAGAAGTCAAAATATCACTATTTTCAGATGATATGATATTATACTTAAGTGACTCTGAAAATTCCAACAGAGAACTCTTAAACCTGATGAACAACTTCAGCAAAGTGGCTGGATATAAAATTAACTCAAACAAATCAGTAGCCTTCCTCTACTCAAAGAATAAACAGGATGAGAAAGAAATTAGGAAAATGAAACCCTTCACAATAGCTGCAAATATTATAGAATATCTTGGTGTAACTCTGACCAAGCAAGTGAAAGATCTGTATGACAAGAACTTCAAGTCTCTGAAGAAAGAAATTGAAGAAGATCTCAGAAGAAGGAAAGACCTCCCATGCTCATGGATTGGCAGGATTAATATAGTAAAAATGGCCATTTTGCCCAAAGCAATCTACAGAGTCAATGCAATTGCCATCAAAATTCGAACTCAATTCTTCATAGAGTTAGAAAGAGCAATTTGCAAATTCTTTTGAAATAACAAAAAACCCGGGATAGCAAAAACGATTCTTGACAATAAAAGAACTTGTAGCCTCACACCAGTGAGAATGGCTAAGATCAAAAACTCAGGTGACAGCAGATGCTGGCGAGGATGCGGAAAAGAGGAGCACTCCTCCATTGTTGGTGGGATTGCAGACTGGTACAACCATTCTGGAAATCAGTCTGGAGGTTCCTCAGAAAATTGGACATTGAACTACCTGAGGACCCACCTATACCTCTCTTGGGCATATAGCCAAAAGATGCCCCAACATATAACAAAGACACGTGCTCCACTATGTTCATAGCAGCCTTATTTATAATAGCCAGAAGCTGGAAAGAACCCAGATGCCCTTCAACAGAGGAATGGATGCAGAAAATGTGGTACATCTACACAATGTAATATTACTCAGCTATCAAAAACAATGACTTTATGAAATTCATAGGCAAATGGATGGAACTGGAAAATATCATCCTGAGTGAGGTAACCCAATCACAGAAAAATACACATGGTATGCACTCACTGATAAGTGGCTATTAGCCCAAATGTTTGAATTACCCTAGATGCACAGAACACATGAAACTCAAGAAGGATGACCAAAATGCAAATGCTTCACTCCTTCTTTAAAGGGGGAACAAGAATACCCTTGGGAGGGAACAGGGAGGCAAAGTTTAGAACAGAGGCAGAAGAAACACCCATTCAGAGCCTGCCCCACATGTGGCCCATACATACACAGCCACCCAATTAGACAAGATGGATGAGGCAAAGAAGTGCAGGCTGACAGGAACCAGATGTACATCTCTCCTGAGAGACACAACCAGAATACAGCAAATACATAGGCGAATGCCAGCAGCAAACCACTGAACTGAGAACGGGACTCCCGTTGAAGGAATCAGAGAAAGGACTGAAAGAGCTTGAAGGGACTTGAGACCCCATATGAACAACAATGCCAAACAACCAGAGCTTCCAGGGACTAAGCCACTATCCAAAGACTATACATGGACTGACCCTGGGCTCCACCCTCATAGGTAGCAATGAATAGCCTAGTAAGAGCACCAGTGGAAGGGGAAGCCCTTGGTCCTGCCAAGACTGAACCCCCAGTGAACGTGTTTGTTGGGGGGAGGGCGGTAATGGGGGGAGGATGGAGAGGGGAACACCCACATAGAAGGGAAGGGGGAGGGGTTAGGGGGATGTTGGCCTGGAAACCAGGAAGGGGAATAACAATTGAAATGTAAATAAGAAATACTCAAGTTAATAAAGATGGGGAAAAAAAAACTTGTAGAGGAATCACCATCCCTAACCTCCTGCTGTATTACAGAGCAATAGTGATTAAAAAAAAAACTGTATGGTATTGGTACAGAGAACAACAGGTAGATCAATGGAATAGAATTGAAGACCCAGAAGTGAACCCACACGCCTCTGGTCACTTGTTCTTTTACAAAGGAGATAAAACCATCCAATGGAAAAAAGACAGCATTTTAAACAAATGGTGCTGGTTCAACTGGAGGTCAGATGTAGAAAAATTCAAACTGATCCATTCTTATCTCCTTGTACAAAGTTCAAGTCCAAGTGGGTTAAGGACAGCCACATAAAACCAGATACACAGAATCTAATAAAATAGAAAGCAGGGAAGAGCCTTGAACACATAGGAACAGGGGAAAATTTCCTGAACAGAACACCAATGGCTTATGCTCTAAGATCAAGAATCGACAAATGGGACCTCATAAAACTGAAAAGCTTCTGTAAGGCAAAGGACACTGTCAATAGGACAAAACAATGACCAACATATTAGGAAAAGATCTTTACCAGTCCTACATTTTATCTAGGGCTAATAGCTAATATATACAAAGAATCCAAGAAGCTAGACTCTAGAGAACAACATAACTCCATTAAAATATGGGGTACATAGCTAAAACAAAGAATTCTCAACTGAGGAATATTGAATGACTGAGAAGCACCTAAATAAATGTTTAACATGGGCTGGAGAGATGGCTCAGTGGTTAAGAGCACTGACTCTCTTCCAGAGGTCCTGAGTTCAACTCTCAGCAACCACATGGTGGCTCACAGCCATCTGTAATGATGTTGTGTCTGAAGACAGTTACAGTGTGCTTACATATAATAAATAAATCTTTAATAAGAGGAAGACAAAAACGTTAAACATTCTTAGTCCTCAGGAAAATGCAAATCAAAACAACCCTTTGATTCCACCTCCCACCAGTCAGAATAGCTAAGATCAAAACTCAGGTGATAACAGATGCTGGCAAGGATATGGAGAAAAAGGAATACTCATCCACTGTTGGTGGGATTGCAAGCTGGTACAACCACTCCGGTAATCAGTCTGGAGGTTCCTCAGAAAATTGGACATTGCACTACCTGAAGACACATCTATACCATCTATACACCCAAATGATGCTCCAACATATAACAAGGACACATGCTCCATTATGTCCATAGCACCTTGCTTATAATAGCTAGAAGATGAAAAGAACCCTTCAACAGAGGAATGGATACAGAAAATGTGGTACATTTACACAATGGAGTACTACTCAGCTATTAAAAACGATGACTTCATGAAATTCACAGTCAAATGGCTAGAACTAGAAAATATAATCCTGAGTGAGGTAACACAGTCACAAATGATCACATGTGGTATGCACTCAGTGGTAAGTTGCTATTAGCCCAAAAGCTCAGAATTCCCAAGATACAATTCACAGGCCATATGAAGCTCAAGAGGAAGAAAGACAAAAATGTGGATGCTTCAGTCCTTCATAGAAAGGGGAACCAAGTACTCACAGGAGGAAATACAGGCACCAAGAGTGGAGTAGAGACTGAAGGAAAGGCCATCCAGTGATTGCCCCACATGGGGATCAATCCCATATGCAGTCACCAAATCCAGTCACTATTGCTGATGCCAAGAAGTCCTTGCTGACAGACGCCTGATATGGTTGTCTCCTGAGATGCTCTTCCAGAGCCTTAGTTATACAGAGGGGACCCCAATGGAGGAATTGAAGGGAGGACTGGGGGGCCTGAAGGGGTTTTCAACCCCATAGGAAGAACAACAATGTCAGCCAACCAAACCCACCATATCTCCCAGGGACTAAACCACCAACCAAAGAGTACACATGGAAGGACCCATGGTTTCAGTTTCATATGTAGCAGAGGATGTCATTGTCTGGCATCGATGGGAGGAAAGCCTTTGGTCCTGTGAAGGCTCATTTTCCCGGAGTAGTGGTATGCCAGGGTGTTAGAGTATCCACATAGAATTAAGGGGAGGAGATATGGGAGAGGGGGGAACTGGGAAGGGAAACAACATTTGAAATGTAAATATATAAAATATCCAATAAAAAATTAAATTTATACAGTGAGTATAAAATACCATCTTATTGTGATTTTGACATTTCCCTAATAACTAATGAACATGAACATCTTTTATATTCTTATTGGTCACTTCTTCATTGGAGAAGTGTCTATTCAAACTCTTCTGCCTACACTAAATTGACTTTCTTGATGGTGACCTTTCATTTTAAGAAGGGTTTAATTTTGATAACCTCTAATTTATATTTGTTATTTATATCTTAGGTATAATATTTAAGAAGCAATTGCCTGGAAAAAAGTCATAAAGAGTTATACTAGTACTTTCTAACATTCCAAGGGTTTAAAATTGACTTTGGAAAGTTGTTTTTCTTTGTTAATTGTTTTATAAACAGTGAGGAAATGTCTTGGTTCACTCATTTGCATATGGGTATCCAGTGTTCCAGCATTATTTGTTTACTTTGTGTTGTAATTAGACATTTTTACCCAGAATCTATCAGATAGATTCATTTTTGGATCCATGAGAAGGCACTGTCGTGGTGAACCACTATTAGAAATACTAAACCTTAGGGTTGGGGATTTGGCTCAGTGGTAGAGCGCTTGCCTAGCAACCGCAAGGCCCTGGGTTCGGTCCCCAGCTCCGAAAAAAAGAAAAAAAAAAAAGAAATACTAAACCTTTCACAACTTCTGTTTTCTCTCAGTACATTCTTCTTTGCAGACAAAGTGTGACCTGTTCTGTTAAGATAGAAAGTCTAGTTACCCCCAGCCATTCTCCTCATCATTTTCACAGTATCTTTAAGAGCCATTTGTTGCCTACTATTGGGGTTTGGTTTGTGCTTACTTGGGAATTCCTACATTGCTGCACGTCCCTGCCAACAGTTGGTGTTTTGAGTGATCAATAAAGACCCAATGGCCAATGGCTGGGCAGGGGGATAGAGGCTGGTGGGACTTAGAGGATTTGCAGGACTGGAGAAGGGCAGAGTGTCCATGACAGGGAAGCAGAGAGATCAGACGTAAAGGCCTGCTGACATGTAAGAATCTGGGAAAATGGCCCCAGGGACCATTTTCCTGATTGGGTCTGGGGTAGCAGAGATGAAATATAGATTTAGCAAATATAACTCAGGAATATTGGAGGGGAAAGTGAACCTATATGGAGTTAGGGAGAAGCCCAGTCATTGAGCTAGTAAGGCATATTAAAAATAATGCTCTGTGTGTGTGTGTGTGCGTGCGTGCGTGCGCGCGCGCGCGCGCACGTGCTCGTTCATGAATCCAGAGCTCTTGGGTGGATGCAGAGCCAAGCACACACCCACTGGAAGCATACAGCAAACCTTAACTTTTTACCACCACAGCCTACTCTATAAATGCCAACTGTGGCTGTGTCTTGTTTTACTCTGCAGCAGTACTGAGACAAGACTCAGGGAACATCTGAGTAACTTCAGAAAGAGGGCACCAATTCTTTGGTGAATAGTGTTTTGAGGGATCCACTGCCCTTTCTCCTGCCTGTGTTTGTCTTTCAGTTATTTTATTGTGGCTTCTTAACCTGCTGAGGAGATAACAGCCTCAGACACAGAGTATTAAGGTCATGGCACCAAACATAACAAATCTTCCCTCTGGAGATGATGAAACATGGGCTGGAAATTCTTGGCCGAATTTTCCAGAAACCTTGGGAGTGTTGTAAGGAAGGAGGAGAGACAAAATAAGCTGCTTCCAAAAGTCTAGACGACTTAGTCCTTTTAGACTGCTTTTTTTTTCCCTAAGTAAGCAAATTAAGATGAATAGGTGGGCCCGCTGTTAGTTAAAAATGGAATACTTTATTGAGAGATGGTTACAAATAGAATAAAGAACTGTTACCGTCTGACTAAAAACAACAACAAAAATTTTAATGAGTAGAATTTTAAAGGTAGGTAAGGCAAGTTCCAAGTCAAGATAAAACAGTTCTTTCTAAAAATCTAGTACTTCAGATCAGAACAGCCTGCTGCTCCATTAAATAGAGAGTGCCTACCTCTAGATACTTCTGGGTCTGGTGGGCTACTGTTGAGGATGCAGAGGGTCCAACTCGTGCACTGAAGCAGAAGGACTAAGTAGCACCTAAGGCTACTTCCCACCTAGACATGTGTCATGTAGCATCCTGTTCACCATCTTCTACAATATGGGGCTTGGCCTTTCATTTCCTTTGGCATTTCTTCTCATACTTACCCATTCCAATTTTAGCTTTCCTGCTAGTGAGCCTAAAACCTGTAAGTTCTCCACATGAGCTTCACGCTCGAGGTAAACTTCATTCTTTTCTCATCGTGAGTCTCACAGTTTGTTAACTCTCAATTCCAAATCTCTTTCTACGGGAAGCTTTTGTTGTTGTTAAGTCCAGCAATGTTTGACTCCTTCTACTCGACAGAATGGCACTCTTATTTTCATTGTGGCTTTACCTTACAACGTGTGTTTGCCTCGCTTGTTCTTCTATTCAATGTTGATCACCTATGTTGGTTTCTGTCACTGTGGCATGATGTCCAACATAATCTACTTTAAACCAAAAATGGTTTCTTTAGGTTCACCATTTCATTGGTACTGTACATGGCTACTTGGTCCTGTTGCTTTGGGTTGGAGGTAGCATTGTATACCATAGTGGGAGTTGCAGAAGAAAGGGCCTGTTTAATTCATGACAACTGAGAAGCAAAGAGAAAGACAGGATGGAATCTGGTCACAATATCCCCTCCAAGGACACACTTCAGTTAACCTTACTTCATTCCAATATGTTCTACCTCTTACAGGTCCCACTACCCTTACAGGATCACACACAGGCCATGAACTAAGTCTTTCACATATGGACCTTTAGGAGACATTTCAGATCTGAATGGTAGCATATCCTCCAGGGCAAGGTTGATACCATGTATATATGTTTTATTTGCTTGATGTAATTGCTGTCTCCAAAGCTTGCTGCTGAATAAGCTCACCCTTTCAGAGTTCTTTTTGAACTCTGACTGGCTGGTTCAACTCAAATTCTGACTCAAATTTCTCTCCAAGCTGACTTCTCTCAGCTTCTCACTGAATTTCTCTGCTTGGCCTCAAACATACTCGGCAATCCGTTCGAATCTTCTGGCTCCTTCTCATTCTCTGGCTTATTCTGTCTTCACCTGTGTCTAGCTTGTTCTCTCTGCAACCTGTCCTTGTAAAACTCTCACTGTGTAAACCGCCTCTGAACTCCATGAACAGAACTGCAGTGAACTCCACTTCACTACACAGCCTCTCAACTCATTAACTGACTAGAACTCAGAGATTTGCCTTCCTCTGTCTCCTGAGATTAAAGGTGTATACTAACTGGATCACAGAGACATAGAAGGTCTTTGGCTGGAATCCCTTGCCAGAGCAGCCATGCTGTTGGATCAAATTTTCTCTAAGGAACCATATTTTTGCACTATCACCAAGTGAATCCTACAAGAGTTGTTTAACAGGCATTTGGTGAGTAAATGAATTAATGAATAAATCATTGGGACTATACATTCTATTGAGTACTTATAGTCATAGGACACCATGAAGGAAGAGAATGGAGTAGCAATCAAAACCTGTGTTTCTATATATGAAATAGTATGCCAAAGCATTATACTTCCCATCTTTCTGCCAGATGGGATGACTTTCATATGGATGACTAAAAGGACCCGTTTACTAACAGTGGAGGAGATTGCAATTATTGCAATGACTTCTGGGCTCTGACATGATTCTAGGATTAAATATTAATGAGGAAGAAGAGACATCAGGAGGGATGAAGGACATCATTTGAGAAGAAGAGTAAAACACACATTTGAGGATGAAGAAGGCTAGCCGTCATATGAATTCATGAACTCAATACAAAGTCATAAAACCTCTTGTATACAGCAATACCATGTTGAGAGGAATTAGAGTTGCTCTCACAAGATGCTAAAAGTTCTCAGTCTGGTCAACAAGAGGGGACAAGGGTGTGGTGCTGCTCACAGGAGGCTGTGAAAAGCAGGCAGACAAAGAATAGCCTGGAGGTTTGATCTAAGGGGTATTCAACAGCCCACAGGACACCTCCTCCGCCTCCTGGCAGAAGCAGAAGCGTGCTGCTCCTGTGCCAGCAGAGACAATGTTTAGCTCTCTGAGCTGAGATCATCCTCTGGGAAACTGGAAAAGCAGACAGGATTTGCCACCAACTCTGTTATAGCTTCTCCTCTTTGTAGAGACCCAGGCATCCTCTTCTCTTTTCTCTAGTTTCCAGCTTCCCTTCAACTCACTTGTTTACACAGCTCTTTCCCTGTCTGCAGCTTTCCATGGGGGAGTCCTTACATGCCATTTCCTGGGGCTTAGTCCCTCCTCGTCCTCCCTAGCGACCAAGGCACCATGTTTTGTCTCTAGAAAATTTGTTTGACCAGTTTGAGCTGAATTGTTAGTGGCTGACAATTGTTTTGACTCCTAGTGTGTTATTCTTCACACATGGGAATTCTGCCAGCCATTTCAATGGTTTAATCAAAAGGCGAAGTAAATATTAAGTCGAAGAAACCACTTGAAAAGCTTAGTCATACGAAGATTTCCATTTAAAGTCTATGTTAATCCTTTCAAAGATTGAAATTGTTAACAGATTCTATAGTGTGTGTGTGTATACATATATCAGTGAAATAAGCAGAGCACACAGTACTTGAAATTTTGTTTTTACTTTTATGATTATAAAATACCACCACTTGAAATTTAAGGAGGAGTACATTTGTCAAAGGAGCATTTTGATTTTTTTTAAGACCAGGATAAAAATGATATAGTGAGAATTTGGAAGACTGCCTGATAAGCTTTTTGAGACCGGAGAGATGGTGGCTGCTGTATCTTTTATGTGCCCTTTATATGGCACTTCCTGACGAGAGCACACCCTGCCCAACCCAGGGTAGATACAGGACAGGCCATTGTTTCATATTCTAGTGATAGAGGAGTGCTTTGTGCTCACAGTATGTGGAGAGGGAGCCCAGGGAGGCTGCCATAAATTATTAACGGCTGCTCCTCTGAACCTATGTGAGAATGTGATGCTGGGTGCTCCTGGGACCTCATTCTTCTGTGATATGAGAAAGGGAACAAGGGGAGGTGGGGACAAAAGTGAAAGCGAGGAAAGAAATGTGGAAGAGGAATGGAGGCAAGAATTACCTCAGGCTTCTCACTGCCAAGCTGTGTCCATGGGATGTCAACATTGGCAAAGAAAACTCCCCAAGGCTCGGCCAAGAGTTTGATTGGCAGTGCCTGCTCACTATATTTTCCTTACTTAAAAGCAACTGCCTCCATAGTTACATATCCAATCCCTGCTAACACCTAAGGCTCTTTTCTCCTTGTAAGATAGGATGCCTTTAGCTCTCTGCTCATTCTTGCCTATTATCATGACATTGTAACCACACATACAGAGAGGAGACAGAGACAGAGACAGAGGCAGAGGTAGAGACAGAAGCAGACAGAGAGAGAGAGAGAGAGAGAGAGAGAGAGAGAGAGAGAGAGAGAGAGAGAGAGAGAGAGAGAGCTGATCATGATCTCTCTGTGCCGGGGATGAGCTGTGTTGACATGGTCCGTGTACTATAGCTCACATTCTGAAAACAGCTTGCTGTTTATAAAATAGTTTTAGTCTCTTTAAATGTCTTTAAAATAGTTTTATTGGAACACAGCAGTGCTCATTCGCTGATATATCATCCATGGGTATGGATGCTTCCATACGATGACAAAATTAACATAGCCTATATGGTCCTCAAGGCATAAAATTTTTACTGTTGGGCCTGTCACAGAAAATGCATTTCCTGCTCTTATATCTTAGGTCATTATCCATAAACTGCAGCTGATCTATGAACTACTCACTGTCTGTTTACAGCAACATTAGGACCCTGCACCAGGCTAAAAGCAAACTATGTCGTTCTATGCTCTGTTTGTTCCGGATGATGTTCTTTTCTGCAGGAAGACCCTCTTGAGGAGGGACCAGTGTGTGGATTTGCACTCTCAAGTCAGCCCTTGTCCTCTTGTGGATCAGCACTTTTAGTAGCACTGACTTCAGTGTCTCTATAAAACTTTAACTTTCTGGAAAAGCAAGGAAAGTACTTGCTTTCTGATATTTCTGGGCTGTGTGACTCACCAAGATTCATGGGACTATGACTTAGCTTTTGCTGTTTAATAAACTACTCCAAAACTTTGTGACCTAAAACAAACTACAGTTCAGCGATTCAGACTGGGCTCACCCCGGTGGTTCTGGCCATGACTGGGCTCTGCAGGCTTTCTGCTGGGCTTGTTCATTCATCTGTGGTCAATTGGCAGGCTGGCTGAGGCTGGCAGGGCGAGATGGCTTAACTAGTATAGCTTTCTGCTCCATGTGGCCTCCCTGGGAGATCAGGCCATGGTGGGCAGGAGCGTCAGGGAAAAGCATCTGTGTGGTCCTGAGAGGCTGCCTTTGAAACTCACAACATGCCACCTCCTTCACATTCTTGGACAAAGAAAATTGCAAAGGCAGCCCACTTATCTTTGGGATGGGAAAACAGACTCCACTTCTTCATGGGATCACAGTCATTCTATGCAACCCAGGGAAAGAAGGAGGTGGATTGTTGTACCTCTTTCGTCCTTCCTTCTTTTCAAACCTTGGCCAACAGTGGGGAGTTAGCTCAAGTGATAGTGCCTACTTCACGGACTTTGGTGGGGTTTCCTGTGCATTCTGGTAGGCATCCTGGTACTGCTCATTAACTTACCTAAATTTGGAATTACATGGGAGCTCGATGAGAGGCTGATATCTAAAGCCAAGCATTTGGTTTAGGGCTACAATGTGCAAACTGAGCTTCTGCACCCACAGAATTCAGTCTTCATTCTACATGAAGATAGCATTACAGATCACATGCTAAGCACCTCTATAGTTGTATGCTCAAGAGAAGATTAACAAGGCTTACTGGTCCAGAGTCTCTGTACAGGGAGGGGACAGCATATGTCAAAGACATAAACAGAAGATCCTAAATAATAAATAATAACTCTAAGGTCATGGCCGTGTCCTCTCCCATTTTCTGTAGGTGTGTGTTTAGTATTTGTTTCTGCAAAACCACTAAAATCTTCATTTGGAAAGGAGTAAACAACAGATGAGGGGGTAATAGATGATGGGTGTAGATTGTGTAACTCACTTTGTCATACCTGGATTTATTTTGAGCTCAGTGCATTTGCTCAGGGAAATTGAGTTCACAAATTATTTCTTTATAATAGTCCTATTCCTGTCTTACGCTTGAAGTGATCTGAAATGTTGAGAGTTTTCACTAAAATATTTCAGAATAAAGACAATAGAAATAGTAGTTAAAGTATGTCAACTACTAATAAGAATGTACAGATGCAATGAGGCACAGGATATGTGTGTGTGTGTGTATGTGCGCGTGCCTATGCTCATATGTTTGTGCTCATATGTGTGTTCATATGTAGACCAGAAGTCAACATCAATGTCTTTCTCATCCTCTTTTCCACCTCGATTGTTTGAACCTGGATCTCTCACTGAACCTAGAGTTCACAGATTCTGACTCTTCTAGCAAACCAGCCCAAGATACCGGCTTGATTTGGCCCCCTGTGATGGTTTGCATAAGTTCGACCCAGGGACTGGAATGATTAGAAGATGTGGCCCTCTTGGAGTAGGTGTGTCACAGGGGCTTGGGAGAGGCTTTAAGACCCTCATCCTGGCTGCCTAGAAGTGAGATTTCTCCTAGCAGCCTCAGATGAAGATGCAGAACTCTCAGCTCCTCCTGCACCATGCCTACCTAGATGCTGCCATGTTCCCACCTTGATGATACTGGACTGAACCTCTAAACCTGTAAGCCAGTCCCAATTAAATGTTGTCCTTTATAAGACTTGCCTTAGTCACGGTATCTGTTCACATCAGTAAACCCTAAGACACCTCCCAAGTGCTTAAAGTATAGGTACAAATCATTGTTCTTTTTCCCTGAGGGTACTGGGGATCAACATCAGACCTTGAGCTTGTTCCACAAACTCTTTATGTACTGCCGCAGAACTCGAGGTCATGTTTACATCAGTGTTGGAAACTTAGTCTCTACTGTAATGAGTCATGTCTTCTGTTCCTTGAAATTGGCACACAAACATCTCTGGTACTCTTTGAAGCACTCATAGGTGAAATAACCCAGAAGTCTCAACCCTTTCCAGCCTGAAACTCATTGTTTGTTGTTTTGTTGAAGTCTCTATTCTGCCCACTGCAGCAAGCCTGAATTTTACTGATCTCTGTTTCTTTCCTAAGATTCCTTGATAATTCTCTTCCTTATTCTGATGACATTTCCTGGTCTGACATCTTGTCCTCATGCAATGGCTCTGAACTGCTGAGGGCTGCTCTGCACTTCTTTGGGCAGCATTTTACCACCATCAACCACTAACACTCTTATAACACACCAGCAATGTGAAGGTCTCAGACCCTTCATTGAAATTCCAACCTTGTCACCTGAGACCATGCTCTAATTTTTAACAGACTACTCTGGTTGTTTAGCAAGTAACATGGGGATCTTGTTTGAGAGTTCATGAACTTGGACAAGACATAGACACTCTTAAACCAAGAGCTCCACAGGAGTCCTCAAGGGACAGCTCTCACTTTGGCCTCTGACCTGCTAATACAGTACAAGCTGACTTACATCCCCATGGAATATTCTCTCAATCACATTGTCCTTTCTCAGAGCTGAGGCCATATTGTAATCAAGAGACAAGAAACTCTCTCCAGGTCTATTTCCTACCCAAGGATGAACTTTTTCAGTAACATAACTTCACAGAATAAAAAATAAGCGAACAGTAAAGAACTTTCACTGTATATTCTGAATCAAGAAAACAGTGCTTGACACTGTAGGACTTTGATAACCACTGAGGCATTGAATAAAATTGTTCTTTTAAAAAAATTGACCCAATGTCTTAGGAGATGGCTTAGTAAGGAAAATGATTGATGGACAATCATAAGGACCTGAGTTTAAATAACTAATGCCCACATAAAAGCTGAGCATAGCAGTGAAGGTCTAGAACCCTCAGCATGATATGGTAGGAAGACAGGCAGATCCCTGGCTAGCCATTGTAGTCAAACTTGGTGCTCGATGTTTCTCAATTAAGGCAGAAAGAAATGGAAGAAGATATTCAACCTTAGTCTCTGGCCTCTTCACATATACACACATAGGTGAGCAGACAGACAGAGAGACACACATATGAGGCAGGGAGAGAGAGAGAGAAATGAGATGAAGATTGGTAATGTTTCCTGAGCTCAATTATTTATTTTGGAACAATAGCAGAAATATCTAGTCCAAGCACAAAGGCAGTCTACTACACTTTAAAGCAGTAGTTCTCAACCTTCCCAACATTACATCCCCTTACCACAGTCTCTCATGTTATGATGTCCCTCAACCATAATTTTTTTCATCTCTGCTTCATAACTATAATTTTGCCACTGTTATAAATCATAATGCAAATATTTTTGTAGCTAGAAGTTTGCCAAGGATGTTGCAACCCACGAGTTGAGAACCAATGCTTTAGAGTCTCTTCTCACTCCAAATCTTTTCTGCAGAAGTTGCTTCCCGTCCCAATGTCCCCTTTCAGAATGCTCACATGAGATGACACAAAATCCCCATGCAATAATAATTTTTAGACAGGCTGAAATTTAACTCCTTATTTGGAGAGGAAACATCCCAGAAGATACAATCTATAGAAATTATTTTCATCATGAATGGAAGCAGATTTGTTGGCTCAGATTATTTTCCATAAAATAATGTGTCGATAACTTCTGAACAATAGATGTGACTTCCTCCAAACTAAATCATAAAGTCCATGTTTTGAAATACGGAAGCTGTCTTCTCACTTCAGATGGGCAGTTTCCTTCTTCATAGGCATCAATGTGTCCAAAATGATCTTGATGGCCAAGTCCTTCAGAGCACCGACAGTCTAGGACACTAGAAGTCAAAGCAGACCTTGGTGAATGGAAAATCTCTGACTCAGCAGAGCTGTTCTTTTCCTCTTGTCTCTCAGTGACTTTCCAGTGATGTACAACATATGCAGCCTTGTGGATGTCCCCATCATGTGGTGGACTCATGCTGCTTCACCAGCTTTCAACCAGCAGTGCCATGTCCATGAACTTCTGCAAGGTCAATCAAGGGTAAAGAGAATGCTATTTGTTTCGCAATGGGTTTCTGTCTTTTCTTCTGTATATATTATCTGTTTCTTTTTCCTCCACATATAATTATCATTTTCCCTCACTATCCCACTATCTTCTTGTGACTGACTCTCAGATCTCTGACTCTGGGCATCACTGTGAAGTCAGTCAGTGCATTGGATCCAAACACATACTGTCTTTGAGCTGCTTCTAGACATCTACTGCTATATTAAGGCAATTTTCCTGAAAAGAGCTGGACTCCTCTGAAAGGGAACTTTGACTTCAGAATTTTCCATGACTTTGCTAAACATTATTAGGACTAACCAAAGTATAAGATGTCCTGGTTAGCTTTAACTGTCACAACCTTGAACTATCTTGGGAAAAAAAACTCAACTGAAGAATTACCTTTATCACACTGACCTATGGTAATATCTATGGGGAGATTGCCATGGTTCGAATAGGCTTGGCACTATTAGGAGGTTTGGTCTTATTGGAGGGGTTGTAGTCTTGTTGGAAGAAGTGTGTCACTGTAGGGGTTGGCTTGGAGACCCTCCTCCTAGCTGCCTGAGAACAGTCTGGTCCTGCCTTCCTTTGGATGAACATGTAGAACTCTCAGCTCCTCCAGTGCCATGCCTGTCTGGAACTGCTGTGTTTCCTGCCGTTGTGGTAATTGGCAGAGTCTCTGAATCTGTAAGCCAGCTCTAGTTAAATGTTGCCCTTTATAAGACTTGCCCTGGTCATGGTGTCTGTTCACAGCAGTAAAACCCTAACTAAGACAGAGATTGTCTTGATTTTTTTATTGATTCAAGATGTTTCACCCACTGCAGGTGATCCTCATCTATATAGGTGAGCATGAGCCTGCCAACAAGTTACCTGATTGGATATTATACTGTGTGGAATAGCAAGCAGGCCTTCCTTTAAGTTCCTGCCTTGAGTCCTCTCAATGACTAACTGTTGTGGGAATTGTTCTGCAGTAAGCACCCTGACACCAATGAGAGTGGAAGAGAGGTGATACATTTGCTAAGAGGGCAAAAGCAAGGACAGCTCTTGAGGGGCCCTGGTCCCAGGTCTAGTTTATATTTTTGCTTTATACTATACAACCACAAGGTGTGAGGTGGGCAAGCAAGCAAGATTTTATAGAAGCCTTCGTGGCAGTCAGCAGGTTCTTAAGGACAATGCGCCATTGTATCAGCTATTTCCACGGGTCATTCTGTTCCAGTGAAGTCATGACTAGCAAATAGGTAACACAAATAGGCTTTAAGAAAAAAATCACTAAATAAATTAATAAGTAAATTTCTAATAACTTGTCTTTTCTACCTTATTCTACATCACTACCCAGAATTGTAAGCCAAATAAACCCTTCACTCCTTACCCATGCTGATTTTTGTCAAGATGCTTTTTATCACAGAAATAACATTAGAATAGCAACTTTCCCCTTTCGCCCCTTATCCATCTAGTGTTGTATGACAGAACTTTCTCTTGGGAAACACAACATACATGTCTACTTATTTCAGATAAGGATTCCACAATAGACCAAAGTATGAATACCACCCAAGTCTACCTTGGTGAACCAATGAGTTTTACTGGGGTTACTTACAGTTACTATAAGTGAGAGGTTACGTAGATGAGCAGAAATAATCCAAAGACAGCTTCGTCACCAAGGTCTTCTTCAGCATAGGTGACAACTCACGAAAGGTGGGAACTTGGAGCACACTGCATACCCTGTAGGCAGTTCAACAGGTTGGAAAGTGTCCTTTCCAGTTGCCTCGGTTGGTGTATACCTCCTCCAGACACATTGGCTGGTTTCTGCTTATCCCAAGAAGCTGTTCTGGTCTCAGAGTGCACTTTGAAGTCTAGCTTTTCTGAGAGTCCTCATAGCAGCTTGGCTTCACTCTCTGAGAGGGACTCTCAGCTTTCTTTGCTTACTTTGAAAAGATAGGACCTAGTGAATCTGGTCAATTTCAGGGACTTCCTGAATACATGTTGAGTTGTTTACCTTCCAGCATAAGAGGCTTCTCTGTAGGAAGTAATTCCATAGGAAACTGTTAAACACATATGATCTGACTTGAGTTTTCAGTTTGGTCACTCCCTTGGCCTCTAGGATCCTTAAGTTTTAAGATTTTTTTCTTTATGTAAATGTGCATGTTGGTGTATGATTTAGTACACATTTGTGGTTATTCACAGGGACCAAAAGAGAGCATCAGAACCCCTGAGCTGTGGTTACAGGCAACTTGAACCATGTGATATGGGCACTGTATCCAAACTCTGATGTTATAAATAATCAGCAAGCCCTCGCAAACAGATTTCTCCAGCCCCTGGTCTATGTCTACTATTATTGGCTCATGTTCCCGCTCTCACATGCAATGGCTTAACAAGTATCTTTCTTCTTTCCTCCTAACTAGGTCAAACTCCAAATCTCTGAAAAACCAAACTAATACACATGATACTGAGAACAGATTAGGAAAATGAGTGGTAAACGTAAGTTTGGGATTGGCTCCCATGCTTGTCTATCAGATGAGATTTCACCTGGGCTGGCAGGTGACCATGAACATATCTACTACAAGATAGTAGACACTAAGTTGTCAACAATTCCCTTACAGTGCCCTGGGTAATATCTTGGTAAGGTAAATGCTATGAAACTACACTGACTTGATGCAGGTGTTTGAGACATATGGAAGTGGTAGTAAATGGCACCTACAAAAAAATCAAATGTATTTAAGAAAATATATTTGTATGGAGAGCAGTAAGCTGCACCATGTCCCCTGTGCTCCATTTTCTGGCACACAACTCTGTTTGCTTTTCTGGAGCTTGCTGGTACCAGGGAAGCAAGGCTAATATTCAAAACCCCCCAAAATCCATGCAGGCCACAAAAAACCCCAGGTGAGACACCCCACTGGACCTGAAGACACCCAAGTCGCTCTAAATCTAAAATGTTTCTGATACAAAACATCCAGAAAATCTGGGATACTATGAAAGGTCCTACCCTAAGAATAATAGGAAGAGAAGAAGAAAACTCACAGATCAAAGTTCCAGAAAATATTTTCAATAAAATCATAGAAGATGTCCATAACCTAAAGAAAGAGATGCCTATAAATGTACAAGAAGCTTACCGAACACCAAATAAGTTGGACCAAATAAGAAAGTCCTCCTGCCACATAATAGCATTAACTGTTCAGAACAAAGGAAAAATGTTAAAAGCTTCAAGGGAAAAAGGTCAAGTAACATATAAAAACAAACCTATCAGAATTAAAACCTGACTTCTCAACAGAGACTCTAAAAGCTAGAAAGGCCTTGATAGATGTCTTGCAGATCCTAAGAGAACACAGATGTCAGTCCAAACTGCTATACCCAGGAAAAATCTCAATCACCTGAGGAGGAGAAAACAAGACATTTCAACAATATTTATACATAAATCCAGCCCTATAGGAGAAACTAGAGGGGAAATTTCAGCACAAGGGAAAATCAAAAGAAGGGAAACATATATATACAGATACACACTATTACTGCAACATAAAAATAATAAGAATTATCAATAACAAATCATTAATATCTCTCAACATAAATGGACTCAATTTCCCAGTAAAAAGACACAGACTAACAGAATGGATGTGAAAACAGAACCCATCATTCTTCTGTGTACATGAAACACACCTCAACATCAAAGATAGATGTTACCTCAGAATAAAGGGGTGGAAAAAGTTTTTCCAAGCAAATAAACCCAAGTAAAAAGCAATAATAGCCATTCTAATATCTAATAAAATAGACTTCTAACCAAAATTAATCAAAAGAGATTGAGAAGGGTACGTCATATAATTAAAGGAAAAAATCCACCAAGAGGATGTCTCAATTTTGAATATCTATACCCCAAAGGCAAGGACGTCCTCATTTGTAAAAGAAATATTAAAAAAGTTTAAATCTTACATTCAATCCTACATATTATTAGTGGGAGACTTCAACACCCCACTCTCACCAATGGACAGGTCATCCAGATAGCAACTAAACAAAGAAATGATAGACCTAAGAGATATCTACAGAACATCTCACCCAAACACAAAAGAATATACCTTCTTCTTAGCACTTTATGGAACCTTCTCCAAAAATGACCATATATGGTCACAAAGCAAGTCTCAACAGATACAAGAAAATTGAAATAACACCCTGTATTTTATCAGACCATGAATTAAAGCTGGATGTCAAATGACAACAAAAGCAACAGAAAGCCTACAAACTCCAGGAAAGGGAATGACAACTCTCTACTCAATGACCACTGGGTCAAGGAAGAAATAAAGAAATAAAGTCTTTCTAGAATTCTGTGAATGTATTCTAGAATTTTAGAATGAAAATGAAGGCACAACATACCCAAACTTATGGAACATAATGAAAGCAGTGCTAAGAAGAAAGTTCATAGCACTAAGTGCTATCATGAAGAAATTGGTGAGATCTCATACTAGCAAGTTAACAGCACACCTGAAAGCTCTAGAACAGAAATAAGCAAGGAGTAGATGGCAGAGAGTAATCAAACTCAGGGCTAAAATCAATAAATTAGCAAAGAAGCAAAGAGAACAATACAAATAGTCAATGAAACAAAGAGTTGGTTCTTTGAGAAACCCTTAGCCAAATTAACAAAAAGACGGACAGAGAACGTGCAAATTAGCAAAATCAGAAATGAAAACAGCGACATAACATATACCCAAGGAAATTCAAAGAATCATTAGTTCTTACTTCAAAATCTGTTGTGGCAGTTTAAATATGCTTGACCCAAGAGTGGCACTATTAGGAGGTACGGCCTTATTGGAGTAGGTTTGGCCTTGGGAAGTTTGGGACTTTAATACCCTCCTCCTAGCTGTCTTGGAGATAGACTTCTTCTGGCTGTCTGTGGATCAAGATGTAGAACTCTTGGCTCCTTCTCCAGCACTGTTTCTGCCTGGATGCTGCTGCTCTGTTTCCTGCCATGATGATAATAGATAGAACTTCTGAACCTGTAAGCCAGCCTCAATTAAATGTTGTCCCTTTTAAGAGTTACCTTGGTTGCGATGTCTCTTCTCAGCAACTAACACAACTGTACTCCATAAAATTGGAAAATCTTAAACAAAATGGATAATTTTCTTGGTAGACACCACTCTAGCAAAGTTAACTCGAGATCAAGTAAACTATCTAAATAGACCTACAGCCTCCTAAGGAACAGAAGCAGTTATTAAAAGTCTCCCAACCAAAAATAGCCCAGGGACAGATGGCTTTAGTGCAGAGTTCTACCAGATTTTCAAAGACAAGCTAATACCAATATTCCCCAAATTATTCCACAAAAAAGAAACAGAAGGAACATTGACAAATTTACTTCCTGAGGCCGCATTCACCCTGATACCTAAACTACACAAAGACTCAAACAAGAAAAAGAATTTCAGATCCATTTTCATTTGAATATCGATGCAAAGATACTCAATAAAATACTATCAAAATGATTCCAAGAACATATCAAATACATCATCCACTATGATCTAGCAGGCTTTATCCCAGAAAAGCAGGAATGGATCAATAAACCAAAAACTGTTGATATAATCAACCATATAAACAAACTGAAAGACAGAAAGCACATGATCATCCCATTAGATCTGAAAGAAGGCTTTGACAAAATCCAAACCCTCTTCATGATAAAAATCTTGTTGAGTTGAGTGATACAACGCACATACCTAAACACAATAAAGGCAATATATGACAAGCCAATAGCCAACATTACACTAAATGGAGAGAAATATAAAGCAATTCCTCTAATATCAGGGACAAGGCAAGGCTCCCTCTTCTCTTTCTATCTATTCAGTATAGTACTTAAAATTCTAGCTAGAGAAATAAGACAACTAAAGGAGACCAAGGGGATTCAGATTGGAAAGGAGGAAGTAAGTATGGCTATTTGCAGTAAATAGGATATTATACAAAAGTGACCCTCAATATTCTACCAGCAAACTCTAACATGATAAACACCTTCAGCAAAGTGGCTGGATACAAAATTAACAAAAAAAAAATCAGTAGCTGTCCTATATACAAACAATAAAGTGGCTGAGAAGGAAATTAGGGAAACACACCCTTTAAATAACCACAAACAAATAAATATATATAATATATAATAAAATATATTGGTGTAACTCTAACCAAGTAAGTGAAAGAACTGTGTGAACAGAACTTCAAATCTTTGAAGAACGAAATTGAAGAAGATCTCAGAAGATGGAAAGACCTCCCATGCTCATGGATTGGCAGGATTAATATAGTAAAAATAGCCATTTTGGCAAAAGCGATCTACAGATTCAATGCAATCGCCATCAAAATTTCAACTCAATTCTTCACGGAGTTAGAAAGAGAAAATTGCAAATTCATTGGAATAAAAAAAAAAAAAAACCAGAATAGTGAAAACTATTCTCAACTATAAAAGAACTTCTGGGGGAACCACCACCCCGATCTCAAGCTGTATTGCAGAGCAATAGTGATTAAAAAAAAACTGTATGGTATTGGTACAGAGACAGGCAGGTAGATCAATGGAATAGAATTCAAAATCCAAAAATGAAACCAAACACCTATGGTCACTTGATCTTTGACAAAGGAGCTAAAACCATCCAGTGGAGAAAAAGCAACTTCAACAAATGGTTCTGGTTCAACTGGCAGTCTGCATGTAGAGGAATGCAAATTGATCCTTTTGTATATCCTCCTACAAAGCTCAAGTCCAAGTGGATCAAGTACCTCCACATAAAATGAGATACACTAAATCTAATAGAAGAGAAAGTGGGGGAGAGCCTCAAGCACATGGGCACAGGTGAAAATTTCCTGAACAGAACAACATTATGCCGTAAGATCCACAATCATCAAATGGGATCCCATAAAATTGAAAAGCTTCTGTAAGCCAAAGGACACTGTCAATAGGACAAAATGACAAACTATAGATTTAGAAAAGATCTTCACTAAGCCCACATGTGACAGAGGGCTAATATCCAAAATATACAAAGAACTCAGACTTCAGAGAATATAATAACCCTATTAAAAATGGGGTGCAGAGTTAAACAGAGAATTATCAACTGAGGAATCTTGCCTGGCTGAGAAGCATTTAAAGAAATGTTCAAAGTCCCTAGTCATCAGGGAAATAAAAATCAAAATGACCCTGAGATCCCACCCCATACCAGTCAGAATGGCTAAGATCAAATACTCAGGTAACAGCAGATGCTGATGAGGATGTAGAGAAAGAGGAACACTCCTCCACTGTTGGTGGGATTGTAAGCTGGTACAACCACTCTGGAAATCAGTCTGGAGGTTCCTCAGAAAACTGGAAATAGTTCTATCTGAAGACCCAGCTATACCACTACTGGGCATATACCCAAAAGATGCTCTGACATATAACAAGGACACATGCTCCACTATGTTCATAGCAGCCTTATTTACAATAGCCAGAAGCTGGAAACAGCCAGATGTCCTTCAACAGAAGAGTGGATACAGAAAATGTGGTACATTTACACAATGGAGTACTACTCAGCTATTAATAACAATGACTTCATGGAATTCACAGGCAAGTGAATGGAACTAGAAAATATCATCCTGAGTGAGGTAACCTAGATACAAAAGAACACACATGGTATGTACTCACCGATAAGTTGATATTAGCCCCAAAGCTCACAATGCCCACGATACAACCCACAGACCATATGGAGCATAAGAGGAAGGGTGTGGATGCTTCAGTCCTGCATTTAGGGGGAACAGGATGGTCGTGGGAGGTGGAGGGAAGGGGAACTGGAGGAAGAGAGAAGGAGAAGGGTACTGTATCAGGGGCAGTATCAGGTACTGGAAGGGACAGGAGCCAGGTACAGAGGGTCAGGAAATCGAATAAAATGATGTAGCAGGGGTAAATGAGAGGTAGCCACTGGAGGGTCCCAGACACCAGGAAAATGAGTGGCTCCCAGGACCCAACAGTGATGATTTTAGCCAAAATGTGCATTAAAGGGAAGACAGAACCCGTAGAGATCACCACCAGTAGATAGACATGGCCCCTTATCATGGGATGGGGCCACACAAAGTTTTTAACCCAGAAATGTTCCTGTCCTAAGAAGAACAGAGACAAAAAGGGAGCAGAAACTGAAGGAAGGGCCGTCTGAGGACTGCACCACCTGGGGACACATTCTTCCTACAAACATTAAAGCTGGCACCATAGCCATGGCCAAGAGGCGCTTGCTGACAGGAATGACCAATACAGACATGGATGCTTGGAGCCAACCATCAGACTGAGCTTAGGGACCCTGGTGGGGGAGCTGGCAGAAGGACTGAAGGAGCTGAGGGGGATTGCAACCCCATAGGAAGAACAACATGGTAGCCGGATCAGCCAGTGCTCCTAGGAACTAGACCACCAGCCAAGGCGTGTACAGGGAGGGATCCATGACTCCAGATACATAGGTAGCAGAGGATGATCCTGTCTGACAGCAATGAGAGGGGAGGCCCTTGGTCCTGTGGAGGTTTGATGCCCCACGTGTAGAGAGATGCTGGAGGAGTGGGTGGGGGGAGTGGCACTCATAGAGGCAAGGGAGAGGGAGGAGAGGGAGGTTGAGAGATCAAGAGATCAGAGCTTGTGGAGGGGTAACCGGGAAGTGGGATATCATTTGCGATGTAAATGAATGGAATGATGAAGAGAGAGAGAGGTGGAGGGAGGGAGGAAGCAAGGAGAGAGGAAGAAGGGGGGTGGTGATTGCATTTTTTAACCTTGCAGTGTCGCTCCTGCAGAAGCAGGTGGCTCGTGGATGATGTCGGACTTGATCAAGTAGTACATCTAATGTTCATAGTCTGTGCCAGTTGTAACTTTGTGCTGGGCAGATGAAAGGGAGTTCTGCTACAAGGCACACTGGTACTGACCTTGTCAATACACCCTCTCCTATTTGAAGTGGAAATGTAAAGGTTCTTTGAAAAGTCATTTGGATGGTGTTTTCCTCGGGGAAACACGTGAAGGAACGTTTAGCTGGAGAGGACGCAGGTGAAAGACTAAGGCTGACTCACGAGGGAATTTTAACTGAAGCAGGTGAAAGGATGTTCCGCTAAAGCAAGCACGTGAAAGGACATGTGATAAAGGTCCACTTCCCCCAGTACCCTTTCTTTTCCACTACGTCTGGTGGGTGGTGGCTTACAGGGAGGTTAAAGCATTTAAGAACCATTATTAAAAATAAAATTTGAAGAAATTAAAGTTACACCTACTCTTATTCCACATTTGTTTTCCCGTGAGATAGTCAGTAACTATAGTCAGTGACTTTTGGTTTGGGGCCAAGGATGTGGTAGCACTCTGTTCTGTCCTTATATTGTTCTGACAGACTCGGAATTACCTGAACATCCTTCACCCTGCCTCATCATTACCAATGGCATCATAATGACTAGACAAGAGACAAAGAGAAGTGGAAGGGGTTACAAGTACTTCCGGTGTAAGACACACACACACACACACACACACACACACACACACACTCCAAGGGTAGATTCAGAACCTCTCATTTCTAGAAAAATGTTGTGGAACAATTGTCAGGATATTTAAAAAGTAAATTCCTAAGCTTCTCACACTCTGCCACAAAAAGAGAGAAGCACAGCATGTTGTAGGCCTCATTTGGTCTTGAGTCTACTTATTTAACATCTGGGATTGATTATTGATTATTGATTATTGATTTTGTCACATGAAAGCTTGTCAGCTCCTGGGGGTGCAGTGAGGGGATCAGAGCAGAAAAAAAAATTGATTCAAGCCTAACCACATTGCGTGTGCCATTTGATCTGGCAACGTTCGAGCTGAGTGTGGTGGGGAAAGATACAAGACAGTATCAGTGACAAGTCCCAGGGGAAGACTCACAATGTGGAAACGTATAACACAGAAGCAAAACTACGGTTAGATAGCCCAGGCCCTTTGATACCTAGCAATGTGTGACCCTTTCCTGGCAACATGGAATTTTGAAAGAGCTTAAAGGAAGGAAAATAGTCATGCTTGCTGAAGGGTTTTATAGGCTTGTTAGACCAGACTATGCTGAAAATAGTTGGGAAGCTCATTTCTGCCACGTTTGTGGCATTCCTGAAAGACAGTGAAGCAAGGCAGAGCTGAGAACAGTACACTTGGTATCTATATTAAGTGAGGTGAGAAGTGGCCCATTTTGAGAATGTAAACAAACTCCTAGGTAGTAGCTAGGAGGGGGCACGATCTCAGTCTGCCTTCTAAACTTCGGAGTCTAAAGCCAAAAGCGTTTCTCGAAGAAACACGGCATCTGTGTACTCCATTCTGTTCTGTGCCCCAGGGTTCTGTGCTGCTGTACCCCATTTTACTTTTCCATTTAAAGATGTCCATCAAGGTCAGTGTGGACTTTCTGTCGCTGCCCTTGGTAACTCTGGCTCAGCCATCTTTTGTTCAACTTTCCTCTCCAGTGGCTTCTCAGGGATGCCTGCCTCTCCGACTTCCGAGTTTATTATCCTAGTTTTTTCTTTTTATAACAAGAAGAGGAGAGGCAGCACAAGCTCGCTTCTTTCTAGGCTTCCATGGTGGGGCTTCCCAGAGCCTAGTCCTATTGAAACCATACGCACACTCAACATAATTGTAGAAAACATTGAGAGACAACATGTTGCCAGGAATTCTATTGCATTAAGGACAACTCATATCTAAATAATGTGTTAAATATTCTAATGGAATTATAACACATAATTCTCTGGAGAAACTTTTGGGGGAAAGACTCATTTGGTTTTTTTATTACATGCGTGTGGACTTTTGCCTGCATGAATGTAAAAGCACCGTGGATGTGCAGGGCCTGCGCAGGCTGGAAGAGGTTGCTCCCTGGAGCTGGAGTTAGAGATGAGTGAGACCTGTCCTGTTGATGCCTGCAATAAAATGCAGGTCTTCTGCAAAAGCAGCCAGTGCTCTTAATTGCTGAGCCATCTCTCCAGGCCACACTGAAAACCAAGGCCAACCAGAACTCACCGTGGAATATACACTATGGATAAAGAACTGCTGCAAAAACACCAGAGATAAATGGGCACCCGTGTGTGTTACTAACGCATTGAACAAGAACCAACATGTGGGACGGAATCAGAAAAACAGCTTGTTTTTCTCTTCCCTTCCCAACCTAAAAAGCTCCCTGCTTTTTTTTCTCTGTGGAAAGTTGAATTCTCTTCTTCATAATAAGAGCTCACTTTGCAGGTTAAGAGTCTCTCTTAACATAAAAGAGGAAGAGATATTTAATGGCTCTATGGTTTTTTTTAATCATATTTTAATAAATATGCGCACCTATTCTTTTATGTCCTTGATGTTAGTAAAAACGTAAGAGTACTATAATATTTGGTTGTTTAGCCTTAGAGGTTTGCAAATTCAGTCTGTTCAGGTAGCTGGAAACTCTTGACACTGGGCTTTCAGTCAAAATGTTGACCATAGCATTCCATTGCCAACGGATGAAGAAAGGGACTCTGGAAAGCATTCTTAGGAAACCCTTCTGTAAGTGATTCAGAGGTGAGCATATGCCTGAACTCTCCATAGGGACAGGGAACATAAACTATCCCAGTCAGTAAAATGCCAAGGCAATAGGATAGACTTGAGGAGGATTGCAGCAGCTAGGTGAGTGGGCGGGGCATCGGCAGATGACTGTTCAAGGACAGGACAGCAGACGCTTTAAGGAAAAACAGTCTCAACACCATTCTGGGAGAAAGGTTTCCGAAGGGCTTCAGAAGGTCCGTGCTTGCAGAGGAAATGAGACTTTTTATGGTTCTGTGTGGTTGGAAGCTTTTGTACACTTGAACTAAGTAAGGTTCTGTACCGCTGCTGATCCGTTCTCCCTGTTGGTGATGGAAAATTTGAAACCCAGCTTCAGAATCTTATGGCACGAATTTACCTGCAGTCAGTATTTCAATGAATATTTTGCAGTTGAGATAAGGTTTTAAGTTTTATATGTATGTTTCTCATATAGAACTCCTTAGAACATCTTTCTTCTAAGAGTGTTAATATTTTTTCTTTTTTTGTTCTTTAAAAGCATGTGCATATCTTTCCCTATGCATTTCTTTCTACCATGTAACATGGACATACAATTGAAAATGTATGTATACCATGATTTGAGAAATATTAAAAGTAATCAGTAGATAATCTTACATGCTGTTTTCCCACTGAGAAGGCGAGGTTAGAGTGGGTTTGGATGGCTGGTACACATTCTCCTAACAAACAGAGAGGCCCTTCAGGCAGACATTAGATTAAGCATCCACTTTCTACAGGAGCTGAACCACAGCCAGCCTTGTACAAGCTCATTTCATAAATATTTTTCCTTGAAAAAAAACTTGAGATGGATGGATTCAAATTTTTCCAGGAAGATACTGAAAAGTCTGCTCATGACTATATCAGAAGGAAGCATCCATCTGTTCTTGGCAATGGTTTAACTTAATTTACTTTGCACCATATTTATTAGCCAGAACTTTGGAGTTTCTGTGAAAGTTTGCATATTTTTCTTATCTCTCCATTTTATTAAAATAGCACATTTATGTGAAGGGTGCATGGCCTGCTGTGTTGCTTGTGGTATTGTCTTAGGGTGCAGGGAGTGTTTTCTGACAAAGACTTCATATCATCTCTATGACTTTAGCTATTTACATTCCTTTTAAATGTCAAGGACGGTTGACTTTAGTTCCCATCTAACTTCTTTGTGATAAGCGATCCTCCCTCTCTGTATTGCTTCTACGTAATGCTGCTCCCTGGTTCTACAGAGATGCAGTTAGGTAATGACACTGTGTGTAGGCAAATCTGAATGCTCCATTACAAACTAATATGAAGGACTATCGATATCCTTCGATTGATATAGTTGCAACCACCCGTGAAGCCCTGGATTCCATCCCTGACATAATGGAAACAGGGCATATGCCCTTAAATCCAGCACTGTAGCCTCTAAAGGTAGAGGCAGAAGGATCAGGAGTTCAAGGTCATCCTTGGCTACATAGCAGTTTCAAACCAGTCTCTGCCTTAAAAAACAAACAGAAAAGCCAGTGTGAGCAATTTTCAAAGTGAATAAGATTTGAAGATGGTTCAGGAACAAAGAACCAATCCATTGACCTTTGTGTCCATGTCAGTAGTACAGGAACAACTACCTGAGCTTTCCTTCTTAGTTATTTGAATATATGAGTGTTGTCATATTTATTTACAAAACATTTGCACTGCTTATTAGATCACTTCATATTTGACATTAATTTGATACACTGTGTCTTCTCTTTGACACAAAACTATGCTTCTCTAATATTTAATGAGTAGATATTATTTTTAGTAATGCCTTGTTTCTCTTCATTACATTCTCATATCTAAATGTGAAAGGCACAAAACTGGATGTCTTTATGATATTCTTAATTAGATGAAAAGTCATATAAGCTCATGGGCCCAATTATTCTCTAATTAGTGTTTAAGTTCTGTTTGTAACTTTGGAAACTTTTCAAATTAAAACAACAACAACAACAACAACAAGGCAACATGAATCCATTAAGGCACTCTCCATCCTCTGCAAAGGCATCCCTTACAACAGTTCTTTCTGATAGTCTATGGTAATTTTCCACCAACAAATGTTATTCAAGCTTCTCTTAATCAGACACAACTTTAATATGTTCTAAATTCAAGTAAACCTGTCCAAAAAGCCTTGTACTCTCATGGTTTGGGCTCCAGACATGGTAACATAGAAATCAACCTTGAAGGAGAGAATGGGGAAGTCACAGAAAAACCATGCCCAGCTGAGCCAAGGTTATGCTCTGGAGATGAACCAGTCCTACCTGCCTAACCTAATGTATTCAACCTTCCAGAATCCATAGATAAGAATCCACCAACCCTTCAGGATGGTTAATATTATTGTCTCCATATTTTACAGATCAAAAATGGAATTTAAGGCCTTCTTTAGCACCAGTTGGAAAATTGAACAGCTGCGTGAAGGAGTCACGGTGCACATGCTTAATCCTGCAGTCACAATGGCCCAAGATGATTATCCAGTGTTTTTAGAACTCTTTGCTTTAAGTGTGCCCAACATACATCCTGATTTATACTTTGCAATAATTTTGCACTGTGCCAATTAGTATTAAAACATGTATCTATTCAATATTTCTTTTCTGTGTTTGAATACTCCTCTCATGTCCCTGTTGAATTTCTCTTTGGTCTTTGCTGCCAAACCAAGAAAGCATTGGCACGGATGTTGGAAGTGGGCAACTCTCCCACACAGCAGGACAGTTCTCCTGACACAAAATAACCATAGAGAAAATTGTTGTCACCTCATCCCTTAAAGCCAAAACCAGAAGAGAGAAAGCCACCACCAGAGGGCAATATATACCTTATCACATGATCAGAATAAAAAGTGATAACAATTGATAACAAGCCGCCATAATTTTTGGCTTGTTAACTCTATTCTTTTCTGTCTTTCCTTTTCTGTCTTTCTCTTTTCTTTTCTTTTTTTTTTTCCCTTTGGAGACAGGTTCTTTCTATATAGTCCTGACTGTCCTGGAACTCATGTCATGAGTAAATGTAAATCAGGCTAGTCTTGAACTCATGGAGCTCTACTTGCCTCTGCATCCAGAATGCTGGGATCAAAGGAATGTGCCAACACATTCCCGGAGGCTTGTTGATTTTAAATTTGAGCTAACACTAAATAATCAGAAGGGTCCATATATTAATATGAACTTTCAGTTTTTCTTGAAGAATCAGACGGTTTAGCAATTGCTGGCTCTGCGTTTCTTCAGGATAACAGCTGGTGTCGCTAGAGCCAGTTCTCAGCCTCAGTTAACCAACCAGAAACTCTTTGACACCCCATCATTTGTAATACATGCACATGTGTTTATCCCTTGCCCCTACAGTTTGTCTGATACCTGTAGTGCTTCAGTTTATGAATTACTTGTCCAAACCAGACTATGACATGAAACATAATTGCAAAGAAGCTTATATATATATTGAACTTCTGGACTTTGGCAAATAAAGAAATGTTAACTTTGTTGTTTAAAAATATTGTTTTGACACCAAAGAGTACAGTAATTAGACATTGACATACAGATCAAGTAATTTTTAGGTTAATAATGCTTAACTACTTTGAAGTAACCTATTCTAACTTTGTCTTGCCCTCCTACTGAAACAGAAATTTGCATATTCATCTTGAATCTACTCCCCAGGGAGTCTAGACACTTCTGTTCCTTTAGCCTATGTGTTTTGTTACCTTAAATCAATTTGGCATCTAGACACAGTAAAAGCAAGAATTTATAGCTTTAGGAGCTTGCTTACATATTTCTCAGCTCAGTTACTTCCTTCTCTCTCAGGGGTGAAAGACATTTTTGGAGGGATAAGAAGAGGTTCAGTCACATGTATCCCCTACTGAAGCTTCTGGTGAGTTTATTTACAGTCCAAAGCAAGTTCTCCAAGGCCATGGCAGTGAGGCTGTCTCTCCTGCCAGACTCCTAGACTGTCCTCACGTTTCGGGGTCAAACCCATTTCTGCTTTCATAGAGCATAGAGCGGTTTGTTCTATCATTCTGTTCTTTACCAAAGGTTTTCTATTGTATGATGAGAACCTGTCTCCTGAATTCTAACTGGAAGGTAGTTCTTTTACTTTGATGCTTTACTGCAAATAAAACAACACGGAGTGCAGAAGTCTGGAAATGCCTCAGTGGCAAACTGGCCTGAGTGGTTGGTCCTTAGCTCCTAATCTCAGGGCTAGGGAATTCAGATATACACCAATGTGTTCCTCGTTTTCATCTTCACCGTGAAAGAATTTTCAGGCAAGTAGGGCAGTTGCTGAAATTCTGCTTTTGGTTTCGTAAAGGACCTAGACTAAAATACACTGGACGGAGGATTCCCTTCTCATGTGAGCCCTTCTACTAGTCGGCAACTGAGAAGGTAAATTTAGCCTCAGATCTGACTCTGGGGACAAGTGAGATTGCTCAGCCAGCAAAGTGCTTGCCAAGAAAGCATGAGAAGCAGAGATCCCCAGTTCCCATGTAAAAAGCCAGAGACGACACTGGACATCTGTAATCCCAGTACTAGGGAAACACACAGACGATTTCACTGGCCAGTTCATGTAGCTGAATTGATGAGGTTCAGTGACAAACTCTGTCTCAAAAGATAAGATGGAGAATGATAGAAGAAGATGCACGAAATCATACTCTGGGATTCATATGTATACAGGCACACATTCTTGTGCACCTGTGCACACAAACACATACACACATACACAAAGGTAGCCTCTCTCTCTCTCTCTCTCTCTCTCTCTCTTTCTCTCTCTCTCTCTCTCTCTGTGTGTGTAAGTGTGTGTGTGTGAGTGTGTGTGAGTGTGTGTGTGTGTGTGTGTGTGTGTGTGTGTGTGTGTGTGTGTCAGGGAAGATACTGGGCATCTTGCTTTATTACCTCTACCTTATTCCCTCAAGACAAGGCCTGCCACTGAACCTGGAGCTAGGCTGGCAGCAAGCCCCAGTGACCCTAGTATGCCTGCCTGCCATGGAGCTGGGGTCACAGTCACATGAGTACCCATGTCCAACTCTTCTTTTGTGCCAGGGATTTGAACTCATATCCTCATGCTTGTGCATCTCCCTAGCATTGAAAGGTAACTCTTTAAAGAAAATCTCAGTGACTAATCCTGGTACCTCAGAGACTGAGCCAGGAAGATTGCCAAGAATTGTAAGCCAGTCTGGGCTGCATGGCGGGTTTCAGACTGTCCTAGTTTAGTGTGTGTGCTCCTAGCTCCAGAACCAAAGAAAACAAAATCTTTCTACTATCTCTAATAAACCCATTCTTAGAACTTGAGTGTTGGGAAATGAGAGAGAATTTTTCCATATTATAAAAGTAGGATTATAAGTTTTTCAGATTCACTTTTTTTTAGTTAAAACGCACATCAAAAAAATGTGATTACTTTGTGTCACATTTACCTTATAATCATATATTTAAGGAGTTCAAAATATACTCATACAAAGCACATTTTGTTGCATTGCTGGGAAGGATCAATTATCCCCTTTCCTCCTCATTCTCAACCCAGAACGAGCTCAAAGCATCTCATCTCATAAAAGGGTAAAATATGATGGTGTGTCATGAACATGTCCTGTCGGCAAGGGCTGGGCTCCAAACATTTTTGGTAAGGTATTCAATCTTGATTTTTCAGAGTCTAGGAATCCTGCCAGTTCCTGGGAATGAAAGCAAATTTAAATGGAGAAAATCTCAGCCTTTCTGGAATTCAAATCACTTTAGAAATTCAAAATATGGGTTTGAGGGATGGCTCAGCAGTTAAGAACATTGACTGATCTTCCAGAGGACCTTAGTTCAATTCCCAGCAACTGCATGGTGACTCACAACCTTCTGTAATGGGATTACAGAATCGGATTCCCTCTTCTGGTGTCTCTGAAGACAGCTACAGTGTACTCATACACATTAAAGAAAGAAATAAGTCTTTAAAAAAAGAAATTCAAAATATACATTAAAAATCTATCATATCAGTAAGCCATCAGAACAAGGTGCTGGGCACAGTGACAGAGTGACTTTAGGTTCCTGGACAGCCTGGGCTACAGAGAAAGCATCATTGTGGGAAATGGACTCAGGGAAGAAAAAAACGAGGCAGGAAAATTGATGGTGCAGGATTTGGTTATTGCCCTTGCATCCTCTTTCTCTTCCTTTCCTCAGTCAAGGGCTGGAGAAACTTATCTTGTAGAGAATCCCTTTAGCTGGCCTTGAGGAAGCCTGCCTTACTTAGAACTACTTCCCAGGGGATCTCGCCCAAAGAGTGAGAAGGATTAAAAAATACACTTTGGGCATTTTACATCTGACTCATTTTCCTGGTAAAACTGAAACAAGGCTGGATGTCTGGCTGATCGAGTCTTGCTTGATATTGGACTCTTAATTTCTGTTGTTGTTAAATGATTCCTTCCTTTCTCTTTCTCTCTCTCTCTCTCTCCCTCCTCTCTCCTCTCCTCCCTCCCTCTCCCTCTCCCTCCTCCCTTCCCCCCTTTTTGCTTTTTGAAACATGATTTTGTTATGCAGCCCAGGCCATCCCTGCACTCATGACAACCCTTCTAACTCAGTATTGCTGATGCAAGAGTATAGACATGCATGAGCAAACCTGGTTTCATTCACGTTGTTTCTCTTGTGCCTCAGAGCCACCCCATCAATGAATCTTTTTTTTTTTTTTTTTTTTTTTTTTTTTTTTTTTTTTTTCTTTTTGGTTCTTTTTTTTTTTTTTGGAGCTGGGGACCGAACCCAGGACCTTGAGCTTCCTAGGCAAGCGCTCTACCACTGAGCTAAATCCCCAACCCCGAATCTTTTTTTTTAAATGCACCTAATAGTGTCCACCTCTATCCCCTTTTACCCCTGACTTGTCCTTCTTACCAACACTTCTCACTTGGGGCTTCACCCTGCCTTAACTTTCTACCATTCTTTCAAAGGACCTCCTGGTAACACTCTCAGATTGTGACTGCCCCGCTGAGAGTCCTCAGGAGGCTTCCCACCGGGCTCCTCCTTCAGGTCACTTTCTCTCTCCTTTGCTCTCCATGCTCTTCATTTCTGACTCTGAGGGACCCTGGCTGTGGTGACTGTCTCCCCGCTTGTCTTCCTATGTGGTGTACCCTTCGCTAACCCTAGGCTCACTTTATGTGCTCCCCGCTTGTAACTTTTTCTTGCGGTTCAGGCCAAAGAAACTGCTTTGCCTCAGGTACCTGTGGTCACTCACACTTCACTTCCCTCAGAAGTCTCTTGTTCATGTCTTTGTCTGTGTGCCCATCAAGGTTCCTGCCTCAGGATGGTTCAAGTTCTGAGTGAAAAGGCTTATTTTTGACTTGTTCACAGCTATTCCCACAGCATCTACAATATGCTGTCACTCAGAGATTGGAAAATCAATTAGTGAATAAATGAAAACTAAATTTGTCCCTGTTTCCCAGATTAAGCATCTATCACTTTGACCCCCAACTAAAGGGTGTGGTGATTTTGACTGCTCACCTTGTCTACTGTCTGAAAGTCAAAAAGACAAGCATTGTACAGATTGGACCTGGAATATTGAGCTCTACTTTTCAGACCCAGGCTCCACAGAAATTTCCTAACCAACCATCCTCTCATAATTATTTTTGAATCTCTGAAGGAATTAAACTAAAACTACATGGTGTTGGGGTTATTATCATTCCGAATGTATTATTTGCTATACCCCCTAGTTATCTTTAAATATCTATTGGTGGTTTCTCCCACTTCAGACCATATAGTTCCCAAATAAAAGACATAAAAGCCTTTAGATTTATAATAAACATAAAACCACTCAAGCTGGGCAGATGTCAAACCTCTATGCTATTTTGTCTACTTCCCTGTGGTGAGGTATGACTTGCCATGCTCCTTTGGGGCTGCTCCTACGCCATCAGGCCAGCACTCATGGGCATGTGCTTACAATCCACCTACCTCATGGTGACTTCTTCCTTCTCTTCCCTCCTGGTCTCTGCCTCAGACCCTGAAGTAGGGAACCTTTCCTCTGCCCCATCTCTTCTGCCCAGCAGAAGGTGGCTGTAGGCATCTTTATTAAGAGAGGAAAGGTTTGCATAACAAATGCTGGTGTGAGTGAGAATTCACTTGTCCTAGAGCAACCAGGTCGTGGGATACAGTTTTTAGCCTTTGAATACATAGCAGCACCAAACCAACTCCCTACAACAGGGTGCACTCACCGTGCTCCACCAAGGCTCAGCAATTAGCAACATTTCACCACACCTTCTGTCTCCGCTTCTCCCTCTGCCCCCACACAGATCTCCAAAGCAGCTATAGTGATGACTATGGCGACCGTCTGTCTCTAGCATTTCTTCCCTCATGGTCAACTGGCTTTACCCACAACCATGACCTTTAGTCATCATGAAGAACATTTGAATTTATCTCATGAGTACATAGTACCCGATTAGAAGACACAAGTAGGGATTGTAGGGTTTACCTCCCTAAAATAAAATGAAATTCTCAGATATGTCCCTATAGAGTTGTTATTGTTATTATCATAGTTCTGTCCATAGATGTTTTAAGCAACCTTGTTATTTATAATCACTGAAAGGAACAAATCTATGCTAGATGTTTGAGAAAGAAAAGGCATTTTTGCAATTTCAAAAAGATTATGTCAAATTTACCTCACTTTCCAAGGGTCTCAGGTTGGAAACTCAGACACAGGTTTTTATTGTTGCCATCATAAAATGAGGTATTAATGCTCTCTGGCCACTGGTGTAGGCCCAATAGTACCAAATGTCCATATGTGACTTCATTAGTTTTGGAATATTATCTAGAACATTTCCTCTGAGGATTTTAACTGCCTGATTTTTGCACAGGTTAGGACTTGACCTAATTTTGTGTGGAAGTCCTTCATCAAACGAGTCTCAATGAGCTAACCTTGAGTTTGAGATTCTCCACAATAATAAGAGAACAATGCAGAAAGGTCTTTTTTTTTTCCTTATAGATTTTAGCTTCTGAGCCTGACTCAGCCTGCTATTCTAACAGGGCGACTTTTCTCATGATTTCAATACAGGATGACCACTAATCAAACTTTACAAATGTGGATTGCTTAACAGAGATAGCAACATGTACTTCCAAAATGCTTTTAGTCATCTATTCAACTTGAGTGGCATTCAAGCCAGCTAGGGACTAGGAGCTGGGAAGACTGGCATAGAACCATCAGCCACCCCACAACCCCCACCACTAGTTCTAGTAGTGCCCTATGAAAGCAGATGGAATGAGGGTGAGAATGTAGGAAGTGATTTAAAAAAAAAATGAGCTGAAAAGGAATGTTAGCTAGGAGAGAACGGAGTCCCAAAAACATAAGGAATAACAGATATATCATTGGAACAGAAAATGAGAAGACTCAGCTCAGGAATAGGGTGGGGCTGCCAGGTCAGTTACTCAGTCAAAGCACGACGGCAGCAGACGAGCAGCCAGGAGGGCTAACACCAGAGACAGTTTTACTTGTCTACCTCATGCCTCGGTAGAGAGGCTTTGTCAATACTTCTGTCAAACATCTCCATTTACCAATTTTCAGAAGCATATGGCGTAGTATTTCTGAGTTTGATCCCTGGTGTCCATACGGTAAGAGAGAACTAAGCCCCACAAATTCTCCTCTGACTTACACACAGGCACATAGATGCCATAGCCTATGTGTATGTACACACACATACATATACCCACCCTATCCTCCCCACACAAATAAATAAAATAAATAAATGTTATTCAAATAATTTACAAAGAGTGCATTTTCAAGACTTCCAGGAGTGCGAACTATGACTGAAAATGAGATCTAGCACTAGGTTCTAACATGGAGCTCTGTCTACTGTAACAGATCAGATGAACAAGGTGCTCAGTGTCGGCCACTTTGACACTACACTTCCTAAGAACTGTCTTGTCACAGACGCCGTGACATGACTGTGTAATCCTACACTCTGGAAGAAGGGTCAGGAGAATCACTACAAGCTCAAGGCCAGAGTGGCCTATCTAATGAGCTACAGGCCAGCTAGGGCAGCATAGTAAGGCAAACAAACAAACAAAGAATTATTGGTCGTATGGTGGCACATTCCTGTAGTTTCATCCTTTAAAAGGTGAAAGCAAAAGGTTATGAGTTCAAGGCCAGACAGAACTACATAGGAAAGCCTCATTCTAAAAACCCACGGACTGTGGTAGCATATGCAGAATCCTGCATTTTGTCCTCAGCACCACCACACAGAGAGAGAGAGAGAGACAACATCACATTAAATAAAGGAAAGCATCAAGTTTCAGCGTAATCACCAGCCACTTACTGCTTGGACAGACTTAATTTCGATTACTCTCTTTTACGTCTTAGAATGTGTGGTTCCTCATAAGTTAAGGGCACCTTGACCTAGTCTCTTCAACACTGTGCTGAAGTAGAGTTTAAAGTCCACTTTGTTTTTATTCAGGTCCAGTTTCCCCCGAAACACCTGGAAGCATTCCTCCTGAGGAAAGAAAGCAACTTGTGTGCTCCTGTTCATAAAAGTTGTACTGTGAACCTAAAACACAAAACAAGCCATTGTGTGGGCATGTCTAAGACGGGATGTGGAACCTGATAGCTTTGGCAAAACTGATCTGCGACACAGTGTGGCTGTCAAAGCTTAGTGAGCACTCTCTGTATAAAGCACTGTGGAGACACACAGGTAGAAATTGCAGTGTTGCCTCAAAAGGTGACAATTATTTTGACATTTCGTTCAGAGAGCATTTGGCAGTAGAAATGCAGAGTTAAGGTGGCCAGAACTGGGTAGCTAGCTTCTCTCTCCTCCTTTCTTATCTCTTTTTGGTACCCCGTCCTTATTCTACTTTCCCCTTTTTCTATGCTCGGATCACAACTGATTGCTTATAAAGTACTTCCTTTGAGATAACATGATAAATTAACTCATGCGTGCTTTGTACTGTTCGTACAATTGCGTGCAACATGTTGTATTTTTAAATGTCTTTTAGAGACAATATTTAGCTTTTAAATCTATTTTTTGAACTCTCTCTGAACCCCTTCTTTCTTCAACAAGTCTTTCTTCTGACTTTACGTACAGACAGTTTTTTATGAGCCTGATTAATCCAGTAGTGGGGGTTTCCATATGCACCATGGGACTTTGGGTCCTTAAACTACAACTTCTGAAAGGCAGCCAGCAGTGCCTCCCTTTCTTGGGGGCTGAGAAGAAGAGAAAAGGATTGGCCTATGCATGGCCTAGAGGAGAGCCTCAGATATGCCTGTGACCCGCAGGGGAAGGTAGGCCTACTGGACCTCTGTCAGATCTGCTTTAAGCAGCTCTGCCAGATTTCCATAAGTGGTTGTGGGGGGAGCATATATTTCTTAAAGGAGATGCGACTGACGTTCTGTCTGAACCACTATTCATAATGGTATTATACATGGCAGGAAATTTTAGCCTCCCTTGTTTTATCCTATTGAATTCTAAAAGCATCTTCCTTCCCCCACTGCTGCCTGCCAGTCACTGTGGCAACCAAAGTGCTTCCCACACATTTCCAAATGTGCCTAACAGCCCTATCAGGAGCCATTAGCTGATTTTTCCCCTAGAGGTTACACCCAAGATCTTGCTCATGCTACACAGATGCTATGCCATTGAGCCACATCCTTAGCTACTAGATGAGATTTTAAAGTTTATTTCATTTTATGCATATAAATATTTTGCTTGCTATAGATCCCCTAAGACTGAAATTATGGATGAGTGTGAGCCACTATGTAGGTGCTGGGTGCAAAACCTATGTCTTTTGCAAGAGCAGCAAGTTCTCTTAACTATGGACCCATCTCTGTCGTTCCTAGATGATTGGGGGCGGGGGGCATAGAAACTTCTCTCCAGAAAGCACGATAATGTCATATTTCAAAGACGCTAAGTGATCATGAACTTGGCACTGCGATATAGTGTATGTGTGGAGAAAGGCAAAGAGGAACTTTCCCCCTCAACACTCTCAACCAAATTCCAGTGCACAAGTTCCCCATGACTCAGGGATCCAGGCTACAACAATAGTAAATTTTACTGGAGTGGAGCCTCTGTTGGTGTGGCAGCTTAGCGAGGAGCGCGGTGGCAGCTTGACATCGATCTTTCTAATATTGTGACAGGAGCCTTTGGAGACATTGTTCCATTTGAGCGTAGCACAACGTCGTCAAACTGAAGTTGGCATGCAGTCTGCCTCATGATCAAAGATCACTTTCTAAGAATCATACAAAAGGAAGAATTGGGATGGAAGCACATACTTCTTCATATGATATAATAGAGCACTATACTTCTTCATATAACATAATAAAGCACATACTTCTTCACATGACATAATAAAGCACTATACTTCTTCATATGATATAATAAACATTTACACAGGGGCTGGGGACACAGCTCAGTTGGTAGAACATGTGCATAGCACAGCCAAAGCACAGCTTAGCTCACCAGCATTGACTAAATCAAGCATGGTGGTGTGCGTCTGTGCAAGCCCTTGGGAGGCGGAGACAAGAAGATCGATGTCGTTGCCCTGTCTCAAAAATAAAGCAATTAGATTATTTTCATAGCAGACCCTGTCTCCATAGCAACACCAAGAGCAACAACAAATCTTATTTGAGGAAACCCACTAAAAGATTTGAAATACATGCAATAGGAGAGCAGAATAGAAGGAACAAGTGGAAGAAGAGAGGAGGCCAGCTAGGGGAGTCGATTATGGAGGGGAATGGATGAGAACAATAATGACATGTAAGTACAAGGCCTCTTGGATGAAAGCCATTATTTTGTGTTAAATAATTAATAACAAAAAACAAGACAATTCGAAGAAATCATGCTAACCTGAACATTTTACACACAAGAAATTATTATTTGACATGATTTTTGGTGAGTCGGTCTCAATTAAATTTTCATGATCTTGGGATTAAATACTTTTAAGACATCTACCTTTCTAATATTGTGACAGCAGCCTTGAAGATATAATAAGAATCAGAACTACTCTGTGCTGTCATTAGCAAAATACATGATGTACTTATGGTGATTAAATCAAAGTTTCGGGGGCCATAAAGAAATTTAAGCGGGGAGTAGAGTCCTTTTGTTTGCTTTAGATAAGATACGTGCATGGGGGCTCGGGAGCACTCGATGTGCCATTTTATTAACTAGTGTTCAAAGAATGTGATTTACAAGAAAATTACATGGATAAGAATATCTAAAACAATCAACTTAAGAAGTATAACGCAGGATCTGGGTGTGTAGCGGGTTGTAGAGTACTTGTCTAGTATGCAAGCAACCCTGTGACCAACCACATCACCAGGTGTGGTGGTACACGTCAGTAATCGCACTTGGGGTGTACAGGTGGGCGTCAGAAATTCAATGTTGTTCTCAGCTGTAAAGCAGGCTCAAGGACAGCCTGCAAAGCAAGAGACCCTGGAGAGAGGGTGGGGGGTTGCAGAAATAATATCTGTGCAAGATATGAGGGAATGGAAGGTAGAAGGGTGAGAATTTTAAGACTATGTATTTTAATAAGATTAACTATACATTCTCAAAGTAAGAAGACACACACATTAAATACTGACTATTGGGTACATCATGTTGCAGATTATTGCACCAGAGGTGGCTAAATTGCTAGTTATATAAAAAAGAAAATCAATTCTATTTCTTTCTCAGTGACCCATGGGATAACCAGCAGCCAGTGTGGGGAATGAAGCCCAGCACACAGGAGTTCCTGGGTGCATAGGTTGTGTGGATCCTGCTGTCTCTGTGCTATGTTTCTGAGGTTGGTGCCTACCTTGTCAAAATAAATAGGGATAGAGGGAAAGGAATCTACTCCTTTTAGGGGCCTAGCTATAAGCATTAGTCACCGTCCCTCTGAACCATGTTCATCCTCTAAGCTGAGTGCTAGCTATAATAACCGTCAACATCTGTCTGCATATGCATTATTCACATGTGAAGGCTATTGTGTCATGTAATTATTAAAATCAGCCTCATGGCATAAGCATTATCATCAACATTTTAAGTAAAGGGACTGAGTCTTAGGAGTTGTAGTTTCTTCAAGAAAATAAGGAACCAGAATGGAAATCCAGACTGCTGAGACTTGAACCTGTGCACCGAGAGCTTATCTGAGTGAACCATTGTTCTAAGAGGTAGGGAGACTTTGGTCTCCATAGAAGGAGACAAGGTCTCACATAGCCAAGGTTGACCTTGAACTCTTGATCCTCATGCCCCTACTTCCCGAGAACTGGTAAAATAGTGTGGGCTCCACTTCTGGATCCATTCATTTTAACTGGGCCACAACAGAAGCAATAACAAAGCAACAAAAACACAAGAAGAGGCAGGAACAAAGACCTAGCATAGAGGTTGCTAAGCTAAGATAGAGTAGGACAAAGACAGAGTTTATATATTGACCGCTTGGATTCCCGAGGCAGGCAAATCACACAAGACCAATCAAACCACCCAACTGGGTATCAAACAATTGTGTCTCCAGGTCAGTATGTCATTAGGCTTCTCTGCACTGCTCAGGAGTATTCAGCTGTGGTGATGGGGTAGCAAGAGTGCTTTCCTTGAATGCCCCAATGCAAGTCTTGTGGAATAGATGTGCTTCCACATACAACTCACCCTAACTCAGAAAATGTCTTCCTCTTACTCCTGAGAGTCACAGGAAGTTTTTTCCCCCACTTTGTTAGAGTCCCTCTTGTCAAAGACCCACTTGCCTAGCTATCTACAGCTTCTCCGAAGATCACACTGCCTTCGCTATAAAGGTAAACCCGTTAACAGTCCAGTCAGTGCCCAAGTCAAGAGGCCCACTCCATCTCACAGGCTTCTCGGTGGGGAAAGCCTTCCTCTGCTGGCAGCTTGACTGAGACCTCACTGCCACCACCCATAATCTTACTCGAGTTTTCTCTCCTTTCTGTCATCTCGGCTCAAGAAACTTCTCCAAGCAGTAAGAAGCGTCAGTCTCTGTGTACTGTCCCCGGTTTAAATACCTCCAAGGAGTATAGTAAGCGCACTTATTCTTGTTGACAGAAGTCTGGCCGCAAATTACACAATCAATAGCTTCCGTCATCTAACCAGAATAGGTTTAGGTTAATGGTACAGTTTAATGCTTGTTTGTTCCTCACTAAAATGAATCATTTTGGCAAATACAACTGACCCCAAAGCCTAGTAAAATGGTGACATTGAAGATAAATTTTTTTGTAGTGACTCAAAATAGAGAAAACAATTTACAGGTTTTAAATTCAAACTTGACTATGACACCCTCTTGCATTTAGTGAAAAAAAAAAATCCAGGATTGTCATTTTAAGTTTGGTGGCTAAAATAAGTTGAAGCAGAAACAGAGTTAGAATTTAGGTTTTTCTGGCCCCAAGTTCAAAGCCTTTTCTCTGGGAAAGAAGGGAAGGGAGAGAGATGTGGTCTAATATCTTCCCTGAGGGAGAATGGAGAATGGACCTCTCTGTGCTGCCTTGGTTAGCTTTCCCTCATTCCTGGCTCTTGAACTTTCTACACAGCCTACTCTTATGCACTGAGCTCAGCAGCTCTGTGGTTTCCTGGAATGCTCACCAAGAGCCTCTGTCAAACGGAGAGCTTCACGGGCTACCTAGACATCACATAGCCTCCTTCTAAAAGCTGCCTGTCTACTTTGCTCAAAATGCCTAAATCACTACCAAGACTCATTCTATCTAAGCTTAGATTATACCTGAATTCCTTTCATTTTTTCCTTCCTAAATTCCTATGCTCTGAGTAATTTTTCTACCTGAATAAGCTATTATATGCTCCTTACAACTTAGAGTTATTTACACTTGCTTCCTAATAAATCAGTTTCTGCATGTTTTCCCTTGGTGTCGCTGCCTAGATAGAGTGCCAAAGGGTCTGGATTAGCATCTCTGCAATATCCAAAGCAATGTGACCATTCTGCTCATTTCCCTCTCCCTGTCTCCAGGAGGGGCTCCTCTCCCCACTTTCACCAGGAAACAGAAACCTACCTCTGTCAGTTCCAGTAATGCTCTTGGCTGCTGTGAGGAAAAAATGGCAGTGTGTAGTAGTGTTGCCACGCTCCTGTTAAACGCCTGCAAGCACACCCTACTCTGAGGCACAGAACATCTCTCCTCTGTCCCTGGTAATGACAGAGGGAGACCATCTACCTTCACTGCCTGATGGCTGTTGAGATGCAGGACCTCCTAAGTGTAGGTTAGACCTCAATAGGGTCAGCCCTCCATGATCACTGAACTCCACATCTGTAGATTCAAACAACTGGGGAGCAAAACTACACAAACCAGAAAATTTGCGTTAGTATTCATCCTCTTTATATACACCCCCTGAACATTAGCCCCTAAACGAGAGATTAACTATATAGCACTTATATTTTATTAGATCTAAGTTAAAAACCAAAGAAGACCTGTGCACAGTCACAGACTTTGAGAAGCAGCCGAGGGGCTGGGATTGCAGCTCCTTTGGAGGAGTGCTTACCTAGTCTGAAAGGAGCACGGTCTTTCATCCCTAGCCCTGTGTAAGTTGAGTGTGGTAATGTGTCCTGTAATCCTAGCACAGAGCTGGGGAGAGGCAGGAGGATCAGAACAAGAGCATCCTCTGCTCTGTATCATGTTGGAGTTGAGTCTGGAATATATGAGACTGTCTACAGAAAGACCCCCGAGAGGCTGACAATGGAAGTCCCCTCTCCCCTTAGAACCTTAGGAGTCTGCCAGTCTGGGATAAAGTCAAGGGACTGGTCAGAGCTTCAGAGGTGATCTGAGGCAGACTGACTAGGGAACATGTATTTGAGAAGCATGAATCAGGATGTTACATTATGTATTGTCCTTTAAAATAAAGCCAGGCAATGAAGACCTGAGTTCAAATCCTCCAGCACTCATGGAAAAAGTCAGGAGGGGATGCACAGTTGCATGGGCTTGAAACCACAGCAGGTGGAGGAGAAAGAAGAATCCCTGAGGTTTATTAGTAATCAATTTAGCCAATCAGTGAGCTCCAAGTACAGTGAGCAACTGTCTCAGAATTAAGGTAGATAGTGATAGAGGAAGACAACTGATGCTAATGATCTCACACACACACACACACACACACACACACACACACACACACACACACACACACACACACACAAGCCCATACAACCCCACACCCATATATATGCACACAAACCCATAGACAAGCACACTCGAAAGACATGAGCAGAGGACTGTATGTCCTGTCCTTTCCTTCCCACATTATTGTTTTGTGATTCTGTACCTGTTTAGCTTCTAGGTAGAACATATAGGCCCGTGGGATTCAGGAGAGTACCTATAGAAGCTGTAGGCACTGAACCTTTAATGTCTTTCTGGAGTTTCATGAAGTCCCTAACCACAGAAAACTCCAGTGCCCCTCCCTTCTGAGTATAGTTTGCTTGGTTTCAGAAGATTCGGATTGAAACGAGCACTTTCTATAAATAGGAAACAGGAGGAATGTGCCCAGAGAAACAAGGTAAGCCTCAGAGACCGAGGTGGGATTTGGAATCTCAGGGCAGGGCAGGGCTGGGCTCATTTACCTGTGTAGCTGGCAGGCCTTGTGTGCTGCGATTGTGCAGGAGACAAGGACGCCTCTATGTGAAGTCGCACTTCTCAGGTAAAGGTTCTAAAGAGAAGTGACCGAGCCCCGAGCTCTCTCATGATAGAACTGGAGATAGTCAAGGACGGTGTCTTAAATCCATGGGATTATATATAAGATTCCTGTAAAACTTTCCAGAAAGCAGTTATTGTTTGTTTGAGACAGTGTGTTACTGTGTAGTCCAGGCTAGTCTCCTGCCTCACAGTCTTCCTGCCTCAATACTGGAGTCCTAGGATTATACATATATTCTGTACATCCCACAGAAACAGAGTAAGGAAAATGTTGCTGTTGCAAGTTGGGGTCAGGAGGAAACGGGTACTTGGCATTATAAATGTCCTTATCAGGTTTATCTTATTTCCTAGGCAAGTCAAACAATAGATGCTAAAGAAAAAGACTTAACTAATGAATACCTCTAGCAAGTACACAGAATTTTTGAGTAAACCTTAGCACAAAACCTAACCACACAGACGTTTGCTCCTACTTCAGAGGGAATCCCCTACAAGTCCAGCAGCAGCTTTGCTACATTGAATCTCTTACATTGCAACTCTATGTAGTATGTTTTGGGCTTGAAACATCTGCCAGGTCAAGCACTAAAAGCTTATTGGCTGAGGGCATTATTGAGTGGTGTAAATATCAGGGGGCAGGGACTTCCCTGAGAAAAATGGGTCCCTGGGGAGTGCGCCCTTGAAGGATATATCTTGTCTTGTGTCCCTCCTCCCCTCCTCTCCACCTTTGCTTTCTGGTCCTCATGACCTGTATGTTTCCTCAGTCCCAAGTTACTGTCATATCACAGTCCTAAAAGCAACCCTGTCAGCACAGACTGGAGCTTCTGAACTCGGGATCCAACAGAAACGCAGCCTTTTTTTAATTTTTCTTTTTTTGTCTCAAGTATTATGTTGCCGTAGCAGAAAATGAATGCAATATATTTCCCTCCCTCATTCTGAGGATAAAACATGGGGGCTTTGCATATATTAGGCGAGTAAGTTATACTGCTAGGCAACTGACCCTGTTGATTGGCTGTTTAAACACCTATGACACTCTCTCCTCTCTCCAGGAACTTCCTTTATCTTTCCCCTGCAAATAGGTATTGATTGCTAACCAGAGCCTAATGCAATGGAGAATAAGACACTGGCCAGGAGGAGGAAACTTGAAGAAAAAGAAAGAAAGCCATCCAGCAAGGAAGACTGAAGATGGCAAAGAAGAGTCAAGAGAAAAGCTTCATTTAGACAAAGGCAGAGAATCCAGAGAACTCCTAATGCAGTAAGGACAGGGGTTCCTAGCAACAAACACACAAACACCTCCTGCAGTGTTGGGAGAGGTTCTGCAGAGTGAGCAGCCCAGTTATGACTAATACAAATAAGACCAAACCTGGACTCCGGGAGAGGGCGTTACGTTCCTCTCAGAGATCAATGCAGGAGACACCTAAGGCCAGGACGTTAGCTCTCTGGAAGCGACAAGGCATTCCTACAGCAGACAAGAAGGGTGGTAGAAGGGAATGCCTTGAAGCAGCTGTGCTCCTGTGTTTGTTCTCCCTTCTGCTCCTGGTAAGTCCCCTCATGCCCCTACCCGCTCCCAGACACTACTCCCTCCCCCATTCCCTCCTGCCACCTTCTTAAATCTCATGTATCTAGGGTGGTCTCAAACTCACTATGTCATTGAAGGTGACTTCAACTTCTGACCTTCCTACTTCTCCCTTTTCAGTGCTGAAATTAGAGGTGGAGGCCACCACATCCGGCTTATGTGGTGCTTGACTCTATCAACCTGGCTACTACATTTCTGAATTCAAGTTTCTCCTGAGTGGGGGGTGATATGCTCCAAAACCACTGTGAATACTTAAGTGAAATAGACCGGATGAAATGAGGAAGTCACACAGAACATAGGGAAGACTCAGGTTGCCAACGAGTGATCTTTGATGGAAGTCCTGTCCTACTCTTTTGCTTCTGGATACTGGCTTAAGAAAGACACTCAGGCTTTGCCACCGGATTGGCAGGGGCAATGTTTTCCCAATGGCCTCCTGTAGGGTAGAATTTGACTATCAGTGCATTTTACTTTGTTTCCTGTTTTGCTTTTTGAGACAGAATCACACAGTGTAGCCTAGGCTGGCTTCATACTCATAGCAGTCCTCCTGTCCCAGCCTCTGAGATTGCAGGCATGAGCCACCATGCCGGGCATGGTCATTAACTTATGAGTTTCGGCAACAAGCACCGCCTGATGCCTTCTGTAACCCAGACTGGAGCAGCAACCACTTAAAAACCTTACAGCCCAGCAGGAAGGAACAGCCACTCGAGATTATTCATCCACTTGAGAGGAATGTGCAGGGTGCGACAAGAGCAGTTGACATTCAAGCTGAAGAGTGATTAAGGTTTGGCCAGAAGCAAAAAAAGGAAAGATGAATTTCAAGTGAAGAAAAAACAAAAGGGGTGTGTGTACATGCGCTGACAGCTCCACAAATGACCACTCAGAGATGGCCTTCGAGATGGCAATCGCACGGAATGGTGGGTTAGGAGCAATCTGTATACAGCATTCTACATGGTTTATGCAGTATTATAAATAGGTGTTTCGATGCTATCTAAGGAGCTGTTTAAATTTCCTACGATTGGATATTTGGTATGATCTCATCAAAACAGCAAGAGCAATGAGTTTCTCTACAAAACGTGTCCTAAAGTTCCATAATCCAGTCACTGCTTTACGAAAGCTCATTTTTTTTTTACTATTTTGTTTTCTATCCTGTAATTTCTTGACAACTGCACTGCCATGGGTAATACACATAGTTCCCTATCTACAAATATGTAATGAAATGCAACTTGGTTTCAAATGTTTGACCATAATTTATATGAATGCTCAATTTAAGTGACTCTCTTGTTAGACAAAAGTTTTTTCTTATTAATTTTATTTCATTGTATATACTTGTTCTTTGTCAGTGGAACTAATGCTTCCAAAGGGATTCTTACCAATTTTAAATCATCACTCAATTCCAATGTCTTACATCCAAGATTTTCATAAGGAACTCTTTTTTTTCCCTATACTTAAATTTTAATGAATTTTGGACTTGCAAATTTAAAAAATATAAAATTATTTCTCAAGTTGTTTTTTAAAGAAAAAAGTTGTTACAGGACAGAAGATAATCCCTAGAAATCTCTCCTTGGGTCTCTGAGGGAGCCATGAGCTGGGTCTCCCATAGTGTGAAGATCTGAAAGATGGCACCGTATCTGAAGCACAGAACTTGAATGGAAGGAAGGTCGGCTGAAGCTATGCTTAAAATTCAGAATCAGAAAGGCCTGGAAGCAAACATTACGGATTTTTAATTTTACCCTAAGTGCCATGGCAAGCCATTGAGGGGTTTTAGTTGGAAAGTAACAGGAACCTAGGTATATTTGAGAAGGATCATTTTGGCCCGTGTTAAGAAGGACATGGGGTGCAATGGACCAGAAGTTAACATCTGTTGAGTTTCTGTGTGTACCTGTCTCAAAACAATACGCTGTATGTGTACTATTTATTTCTCAGAACAGCTGTGTGACGTGTCCATTATGCTCTTCACTGACAAACAAGAAAAACAGGATCCTTTGAGATGATATAAATTTTCCCTGGGTTCAAAAAGATGCAAGGCAACGTGTGTCCTTTCTTCTATTGCTGTGCATTGAAAGCACAGGGTGCAGAATACGCTTCATGAGAGCTTCCTGGTTGGTTTTGCATTTCTGCAGGTAAGGAATGGCATATCAGGTTGCAGTGATCCAGGAAGAGTTAATGTGTGTTTCCATAGCAAGAGGGGCCATGATCCTGTTTCTTATTCGAGAGTTACCAGATATAGCCTCTTGTATGATTAAAACTATTCTGGGATTCTGCTCCTCAGACCTTTAAAAATATTTTTAAAATCAATGTTAATTGTGCAAAAGGCCTATTTTCATCATTCTGGCAGATTGTTTTCCAGGAAGTGGTTGCTGGAGTGAAATAATTGTATTATTTAGAGAGAATGGGAACTTAGATAACCTTAAAAAGACAGACAGACAGACAGACAGACAGACAGACACACACACACACATTAAAATAGAGCCATATAGTAATGGGTTTGAAAACTACTTTGACACTGTTGCTGCCCGTGCACCTGCTTTCTTTTTACCTGAAGTTGTCGCTTTTCTCCAATGTCTCTTTGGAAGCTCATGTCAAGGGTATCACCACACCACTGTCTTGGAGACTGTTGGAGGAGTCTGACCATGAGGGCTCTTCAGAGACAATGCTGTTCCTACCAACAGTGAGCACCTGCACTTTTCATAGCCTCAGTCCCCTGCCACAAGGCTGAGTGCCAGCCCCCTGCATTTGCACGTGAATCTGGTCAGAAATGGTTGCCTTAATATTCTAGAAACATTCATCACTGGAAGAAAACTACCAAGGCTGACATTTTACCAGCTACTGTCCCTGACAAGTGACACCCCCTAACCCTGAGGTTCTTGATAGCACTGGGTCCTTTAGCTCTGCCTATCATTGCCCTCTCTTATACAATGCCCTAACATTTGATTATTAACCTAACATTATAAAGTCTTTATTGCTCTTGCAAAACTGCCATACGCTAAGCTGTTTATAGCTCCTGTCTAGTCACTACATTTAAACATTTTTTAACCATATTTGGTATTCTGAATGTCTCACCTGCAATTCCCATGATATCTCTGAGGGAAATATAGATACGAGAATTTATTAGTATTTGTTTAAAACTCTCTAGATGAAACCCACAAGTCTACGTAGCTAGTGCTCAGAGTCAAGCACTGGGATCTAGGAGACATCTTGGAGGGCACATTGGCAAGCTAATATTTTACAGATATAGGGACAGAGGCACTGACAGGTCAGAACATTTGCCCAGGTCAGCCAGATGGGTGGGTGGTAATCTCTTAAATCCCAGCTCAGGAAGACACTGAGAAAAAGACATACTACTACATTTTTAAATTAAAAAGTTTATTCTTTTTGTTTGTTTGTTTGTTTTTGTTTTCGAGACAAGGTTTTGCTGTGTAGTCCTGGCTGTCCCGAAAACCACTCTGTAGAACAGGCTGGCCTTGAACTCAGAGATTTGCTTTGCCCTACCTCCCAAGTGTTGGTATTAAAGGCATGCACAGCCACTGCCCAGCTAATAAAAGTTTATTCTTTAGATTTCAAATTAACACTACTTATTGAGTTTCTCTCTGTGACACGACTCAATTTTCTTCTTGACCTTTGGGCAATTGTACCAAGTACATTCAGTGAAGGCACATCCATGACCCACTTTACACACTGAGGAAAAACTACAGTTACCAGGAGACTGGGCGTATTTCTAGGATCTTCATTCTTCTACCCATCTCCTCTTCTTCGCTCGTGCCTATTGTATCGTAGGTTAAGTGACCCATTCATGGAACCGTGGCCTCCTGCCCTTCCGTTCTTCATTTCCGCTGCCTGTGTCCTAGCTCCTCTTAGAAGGATATTAGCAAAGCTGGTGTGCTAGTTCACACAAACGCCTTCTACTTTTGCTCCTCATAGGATATGAGGGTCTTCATATTTCAGTCATTCTCTTGGATTAAGATGCGGTTTCTAGAATCCCCTGTTAGAAGGAAACCAACAGTAGCTGGAAGGCGGAACCCATGTCAGTAGTCCTTGTGGCAAGCTGAACTGCATGCTGGGATTCAAGTTGAAGTCTGTTTAACTCCAAAGTGTAAGCATTCTCTTATCTTCATGGGTCTTGACACGGAATGTGTCATCCAGTCTCAGCAAGAGGTTTGACCAATACCTACTGTTAGTACAGATGCTCCTTTTCTCCATCCAGAACACACAGCTCGGTGAAGCAGCCTCTTTCACAATACACAAAAACGTGCACTGTGAGGGCGTCTTTTATTGACTCATTATACTTGCCAACCTTGGAATCAGTTATGGAAAGAGCAGCTAACCAAAACAGAAATTCAGAATTAAATGCATAAAATGTGGTTACTTGAGTTCATGGATTCAAATATTTGGGGCATATGCTTTTGAAATGGCTATTTATGGGTTGACCTTTTAACATGCTGCCAGAAGATATGTCTTCTCCAATCTGATATCTGAGGTGCTTTCTCTAACCTTTCTCTTATAGTGCATGATTCAGTTAGAGTACAGTAAAGTTTGCTAGGGAAACATACTCAAAATTGCAGATGCTTAAAATGACAAACTTACTTTCTAAAGGTTCCAAGACAGAGAAAGCAGCCACTAGGTTCAGACATTAGCAGTAATTGTGACAGAGGGAAGGAGAGGGTAGGAAATTGCATGATGGAATCTTTGTTTACTGTTGTTTTATTTTTTGGAATTAGGTAAGGCCATTTTTGCAAGTATATAATAAGCTTTGGGTAAGTCCCCTTTGCCTTCTTCTCCTCCCCCTTTCCCCTATCTTCTTCCTGTAGGCTCTTTGTTTCCCAGTCTGCTTCTAACTTCATGTCATCTCTACATATATACTTGTCTGTATCTGTATAAAATTCAGAGCTCACAAATGAGAGAAAACATGCAATATTTGCTTTTCAGAGATGGGAAGGTCATTCAAAATGAATGCCAATTATATAACTTCTTATTTTTATTGTTGAAAAACTTTTGATCTATGACTGTTTTCAGTTGTAGAGTTGAGACTAGCCTGATCCTCCTGCCTCTGCTTACTATATGTCTGGATTATAGAATTGTGTTGCTGTGCCCAGCCTGTGTATTTGCTTTTATTGTTTATAATGACACTTCCCTGACCAGTTCAAGTTGCATGGGTGCATTCAACTTCAATAAAGAAACTGGCAGTTCTACCAAGGGGACAGGAAATGTTTCATGAATAATGTACCAGGCTATGCGTTATTCTGTGGACCTGTTAAACTCTGCTCTTTTTGTTCTTAAATGGTGTCTTTGTTGCCCTTGTAGACCTAGACTTGTAACTATCAAATGTCCTTACCCCTTTTCTATAATAGGCCCTAATCTTTCAGGGTATATCTATATCTACTAAGTATGTATAATATACAACGTTTATATCCTCTTTAGGATGATTTTAATTCTGTTTATATATCTGTATCTTATCTAACCTCGTTGATTCTAAACACTGTCACTTTTCTGTGTAACTATAGACCCAGCCATGGTGGTTGACACAAGTCCGTAAACAAGCTGTCCATAAAGTCTTCCACAGTGTAAACTTTTAGTAAGTTTGAAAGCTCATTTATTCTAACAATTTTTACTTTCTAGCTAATAAACCTAAGGTTACAATTCATGGCTTTGGTTATGTTATTTTATATGTTTCAAGTGATCTTAGATATCCTGCAGACTAATGTAACTTAAAATTAAATAGTTTAACATTTGAAACATTTTAAGTGTTTATATTTCACAAATACCCTGTGTTTGCCTTGCTTAACATACTACATGGTTAAAATACAGATCGAATTATCCATGGTTTCTCATAGTGCCTAAAATAAACTTCAAACTTCTTTCTGTGGTCTGCAAGATCTTATGTAAAGTATGCTTCATTCCCTCCACACAATCTCCCCTGTTTACTTTGAGAAACAATCTTGTCTTTTTCACTCCAAGCCATACATAGGGTCTCTATAAATTTGGAAATGAGTATTTTATTTACAAATTATAGTACTTGGTCTCTGTTCTCAAAAACTTCTAGTAATAATAAAGCTTCTATACATTTACTTATCAACTTAATACATTTTAAGTGTCTGCTGTATCCTGACTATAAGTCAATGTTAAAACAAGATGACTTTAAAAAGTGTAAGTCATATCTAATTAGAAGGTAGACATACATTAGCTGTTGGTGTAATAAGATAGAAGAGTATATTTCTAAGTAAATATTTCCTAGGAAGGTCAAGACTGCTCCTTTCAGGATGCAGCAACTGAGCTGAATTTTAGGGCACAGAAGGTATCCTGAAGTGGAAATGGTAAATGGGGAAGACTCTTGCAAAAGTTGTATGGTCAAGAAATACATAATGCATTTAAGGCAAATCTCTGAATTGTTGAGTGGATTTAACATTTCTCTGTCAACTTTCTCACTGAGATCATATTTTAACAGACTGTTTCAAGACTTATTTGCAATTGGAGAATATCATGAAGAGGCAACACTGACACCATAAATTTATTATGGATACACAGGGCTTAGGACTTGCAGATGAAAGAAGGAAAAAATAAGGCAGAGGAATCGTTGCTCTTGTAAGCGTGAAGGACAGAAATTGAATACTTAAACATTAACTATTCTGACAGAAGTATGGAAGTTCGGTGTCCTGGTTTGTCCACTCCCCAACTCCTTGACAAAAGCTACTTCCCTGGGAAAAGGAACCTCAGTTGAGAAAATGTCCTCATCAGGTTGCTGGTAGGCAAGTCTTCAAGGCAGATGAGGACATTATCCTATCACTGTTGGAGGGCCCAACTTAATATGGGCAGTGCTACTCCTGAGAAGGCGGTTCTGGCTTGTATTAGAGAGCAGGCTGAGTAAGCTCTGAGAAGCAAGGGAGAATTAGTCTACAGTTGCTATACAGTTCCTGTCTCCAATTCCTTTGAATTCCTGCACTAATTTTCTTCAGTGACAGATTGTGATATGGAAGTGTAAGCTGAATAAACCTTCTTCCTGAAGGTGTGTTTTGTCACACTGTTTTATCACAGCAAAAGAAAGCGAACTAAGACTCTTAGATAGCAGGAAGGTAGGACTATTGTCTCAGTGTAGCTCAACGTTTTGGTGGGGTGCAGGGAGAGAAAGGAAGTTTATATGAAGTTATAGGAGTCATTCATGGATCAAACCTAAGCTTAATAAGGTTTTATGTTTACCATATCTTCAATTACATCTCTGTTTTTAGATGATATAAGGTATCATATGTAGCCCCTAAACCACTGAAGTTTCATCAAGTTTAAATTGGTTGAAACAGACATAAAATTTATTGTAGTTTTTTTAAGTATGAGGGGCTGGAGCAAAAGCTTGACAGTTAAGAACATCCACTGCCTTTACAGAGAACTGCGGTTCAGTGGTCAGCACCCATGTGGTGGCTCAAAACTGTCTATAACTCCAGTTCTAGGGGATTCAAAACCCTCTTCTGATCTCTGTAGGCACCAGGTATACCCATGGTGCACATACATATATGCAGGGAAAACACATACACATAAAATTAAAATAAGTCTTTTTAAAGAATGTGGGCAGCTAAGAGGCTACAGTAAATTCTACTTAGGTCAAAGAGAGAGAGAAAGATACAGTGATGGCCAATTTTCTCTGTCAACTTGACATACCTGGGCAGAGGGGATGTCAATAAAAGAATAGACTGTACCAGATTGGCGTGAAGGCATTGACATTTTCGTGGCTAATTGATGTAGGAGGCCCTAAAGCAAACCAGGATTGAAATACGTGTGGAAATTTCTATGATGTGGTTTTGAATCAGGATATGTTAATAGGACCCCATACTTAATCAAACTCAAGGAAAGGTTGCTGTTTCGGGTGTAACAAGAAGTTCCAGAATTGACTCAGTAGCACCAGAAGTACCAGAGGATCAGGCTGGAGAACTGGCCGAGTCGGAAAATAGCCTCGGAATGCCAGGGAGCTTCCAGGTTCTTTCTCTAGCTCTTCCTTTAAGTGGCTTTAGTGATTTGGGTTTGCTATGAGGCTGGCTCCCTTCCCGATACCAGGATGGCAGCAGCAGATTCAAGGGAATTCAGTGTTCGTGTCTGGTCAGGACCAAGGCTGGGAAGCAGAATCAGCATTGGGAACAGACATAAAAAAACAAAAACAAAAACAAAAACAGAAACAAGTGTTACACTGCTATTACCATGTGGGATGCTTGTGGAAGAGCTGAATATGTTCCCTGTGAGCCAAATGATTATCACAGATGTTTTGTCTCACCCCCCGCCCCCCAATGAGTGAACTCTTAAAAACCATAGAATGGAGCCTGGAGAGACGGCTCAGTGGTTAAGAGAACTGGCTACTCTTCTAGGGGTGCTGTGTTCAATTCCTAGCAACCACATGGTGGCTTACAACCATCAATAATGAGGTCTGAGGCCCTCTTCTGTCATGCAAGTATACACACGAATAGACCATTTCTATAAACAAACACTTTAAAAGCTATAGAATACAGTTTAGTTTTAAAATTCACATATTTGGACTATCTAGGAAACCCAAAGTTAACTGTGCCCATGCTAGCTAAAAGCTGCTGGATAGATCTGTTGTTGCCCTGTTGATGGAGAATTCCAACTCCTTCTTGGTGCAGTGTCCTCACTCCCTATTGTGCCACACTTGGTCTGCTTTGCTCAGGTTACCTACTAATCCCACACTTGAGGAAATTACTAGCAAAGAAGACATTTTGAGCTCTTGGGTGCTTTTGCATCTACAAACACAACCCTCTTAGGCATTTCTTTGGCGGTTCAAATAAAATGAGGTCAAAGGTCAGTTCTAGCTGGAGGACATGTTTCCATCAGCTCTATTAATTAGCCATGTGTCCTTATTAACTTATAATTTTTCTAGTCATAAAACTAAGCAATTGGCATGTGCTACAGGACTACTACAAAGATAAACTATACCTTTGACCTTTAAAGAATGGATTTTAAATTCGTGTTTTATTGAGGAAAGAATTCTTTTTCTGTTTGAGCTAGCCATTAATAGTTCTTTCTAGAAGGGTTTCAGTTAAATATACTACCTTGTATCTTATGTACAATCTGCAGTTGAAACAATTTCTTGTAGATTGTCTTCTTAAAAACTATTTACAGTGTAGCTCCCTTGCTTACCTATTGCCCAGTGTTGACAGCAAGAGTTGACATCAATTATCATTTACAATAATTGTTAGAGAGCTGTGATGGCTTTCGACCCTAAAACAAAAATTCTTTAATTGCAATATTTCAAATAGAGTAAAAGTGAGTATAACATTCCATATTTGCCTCGGATATTTCAAATTCAGATTTTTCAAAGTGTTATTTTAAGAGCTCAGTGATTACTGATACAGTTGCAACTTCGTGGGCACGCCTCTGCCGTCCAACTTCCCCTTATGTACAACCATAGATAAGCGCCACTATCCTGAATTTGTTACTCATTATTTCTGGCATGACTCGTTTGCAAACTAGATATGTATACTTTCTGCTCATAAACAAAAATTTGTTTCCTGTGCTTTAAATTTTTATAATCTTGGCATTATATATAATATACACATATCCAACTTATTTTAGCTTTTCCTTAACTTTTGTGTCTTATCCACTTCAATAAATGAAACTAGGAATTTATTTTAAAATAGTGTACATTACTCTAGGTAGAAATGCATTTTCATCTATCTCCTACCAACAAACATTTTGGTTATTTTCTAGGGATTTAAAAAAAGTATGGAGGCATGTTGTCGTGCTCGGGTACATGCGAAGAAAGCCCTACACATAACACACCATGTTGCTGGTCATATGACAATCAGTTAATAACAAACCAACTGTTACAGTCTGACGTCTGAAGCAAGAAAGTGGGGAATGGGGAGGGGGGGTGAATGTTTAAAAATGCTTATGGACTTTGACTTTTGGAATCAGTTCCATAAAACAATTCCCATGGAGTTGAGCCATTGGTTTCTAGGTTGGTAAGACCATCTCACTACTGCATAAACATAGTTAAAAGTTCTTTTCTGGAGCTGAGAAAATGTGACAAATTTCAGAAGATCAGACAATATTAAATATCATGCACCAAACATTACATAATTTTATGTAATTCCACTTAAAATATCCGAATACATATGGTGTATTGAATTGTCAATCAAATATTCCCTACTTGAACTTTTAACTGTCCCTGAAACGTGATGCTGTCCTGATGGGCACTGTCATCAGCTACTCAGAGATTCTCCGTTTCAGCTGATCGACAGCTTTCAACTGTGTTTATAGTTCTCAAATGTTCTTGACAATCCATAGGGTTGGACACTTTACTAGTTAGCGTAAGCTAAATTATTCAGTGGTAACAGCCTGCCACTCTAAGTGAATTACAATAAGGTTCATTTCTCTTCATTGTGTTTGTTAGTGGAATGGCCAGGTAAAAAAAATGAAACCCTTTCCCAGCATGCCTATCAGTCTTGAAAGAGAGATGGCAGAACCGAATGCTGACACAGCACAGCACGGCATGTCTGTGTGTGTTTCAAGGACAAGTCTGATCCAAAAAAGTGAAGTGATAAAGGCTTCTCTTGGGGAGAGAAAAAATATTTGGGGACAACATTACATTCTCTTTCTCATGGAGGACATTTTCTTCTTGAGCAAGTGTCACTCGGCTAGCTTTTGTATTATCTACAAAAGCCAGGGAAGGGTGCTAATGTACCAAGTAATAAGACCCTTTTATTTCTGGACTAGGTTTAATTGCTTTAAATTTAAATAAGTATCCATAGAAAAATAAAAACATCATTTTGAAACTTAAGGGGTAATAAAAAGTCTGTGGCTTTCAGTCTAGTCTAAGTACAAACAATAACAATTTACAAATTCAACTAACTGAAGTATTTACCATATCTCTCTGAATAAAATTATATGTGTCATCTCTCGGCCCTCCATTCTAGCCACCAGGGGATCCTCAAAAAGGGTATTTTCAACCAGACCATTCAAATATGTGACACATATTTAATGAAAGTTCATCATTTTTGTGCTTTTACAATTAACAAAGGTTTAATTTCATATGGATGACATATATGAGAAGGTTACTGAGAAAGCTTAAAATGGCAGATTTTAAAGTCCAGTGTTTAAAGGAATCAGTCTTTTCCACATTCTTTTTCTATTTTAAGGTATTTTCAAATTTGTTTTCTAAAAGGAAGTAAAAGATCTCATTCTGGATGCTAGCTCTAATTCTTTAAATAGTATTTTTCAAGATGGCTTAAGTGGTTTCTTTTTTAGTTTTTTAATAATGGATATAAGGACTGATCAGTTCACCTAACAATTTACCCATCAGAAGAGAATCATAGCTAACAGGGTGGTAGTGGTATTGTTCTATGCACTTACATTTGCTGCTCATTTAATCCCTACAAGTGCAAATGTTACTCACATTTTAGAAAGGAAAGGTTTACAGTAGTTAATGTAGACCTAAGTTCAGCACTGGGAAAAGCAGTCATGTCCAGCAGGGCTTTTCAACAAGGCTAATACAGGCCTGTAAAAGCAGGAAGTAGCAGTGGAAGACTATTTAAAGGTTTCCTAAGCCTTCTACACTTCAACCAGAAGAATTTTAAACAAACCAATAGAAAGAGTGTCAGGCAGGTCTTTTTGGCTTCAGTCTAAGGCAATGGTTCTCATCCTTCCTACTTCTGTGACCCTTTAATACAGTTCCTCACATCGTGGTGACCCCCAACCATAAAATTATTTTTATTGCAACTTCATAACTATAATTTCGCTACTGCTATGAATCATAATGTAAGTATCTGTTTCCTGACGGTCTTAGGTGACCCTGTGAATGGGTCATCCAAACCCTCAAAGGGGTCATGACCCACAGGCTGAGAGTCACTGGTCTAAGAAGAATTTACTTTCTATTTCCCTCTTGGACAACAATCACTAAGCTCAATGTTAGATGGGAACAAACAAGATGTATTGAGAGGTTATATTACAATCTTGAGGCATTAGTGTTTCCTGGCCATGAAGAACACAGATGCTCAGGGGCAAGCTCAGTGACATTCCTCAGCTTAGAGCAGAAGCAGAGTACACACATTCCAGTTACTCCCTCGGAAGGTCTCATCAATGAGACTGTGGCTCTGCATCTCACTTAGCAAAGTAGAAGTCCAAGAGAGTCTCTGATAGCCGAACAGTGTAACATTTCTTCTTGCAGGTATTTCCTTAGATTATTTTATGTGTATAAAGTGTTCTGATACTGATAGTTTGGATTACAGGTGATATGGCTAAATTAATATAATACAAACACTGTTTCCAACGTTGCATGATTAAAATATCATTGAAGATAAAAATATTTAAGATGAAGAAAAGGGGCATATCCTGCCATATTTCTATTCGAATTGTAATAGTTCTGATTTGCTATAGCGTTCTCATTGACTATTTTATTACTATCTCAGAGCTTAAACCTTAGCAAATTCAGATCTTCCAAATGTTAGAGTGACCTTTCTTATCAGTTCGTTCTGGAAAGTAGAAACTCTAAAAATAATCTACCATTAAGTGCTGTTTCTGTGTCTGTCTGTATGCATGCACACACATGTGTGCAGCACACTTTACTCTGTGTGGAGGTTAGAGGTTCTGGAATTCACCAATTCAGCTAGCGTGACTAGCTCTGAGTCCTAGGGATCCATTTGTCCCCACTTCAGGCCTGATTTCTAGGTAAGTGCCTGGGATCTGACCTGCAGATCCTCACACTTGAGCAGGGAGCCCCTCTACCCACTGAGCCACGTCCTAAGTTCCTAATTGTTAAATATACTAGAACGAGTTTAAATCTTTAACATCAGAAGTCATTTCCTTGAACAATGGTTGAGAAAGTAGGAAAAACTGGCATGAAAACGTTGACTGGATTAGTGAATAGTCTGGATGTGGTTGAGAAAAAGGAAAACAGAGGCAGTAAAAAACTGATTAGTTGTTTTTAAGAAACCGAGCAACACTAAGGTTTGGAAGCCACCCATCAGAGAAAGAAAAAGTTAGATATTATTAAGGGTAACATTTGCTATCTCTCTCCCACAATGTGATGTTTTTCTTAAAAACATTATAACTTTGATTTACTAATAATATATATTTTTGAGACGTTAACCTTAAGCCATAATCAAAGCCACCCAAGTAATTTACAATTCTGTTTTTTCTTTTCTACAAGGTCACTTCCCTCACATTTTTCTATCTAAAGAACAGGTTGAAAAAAACAACTTGAACACGGCAATCCTGTATGTAATACAACATGTAGGCACAGTTAGATTCTTTGGTTACTAATCCAGTTCAGCATTTACAGATTCATTGGATTACTAAATCTGGTGAATTACGCCCTTCCCATCTCATAAATATCCTGCTAACCTTGGTGAATCTATTCATTTAAGCCATTTTGTCTCAGAAGATGGTTTAAAAACATTTTTATTCTGAAGCGGAATGTGTGTACAGGCTCAGGAACTATATGTTGCACAGATCTAAGAAGAAATGGATGGAGTGATGCTGAAACAGTTTTGAGACAGGGTAGTCAGATGCTTCATTTTAAAACAGGTTTTAAAATAGAAAAGGGATCTGCAGTATTTTGCTTTCAAGCCAACCAGTACTAATGAAATAGTCACTGTTGAAAAAATTTGGAGAAATGTGTAGATGATAGAAGAGATCCACCCTTACTCTGGGTTTTCTCTTTTCTTCGTTGTTGCTACGCTCAACCGTTCTAAATGTCTTAAGTTGCATAGCTGAAAGGATTTTGCTCATTTTTTCCAAAACATTTCGTTTCTGGGCAGTAGCCAACCATGGAAAGTTTTAAGCACATTTGGGAGAGGGATGAAGCTCCTTAGGGCGGCCTTGGCAGGACCGACGCCTTCAGAAGGGCAGACACATTCCCCTAGCCGAGGGAATGAGCAATTGGCTTGGATCAGGCGATCTGCCACCGCCGGCCTCCCTCCGGCCCTGGGAGGCCCGGACTGGCGCACTCCAGCTTCCTCAATAGCTCGAGGACGTGCTTCCCTGGAGCGTACCTGCCTGGTGAATGGCCAGACTCCGGAGCCGCGGGTCCTCGCCCAGCGTGGCCTCAGGTGGCCCGAAGCGAGGGGAAGAGCGGCTGGCGGGGCTGACACACGTCAGTCGCCCTTCTCCCCGCCCTCCAGGACCCGCGGGACTGCGCACGGGCGCGGAGACGAATTTGACTGATTCGCTCGCCAATCAGAAGAGAGGTCGGCAGGCTGAGCCAATGGGAGGGCGCGCAGGGGGCAGACCGTCGGCGTCCTCCCGCCCTCGGTTGGTGAGAGCGGTATGTCTCCAGCCCTCCCCTGCGCGTCCGTCTCAGTGCGGAGCTCGCGGCGGCCGGAGCAACTTAGGCTGGTGGCAGGCTCGGCGGCGGCGGCGGCGGCGGTAGCGGCGGAGGAGGAGCAGGGGCCACACCCCACCGCGGACTTTTTTCTTCTCAGACCTCGTCCCGCCGTGCGGGACACCGTTCTGGGAGAAGAGCGGACGCCCACGCCCCGAGCATCCTCTTCTGACGAGCGGGCGCCGGCGGCATGATGCGGCTGCGAGGCTCGGCGATGCTGCGAGAGCTGCTCTTGAGGCCGCCTGCCGCCGTCGGAGCCGTCTTGAGGCGCGCGCAGCCCCTCGGCACGCTGTGCCGGCGCCCCCGGGGCGGGAGCCGGCCGGCCGCTGGCCTGGTGGCCGCTGCGCGACTCCACCCGTGGTGGGGCGGGGGCGGCCGCGCGAAGGGCCCGGGCTCGGGCGGCCTGTCCAGCTCGCCCTCGGAGATCCTGCAGGAGCTGGGCAAGGGGGGCACGCCGCCACAGCAGCAGCAGCAGCAGCAGCAGCAGCCAGGGGCGTCGCCACCCGCAGCCCCGGGCCCCAAGGACAGCCCGGGGGAGACGGACGCGTTCGGCAACAGCGAAGGCAAGGAGATGGTGGCCGCGGGCGACAAGTGAGTTGCGTGGGTGAGGCGGAGGGGAGGGATCGGGCTGGGGGGCGGTGGGCGGTGGGCGGCGGCGGCGCGGCGTGGCAGCGGAGGTTCGCGGAAGAGAAAGAAAGCGATGCCAGGCGGCCTGCGACGGCTGCGCCATGTGATTAGGCCCGGCCCCGCCCGCGCCCCTTGCCTGCTCCCACTTCCCCTCCGCTGCCGGCGCTAGTCGGCCCGGGATGACGGGTGAGCTCCGGGAGGGTCTTGCCTGCTGCATCCCCTGCCGAGCAGAGGCTACTGTCCGACCGCGTCGCGTGCTCAGCGCCCAGGCTCTGCGAGGGTGATGCCACACAAACCTCCATCTCTCCGGAGTGACATTGAGGAGTAGGGCGTAGAGCGGGGGAGCCTCTACCTTCCCAACTCACCTTTTGCCAGGCCGCAATTACCCCAGTCAGTAAGCCTCCGCCACCATCCCACTGGATGCCAGATGTGACCTAGGGTTCTTAATCCTTCTGAGGTGGATCGTTTTGGCGTGCGTAGAGCCATCTGGGCCACCGGAAATAATGCTTCAGAAATGAGATTAGGCGGAATAGGGACATGTGGCCTAGAGGACGAGGCACGCAGCATGGACCACCTGTTCCTACGGGCATCAGTGATAGCTTGTCTGATGTCTTCTGTGAGGTGGACAAATTTTTAAAGAAAAAAAAATTAAAAGCACAAAAGTTAAGTGTGACATAAAATACACAAAAAAATCTAAGTAGTTCTGGGGATTTTATTGTGATAGGATGTTGACTCATTGTGTATAGCCAGGGAATTTAGCCTGAAAAACAAAATTGAGTTTTCTTAAATATGACACTTTGCTGAGTGCTTTTGTGTGGTATAGTTTTCCCAAATAGGTAAACACCGTCTTTTAGGCTTTTTCTGTACCCTGTTTTTCTGATTTTTACTGACATGATGTACCCTATCCTGTTTTGCATCTTACTTCTCTTTCAGCCCTGCACAGTAGCTTAAGTCAAAATGAAAGTGTGAATTTTATGACTTCAATATCAGGCTGCTTGATGTTTCCTGCAATTGATGTTGGTACTTTCCCAAAACATTCCTGGTTATTTACCCAGAGTGAAAAATGCTATTTAAAACATAACAAAACAACAACAAAGAGACCTTAAGAAAAAAACCCACTTAATAATGGTATTCCGTGATAATGGCTTTGTACCACAAGCCAGCTTCACGGTCATGGGCACATTATTGCATGTGTTGGATTAGGTGACTCAAATCCCTTTTGGTGTCCTTGTTGGTTTGGTTTGGTTTGGTTTGGTTTTCAAGACAGGATTTCTCTGTGAAGCCATGGCTGCCCTGAAACTCACTCTGTAGACCAGGTTGGCCTCCAACTCAGGGATCTGCCTGCCTCTGCCTCCAGAGTGCTGGGTTAATAAAGGCATGTGCCACCTCTTCCAGGCTTTGTATTGTTTTTAAAACCTAGACTTTGGTTAAATTTGCACCTCTAATGTTTTAGAAAGTAGAATATGTATTATGTTTGTTTAGTCAAATACCTTACCTTCACCTAACCTTCATTTGGTTTACCAGGCTTATGGCACAAAACACGTTTACACTTAATAGAACTGTAAAGTGCATATACTACCTCTTAATAGGTAATACCCAGGTTGCAGGATGGGAGGTGCTTTCTATTAAAGTACTCTGGTTCTATGGTTTTTTTGTTTTGTTTTGTTTTTGTTTTCCCAATTATCCTTTTTAAAAAGAAAAAAAAATCAGATAGGATAATGAAGTTTTTGTTTACCCAGAAGTTTCTGGTTTCATCACACACTTTATTCATATTACTAATAAATCCTCTCAAAGCAACAACTTAGGAATGTTCTTTTGGCTAATGCTCTATCCTGTTCCCCCTCATCTTGCCTAGCAGAAGAACCTAGTTTAGGGAAGGAATTTCCCAAGATTTGCTCAGATTCATGGAGAGTGTTAAGTGCCAATAAGATAACCTTACTTACCTTAGTTAAAGGACTAGACGCGCGCGCGCGTGTGTGTGTGTGTGTGTGTGTGTGTGTGTGTGTGTGTTTGCACCAAAATTTAGATAACAACTAAACAGTTTCAGAAACAATTCAGAAAGAATTCTAAGAGTTTTCAGTCAAGGACTTGGTTGAAGCCACAACTGTCATGAATGTATAGAAAAATGAAGATAGGAAGAAAGTGTGATAATTTTGAAGTTTCTGTTTGATCTGTTTTCCAAAAGTAAAGTTTTCCTCCTTTGAACGCTTTCATCTTCTGTATATTTCTCTCATCTAGGCTAGGAGGTCAGCTCCTCTTTGATCCAGTTATCCCTTTCTCAGTGCTCAGCAGCCCACAGGACTACCAGATTTATAGTGTTAGTAAGAAATAGACACATGAAAAATTAAGAGCTGCTATTTTGTACAATGGGCATGTGTTGAAAACTACATGACTTTATTCACTAAATAACAATTTTACCCTAAAAACCTGTTGTGAGTGTTGATCTCTGACTTATGTCAATTTTTATTTTTAGTTCCCAGAGAAAGTTAATCTTGAAAGACACATGTCTTACCTGAAACTGTGTGATTTGAGCAGTTTACATTGTTAAACTTTGCTATGAAATAAGGTTAGAGCAAACTTAATGCTTATTAAGCACAGCACTCTCATTAGTTCATATTGCTTTTCTTTTCTTAGCTCAGACTTTATATTTTTATTAACCTTGTCTTAAATTGTAGACGTTGAAATATGATCAAGTTGTCTACTTATCTTTTTTCCAAAAACCTGTAAAACTCTGAACCAGTATCACCTTACATTATATTGTCTTTCCGTCTGATAAGGTTGTTACATGAGTAACATTTAATACCTAAAGATAAGCATAATGGTCTTTGCTCAGCTTTCTCCGTAGTGGTCTTACTTTATTTTGTTATCATCATTCATTCCATCATTAAAAACCAAATGGTTTGGCTTTTGTTTTGTGTCCCCCAACCCCAATTTTCAAATAGTTCTGTCTGCTTTCCTGGCCACTTTGGGGTTTCCTTCCTTACTGAGGTCTACGTCTTTTCCCACTTTACCTTCTTAACAGGACTTCCTTTCCATTAGCTTTGATTCTACCTTTGTATAGATAATACCTTAGTTTCTTAGGACAAGCTCTGTCCTTTATGTTCATGATGTGACTTGAAATTTTAAATTTTCATTGCCAGATTCATCATTTTTTCCTAATAGTTTGTGAAGTTGAATTTAGAATCTTAATGTAGGGTATCCCTTTCAGAAAACTAACATGGACTAGAATGAACATTGTCAGTTACAAATATGTTGTGTCATTAAGAGCTTTGATTAACTTGCATGTTCACTTAACAGACATTTTCAAAGAAATCAGATTTATATCTTCTGTTAGGCGTGAAATTCTTAATTTCAGCAAAGTCTTTTAGTAAATGATCCTTAGGAAAGGCTGGTGTGTGTGTTGTTTATGTACATTAAATTACCTTTGTTTTTTTTTTAATTTTTATTAGATATATTTTTTTACTTACATTTCAAATGTTATTCCCTTTCCTGGTTTCCTGTCCATAAGCCCCCATCCCGTCCTCCTCCCCCTACCTTTGATTTTTGATATTTTACTTATTAGAGAAAAGGATTAGGTTGAAATACTAATGGGTATGCACTCTTTATAAAACATACCTTTTGTAAGGTGCAATGTTGAAGATAATTTCATTAAAGTAGTCATGAGACCATTTTCCTCTGTCAATTTAACAGGTATTAAGTAAGATGATTCCAACATAGAAAATAGGACACCTTGCATTGCTGGTTAAAAGTATAAAGTTGCTCACTCTTTTAGAGACAGTTTGGTGGTTGCTAGACAACTCCACACCCCTTATGCATTGGCTGTATTTGCATGTCTCCACAAAGTATGGCATTTTAAAAATGTGCTTTTAAGTACAAAGTGATTTCACCTAGCTTCAAATGGTATGGTATGGCATATTTTCACAGTTCTTCCTTTTAATAAATGTAATATGAGGAACACAGAAATTTTTGCATTGTCCTTTGTGAGAATTGAATTTCAAAGTAGGATTTAGTAATATATACTTCAAATAGTACTGAAAATGAAATTGCGGATGTAGATAATATATTTTGGTATTGGATAATAACTTTTGAAATAGGTGGCAGATACTTTTATGATACTTCTGTTCGCATCTCCTTTGAATTTCTAAAGGTTAACATTTACAATTCAGGGCTGGAGAGATGACTCGGTGGTTAACAGAGTATGTACTGCTGTTCCAGAGGATCATAGTCCATGCACCTGTATCATGTCCCGCACCTGTAACTTCAACTCCAGGAGACCCAACGCCTACTACTGGCCTCTGCAGGCACTTGCACATGCATGAGCTCATGCTCACATAGATAAACTCACAAACACATACTTAAAATATAAATCTTTTAAAAGTATTACAGTTTGCTTAAGAGTTAGGATTGGGAAAATATCTTGTGTGTGTGTGTGTGTGCGCGCACACACACGTGCTTCTTAGTCATCGTTCTATGGTTCACTAGGAGTAAACCTTCCTCCTGCTTTTGTTTTTACAATGCAGAGGATTAAGCCTAGATCTTTCACATATCGGCATATGTTATGCTTCTAAACTGCCTTTCAATGCTGTAGTTTTAATGGGAAGCTAAGACTATGACCATAGAATTATGAAAATGTCATTTTTGAAGCCTAATATTGATATTAAACCATGCATCCAGAAGTCATTGATAAACATGAATATGATTTATAATTAACTGAATAGTATTAATATAAACAAACTTACATAGAGTGCACTGAACACAGAAATTTGAATCCTGAAATTTTAGCTTCTTGCTTATTTAGAAGTCTGACACCCATAAACTTCAGAGAGCTACCAAATGGAATTTCACCTTTAAAAAAATTATTTATTGTGGTTTGCCTGCATAAATGTGTATGTACAGCACATGCATGCCTGTTGCCCTCATAAGTTAGAAGAGGGCTTTGGATCAGCTGTAAGTCACCCTGTGGGTGCTGGGAATTGAACCTGGTTCCTCTGTAAGAGCACCAAGTACTCTTTACCACTGAGCCATCCTAGCCTACAGTTTCATTTTTTGTTTTTAAAATGAGGCAAGGAAGGGCATTGTTTTTCTCTGAAAAGTAAATGTCACCTGAAAGAACAGGTTTGTGAAGATACTTGGGTTTCTTCAGTTTTTAAGACATTTGGAATTAGTTTTAAAAAGCCTGTTATATTCTTGTAATATTAAGGTGAAAAAATGTTCTTTAAATAGTTCAGCAATATCAAATTCTATATAAATCAAGGGCATATTTCATAGTTATGTGCATATTTTCATCTAAGTTAGTTTCTATTAAGATGAATGCTTTAAGCTAAGAAAATAACATTTCTGAAATTTATGATTATTAATATTTGTCAATGTTGCACACAGTTGCACATAGAGGTCTTTACTCTGATTTTACCCTACACTGTTCCATTATAACATTGGTTTGGCTATGGTACAGTATAGAAATGATGTCTGGAGTTGAAAGTAGGAGTAAAATGGACTCCTTTGGGATTTAGCTATTCTCTTTTTGGTATGTTACATTCAGTATTTACTGATTTCTAAAGAAATGTTTACATGAAAGTACTACTTTCAAAGCATAGAGCTTGTTTTGGTATAATGAATACCAATTAATAACTTTTAGGAGGTATATATTTCATCTACTTGTTTCTAGTACAGTTTTAAGGATTTTAAACTTGACTTAATAGTTGACAGGCAGTTCCTTGAATCTTTTTGTAGAAGTTATTAAAGTAGTACAGACTTTGGAGGATATTTAACTTAACAAGGAACTCATAGGTTATTCATATTTTTAGAAATTTGGGCTAAAAATCCAAATTAAAATATATAAAGATTTGTTCCTTAATATTGTCAATATAGTGTCTTACATAGTTCATTTATAGAAAGGGATGAGCTTACTCCTGGTTAAGATGTATAGTTATAAGGGGTTCCCTTGTTCAGCACCAGTGGGGATACTTAATTAGCCATTTCTTAAGTTATGAGGAAATGGAGTACTAATGCCGTTAGAATACAGATTTTTCTATGAACTATATCATCTTAAAATTTAAAGAAAGCCAAAAAGAAATAATAGGACAGCAAAAATGACAGTATTAGAAGAATGTACATGTGTTCCCACCTCTTAATAGTTGCTTCTAAGCAGGATTTCCCTTGTGAGTGAAAACATTTTTAAAAATGCAAGACACTTATCAGTTAAAATTTGATAACCTCTTGTATCTGGTTATACAAGAATAACAAATATTATTGCACCAAGAAATTATGTAAAATTATTAAGAATAGATTTGGGCAGTTCTTTTTTTATTACCCATTATCGTCATACAAGCTAAAATAAAATCCTCAAACATTAAACTTGTAAATTCTAGTTTAGTTTTGATGTAAGTCTTTTTGGAGATATTTCTCTGCCACATTAAAACAATAAAGTTTTAATGCTTTTCATTACATTTTTTGCTAGTTAATGAAGTGTCTATACTATGCTTTAGTAGAATGATACTTTAAGACAAGTTCTGATAAACTTTTTCTGTTAAAGGCAAGATACTGTGGATTCACAGTTTTCTGGGATTCCCTGGTTCTTAGAATTTCTCAGGTCAGTGGTGGTACAAAGTGGTCATCGCTAGTGGGTAAATGAAGAGTGTTTCTGTTTTCCAGTTCTGTGAACTTCATTTATAGAAAGGAGTGATCATGACTGTTGGGGATTGGTTCTAATGCTTTGAATTAATCCAACCCTCAAAATCAGGAATCTAAGTGTCCAAATGCTGAAAGTCCTTCTCCCCAGTTTGTTTTTGATCCATCAGTTAAGAACCAGTGGCCAGTGGTTGGCCAGGTAGACTGAGGCAGGGCTTTGAGATTGGGGCAGGCTAGGAACTGGGAGAGAGGAGGGAAGCAGACATCACCATGATGGGGAAGAAGACCAGACCTAAAGGCCCACAAACATGTGAGAGTCAGGGAAAGTGAACACAGGGGCCACTTTCCCAATTGTGTTTGGGGTACCAGAGATGAAATACAGATTTTAAAAGATACTCAGGAGTACCAGAGGGGACTGTTGTCTAGCAGCATGAAGGATTAGAAATGCCCAGCCATTAAGCTAGTCACAGCATATCAAAATTAAACGTGTGTGTGTGTGTGTGTGTGTCTCTGTGTCTGTGTGTGTGTGTGTGTGTGTGTGTGTGTGTGTGTGTGTGTGTGTGTGTGTGTCTCAAACCCAGAGAGCTCCTGAGTGGGTGCAGCAAGTATGGGAGCAGAGTGGTTAGCTAATTCTCTACATGGCTGTAGTTTGCTTATCCCACACTGAAGTGTATTTCAGTGTCAAAAATTCTCTGATACTCTGCTTCTTTTCTTTTTAAGACTGGTTTTCTTGGGATATATTAATTTTACCATCTTCATTTTGACAATCATCCTTGACTATTACCTTCTATATCCAATTTTTAAATATAACAATACATGTAGCTTGAAGTTTATCAACTCATTAGCTATTAGAATGAGGAAATGAGATCACAGATCATTTAATTCTACATCACTTTGTGTATTTCACAAAATACCCCAGAAGAATAAATTACCTAAGCAAGTTCATATAGCATGCACGCAAACACATCTCATCCCCTTATTGATGGTTTAATGGAACACTATTGAATTAATTGGTCTTTTTAGGCTTAGGTTTGGGAGAGACTTTAAAAGTTCATCTCTCCAGCCTCTGTTTTCACCCCACTTCTATTACAGTTTGTAAAGATTGTTTGTTACCTCTATTGAAATACTTTGACAAGAGTAAAAGGAGTGCAGGGTGCTCATTATATTTTCAGACCAATTTGATTTTCCCTTACGTATACCTAAAGTCTGATTTTTATTAACTTCTCCCTATAATTTAGTTCTGAATAAGTCAACTGTGGTGATGCCAAAGTGATTGCAATGAAACACTGGCTTTTGTTTAACATAATTACCTCCTTGCTTTGTAAAAGCTTGTTTTAACAATTCTTAGTTTGTTTTCTGTTGCTGTGATAAACCTATTTCTTAAGTTTCTGTTGTGCTAAAACACCATGACCAAAAGCAACTTGGGAGGAAAGGGTTTATTTCGCTTATGCTTCCATATCACAATTCACCATCACAGGAAGTCAGGGCAGGAACTGGTCAGGGGCCATGAAGGAGTGCTTGCTTACTAGATTGTTCCTCATGGCTTACTCAGCCTGCTTTCTGATAGCATCCAAGACTAGGGGTGGCACTACCTAAGGTGGTCTAGGCCTTCCCACATCAATCATTAATCAAGAAATTCTTTCATAGGCTTGCTCACCAGCCAATCTGATGAGGGCATTTTCTCAATTGAGGTTTCTGCTTCCCAGATGACTTTAGCTTATGTCAAGTTGACATATAATTAGCCCACATAGCACCATAACCAAAACTAAATTGGGGAGAAAATAAAAAGGTTCTATTTAATCTTGTAGGTTAAGACCAGAGTTTACACTGAATTGCTCAGGTGCATTTCTGAGAAGATGCATGTCCTTTTGTCATGAGATGGATAGATCTTTCTGGGCGTCCGACCTCCTACTTTAACTAGAAACTAAGAAAATGTCTCAGACATGACAACAGAACAGTATGACATAATCTTCGAGGGGCCCTGGGAAGCCCAGGTGACTCTAGATTTGTGTCAACAGCTGAAGCTGTGATAAGGCAGAAAAGAAATAGTCATCTAGAATATAATTTCTAAAACTAGTTTTTAGCTTCTGAATTCTAATAACAAAATACATGGTTATGACAACATAAGGGCAATGCTTTAGGGAAGAAGAAAACAGAACAAGGTAAGAAAGACTTTGGTGTGATTTCCGCTTTCTTGAAAGTTTGGGGAAGCGGTAGTAACTTCTATGGGTAGAATTTTTTTTTTTTTTTTTTTTTTTTTTTGTATTTTGACAGAGACTTGCTGTGTAGCCTTAGATAGCCTTGAATGACCTTGAACTTAAAATTCTGCTTTTTCTGGCCTCCTGAGTACAGGGTTTATAGGTATGAGCTTTTATACTAGTCTTGACAATTTTATGATCATGTATCTTAGGCACAACTTACATTTTTTTCCCTTACACATACAAATTAGTTTCATTTCTTTTAAGCAAAGAAAATATTTACTCACTTTGCTAGCTATGGTAATAAAGGGCCATTAAATTTTTTTTTTACTATGTACCATAAGTGAAAGAAGTGTATAATTCATGTTATTTACATAGCTTTTAGGCAAAGTAAATACCATTTACCGGTGTGATAAATATGTAGAAAGCTTGTTCTGCAGTTTTTAAAGTGATAAACTATCATTATCTAAATTTTTATCTGACAAACCACTTTCTGTAAATAATTGGTATGTTATTATCCACTGATTTTGACAGCTGGTTCAATTTTTCTTTAAATATTGGGTCATCAATATTGTTGAACTCTTGTTTAAGGCTATTAGATCAGGATAAATCCTAGAAAACATGCTTGTAGCTTGTAAAAGTAGTAACTAGGTAGTAAGTCAGAGGATTAGTAGTGCAGATCCCAGATTCAGCAAAAACAGACACTCAGAATCCATGTCTGCTGTTGGGCAGCCTGGGATGGCTCCTCACCCCTTCCAGCTCTTTCTCCATCTGTAGAGAAAAGATAGTGTCAGCAAGTAAACTTCTTCAGTACCAGAGATTATGGTATATTTCTGTCATCAGATCATTAAATTAAAATGGATTAAATTAGAATGTAAAACACTTAGCACAGTATGTAAATAATTTTCAGTTATTAATTATGAAAAGTTGTAGATTTTTTTAAAAAATGTAGTCTGAGGTCAAAGTTAGATCAGGTTCTGTCATTAGATTTTTATAAAGGTTAATTTTTTAAACATACTAGTGTTGATAAATGTACTTTTAAGTTTCTTTCTGTTCGTTTATTTTTTTGTTTTTGTTTTACTTGGGGCTAGTGAGGTGAGCAGATGGCTTTGCTGATAAAAAGCACATGCTACCCAAGCCCAGACACCTGAGTAGAATCATTGGAATCCACTTGAAGGGAGAGAACTGACTCCTGAAAGTTATTTCAGACTTCCTTCATGCCTCATGCCTACTTGCAATCATTAAAAAAAAATCTTTTTTAACCTTAAGGTTGGTATAACAGTGTTTTGAAAACAAATATAAATGAAATTGATGCAATATTAATATTTTTAGGAGATATCTTGTTTTATGTATAAGTGTACATGCTTGTAAATCATCTATTTTACTATCTTTTTTAAAGATTTATTTATTTGCTTTATGTATATGAATACACTGTAGTAGTCTTCAGACACACCAGAGGAGGGCATAGGATCCCATTACAGATGGTTGTGAGCCACCATGTGGTTGCTGGAAATTGAACTCAGAACCTCTGGGAGAGCAGTCAGTGCTCTTAACCGCTGAGCCCCTTTACTGTCTTTTATAACAAGTGCCTATGTGTTTAGACATCTAAAAAGGTCTTTTCAATAGTACAGAAACAGTTATTAACAGACATCTGTTATTTTTTAACAAGATTAATATATGCAATTTACCCATGAAAGTTGCTATTGTGACTAGTCTAGAATTGATGGTATTTAAAAATGAGAGTTCTTCAATTTTTTTTTTTTTTTGCTTTTCTGATATATATTTTCTCCTGTATATATTTATGAGTTGTGATAGGTAGGCAGGGTGATTGATCTGCCTTTTCCATTGTGAAACAGGGTCTCAATTGTAGCTCAGACTGGCTTTGAACTTGGGATAATCCTTCTATGTGAATCTTCCGGGGCTTGGCTTGCAGGTGTTAGTTATGCCTTGCTGAGACCTGTGATTCTTATCATTATATTTATAATATTTATGTCAGATTGATAATTGGAATAATGGAGTGTTTTCAGTTTCTGAGAGCTCTTCCCGCAAAGACATTAAATTGGTGTGTGATAATTTGTGTACTTAAAGACTGTTCAATACAAAGGAGAATTTGCTTTTCTGTTTAGTAGTTTGGTTAATCTTAGCATATTTTTGTTACTTTAGTTATTAAGAGTTTCTGGTAAATCTTTCTTCTATACTCTATAATCTGTGTTTTGTTTTTTATGCAAGTGTACATTGCTTTAGGAATAACTAAAAGAGATCTAGAGAAATGACTCAGTGGTTAAGAACATTTGGTTATTCCAGAACACCCAGGTCTGGTTCACAGCACCCAAGTCAAGAAGCTCACAACTTCTGTAACTCCAGGTCTCTGACACCTGATGCTCTCTTCTGGCCTTTTCAGGCACTTGCACATAAAAGAGAAGTAAAAAACAACTACAGTTCCTGTGCACGGAGTGTTTACATTCTGTCAAACAGTGTTCTAACAGTGGTGGGTATATAGATTTAGCTGTCTTTATGGCAGCTTTCTGAGGCAGACACTAGATCCTCCTTTTTCTGAATTGTAGGAAGTTTAATTAAGTAGCCTATAGATTACATAGTATTAGTAGTCAGGGTTCAAGAACTTGTGTATGTCTCTTCTAGATTTTACCATTAGGGTCACTATTTGAATATTATATAGAGATACATCAGGTGTAGACTACTACTTGAACATCTCTTGATCTCTAATTAGTCATGAGTAATTAAACCGAATATGCTTGCTAGAAAAGATGCTAACTTGTAACACACAGGTAAAGCATTAGCTGTCTGGCAACCTAAATATTAACCTGACAGTGTTGAACTTTAAACAGGAAACTAGGAAACTGTATTTCTGTACATAGAATCATGATATCTCTTACTCTGCACAACTTTAATTTTGACTATATCAAAGACTTAAGATCTAAAATTTTGAAACTGCTAGGGGAAAACAGTTAAGCATGAGCATAGTCAAGTGCTTTCTGAATCAGACATGAAGAATTGGAAAATGCGACTAGGTGAAAATATGCTATTGCAGAACAAAAGGAAAATTGTCAGCAGAGTCAAGAGATAGCCTACAGAGTGGAAATAGAAACTGTTCCAACTATACATCAGGTAGGATACTACACCTAAGGTAAATGAAGAATTGCAGGATGCACTAAAACCCAAACTATTCTAAATCAGCATAGTGTTTGAATAGACAATTTCAGAAGAAATACAGATAATTAATAAATACTTGTAAAAATGTTTACCATTTTTAACTAATACAGAAATGCAAATTGCAAATACTTTTGAGATTCCATCTTACTCTATAGAATAGCTATAAAAAAAAAGAGGCTATATACATAAGTGAGAATGTGGGGGGAAAGGAACTCTCTTCATTGATAGCGGGAATAGAAACGTGTGTAGGCTTTATGGAAATCAGTATGGCAACCTCTCAGAAGACGGAAACTAGAAGAACTGTCATTCCTCTGGTTAGGGCTCTAGTTCAACAAACCACAGATATCCTTGCACACACGTTTTCTATCGCTGTAGTAGTCAAACAGCGAGGAAGTGCATCAGTGTAGTTGCTTATCAGGTAGACAGATAAAGAGAATGTTGTGTGTATATATGTGGAATTTTATTGAGCTGTAAAATACAGTGAAATCATTTACAGGCATTTAAAGGAAAATGCATGTAACTGGAAATCATTGTTAAGTGAAGTAAGCCACACGTCAGAAGGAGACATACTATATTTTTATAAGTAGAACTTAGATTTAAAATTACATATATGTATGAAAATAAAAATGACCTGACATTTGAAAACTACTAAATTTTTTTTTTAACTTTTCCAGTGTGGTTTCTTTCTTTCTTTTTTTTAACTTTAAACAAAATTTTATTACACAAAGGTTGTCACATAATTAGATACTTCTCTACTCTGTACACAATCATTCTCACCCTCCGCAGAAAGGCTGCTTCTGAACTTCTCATGTGGTGACACAGCGATACAGTCCTGATGCTAACAGAACAGTAGAGATGCCTCAGTGATTTATGGCTCTTGCACCCAGCATCAGGAATGTACAAAATGTCTTTATTCAAAAATACAAAATAACCGATTTGTAGGCATGGACAATGACAGCAGTAAACCATTATATATTGTCAAAGGAACCATTAACTGATGGTTACAGTGATCAGCCTGCCTTCTCTTCAGTCATTTTCTTCAGGTGACTTCTCTGAAGTTATTGGTGAGGAACCTGCCTGGAGCTTCCTGTCACAGTTCATTGATAAGGGCAAAGCACTATTCTAGGAGTTAGAACATGCCACCTCCCATACCCCCTCCCATTCCACCCATTGCACCCATTCCAGGGTCCTTCTCTTCTTTAGGAATTTCTGTCACTACAGCTTCAGCTGTAGTTAGCAGGGAGGCCACCCCAGCATCCAGTAAAGTAGTTCTTACAACCTTTGTTCGATCAATGATTCCCTTTTCTGCCATGTTCACAAAATCCCCAAGCATGGCTTCATAACCAACCTCTGAAGAACTCGGCAGAATTTTCTCCACTATCAAAGATCCTTCAACACCCTCATTCTTAGCAGTCATCATTGCAGGAATTTTACCTGCTCTTTTAGTAATTTCTATACCTATCTTCTGATCTTCATTAGCAGGCTTTAATGAATCCAAGACTGGGATGCACCGAAGCAGAGCACAGCCCCTCCTTCCACAGCTGCTCCTGTAGCACTGAGAGCATGTGTAACCCTGTCTTCTCACTCACTTCAGCGTCACTTGTCCTCCAGCCTTCAGCACCGCTCTTCCATCTGAGAGCTTAGCAAGTCGCTCATCCAGCTTTCCTTTTGATATTCACTAGTTGTGATGTCTAGCTGCTCAGTGATTTCTTGAATACATTTTTCAATGTCAGTTTTGTCATCTTTTCCTTTCAAAAGCATGGCATCATCTTTGGTGACATTGACATTGACCTCTCCAACTTTCCCTAAATCATGAGCTTAAACATCTTCAAGACTTGGATTCAACCCCTCTTCTCCAAACACCGCACCACCCTGATTTGATTTTGGGGAATCAGTGTTTATTATGGTTATAGTATTCATGAATGTATCATTTCATCTGGTACAGTGGTTATTTAATAATGGGATTGATTAGAATATTTACTCAAGGATTAATTTTGTACTATTTTTTTTCTCCTTTAGTAAAATAAAGCAGGGTCTGTTACCTAGCTTGGAAGATTTGCTGTTCTATACAATTGCAGAAGGACAAGAAAAGATACCTGTTCACAAGTTTATTACAGTAAGTTTTTACATTTTTCTCTGTTTTCAAAGAAGTAATGCTAAGTTCATTATACAGTATTACTGAAATATGATCTTAAAGTTTACTGACTTGTAGTTTCTGACTGACAGTGTTTCTCTTGTTTTCAAATTTTTATTATGCTCACTCCAAGGTAATGAAAGAAAAGGAAACAATGAGAAACTTGTCCAGAAAGTGGATAATTGTGATACAAATACCACATTCATGACCAAGTATTGGGTAGAAACTTTTATATGCAGGAATGAAACTTATAGTTGGAATAAGCATATATATTATCTGCGCTATATATTTACAAACTCTTATTTTTTTAAAAACAGGCACTCAAATCTACAGGATTGCGAACATCTGATCCCAGGTTGAAAGAGTGTATGGATATGTTAAGATTAACTCTTCAGACAACGTCAGATGGTGTCATGCTAGACAAAGATCTTTTTAAAAAGTAAAAATTTCTGCCAAACCTTTAATGGTGATTTGCTATGCTGTATGATGATTTTGCTTTTAAAACACAATTTTATCTTTTAAAGACCATAGTATAATTGAGAAAAGGATTTGTAAATATTATTTCTTTGAAAACCAGTGATGGTGTATGTTAAGGTTCTGTTACACACTGGGTTTAAATTCGTTGTAATGAAAGTTAGCCATACATGTTGTTTTGTGCCTAGAGAGTGTATACTTTGGCTATTCTATTCTGTCTGCATGATTTGCCGACTTTTTCAGTTTAGCCTGTAGTTTGTTTCCATCCGGTGATTTGGATGATGACCATGAGAGGACTTCAAACAGTTCTGTAGTCCTTGTATTTGCATATTTGCATCACCTAATTCTCTTTTTCAAGTGTCCTCTCTCTCCTCCTCTCTCTCTCTCTCTCTCTCTCTCTCTCTCTGTAAAATAGTGAGAACTTTAGACAGCTTGGAAGATTAAAACCTTGGTTTTGTTGGATGAGAACATTTTGACATTGCTGAATTAGCATATCTTCATTACTGTGTTTGTATTAGTTTACTTTAAGCTTTAGTTAGCATGTTTGTAATTGACCCTAAAGAGTCAAATAATGTTTTAATTTATTAGTTCACAGAAAGCAGTATACAATTATAAACAACTATAAGACGGTATTTTTTCTGATGCCACAGGCTTCAGTTGAGATGGATCTAAGGAATTTCTATATTTATTTTTGTGTGTGTGTGTGTGTGTGTGTGTGTGTGTGTGTGTGTGTGTGTGTGTGTGTGTGTGGTTTAATTACCTTTTCTTTGGTGTATTAAATGACTTGTTGTAGATCTCCTGGGAATATCGTAGAGTCCCTAGGAGGGTTTAAATAAAGTTCTCTGAAGTTTTTGCCATGTTTGTGAGATATCTGCCAATTTTGAACTAAAGCTCTTGGTTCTCTTAATGCAGCCAACTTTAAAATATAGCTGTTATGCTTACTGTGTAATTGGTATTAGGAATTTAAGTCTGTTGATCTGTTTATTTTGTGAAAAGAATGAACTCACCTCTAGGTTTGTTGATGCTTTTGTAATAAGGATTTGTCCTAGGAATAATCTGTGCAGCATACTCTTTCTTGATTATGGTGTCTTCTGGGAAGGTATTTTAGTTTATCTGTGAGTTTAGTTAATTGCTGGTAGATTGGATTGTGAATATAGAGAACTGGCTTTGTAAGTTTTAAAGGAATAACTAATTTGCACATTTAAACATTAAAATGTGCTTTATGAATATTGTTTCATTATAAAATTAAAAGCAATTTAAATGTTCTCTCAATTATGAACCCAAGAAACCACTATCATAAAATGTAATTGAATTAATTTATATTAATTAGCATAACTTTAGATACAAACTTGAGTTATAAAAACCTATGATTATAATGTAGGCAGTCTCCAGTTTAACATGGAAATACAGTAGTCTTTTGTAGCAGGTCATAGACAAAGGGTTTTTCCTTTTCATTTCTAAAATGAAATAACTGAGAACCTCTTACTAGCTTTTCTAGGTCACTTTGAAAGATGATGACTCCAGAGACATTCCTTCTGATTTCAAGTATAAGAAGTTACCTCATTGGGGTTGCCAAAAATAAACAGTATCATTCCATGTTTGCTGGAATGGCGATTTTAAAACATGGGATTCCTTTTTTCTTAAAGAAGTAATTATAAAGATCAATAATTCTGGTTTCTCACAGTGAGAAACCAGTATCGTATGTGACTATTTAAAGCATGGGTAAATGAATTGTATCATTTAAAAGTTGGAGACTGCCTATGCCTATCTTTGAAGTCATTATTTTTATATTACTATTCATTAAAGTTACAAGAGGAAGAAAATATTTGTGTTAACAGCAAATTCTTTATTCACTTGTTCATTCTTTGTTAAACTATAGAAATATAAGAACTGTTTTTAATGTATGACCTTTTTTTAAGAATTGTTTATTTAGAGACAGCAAATGGTTTACATTTGTAATTATTTGGTTTTCTAAAACCTTAAATATTACTTAATAGTAAAAAATTATGTGAGGAAAAAAATTTTAATATATTAATATACATTGTATTTGTAAGACCTAGTTGTCAAGAAAGTAATGGTGCCCGTGGAAAGGCAAAAGTATTTTTCCTCAGAATTCATTTTAAATAACTTCTATTTTCTAGTACACTGATGAGATCTATATTAAAATAATTTCCACAAAAATCTTTACTATTTGAACACCCGTCATTATGTGTAGTTGGAGTCTTCTGAAGGCTGAAATTTTATTATGGTAACTTAACCCATTTAAGGCTATTTCCACGTGGTTTTTACAAATATGCTAGAACAAACACCATACCCAAAGTTGTGTGCAGTGTTCTGTTGACTGTAAATCCTCGCTAAAGGTGGTGATTAGTTTTGTTTGTTTATTTTGAGATTTATGTGTATGGTGTTTTGCCTGCATGTATGTCTGAGCACCACATCCATACAATGCCTGTAGAGGCCAATAGAGGGAATGTGTCTCCTGGAATTGGTGTACCAGACAGCTGTGAGCTGTCATGTGGGTGCTGGGAATTGAACCAGAGTCTCCTGGAAGAACAGTCAGTATTCTTAACCACTAAGCAATCTCTCTAGCCTCTGGAATAGTTTTAAATATTTAAAATATTAGTGTGTGTTGGGGTTTTAGTGGGGGCAGGTAGTAGTGAGTTGATAATTTAAATTTGCTTGGTATTTCTCATTTTATTTGTAACTTCTTGAAAATGAAACTTACTTAATTTAAAAATAAATAGTACTTTTTAGGAATTACTTTTAGCTTTCTTATTTGAGAAAGGTATGCTAGTAATTTTTTCCTTCTAACTTCGATTTTTGAAAATTGAATTTTAGAAGCTGTTTGAGATATTTAAAGGTTAAATATTTAATCAATGATAATTTTACTAGTACATTTCCTGGCTTCTTAATTTCATTTGCTTGTCTGTGAAGCAGAGAAATTCTTTAGAAGGTATTGGTATTTTTAAGGTTAAGATCATTAATAGTGCCCATTGTTTTTCCTTTTCCTTAAAACATTATTTATCTGTGAGGATTATAGTTATGTAAATAACTTCCTCATAGCAATGATCTGACTTCAACATTTCTTTGTTTTAAATCTTATTATGGGACTTGCCTTAAAATATTATAGTTGGTGTTGCATCTTGATGTTCATGTGTAGTGATTGGTCTTTCATAAGTTAAATGCTCCGTGACTGAGTTACTGATACTCAGAAATCTTAAGACGGTTTTTAGCTCAGAATTTAAAATGTACTATGACACACAAACTTCTTTAGGTTACACTAACATTAGTTTTGGCTTAATCCTTTTCAGAAGAAAACAGAATATTGGTTTACATCAGTGTCTTTGAAATGTTTTTTAACAGTGAAAACATTTCTGTAATGTTACATATATACATATATATATATATATATATATACATATCTTGTTTTGGTTTTATATAAAATACCTACTCAAATTATAAACATGTCAACATGTATTTACACTTAAAAAAGTTGATGAATTTGACCAAATCAAATTGGTTTTATTTTACAAAGCTTTCAAAGTGTTATTCAGGAAAAACGCATTAAAATACTGTCATATTTTTGTGAAAATTACCCAGTGATTATATAGGAGCTAAGAAAGATATGTCAGAGGTTACTTAATATTGAAAAATATTCATAATCTCATTTGTGGTGTTTTAAAGGTTGATTTTTGTTAACCAGATCTCATGTTGAGTATTTATTAATTCTGGTAGGATGCAAATTTTTTCCAATACTTAAACCTCAGAGGATGAATTACATTTTAGTATCTGACAAAATTTTAGGCATGTTTATTTCTTTGTTCAGGATAAGCTAGAAGGAAAGAAAACATAGGAAGAACATGTTTTAAATTTGACTTGTATAATTTTATGATTTAACAATATATTCTCCTATTAAGTGGATGCCGATAACTGAAAGGTACCCACTCTGTTTTCCATCACATTTCACAGGTGTGTTCAAAGCAACATCGTTTTGTTAACACAAGCATTTAGAAGAAAGTTTGTCATCCCCGACTTTATGTCTTTTACCTCACACATCGATGAGTTATATGAAAGTGCTAAAAAGCAGTCTGGAGGGAAGGTAAGGTTTGGATACACATATTTTCCTAATATAAAATGTTTTATATAAAGACAATAAACCTGAATATTTTGTGTATAAATTAAGAAACTCAGTGCTTTTTAAATCACTATAACTATTTAACCCTTTGTTATTCTGCCTAGAAAGATACCAAGTTTAAAGTTTTGGAGCAGTGAGGGTTGGATATTTGAAGTAGAGTTTCTCTGTGTAACAACTCTGACTGTCCTGGAACTTGCTTTGTAGACCAAATTGGCCTAGAACTCAATAGAATTCTGCTTCTGCCTCTTCTGTCCTAGGATTAAAGGCATGTGCCACCATTCCTAGCTAAAGTTTCTCTGTTTAAATTCAGAAATGACTAAAGTGGCTTCATATTTTCAAATTAATATAAATGACTTTATTTGATATTTTTGCAGATTTGATACCCATTAATGTTAGAAATAGTAAACTATTTCTAGTTTTTAAAAATTATATAGGGAAAGCCAAGCATGGTTGTGCCTACCTGTAACCCCAGCATCATATAGGATTGACAGAAAGGAGGATCAGGAGCCTTCACAGTGTAAGCAAGTTTGAGACCAGCCTATCAGCCTGTGCTGTAGAAGAACTTGTAATACCCTTACCCACCCTACCCTACCAACTACAACATCAGCTTTAGGCACTGCATTCATTAGTACTCTCAACCAGATACTCCAAATAGTAGCAGACTATTTTAGATAACCTCAGTTTTATAAGGTTGGTTGCAAGCTTTTATTTTTTCTTAAAAGTCTTTAAGTTCGGGTTGGGGATTTAGCTCAGCGGTAGAGCACTTGCCTAGTAAGCGCAGCAAGGCCCTGGATTCGGTCCCCAGCTCCGGGGAAAAAAAAGTCTTTAAGTTCTTGTTTTAAATTCTTTGCATTTTTAAGAAGTAAGATTGCATTGGAAATCAGAATGGTAGAAAAGTCACCTAATGTCATGCAAATACTCAAAGTTTATAGATCAGTGTTCTTAGTTTTTATAAGCATCATTAAGACAGGCTAAATCAGCTCCTTAACACTAAAACAACTAGCGATTGGTGAGCGCAAACACTGCCTATATTGTATCTCTTAACAACTTTCTAATATTTTCGATAGGTTGCTGATTATATTCCTCAACTGGCCAAATTCAGTCCTGATTTGTGGGGTGTATCTGTTTGTACCGTAGATGGGCAAAGGTAAGTCTATTTTAAAGTCTGAAGAACAGCTTTAAGTCTTGAATTTTGTTTAATAAGTTAGAAAGGAAGATAATTTTTATTTTGAGACTTTTTAAAAACCTAGTCTGGCCCTTGAACTCACTGTGCAACTAACTAAAGCTGGCCTTGAAGTTATATAGCATAATCTATCCATTATTCATCAATAATTTGTAAAGTAAAAGTCAGTTGGTAAAATATAGTCTTTTATAAATACGTGAAAACCGTATTTGAGAAGTGCTTGTATTTTAAGCAAGCTGCTGACAAAAGAGGTTTCTTAGAGAATTATCAGAAAGTCTTATGATGAGGGAGAACTATAAAGAGAATGCTTTGATTTTTTAAAAAAAAATCTAAATTAAGAAAGACCTTTGGAAAAGTGCTAAACTATGAGAATGTTTTTTTCAAGAACGGTACTTTCTGGGCTTGGGAGATGATGTCTTGGTGGATAAAGGATTTGGCTTACAAATGTGAAGGCTGGACTTGGAGTCTCTGGCACAGAATCTTGGGCAAACGTAGTGGCTCCCTAAAATTCCAGCAGTTGGGAGGAAGACAGAGATCTCTGCAGGCTGACTAGCAAAACTGGGGAATAGCCAAGCTCCATGTTCAGCAAGAGACCCTGCTTCAATAAACTGGAGAACAGCAGAGGAAAGATTGGTGTTGGCCTCCTCACAGGTGTGCACACACATGTACCTGCACTTACGCAAAAATGTCTACACAACTCAATGCTCAGTCTACTTTAATTTAGCTGCAAGTCAGACATTAATGCTTTATTGTCCAGCTCTAATTTGGATGTCAGAAAATTATGCCATTTCTGATTGTTCCACTGAAAAAAATTAGCTTACAAATACAATCCTTTCTTTAAATTACTTTTTAAAATGAAAATACAGCTTAACATAAAAATGTATACATCTGTATGCTGTATATACAGCTTGATGAATTTATATTGATATCATTTCATTCCTTTTTTTTTTTTTCTCCAATTTTAAGTTGGTTTCTTTATGGAGCTGGTCTTACTTTGTAGCTCAGGCTGTTCTCAGACTTTATGAATTCACACCTCGTGTCTATTTGATCACAGGTGGGTTCCACTGTGCCCGGCAGTACCCTAGAGCTTACTAAGACTCGTCTGGTCAACGTAGAATTTTAGACTTCCCTTTTTTATCTCTTTTTTAATTATCTAATTAAATTATTCCTAAGTTATAATAAAAAGAATGGTTTTTTATTATAATTAAACATGTTAATTTTTTAAGGAGTAAATTTTAAAAGGGCAGTTTACTCTGAAGTAGGAGGAAAATTATTTAATATCTAATAAAACTGTTACTTTGTTGAGTACTTTAAGCTTTTATCATTTTTTTTGCACTGTTCCTTTTAAACAATCTTTTTTAATGTTTACATTTGTTATGTGCTTGTGGAGAGCAAAGGATAACAGGTAGGGATCTATTCTCTATCATGTCGGTCCTATGTAGGTCAGGTGGTGGCCACCTTTACTACAGCAGCATCTGGCAAGCAATCCCTCTAATGTTGAAGTATAAATTAGAATTAATAATACAGAAGAACAAGTCAAATCATGCAGGTAACAGTTTTAGTTGATGCTAATTGTTTTTTAAATCTACTTTAATAGGCATTCTATTGGAGATACCAAAGTTCCCTTTTGTCTTCAGTCCTGTGTAAAGCCCCTGAAATATGCAATTGCTGTCAATGACCTGGGAACTGAGTATGTGCATCGCTATGTTGGGAAGGAGCCAAGTGGATTAAGATTCAACAAGCTGTTTTTGAATGAAGATGGTAAGGGATACCTCCAAATTGGCTAGGAAAAGAGATCCCTCATTTTTCTGTTCAATCTCAGTAATTTGAAGTCTGCTTTTGAAGAAACCGTTTCTTTTAAAAATTTGCCATAGGATTTTTTTTTTTTTTTAATCATCTTTAAAGATAGTTTAATCATCTACTTTTTAAAATGGTTATTTTAGGTTATCTTGTGCCATTAGCAAGAGGAGTAGGAAGACATTGTCTAGCTGGGCACACTGCACATTTGTAATCCCAGCAGTTAGGAGATGGAGTGAGGAGGGCCAGGAGCTCAAGACCAGCCTTGGCTGCATAGCAAAGTTGAGGGTAACCTTAGCTACGTGAGACATTGTCCGTTTATAAGAGCTCATTATTGGGGTTTGCCTAGGGCGCAAGGCCTGGGTTTGGTCCCCAGCTCAAAAAAAAAAGAACCAAAAAAAAAAAAGCTCATTATTGTCACCTATCAAGGGTTATATTAATATTTGAAAGCGTCTAGAATTTCTTAAGAACAAGCTAGTGGAATCAGCTAATAGTTCTGGGGTAGTCTTCACTATTATGAATGTATTGTTAATTGTTTCAGTTGAAAGATCCTGTGTGGCAAAGGTGAAACAGACAGCTAGATTCAGCATCCTGACCATTTTGAGGCTAGAGGCTCAGACCCTCATTTGCGTATAAAATATATGAATCACTCTGTTGAAATAAATGTATGTCTATATTATGAAAGGAAACACAGAAAGGAGATAGCATGGGTTTTTCTAACAGAGCAAGTTCTAATAGAGTGGTATTTCTCTTTTCACATGATGTATTAATGTTTCATATACTGCTTTCATACTTGAGGACAGTTCTATATGGGCCGTGGGTAGAAATGTGAGGGTATATTGTATTCATGTACTGTGGCTTTTATGATAGCTAATAGAGTGGGATTTGTTTGTGACTTTGGTCTTTCTCCTTCATAACATTTGTTATTTGAAAGAAATATCTTAGATCAGGTAATTGGATTACTTACTACTCAAGACACGGACGTTCACCGAGGAAGGAAAACAGAGGTAGTCAGTACTTTACTCACAGAGGTTTTAAATCTGAGCGACCTGTACCTCATTCAGTAGGGTTCCTTTTGTGTATCCTGCAGTATGTGTAAGGTTACTAGTTATTTAATGACTTAAGGTACAAAATTGAAGGAAGCAGTTGAAGTTTAGAAAAATTGTAAAAGATAAACTTATGTTTTCTTTCTGTCAAATTAAAAAATTGAAATGTCTCACATTTCAATAAATCACGAAATGTCTCACATTTCAAATTGAAATGTCTCACATTTCAAATTGAAATGTCTCACATTTCAATAAATCACGAAATGTCTCACATTTCAATAAATCATAGTGATCAATAAAATCACTAACTTTATTAGTTCTTCAAATGAAGTCACAACTGATACAGTATATATTTTTAAAGCAGTTTTCATCTGTATTTTACCATAATCTTTGAGCTGAGTTTTGAAAATTAACATATATTGGCAATTTCATTTAGGATATTATATTCCAAAATTTCTTATTAGTCTCATTGATGTTCATTCTATTATTTCCAGAAGATAAGACATTTTATAGTATAAGAGATATTTTCCTTTGGAAGGCAAGGAAGAGTAAGCCATTTTGGCAGATATATTCATTTGGAGGAAGATATTTAAGTATCTAAAACAAATGTAGGAATTTGAATATTAGAAATCTTTTGAGGGGCTGTTGAGATGACTCCGTGGTTAAGACACTGGCTGGGACACACATGCATCCAGGGAAAACGTGTGAAATAGCAAATTAACTTTTGAGAAATTTAAAATTTCTATTGGGAGAAAAAAGATAAAATGAAGGTTGGGGTAAATGAATTTTCATTTATTAATAAACTTTTTGCCATATTCATGAATGGTTTGTAAAAGTATAAGTTACTCATGTCTGTATAAGAATTGTGTTGAGAATTCAAGATTTTAGTACTGGGTTCTCATAAGAATTAAAATATAAAACTTAACAAGAGGACTTGTCTATAAGTTCTCAAGGGATGCTGTGCTACTGAGTCTTGGTTTTATATCAGCCCCAACACAAAGCAGTTTAGAGATCTTTTTCATATTTAAAATTTTACTATGAGACTTAATAGGGAAGAAATAAATGTGTTTGTACCTGTATTCAGCGTTCCATGGTTAAAAGTATCACTCTTGCTAGGTAAGATTATAATAATAAAGACTAATGTTAGGTAAGCAATGGTGGTAGTTACTCTGTAATTACATGTACTTTTGAAGAGGAAAGTATAAATAATGTGTAATGAGTTGTGCAGTGAAGGGTGTGTGCACACCATATTTTGTGGAGTCAAGTATCTCATACTTGTATATAGGTTCCAGTGATCAGACACAGGCCTCAGGCTTGCAGAACAAGCACTTACCCCATCAAGCCACCATGCTGCTCCATCCTTTTCTACACTATAGGGATTAGGTTAGCTGACTAATACTTATATAGCCTTGTTGAGTAATCAATCAGCTTGAGGCTGCAAGGGATTTGGTTCTTGGTATAATTTATTTAGCTAATACTGAAAGATTTACAAACTGCATCTGATACAGGATAGAAGGCAGAGTTAAGCTTTTCATAATCATGTTCTTCTGATAATGGAATTTAGAAGACAGTTTAAGTTTTGTATATTGGTAATGATCTTTAATAAGCAAAGCCAAAATATTTTATATGTATACAGGATTTGACAAAGAAAAGTGAGTTTCTGTGAGATGATAAAGCTGAGGGATTCGGGAAAATGTAGGTGAGCACTATAAAATTGAGCTATGTAGAGTGGCTGTGTGCATAGTAAGTGGGAAGTAGAAAGAGGCAAGAATCTTCACGCATAGTTTATTGCAGAGTTCAACTGGAGATTTGTTAAAATGAAGAACCTGTCCATAAACTGAAATGTTTCACGTGTTTAGTTTTCTGGTGTGCCAAATACTTCAAATGGCATCAAGTTGTTATTTCTGTTGCCAGTGAATGTTCAGAAATTTAAAATTGGCTTCTTCATTTCTGCCTTACTTCAGAAAACAGCAGGTTCACATTCCCGAGTGTTAAGTAGAGTGCTGTTGCCTTGCAGAATGCTGCTGGTCTTCACCAGTTTCTACTTTAGGTACTTGACTCTGAACCCGTTGTGGAGGAATCAGAAGATTATGTGCCCTGAAATAATTTGTTGTTCTTTGAGAAAGTCTTGGATGAATTTGTATAGCATTTGCTTGATACTTATCAAATACCTGAGTGTGTGTGGATATACACACGTTGCTTGCCTTCTAGCTCTAAGAATTTAAACCTGAGACTGCATAAAACAAAACAAAAGAAGTCTGAAATAATAGATTAACAAGGTTTTATATAAGTACATATGTAGAGTAGTTTCACTATCGAGTTCTGTGTTGTGCTTTCCTTGGCTTGGGACTTTTCTTTCAGGTTGATAATATTTAGAAGTATTTTGCTTTTTTTGATTTCATCTTGACATACATAACACATAATATAGCATTCTTCAGAAAAAGCAAGTGATACCATTTTATATAAGTTCAGGGAAAGGATATTTCCCTTGTTAAGCATTACTTGGGAAAGTAAAATCTTAGTGCATTGCAGTGTTTAGATTTTAACAACAGGCTTTTAATTTAGAACTAGTCTTCATGGTAAATTACTTAGAATGTAAAAAACTACTTGCTTTAATTAACAGTTGTAAGCATTGATGGAGTACAACATGTGCTTTGTACCATAAAAGAATGAATCAAATTGTCATGAATTGTTTCACAGACTTTATTTGTAGCATGAACACATTGTTTCTTTAGCAAATTTGAAACTTCTTATTATAATCTAGTAGATAACCTGGTCTTGCTGTCATCTAATTTTAATTTTGTTCTTTGGTCAATAGTTCCCCATTTCTCTCCTACCCATATAGCCATGGTAACAACTATCATTTTCTGTTACTGTAAGTTCCACATTTCTAGAGCCTACATAAAGAAGATTTGTTTTTCTGTATCTGGTTTTACTATTCGTAATATCCTCTGGGTTTATCTGTGTTACCTAAATGAAATGTTTTCTTATTTTTTAAGGTTGCATAATATTTATTATATGCTATATTGTCTTGATTTGTTGATCCACTGGTAGACATATGCATGTCAATCTCATGTCTTAGCTCTGGTGAGTAAGTGACGGAGTGAACACAGAAGAATGATGCCTCCAGAATATAGTCATTATTCCCTTTGCAGACACTCGCTAAGAAGGATTTCTGGATCCAACATGTGCAATTTTAAAGGATGGGTTTTGAATTGTTGTTTCTTCATTGAAGGAAATGGATATAATTAATATACACAATTAATCCTTAATTTTTTTAAATGAAAAGTATCTAAAACCACATGCTTTCTCTTACACAGTCTAGATATTTAAGAGACATTAGTAAAGGGGCTAATGGGGTTGGGAGGACAGCAAGAGCGCAGGCAGCATGTGAGCAGAGTATATATAGTATATGTGTGTGAAGACACCAAAGTGAAAGCCATTACTTTGTTGATTTAATTTTTTTTTTTAGATGATAAAAGAAAGAAGCAGAAAATATTCTATCTTTAGAGTTAAACTCATTAATAGCAGTTTATTTATTCAGGGTGTACGGTGGGAGGCTATGGCTGTGCACACATGTGTGCTCTCATCTCTCACTTTTACATGAGTCATGAGCTTGAGAACACCCTGGCTTACTTGCACTGTTTCAGAACAAACAGCAGTAACAAAATATAGAATTCAGTAGCTTTTACTGACTTCATAGGGTTTTGAAATTATCATTCAGTAAATTTGGAACACTCTGACCAGCTGCAAAAAAAATTCCATATTCATCAGTGATTATTCCCTGTTTTGGGGTTTTGGTTTGGTTTTTGGGTTTTTGTTGACCTTAATCTAGCAATCTATTCTTGTGTATAGATTTATTTGAGAAACTTCAGATAAATGGAATCACTTAACATTTGTTCTTTTATGACTAATTTTCCTTATCTTAATATGTATAGGGTTCATGCATGTTGTAGTTTTATTCCCTTTAATATTCAATCATGAATAAGACCAGTTTATCTACCTTTCAGCTGAAGGGACAGTAGACTTATTCGCATATAGCTGAGAGGAATGCTGGGTCCCATGGTGACTCTGTTTAATTAATGTTCTGAGGAACTGTTTGACTGCTTTTTCTTTGACTTTTGTTTTTATTGGATTTTTTTTTTGATACATTTCAAATGTTATCCCCTTTCCTGGTTTCCCATCTCTATATCCCCTGTCCCTTCTTCTATGAGGGTGTTCCCCCTTCCCACCTCGCCTCCCTGACATTCCCCTATACTGGGGTGTCCAGCCTTGGCAGGACCAAGACTTCTTCTCCCATTGGTACCCAACAAGGCCATCCTCTGCTACATATGCAGTGGAGCCATGGGTCTGTCCATGTTTGACTGCTTTTTCAAAGCTCACAAATTGAGCTAGAGGCTTGACTTGTGGAGTGTAACTTGCTAGATTCAAGAAGACTATAATGTAGTACAGGTTATGTTTGTGCTAGGATTGTCAGGTTCAGTGAGCTTACCCATGAGCAAATAAGTCACTTTGACAAATAGAAGTTTGTTAGTTTCTCTTGAGGCAGGTGCTCATGTAGCTTTGAACTCCAATCCTGAGTGCTGGGATTAGAAAAGGCACCTCTATACCTTGCTAGAAATAATGTTTTTAAATTAATATTTTTCCTGTACCCAAGAGTTTTGTTCATAATTGCTATGCAGTAAATGGTAATGCAAGTTAAGCTTTTAAAATTCTATTAAAGAATTAAAAGAAAATACGATTATGGGTGAACATAAAAGTATAAGTTGCTTAAAAATTTTAAGGGCATGTGCTGCTCTTTCAGAGGACCCAGGTTTGGTCTCGAGCAGGAACATGGCAGCTCACGACTCTCTAGTCCAGTTCCAAGGGATCTGATAGCTTCTTCTGTCCTCGTTAGACATCAGGTGTGCACATGGTGCAGATACACACATGTAGGCAAAGACACAGAAATAACACATTATAACTATGAGAGAGATTCAGTCTCTACTTACATACATAAAGGAAGATTGAGTAAAATGACTGGATTACCAATGTCATTATCAGAGCAGAATTCTGGGTATGAACAACTGGTTTGATGTATACCTTACTCCAACCAAGTCTCCCTGCAGAAAAGTATGTATGCATCCAAGGAGGTGGAACCAAGCATTTAAAACAATATTTCATTATCATGTTTTACAGATAAACCACATAATCCGATGGTAAATGCCGGAGCAATTGTTGTGACTTCACTAATAAAGGTAAAATGTTGACATTTCCTTTTAACTTAGTAATTTTTTAATAAATAAGGAATAAATATATATTTTGGATTCTTTATGTGGGACTGTGATAATAAGTTTTCTCTTGTAATTAAAAAAATAGTCTTGTTATATTGGGTAAAGAATTTTATTTAACCCCCTACCCACCCAATGTCATTTCAAGGACAAAATGAAAAACATGACTCCCAACCATTAGTTGGGAAAAACATGATTCCCAACTGTTAGTTAACTTCTGGGTATGAAGCTTTGGACAGATTTAAGAACTTTACAGATCAGTGGGAGTTGAGGTGTTTCTTTTTAATGTTTTAAATATTTTTTTCTTTTTTGCTTCTACAAAGAATTTTACTAGAATTAACAGAAGCATTTTACTATATGTTATTTTTATTAATAAATGTGAGAGCAAATGTTCTAATTTAAGTTTAGAACAAAACATTTATTATTTGAAAAACAATAAATGTTTTATAAGCTGGAATCACAGTTCTCATTTAAATTTGTTTCATTTGTTTTACTTATATCATGCCATAAGTAAAAGAAGTAAGACTTCTTCCAATTATTACATTACTTAAGTTTTGATGTTTGCATTGTATGTTGACTTATTTCTGTTAGTGTTGGATTGATTGCCTTAATAATTGGAAGCTAAAGTTTTGAAATAACTATTTCAAAATGGTTCTGTTGTATGGAACTTTCACACAATTTCAAATGTTTCCCCATTTTTTTTCATTTTATATTTTTAGTTGTGTTACTTACTAAAATCTATTTTGTGTTTGGGACACTTATATGTTTCCCAGTAAATTTGTGCCTGTCTATTCCAGGTTAAAACCAAACATAACTCATGGATTTGTACATACATTATTGTGGATGGGGGTTACTCTGAATACATGCAAAACGATGAAGGGTAAATTACAGGCTTAGAGCCCAGTTACAAGAATCTATTTAACTGCTGTACTAGAAGTCCTATGTTAACTGTCAGTGAGTGTTAAAGCAGAAAATTGCCATCTTAAGAATATATGTATATTTTAGGGCAATGACTTATAAGCGGCCCACTTAATATTTTAAATTTTAATAAAGTAGATTTATAGCTAGATATTTTTTAATGTAGCTAGTTTATGATATCTAGTTATATTGAGGTGAAATTTTTTGTAGACAGTAGCAATGCAGTTACATACAAAGAAGAGATCTGCCTTTAGTGTCTTAAGTATAAGCCTAGATAAATGGGCCTTCATCAGAGTTGAGCAGGTAATAAATTAGAACTCAGGAAACTTAGCCTGCAATCTCTGTCAATGCTTGCTTTTCAAAAAACCACTAGAATGGCTCTAAACCATTTTTGGATCTTCATAAAATGCCTAGGTTCTGATTTTACATACATTTTAAGGGGTTCCCTAATCCTCTGAAAGATGATTTGTGGATTCCAGCTTAAAAACTACTGCAGTGGTGGGTCTGTCAGAAGTTCAAGGACCCTCAGCTATGTAGTGACTCAGAGTAGACTAGGAGGCTTGAGGTGAGTGTGAACATGCTACAGGAAGTAAGTTCCCGTCTCAAAGAGGGTAGATGAGTAAGACCATGCCACAGGAATTGAGATCCTATCACAAAGAGGGTGGTCACTTTGGAGCAGATTAACACTGTACACCAGTACATTCCTCTTTAGAGGACATATATAAATGATTTACAGAACACCTCTTTAACTGCATGCAGTTAAAATCCTTTTGTTAATGATTCATGGGCTCAGTCAAGTACACAGATATGCTGCTGCATGTGGGAATCGCATGTCTTGTCATACCATACCATCATTTCATTAGTTTCATTTATCATGGTCAGTCATATGTCATAAACCATATTGATCCACATTGGCATAATTAGGAATGGTAAAGAAACACAGACAACATAATGCAGTTTAGTGTCTAATAATACAGAAAAGTCATCTTGTATTTGAAAATTTGATGTTTTAACCAGCAAAGTTGCAAATTCATATTTAATCTTTGAGTCTCTACTTTCAGACTGTTTCACAAGTATTTTTTTAATTGAACATAATGCAAATCTTAAAAGATAGAGTTTGATAGATCTGTAAAACTGTCCTCAAAAAGAAGACATTCCTTAGGCTCTTTTAAAGAAACAATTTAGGTTTATTAAGTATCTGTATGCAGTCTTTGTATCATAATACATTGATGACTTGGTAGTGGTTTGAAGTTGAGGTAATAAAATCATAGCCAAGGAGCCAGTTGTCTTCCTTATTGGGAATGGACACTGGATGAGTTCTGTCATCAATAGAATCTGGTTTTGAGCTCAGTCTGTTCTGTCATTTACTAGAATTTACTGTGCTATATATAACAGGTGATTGAATTGCCATTTCAATTAATGATATCTTTGACTTTAGCAGTTATAAAGGTAGAATACTGTGTTATTTTAACTTGTACACAGTGATTTATTGGCCTAAAAGTTGCAGATCTTTTTAAATGGGAATGTGTAGTCATTATTACACTCTAGTTGGTGCCTGCTATCTGTACACAGACAGATCCAAGGAACCTAGCCTTGTGCCTAAAGCATGGTCACATTTCCATGGCTGCTAGAGGCAGCCATGCTTCTAGTTCTTTTTAAGATGTTTTGTTGTTGTTGTTTTGTCTTTCCAGTCAAAATTTGGGGCTTTGTTATGGTACCATTGCAACAAATCTCATGTTACACGCCTCCAAAAAAAGTAGAGTCTTTAGTAAGACTCTTTATTTCATAATTTTGTAGTATTGATATTTTTTCCTTGTAGGATTGGTGGTGATCCTCAGGAAATGGGGGAAGAGGCAAAGCAAATGTTCAAAAGGATTAGCAGATTGTGGAAAAAGGAGAATTTGGACAGAAGGAGCCTGTTGCATTAATTCTTAACCACTAAGCTTATAGGAAAACTCCAATATTTAAAATTTTAAACAAAGCTATATAGGTAAATACCTTTTTAAAAACAAATGTAATTTTACACTTAAAATGCACATAATTAAAAGACAAGGATTACTATTCTTACTCGCTTTTTTCCTCTGGTAGCTACTAACTTTAAGGGAATAGTTTTTTGTTTCAGTCTGTTTGATTTCATGATGATGATGTGTGATTGTTTGGTTTAAAGAAAAGAATAAAAATAAGAGAAATAGCTATGTTTACGTGAAAAAGCATATTTCACATGTTTTGGTTTTCCGTGATAAAAAACTAATTTTTAGCTCAAAAGTTCAAGTCTTGAGTATTAGACTGGGAAACTGAGGGCAGCATTACAAAATAATTGTCACTATCACATATTTTTAATTTTAGAAATACAGTAAACTACATGACTTTCTATATTTATGACTATTCTAGTAGTTGTTTCTAAGTTTTATTACTTTAAAAAGTTTGGTTTTGTGTGGGTATATTTTATGTTTTAAGAAGCAGTTATATTTTTAATTAAAAAATAAATATTTCAAATTGTTGCTCCATAAACTCAAGGCCAGTTTATCTATATGCTCTTCTCCATTCGTCATATTAGCTGTGAACGGGCGGGTGTCTTAGGAAAGCCCACATTCTAAGATGGTCTGTCACATTTAGTAGTGCCTGGCTTGGTACAATTAGCACAGGAATTTAGTGCTGTATTGACGCATTTGAGGGGTTTCTTTTTTTTCTTTTTTAATCAAAAGGTAGATTTTTCCAACTAACTTAATTGTTCTGTTCCTTTATTTTTTAAAAAAATTTTTTATAAAAATAGTAGCCCTTAGCAGGGCACAGTGTAGCTCATGTCCTTATCCCAGTGCTCTGAAGCTAACAAGGCCCTGTCTCCAAATGAGCCTGAGACCCCAGCTCTAGAACAGTGTTACTTTTTATCTGTAATACTAATTTGTAGTTTAGCAATGTTTAGTTTCAGAAGATTTTCAGTGGCAGGAACAAACCAAGACTATTTTATAAAATCATTTTCTGTCACTTTGCCTCTTTCTTCTGTGGTCTCTTACTACTTAGTTAGCACGCTCACTTTTTATGCCTGTAGTATGCTTAATAATAGCTGATTAGCATTCTGTTTAATGAGTCATTTTTTGGTGTTACCAAGTATTTTTGTTACATGTGTGAATTCATTCGTGAATGTTATAAAATCAGATATAAAAATACTTGGACATACTTAAATTAAGACTTTCAATTTATTTTTTCTAATGCTGCAAGCTTTGTGCCTTGAGCCATCTCCCTGGCACTTACATTAATGGTTTAGTAGACAGTAGGCTTTATCACCCTTGTTAAAAATTCCACTTATACTTTTCTTCAAGAGATGCAAATTTTATAGTTTAATAGGCATGTTTATAGAAGTTAAATTTATATAATTTTCTACTCCTTTTTATTCTTTTCAAACAGACCATGGATTGCTTTTAGAAATCATTTAGTGAATACATTAGAATTTTACAATACATTTTGCCCAATTTAGTTTTTTAAAAATTCTTTGAATTATAATTACTATAAATTTCTGTGGACTTTTCTAGAATTAAAATAACATAATATTTAACAGTGCTTGTACTTTGATCTTCATGCTGGAGTAAACATATCCTGGTACAGAAGGGACTAAGGGCAGGAGCATAGCTAGTTTAAGAATATTGCTTTGCATATGCCCTTCTTAAATAATTCGCTTTTGGGTTTAGGTAGGTCTCATTTTCCAGAAGGAAGGCCATCTTATGTATTCTCCATTTTATTATACTTGACTGCTAGGGTAAAACTCTTGGTTGCTAATGAGACAACACTTTAAAGTACTTAAGTTAGTGTTTGAGCCAGGGAAACAATCAATACCTGGTTCTGAGTTGTGTTACCAGTAACAGTATTCTAGGTGATTGCCCTTTCTTTAGTTCAACAAAATTGAAATGAGGCCTTAAGCATTCAGCTTAATTACAATATTGCTTGCTATGTGATAAGGTTGAGGTATCTAAAGGCCTGAGTAATTAAGATTGCTCTAACAAAACCTTGTTCTGTGTCAGTGTGCTCATTAGCTATGAGCAGATTTCATAATGTCTATATACACTATAGGGTGAGAATTCTTACCCTGTCCTGGCAGTAGAGAGTATAAACTTGAATATGAATTAAAAATCAGTTATGCTTTTGAAGACCTAAGATAATGCTCTAAAAGATATTACAAATTAGCATGTAAGATGATTAACAAGTCACCATCTTCTTTTCTTACATTTTACTTTGAAAATTTCAGTCGTGAACTAAATAAAATAGAATAACCAGCCATAGCAAGTTGATTTTTTTTCAGTTTGTCAGAGCACATTTACTCTGTTTTGTATGTGTATACTTGGTTTTCTCCTAAGAGCTTTGAACAAAAGCTTTTTACTGTAACATTTCAAGATTAAAATATTAAAGTTAGGTCCTATCTATCTGATCTGTTACATGAAACCTTTACAAGGTATATGCAGACAACTAATACGTAAAGATTTTCAGGATAGTTAACAAGAACAAAAATTAATGAAATACTATTATTACATTTAAGTGGGAAAGAGGTACTCTTTAGGCCATATGATCATCCAGTTTTTATTTTCCCCCATTTATATAAACCTGCTTAGAGTATTTCAGGTGCCTATTAAAAACATCATTTAGAAATAGATATTGAATGCAATAAATAATACATTAAAGATGTTTTTTAAAACAATTAAAAAAATGTTTAATTTGTAAGCCATAAGACCAAGTATGTGAGCAAGTTTAGAGTTGAAATGGTTTTTGTTTTTTGATTTTTTTATATTAAATTTGATAGTTCAACAAAGAAAACTTATATTAATTTTACAGGGTACAGCTTAGGTCAGAGAATGAAAGTTCAATGTAACTTGTTTATTTTCTATTGATAAGTTGTATAATCAGTGATATATCCATGTGACAGCACAGTATAAATGCTGACATCCTTTTCCAAAAGTTGTGCTTTTTTTTTTCTTTTTTTCTTTTCTTTTTCTGAGGTTGAAAAGGTTTTTGTGGCTTAAATGTTGTTACATATTTTACAGCATTAGGATCTATGGAATATTTTGACAACTGCAACAGTTCAATGAAGTTGGTAATTTCTTCTTTTAATTATTTTTCATTGAACGGCTTTGGAGTTACATGTCTACAATTTAAATTCTGGTATAATATAAGAAAGTTTTTAACATGTTGGGATGCTTTAGAAAAGTCTATAGGGGTTATAATCTATTTGTCATTGTTTTTCTTACATTGTTTAAGTTTTGTTAATGTCTGATTTTGATAACATACTTTGGTGTTCCTTCTTGTTCTAGTTATATACCTGTGATTGTACTTTCTTAAATAACTTCATTTGTAGTGTTTTATATATTTATCTCAATCATAACTTGACCTTCTCATAGGGAGAATGGACCTGGCTTTATATGTTAGATGACACTGGAACAAAAACTCCCTTATAACAAAATTCCAAATTACAGTACTTTGGAACTTTGAGCATAGATTCTTAAGAAATTGCTTTTTAAAATGGTTGTCAAATTATTTTATTTGAATCCTGTTTTAGAAATTAGAGATGTATTGTTTCTATTGGGTGCATATCACCAATTAATACGTTTGATTTCAGATCTACAGCTTACTGCTTTGTAAACTTCGTCGAGGTAAAATGAAACCATTTGGCTACTTGAACTGATCTCCATCACACAGGCGTTTTCTCATGACAGTTGCAGTAGAGACATGTCAGAACTAGAAGTAATGAAACAATACATCTTCCACAATATGAATTGGCATAATGTTAAATATAATAAAAGATATTTTTTTAGAACTGTGAAATAAAATTTTTACCTCAAATATTGTTACAATTAAGAGTTACTTAGGGTAGAACTTTCTCCATGTTAGGACAGTATAGCCAGCATTTGCATATGCTAGAAGTAGAAGGGGTCAGTTTTGTAAGAGCTCAGTTTTATAACTCAATAATGGTTAAAGAGTTTGATTTTTAAAAATTCATTGTTCTTAATTGAAAATCATGCTTTATATATTCTTAGTTATGTTTTAAGAGTGAACTTTTAAGTTTTTGAAACAAATCATGTGCTGTTTGAAAGATAAGGGGTTCCAGCATAACTTGTATTCTTTAACTCTGGGATTAGTAAATATATTTTTAAAATATATACTCCCTTTGTAATTTTTTATTTTTCAACATAAGGGTATTGACATGTATAAAAGTTTAAATATAGTTACTTTAGAAGGAGTTCCTAGATGTAAAGGCACTGTGCAGCACATTGATTACAATGGTAGGGGTTTAAAGTATGTATTGTGTTAGCTTCGTTCTTACCATCAGTAGTGTCTGTATTAACATGCTTGCCTTTTATTTCTTTTCAGCAAGGAGTAAATAATGCTGAGAAATTTGACTATGTAAGTATTAACACCAAACTATGTTTATGCATAATGTTCCTTGAGTATTTAATGTTGGTTACTCATACTTCTGATTTGGTTTGTAGGTGATGCAATTTTTGAATAAGATGGCTGGTAATGAATATGTCGGATTCAGTAATGCAACGTGAGTCTAATCTTGGGTCTTTACACTTGTTCATAATTCTTTTTAATTCACTGACAATTAGACTATAAAATTTTATTTTTAATACTGTTTTACTTCTTATATAAACACATTCAGACACACATATATATGTAAGCATGTGTGTGTATGCAGTCTTTACTTATGGCCCTAGAACTTATTTCAGTGAATAAGTAATTACTCAGAATATGGTCATTAGAAGGTAATCAGGTCTAAGAAACATTTAAAAGTGCTTTTCAGAAATTTTAATAGATGTCGTATGAATAATTGTAGAGTCCAGAGGGACCTCTAGTTTATCTCAAAATACTTGGGCTTGTTTATTTTCTTTTTGGCTCTAATACAATACCCGTCTTAACTCATTTTTCTATGCCTGACTAACTTGATCTTTTTTAAGTCAATTTTTTATTTTGAAAGTTTCAGTCTACAGAAAAGTTGAAAGAATGAACAAAGGATATATGTCTTTTATTCAAATTTAAGAATGTTTTGTATCTTCTGTCCTTTTCATTTTTTAAGCTCTTAATTTGTATGTTGTGTGTGTTGTTTTCTGAGTTTGCGTGGGTGTCAAATTAGAGATGCACATCACATCTATGGCTTAGACATGCACATATATGGCTGTCAGTTTGATATTAAGTGTATTTCCTTACTTGCTGTCCACATTTATTTTTTATTTTAGGACAGGGTCTTTCACTGAATTAGAAATAGTTGATTTGACTGTCTCAGGGGTCTCCCTGTCTCTGTCCTTTAAGCTTTGGGGTCATAGGCCAGTGAGTATCACCATGTTAGCTTTTAGTTGGGTTTTGGGAACTTGATCTCAGATCTCAGCACTTTAGTAAGTGAGCCATCTCTGTGGCCTGTTCGTTTTTTGGTGAGAGAGAGGAAGAGGGGAAGTTTGTTTGTAATTAGATGTTTGTAAATAGAGATATATCCAGAGTTTTCTTTGCTGAATCATTTGAAGTCATGATGTAGTTTATACTGCAGCCTTAAGTCACTCAGCATGTATTCCAAGAGTAAGTATGTGTGAGTTTAAAAGGGGTGTGTGTGTGTGTGTGTGTGTGTGTGTGTGTGTGTGTGTGTGTGTGTGTGTGTGTGTGTGTTGGGGTGCCTATAGAAGCCAGAAGAGGGCATCAGATCCCTTGGAGCTGGAGACAAGTTTGTGTGAACCACCTAAGGAATCCATGCCATGCTCCTCTGTAAAAGCAGCAAATGTTCTTAAGCACTCTGCCACCTCGTCAGACTCATTAGTTCACATAATCACAGTGCTGTTAATATGTTCAAGAACAGAACATTAATAACTTTAGAAAACGATGTTAACTCAATATTGTATATTTGTTAACTGTTTAGTCTCTGAAACAGAGCAGTTTCTAGATCCTTGCATTTAAATTTTTCTTTTGTGAGGGTTGTATTTTTGTTTATTCATTTGTTTTTGAAGATCAGGCTTTTAAAGAGCAGGGACAGACAGATTGTTTTCTTTGGAAGGGCCAGAGGTTCCTGTTGCCTAAGGTTAGACATTTTTTCTAGGAACTTTCTGGAGATCTCATAAGGAGTTTTTCTGTTCTTTCAGTAAGTTAAGTTCTTTTTGTTTGTTTTTTGTTTTTTTTTAAGGTATAAAAAACTGAGCCTTGTAGCACAGGCTAAGCCTAGCTAATCAGCAGGCTGTTAAGGCTAGCCTGGGGTAACAGCAAAACTATCTCCAAATAATAAGTCAAAGGAGGGCTGGGGAATGGCTCATTGGTGGAGCACTTATGTAAAATACCTTATGTATTCTCTAGTGCCAGGAGGGAAAGGAGGGAAGGACAGGATAAGAGCTTTTCCCTATTTATTACTGTTAGAAATGTTAAAGGTGATACTGAATGTCACTCTTATTTCTGCCACTACTCAGCAAAAATACTATTCTGCTTCTGGACTTTTACAGTTTGATCTCTCAGATGTACTGTGTAATTTATTTTCATGATAATTCTTTCTTTTTAATTACTCCAGGGATCCCTTTGTAGGTTATATTATAGAAAGCTTTAAGGCAAGACTTCTGTGTCTCTTCTGTTTCCTATGAAAGACTTAATCAGCTGTTTGAGTGTATAACTCCTACTTAAATGCAGGCCTTCTTCAGCTCATTTCAGTAGTCTGCTATTTCACTCCTTTTTCTTTCCCTTTCCCCAACTACTGTCAGAGTTTGACAGGGAAACTTGGTTAAGTATTCCAGATTATGTTTTAGGTTTTGACATTTAATACCTCTAAAATTTTGGTTCCCAAGGGTTGAAGAGATGAGATGGCTCATGGATAAGATCTGTGGCTGGTCTTCCAAAGGACCTGAGTTCACCTACTTAGTGGCTAAAAACCAGCTGCTAGTTCCAGGGGACTGGGGACCTCTTCTGCCTCCATGGAAATGAAGCACACAAGTGGTGCACAGACATACATGCAGGCCAATCACACATGACATTAAAAATATTTGACAGCTGGGCTATAGTAGTTCACACTTAATTCAATCACAGCACTTGACAGATAGAGGCAGGCAGATTGCTAAGTTCAAGACCAACCTGGTCTACAAAGTAAATTCTAGGACAACTAGGGTGACATACAGTGTCTTAAAAAATAAAAAGCAACAACAAAAAAATTGTCCTGGAGGTTCTACTTTCATACTTTTGTAATTGCTCCTGCTTCATGGGACATGACACTTTAATCCAGTGACTGTTCCAGGTTCTGTTTTATGTGTCAGCTGTTTTGACATTCTGTCAGCTCCCTCAGGTCACTGTATATTATGATTCTAAAAGACAGTTTGACAAGCCATTTCAGCTTATTTGCAGTTTGGCATTTTAAAATTAGCTTCTATGTTCAGAATGTATGAAATTTAGAAAACATGAATTGATGTCACTCCTTTCATTGTAAGAAAAGGCTTGCTGCCCAAGGGAATGTAACTGTTCTGTTGAGAGAACTGAGACAGAATCCAACAGTCCTGAGTGTTAGATCACAGTCTTTATACTGTACTTTTGTTAAACAATTCAAGAACAATCATAATTTTTTTCTTCTAGGTTTCAATCTGAACGAGAAAGTGGAGATCGAAATTTTGCAATAGGATATTACTTAAAAGAAAAGAAGGTTTACATTTTTTTTCCTATTCAATGTTACTTTTGTTTAATAAAAGGACATCTAAGAACTCTACATTAGCCTTTAATTATATAAAGTAAAAAGTTTTTACAAAACACTCTTGAGTCAGTGTTAGCCTATTACTCATTAATATTTAATTTATGTATTTGGTAATATTAAAATATTTGACTACATTAGTACAAATTCTGGTTAGTTTGTTTTTTTTTTTAAGTGCAGTATTTGACTAGTGTTGATAAAACTACTTTAAAGAAATGTAAGGTTATATGATTATAAATTTAATGGTTAAAATTTAGGAATCTTATATAACATGATGTAAATTTATTTTATTATTATACTCTTTTATGGCAAAGTAAAACATTTTATATACCTTAAAGTTAAATACTGGTGTGTTTTTTTTTTTTTTGTGTACTTTTTTTGTCTGGTTTTTTGTTTGCTCATGTTTTCATTGCTTTTCTGTATTTTGGGATTTTGCTCTTTTCCAGTGTTTTCCAGAAGGCACAGACATGGTTGGGATACTAGATTTTTATTTCCAGGTAATTTTTACTCTTAGTTGTTTGAATTATCTTTGTAAGTAAATAGCTCTGTCACATTTTATAAAATATAGATGTCTTAGAAATCCTGACTCTAGGCCATGAGAGAATAAATTTCCATTGACTTTCAGATGTCATGAAAGGTTGCTTCATGTCCATATATCCTAAGAACCCACACATGAGAATGGGAGATGGGAAACAGTGTAGAAATACATTTAGATGAAGAGGGACAGTTTTAAAACCTGATTTCTCCTGTTGTATTTTTTTAGTTTTTATATTTGCCTTGGAAAAACTTTTCAGAGGGTGTCTAGCAATATTTTGAAGTGTCATTCTTTTCTGCTGTCTTGTTATCCTCTTAACTGCATCTTTTTTTATCTGATTCAATTGGCATTGAGAATTGTTCAGCATATGTGTCCTGTTGTATGCCTGTGCCTCTAAGTTAATTCTTCATATCCATGTCAATGTCGGGAGCATCCCACACACATCATTTCCTATGGTACAGACATCAGTTTAGGACAGTCTTCTTGGAAATCCCTCCCTTCCCCATGTAAACCATGCTGTAATGTGGAGATGTGTAGACTACATTTTTAATTTTCTCATTTACTTTGTGTTTGTCTTTACCTGTGAAGGTGCTTTGATTGTTAACCTTATAGTATCTTTAGAAGATAGCTTGATGGGAGTGCAGGTCTCAGATTCTTATTTACTTAGAGCTGTAGTGGGGATTCAGTCTATCAATATAACATTAATTCAAGAATGACCTATTTCATTTACCAGCAAATACAACACTGAACATATCATGAGACGTGAGTAACTCCTCAAAACTCACCTGAAATTAGTGTCAGTTTTACTCTAACCTATAAAACATTTAATTTTGGCTATTACAGTTAGATTAATACTACTAATCTATTGTAAAATTTCAAATCTTTAGTATAGAAATCAGGAGACACCCATGGTGGTGTTACTATATTCTGTGGAGAAATGGATTTTACTAAGAGAACATTATGCTTTCAGGAAATCATTTTTAAATTGAGATTTGTCCAGTTAGGAGACTATTACTTTATGACAAGTGAATTGGTTAATACTAAATTAGGACACAATTAAGGGAAATTATTTTATTTTAAAAAGTTCTTCCCTTCTTAGGTAGTGATAATGGGAATTTCAATCCTCTATGAAAAGCAAAATTCTGATTAATCCTAAGTATAAATTAGGAAATTATTTAAATGGGAATTTAAATTTTACTTCTGAAAGTATTTGCCCACTCAGGCAGTGATAATAGGAATTTAAAGCTCCTCTTCTCTCTTTTAAGATGGGTTCTGGCTGGCCTCCAACTCACAGTACTGAGCCATACTGGGGTTGTTGTTTACAACCATACCTGGCTAAATGTTACTTCTTTTAGAAACCATTTTCCTAATAAGACTTTTGCTCTGTGGGCCAGTGTAACAACTTGATTAGGGAAGCTATTCTTCTCCCCTTGGTTGCTGCTAATTAAGAATAAAATGTGAAGGAACATTATTTTAGGTTTATGGGTAACTTTGGGTTTTGTGAGGTAAATTATTAATGTTGTCAATGTTATATTTCAATGCTGGGAATCAAACTCAGGGCTTTGTTGACTTGAAAAGCAAGTATGCCACTATTCAGTATACCCTTGGTTTTTATTTTTCTTACCTTGATAACATTTACATGCAAAAATTTCATTCTAGCTAGACTCTGTGTTTCCCATGGCTAATGAATGTTGATTGATAGGAGCTTTAAAAGGTGGCACTATATAGATTCATGGCCCTACATAGCCCTGGGTACTATATAGCCCAGGCCAGGGCTGTCTTAAATATTTATTTCTCTTTGTCATTTGTTGTTCTGTAAATTAGAATACTAAGCTTTGTTATAGGTGAAACGTCAAGTGTTTTATCATCAACACATACTTTCCCCCATACTTAGTAATCATTTTTCTGTCATAATGCTGATGTGCTTTGCTGTATCTTAAAAGATATGGCTTATTTCTCACAGTAAGATTAACAGTAATATATAATAGGAAACAATATTTCAACAAGTGTGAATCCTATATACAAGCGTAACAAAGTTAGAGCCTGGCTTGGCTCTTTCTCACTTAATTCAGCCACAAAAATATTATAAATTTGGACAAATCTGACTACATTTTAAAATGACTAGAAACTTTGGTAGGTTGAAATCTTAGAAATGTCAGCTTTAGAGTACAACCATCCCTTTAGAAGAGCTAAGATAATGAAAATGCCATAAGCCTAAATTTTCAAAACTCGTTTGTTTTTCCTTTGCTTTAGTTGTGTTCCATTGAAGTGACGTGTGAGTCAGCAAGTGTGATGGCTGCAACCTTGGCTAATGGCGGTTTCTGCCCAATTACTGGTGAAAGAGTGCTCAGTCCTGAGGCCGTTCGGAATACCCTGAGCTTAATGCACTCCTGTGGCATGTATGACTTCTCAGGGCAGTTTGCATTTCATGTAAGTGACTGTTGCTTTCTCTTGCAGGGAATTGGTCTAGACTGGTACCATTCAAGATACAGCTTGAACTTTGCTTCTAAAGCTATATATTATTTTTGGACAGAGACTTGTTTTAAGGTTAACTGGTTACAAATGAGTACAGTTAAAAAGTCTGAGAGATGTCCTTAAAAATGTAGTCACTCCTAACGTCACCACTTATGATCTGAAGGCATTTCATGGTCCCAGGTTAGTCCAGACTTGCTGTGGTTTTCATCGCTGATGCTTAGCACTGTGGTGACCGTAAACTCAGAATATGCTCACACAGGCCTGAATCTTTGCTTATTTGGTACTTGTAAAATATGTAGACATTTTTTATTTGATCCTACTAAGTTGCATCATACTATTCTCCCAAAAATTTTTGTAATTTTTTGTTTTGTGTTTTAAGAACTTTGTCTGCTTGTGCATTAATGCCTATGCCTTGGCTCCAAGGATTGAACTTGGGCCACCATACTTACTGTCTAACTCCTTTACTTCTTTACTGAGCCATTTTGCAGACACTGCAGTTTTCAAGTGAGTACAGTTATAGGAATGAATGTCATGTTATTCACCAGTCACCTTTGGCAATTATGAATACATGACTCATCTTGATTCATCTGTGTACATACTTGCTTTTTTTATTTATCTTATGTTCCAGCGTGTAATTGTAAAGACATAGTGCAGCATTGTACTGCCATAAAACCTCAGCTAGCACATATTAAACTGTTCCTCTTACACTCTAACATTACCACCAAATTCAATACAGTATTTAATCATTGACATTGCCTGTACCATTGTATAAACTATGGTTATATAATGCTACCTTTTGTTGACTTGGAATGTAAATGAGGCTCATAATTGGGGTTTTTCTTCTCTTTTCTTAAATGTTTTTGTTGTTGTTTCAGGATCTCTGTAAAGAAAGATACAGATATTTTTACCTGAAAACATTGAGTCATTCATTCCATAGACTTTTCTTTTATGCCTGTTCTGTTTTCGCTTGTGTTTCTTATAATAAGTTTGATTTTTTTGGCAGGGAATTAGTCTGCATTAACATTTATCTAATTTTTGGCTATTTCTCTGGCAATAAAGTACAGAAAATCTTGTGAAGAGTTCATACCTCATGTTTTTTTGTGTTTTTTGTTTGTTTTATTTTTTAGGACAATTAGAAAATAAGTTCTGTAAAAATAAAAATATTCAGAGCTCCACAGCTCAGATTTAAGTGCTTTAACTTACAAGATATCTTTATCTGTTTGTCTGTTTATAATTGGGAGGCTGAAAGGTTGCGGATATCTGTCTGAGGACAGCTTGAAGGAGTAAGCTCTTTTGTCCTTCTATGTAGGTCTCAGGGTTTTAAATCACATGTCAAGGTTGGTCCTGTATGTGCCATAATTGTTAAACAGTTCTCAAACATAACCTTTATTTATTAAAATATTTATATGAATGTCCTTTTATTTGAATTATTTTCAGGTTGGTCTTCCTGCAAAATCTGGAGTTGCTGGGGGTATTCTTTTAGTTGTCCCCAACGTCATGGGCATGATGTGTTGGTCTCCTCCTCTTGACAAGATGGGCAACAGTGTTAAGGGAATTCACTTTTGTCACGTAAGCAAATTTTATTAGTGAGGAAAAAAGGGGGGTAGGCATAGTAGCTAAGCTGTCCATCCAGTGATTACCTTTTTTACCTTTTTTTTTTTTTTTTTGTAAACCTATGGCCTATAAACAGGTTCCATTTAATTCTTTCAGAAAATTCTGTTTACTTTATGCTTAATTTATTAAAAAATTTACTTAATGTGTGTTTTGTCTGCATATATATGCAGCACACTGTAACTAATATCCTTGCAGAAGAAACTGTTGTATCCCTCACACTGGAGTTACAGACAGTTGTGAGCTGCCATGTGGATACTGGAAATCAGATCAGGATTCTCTGGAATCAGGATTCTCAGTCATTGCTCTTAACTGCTGAGTGTTTTAATTTCCCAGGTTATAATTTATTTTCAGTCTTCAAAAACTTAGCAGTAGAGAATTAGAACTAAATCTCTGTTCTCTTCCCGATCCGTCCTCTCCCTGACTCTGGTCTGTCACACTAGCCTGCAGGTAGTTGCTAGGAGGTAGCAGTGAAGCTGCACACGTAAGGCATGACTTGTTGAAATATGAATGAACAGTCAGTGAATAGCTGGTTTCTTATATGTGTTCTGTGTAACTCTTTACAGGATCTTGTTTCTCTGTGTAACTTCCATAACTATGATAATTTGAGACACTTTGCAAAAAAACTTGATCCTCGGAGAGAAGGAGGTGATCAAAGGGTAAGCCACCTCCTTCCCTAGCTGCTTCTTAGTGTCCTCTAAGATGAGGAAGTAGCCTCCCCTGCTTATGTAGAATTCCAGCTTGTTAACAGCCTCGTCTGCCAGTTTCAAATAAGTAAGTTATTTTTATTGTAGTCATAGATATTAAAATCATTTGTGATATTTAAACTGGAAATTGGTAGCTTAGCAGTACTGGTTTTCTGCTGCTTTTATTGAATTGTTTTTTGATCGATTACATTAAAAGAATATATTGGAAGATGTTATGTACTATGCATCTAATTTTTATAGCCTTGTTTTTACTCCTAATATTTGTTAGTTATTGTTTGGGATTAAATTTAGCTCATTGTCTAGTTTGTATATGAATATGTAAATGGACAGGTATATTAGACTAAATAAGAAAAAGGCCACTGGAGACAACACTTTTTCCAGAACATGTTTAATGATAGATTTTGGTGGTTGTAATAAGAAAACTGTAGTACTCTATGCTAAATACCTTTAAGGTCTTGTTTATTATCACTGTGTGGCCTCATATGCACAAACATTTCTTTTTAGAGTTAGTCGAAAAATCAGGATTTCAGGTTTTTTTTCATTGGGCCAAAGGACTTGCTGTTGAGAATGTTAATTCCATTCCTTTGCATCCCACATGAAGAGAATGTACAGTAAAATTACCGTGTACATTAGAAACACACAAATAATATTTTTAATGTGTACTAAGTACATCTTGTAAGTGCCAACTTTATTTTGTGTTAGTTCCAATCAGAGTAACCTTTACTAATATCTGAAAACTTTGAAACGCTGACAGTGATGGGTGAACATGTTAATGGATCTTAATAACTTTCATTGAAAAATACATTTTATAGCTTGGACCTTTCATCACTCAAGTGCACTAATAAATTGTGTATGTTGCTTGAACAACTAGCATTCCTTTGGACCATTGGACTATGAGAGTCTCCAGCAAGAACTTGCTTTAAAAGACACAGTGTGGAAAAAAGTGTCACCTGAGTCAAGTGACGACACGTCTACAACTATAGTGTATAGAATGGAAAGTCTGGGGGAGAGGAGCTAGAGGTGGGCTCTAGCTGCAAACGTTTCTCCTTTTAACATCGGAAACATCGTTAGGCATTTGTTTTCTTTCTTGTTTATTTTTCTAAACAAGTATTTATTCAAGCATTCGATTGTTATTAACCTTGGGTACTGGCACCATAAACTTAAAAAGGTTTTGTGGAATTTTTTTTCCACTTGTAATCTTTGTATAAAAATATTTCTTAAGTTTTGAAAGAGCATTTACAAGTAAAGCAAATTTTGCTTTATTTTTTAAAACTTAATGCAATTTCCTTAGTTACATTAAAATTTTATCTATATAATTTGGTAATCACATTGCCTTTCTTAGTTCTGAAGCCTGCATATTAAATTGAGAAGTGCTTTTCCTTTTCAGTTTTACTATAACTGATAGGATATTGGCAGTAGCAGTCGTAAGTACTTCCGTGCTAAAGACAAGACTGAAAAAGCAAAGTAATCAAAACTATTTTATTTAAAAGAGCAGTAGATTATAAAATTAGCTTTTTAATTTACATATATGCCAGTAATAGTGGTGAGGTTGGCTTTGAATATTTAAAATGCAAATACTTTTAAATGTCTGGTTTTTTCTGTTGTTTTAAAACTTTTCTGTTCTGTCAGAATCACAATGTATTAGGAATGTTTCACATCACTGAAACAGTCCAGCCAAAGAGTTGCAGATATGTGAGAATGGCATGTCCTGTTATTTAAAAGCTATAATGGTTAGCTGCTCAGAAAAAGAGACAGTGACTATCTTCAAAATGGATTGTATTTTCATATTATTCATGTAATTTTTTGTTGTATTTAAGTATGAACAGTAATTTGGTTTTTTAGCTTTTAGTAATTTTATTATATTTCATGAGTGCTAATGAACATTTCTTTTATGATAATTATAGCATCTCATAAATTTTGTTCTTTTTGAATTTTTATTAGCATACTTACGAAATGAATGTAGTCTGAAGGTATTAAGTATATAACTAAAATATTTGTTGAATTGGAATGCTTCTGTTTATTTTTAAAATGCAATATTGAGAATCAAAACTTTTTTCAAGAGAACCATAGGTTCCATTTAATCTGGTTGTAAACAACATACATATTTTTAAAATCTATCTTGGCAAAATGATACTAAAGTTCTGGATTTATTTACATGTCTTTCTTCGTGTATTTTGTTTTTCTCACAATTCAAGTTTGTTTTTTCAAATTCACTTTTAAGCTTGTAAATTTGGGGCAAGTGATTGAGAATGAAAGCCTTATAGCTTTTTAAAATTGTGACATATGTTCACTAGAGAAAATTCTGTAACTAAATAAAGTGCAGGAAAAAAATACTTCACTAATATAGATTCTAAATAAGATACAGGAAAATCCTGATGATCTGATTTGAAATTGGAAACTCTGATATTAAGAAAAGGTTCCTTCTCAAAAGTTCGACCTTAAAGCCGTTAGGCTAATTTAAGTATTAATATTTGTATTTAAATAATTACATAATGAGTTTTAGAAAAGGCTTGTTTGTCTGTTCCTTTGGTGTTCCGATGCATTTCCTAGCTGGATGCTTTAAAGCCTTGCCACTGCCCTGCCTGCGGACACTGAGCATTTCTTTTTCTTAAATCCAGGGTTATTTATGATTCAGGTAATTGAACACTTTAATTGGAAAAAGGATTTTAGGTTTTTCTCCCTCCATTTTCTATGAGAACATTTTATTGTTTCACTCAGAAGTTGGATTTACTTTACAAAATGACTTAATTTTCATATTGTGTGCATGTTTGTGTAAATTTCAAAACTTGTTAATTTTTGGCACTTCCTATATATAATTCTGGTAATGCTTGAATGTACACTTAAATATGAAGTAGGATTAAGTCAGCTGCTGTGTTTAAAGAATGCTGTTAAGAACAAGCATTCAAAAATGTGTATAGGAAGATGTGAGTGTAAGAGGAGGTGAGGTACTGGGAAGGTATCTGCAGACAAGAAGAGGAAAGAAAAGCTTTGCCACTTTGTGGATATATCTCAGTTCCCTTCAGTATTCTCAATCTCTTTTCAAATAAAGTTCTTTGAGAAGTACCCAGTATTGTTGGGTTTAATTTTTCCTACCATTATTGATTCTTGATATTCAAGCATTTACATGACAGCATATTTTTCCTTTTTCTTTTTTTCTGTTTTTTTTTTTGCCATCATTAACATTTCATTTGAAATGCATATTCTTGAAATATTTTGTTTTTAGCATAAATGTTGTGCATTTTATCTTAGTGTTTGGATTAAAACATTTGTGTTGTTGAGCTTTCTTCATTTGCTTTGTATATTTAATGATGTACCTTTATTTTCCAGTATGCCTACATTTTGTATTGTACAATAAATTTATTTTAAGCTGATTTTATTGTTTTTTTAATATATATGTTGAAACACCTGTGACATTTAAAATCAAAAAAACCAACCAAACAAACAGACAAAAACAACAACAACAAAACACTTGGGGTTTTAACTTAGACAAAAATTATCTTTTGTGAAGGTATTTACTGTTCTGAAGATTGCCTGAAAAGGAAACTAGAAATACCAGAAAGTCTTCATTTGAGTTTTAACTTTTAATGAAGTATAGTAGGGAGGAATTTTCCCATTGGTTATACTTGGATTATTTAAATAAAGACTTGACTGACCTGCCCTTAGTCCTATAAAAAAGAAATGAAAAGAAACAAACAAGATAAAAAACCACCTTATTCTATTTGCAGGCTGTTTCTGCTTCTGAGGGAGAATGTAACTGATGCCATTTGCTGTTTAAATAGTGGGGGCGGAACCATTGCCAAGTCAGCAAGATGTGTTGCTTTGTTCAGAATCACACTGTTGTTCATATGGAGTGGGCTGACTAATAAAAAGTCTACTTTAGGAGCTTTCGTATATTTTCACAATTCATTTCAAATTACCATCCAAATTACATAAACTGAATACATGCATTGTTGGCACATTTTTCTGTTTGTCTAGACCATAGTTAAGAGCGATTTCCCTAAGTACATTTTAAGTATTTTCAAAGAGAAAAGTATTCTTGTTTGGGTTAACTAGCATTAATAACTTAAATAACTTTCAGTACTAATTAACAAGTTTAAGTGTGGTTCACGTTATATTTATAATAGTGTATGTTTACTTAAGCTAAAGATAGATTTCTTAACCCACTGAATAAAGTAAAGGAAAAAGAGAAAATGCTACTTAAACAGTGCAGTTATTCCTAGGAGCGCGTGTACCTGTTTAAATTTACTAATTCTGAAAATGACCACCTGTTCCACGTAGTCTGTTAGATATGATTTATCAAATCACTGTATTCCTGCTACAGTGTTTGCCGTAACTAGAAATTTTGCTAGTCCCAAATTAGCAAAACCTATTCCTATTTATATTGACTTGAATAGTTGAATAGCTCAGCTTGAATAGTTACTTTATGGAATAGTTTTATTTAATTCACTGCAAAGTTGAGTTACGAGAATCTGCTCTAAGAATCTTGATATGTCTCCTAGATGACCTTAAGTTGAAGAATGAAAATTTTAAGAGTTATGATTAGTTTACTTACGTGTGATCCCCGTGCCCGCCAGTTTTCTACTACTTTCTATTAAATCTTACATGTGCTTTGTGTGACAAAACCAAAGCTACCTGAAGATGCAGAGTAAAAGTTTACTGCCATGCATCATGATCCTACAGTCGAGAGGTTAAGATTTATTTAGAACAGACACACACCCCACGCAGACACTATTTTCTGACATGGCAGTTCTCCGCCAAGGGTAATTATGTGTGAAATATAGTCATTCTCATTTCAAATTGCAGCAGTTTGAAAAATTATATCTTCTACTTCCTAGAAATGTAAGAAATTTAGTTGTATTATGGGAAGTTTTTTTCTTTCCAGATCTGGTAGTTTACTTTCAGTTTCTTCTATTGGATATTTTTTTTATTTACATCAAACGTTATTCCCTTTCCCAGACATAAGCCCAGTAGTTTAGTAATGTGAATACTGGAAACATCACACTTGAAGAAATTTGAAAAACTATCTAATGTAAAATAGAGACGTAAACTATCTAATTAAAGTTTGATGTTTCTTAACATTTTTAATAATGAAAAAGTACTTTTTAAAACAAAGACTGATCATAAGTCTTTTAAGTAATTGGGTTGCTACAGATGTCAATCCTTTTCCATTTATATTTTGTGTACAGATGGATGAGAAACAGGTTTAAGAAATATTTGCCATTTCTGTTTAATACATTTTGTTTGTATCTTAGCACTTTCAAGTTGTGATTAATAGATGTTTTTTAAATATTCATATGTCATGTTTATAAAGCATAACTTTTTTAAAACTTCAACAGTAGCTTGGCTTCAAAGCTCATTACCATTAATTAAGTAGAATATGGATTAGGTATATTGCTCTTAAAGACTTATTTTTGTAGTTATGTCTAACGCTAAATTACAATTTTTACATTTTTAAACATTGTGATCTTAGTACTTTAAAAGTCTGTGGTAAGGGATTTGTGGTGTGACTTAGTGATAAAGGCCCATGAAGCCATAGGTTGACTTCTATTGTCCGCTAATTCTGCCAGTAATCCCATGAGCTTGCTGAACGAAGTCTGCAGTGTTTCTGTTAAAATTTTGTGGCAAAGGGAAAGGTTTTACACTTTTTAAGATTTTCCTCGTAGTCTTTGGGGCTAGAAAGATGGCTCTTAAGAGTACCTAGTGCTTTTGCCTGGGATCTGGACCTGGTTCCCAGCACCCACTGGTAACTCACAGTCACCTTAACTCCAGTTCCAGGGGTGATCCAGTGTCCTCCTTTGGGCCCCATGGGTTCCTACGTGACCTGGTACACATTAACTCACCCACACGTAAATGTACACAGGAGTTAAAGTATTGATATCAACTTACCGAAATGCTTCCACCTCTAATTCCCCAGATTAAAATTACCTATTTTTGAAAGGCTTATTAGCCTTTGAAAGGAAAAATTCTTACCTGAAATAGTCTTTATTTTTATATTAGATTTCTGATTTTTGTTTCTATAGTAAAATTCTTCTCTCCCTGAAGTAATACTTGAGACTAATTACATTTGTAGTCTATAAACAGCGGAAGGGTCTACCTCCTTTCTACTAAAAAAATCAGATGAATGTGTAAATCTGTGATGTCCTTTGGTTCACTCTGATCTTGTGCCGTTTTGATTTGTTTAGAATCACTATAATGATCTCGAACATAATCTTCAAGGCTTCTAGGCATAAGCTCGCACTTACAGTGTTCTGTAGTACCCTGCTTGCTCCTTAGTGTTTACAGTCACATGTGATGATGGAATATTGAATAGTATTTCATTTACACAGACGGTGTGGAGAAACATAATTAGTGGTGGTACAACTGAAGTTAGTTGATTGTAGCATCAACATTTATTAAAACCATTTAATTTTATTCTTCATTAAGTAATAGTGCTGCAGTTTATAAAAACCGGTCAGGTTAGAGATGAGTGTTATAATTACACCCTAGTTCTAAAAATAAAAATATTACCCTGGAACCTTTGAAAGAAAAGTAAGTGTAGAAGAAGCATGACTCTAAAAATAAATGTTGCACCACTGCCTTTAAAAACAAATCGCTTTGGAGTTTAAAATATAAAGGTTATTCAAAGTAGCATTGGCAGAAGCAAGTATTATTTTTCTTTGGGTGTTAGGTTTTCCCAAGAACATGTAAGATAACAAGCTGCCGCACATTTTTATTTGCACCTGTGAATTGCTGCAACAAAGTTCCTGATTCGTCTCTAGTGCATATTATCTAACATACACGACTTCATTTTATGGTTTGGAATTTTCATTTTTTCATGAGAAAAATGTTATTCATTTTTTAAGGATTTTATTGACTTGTAAAATGTAAGAGTTAACACCATCCAAAAGGTACTGTTCTGGTAGCTGCGTAGCATGGTGTTGATCATGTGCTCACTCTGGGTGAGGCCAAGCACCAAGTTTAAAGGAGGAGGGGGCTGGGTTTGTTTTCTGTGTCTCAGCTGAAATGTGCTGGGTAGAGTCTTTTCCCTGCCAGTTCACAGGTACACGAATCTCTGCTTTTAAGAAATTGCTGTACTTGTAAATTCTAACTTCTGCTAGCCTACATACCAAAATTAGAAAGCTGGAATATTAGCATCAATGTACAAGTATAAATAATGATTGAGTTATTGCATTGTAAAATTAAAATCTTGATCTTTTGTCTTTTGTTAAAATTCTCTTTGGTTGTAGTTTACAGTTAAGTCTTAAGTGTTTTATATGTGCCTATCTAGTCATTACTGTGCAGTGTCATGTGTGGGGACAAAATAAAATTTACATCTTAGACTTTCTTCCCTTAAGTGAGATTAATAATGTATAAAACCATGGCATACAAATTAATTGAATTCTATGGGTCTGTTCTTATAACTTAAAAATCCTGACAGACAAGCCAAATGTGTATTTAAATATGCCTGTTCATTTTGTAATCTTTTCATACATAGTTTGCTTCTGGCAGAGTGAAACCTTTCTAACTTTTTATCATGATGAGTTACCCCCGAAGGGATTCCCCCTCTAAGTTACCATGTTGCTCATGGACTCTTCCCACTTCTGCTCAGTAATGTTGGTCTGTCGTTTCCTTTTGCTTGGGAGACTTTTTGTTTGTTGCCTTTTAAGAAAATCTACCTGAAATATATAACCCAAACTTTTATTCAGCAGTTATAGTTTATTATTTTAAATATTTAGTGTTTGCATCTAGAGTTTGGACTGAATACTGTTTGAGATGACTGTTGGAAGAGAGGTGTCAGTGTCCACTTAGTGCACTTACCTTGTGTTCGGGGGCTCTGGATAATTTGCTTTGCAGAGTTTTCTCACATACCATTTACATCTTCAGCATTCTTTGCAGGTGCTAGGAAGGAGGTTTAGTATTAGTATTTGGGTGGGCTGCCCTATATGGGCATGTTTTCTTTTAAAAAGAAATCCTTTTATGTTTCATTCTGCTCTGCAGCCACTATTTTTTTTTTTTTTCCGGAGCTGGGGACTGAACCCAGGGCCATGCGCTTGCTAGGCAAGTGCTCTACCACTGAGCTAAATCCCCAACCCTGCAACCACTATTTTAACAGTATGTTTAAAACATACTGTTTACTAGTTCTGTGACTAACGTTTTTTTTTTTTACCAGAGTGTGAGTAAAGCTGGCTTCATTAAGAGATACCATATTTCTTTTATTTTTCATTTGTAGTTGTTTGTTTTAATAACGTTGGGGTGGTGTATGTACCTATGATACAGGAGAGTAGTGTTGTTGGATCTCCCTGGAGCTAGAGTTACAGGCAGTAGTGAGCCACTGGTGTGGGTGCCGAAAACAGAACTCCAACTACTCACTGAACTTCTAAGGCTTTACTCCAGCCCTCACACATGGTCTTAACTACAAGTTTGAAATGACCAGGTGTACCTAAAATTGTCACAGTTTAAAACGGGAGAAAATGTCTTAACCATGTTTATTTGCAGTGCCAAAAACTATTATTATAAGAGCCTTAGATGTGCACACGTGAGCTAATTTAGTCCTCAAAAGGTTTGGGCCTGGACACATGTGGCCCAGGTTTGTTCAAGTCGTCTGTCTGTCTTGCTAGCCTAGGTAGTTGAGTTTTCTGTACATTGCAGAGGCAGTGTAAAGTTAAAATTTGGATAGTTTGGCTTCTAGAATCATTGTAATAGCTAACATAGATTGTGCTTACTGTGGGTCACCCACCATTGAAAAGCATGTTTCAGAATTACTTTTATTCTTATGGAAACCAGGAAGCGGGTCCATTGCACATTTAAATATTTTATTGTCTCTGGATTCTAGACAGGTTATTAAAACCTCTAGGTTCACACAGCTTCCAGAGTGCATCATCAGGAAAGCAGGTCATATTTGACCATAGACCATGCTGTGTCCCGTTGTACTTGTCAATAGGATGGAAATGTTCTATAAAAATCAAAGGGATGATACTTTGTAGACCAAGAATTTAAAGAAACTTCTCAGTGTTTTATAATTTAATTTTTAATGGAACTTAATAGTATAATAAGTGCTTACAAGCCATGTCACCAACATTCCATAATTTTATATGAGTGTATTCTGTACTCATAAGAAAAAAAATTCCTAGATCCCCTCACCTAAGAGTGATAGGAAGCTTCAGAAAGTTTTCAGCATGATCAGAGCAGATGTGACCTGGAATGGTCAGCTGTCTATTGAGCGTAGGCCGCTTCTATCCCAGTCTACCTCTGGAATCATTCTTTAGGTTATTTAAATATTATAGACACTACAGTGAATGCAAACACTGGAAGTTGTTTGGTTCAGAACAAATTACTTTGGAAATTGAGTTTTAAAATTCATGTCCCTAAACTGTCTCTTTAGCCTAACGCTACTTATTGAAAATCTTCACTAACTCCGATCTCAGTGATCAAAGTAGAATTTACTTCTGTTCTAGTTCTTGATTATGAACTGGAATATCATTATCCAAGAGTGAATTTAGCGTCTGTATTGAATCAAAACTATGATGATTCAGTGATGAGCATGAAATTTCCCTATTCACCAAAACCTACTATAGTTGTCCTTGAATAATTGGCTTGGTTTTGACTTTAGTGATAAATTAAGTGTGCAGGGTAGGGTGTGGAAGAGGGGTTGAAGCAAAATCACAACACTGGAATACAGAAAGCACTGTCTGGGAGTCTTCAATACATAGTACTGCAGTTAGGGGTATCCTGTAAGAACTGTCCCTTGTTATTTTTTGTCAAGTTCCTTGTCAGTGTGCCCACTATAACTTGTTCTGGTTGGGTGTTGATTTTGAGATAGTTAAGACAGATAGGCAGAGATGGGTAGGTAAAGGATACAGTGAGTGAGTTTAAGTAGTCCGTTCCTCTTAGGAAGTTCTTTCCTGTTTGTGTGAGTATAAGAGCAGTGGGTTCTAGGTTTCCAATTAAGTATTCTCAGTTTGTATTTTATATAGCTTCCAGAAGGTTCTTAGTCCTTTATCATTAATGGGGATTTTATATCTTCTCTTAACTTCTGGTACTGCAAAATCATGCTCATGTACATACACACATACATAATCCATATATATATTTTCCCTGCTGATGTCTGAAATTGTATTTCCATATATATTGTATAGCCTTTTAAAGCATTTTTCTTGTCGAGTAAGAACTAAAATGAGAAAGTTATTATTACTCTTAGCATTTCACTAGTTTTTATTTAAATAGCATGTATTTAATTAAATCTGTTTAGCTATTTTAATTTGATGGAGTAATTTCATACTTTATAAATTAACCTTGGCATTATTCTTCTTGTCTATTACCCATTTCCTGAGTCATTGAGCCTGTATGTCTTTATTTTAAAAACATTTAGATTTTTTTAAATGTATGTGTTTTGTTGCATGTATGACTATATCACATATATGCCTGATGCAGAAGTCAGTGGAGGACATTGGATCTCTTCAAACTGAGTAGGGACAGTTGTGAGCCACCGTGCTGGATCAAACCTGTGATGTATGCAAGAACAAGACATGCTCTTAACTAACCCCTACCCCATCTCTCTAGTCTCCAGTATTTATTGTGTTTTACCTATGATTGATTTAGTATGAAAAAACAAACACGTGTCTGGTTTATGTTACACAATGTGATCTACAATTCCAACCGTTTTCTCACAGAAGGTGTGGTCTTATGAATATGTGAATACTCTGCTATATGTATATTCATCTTTACTTACCCACTTATCAGTAAGGACCTAGGTAGGTCCCATAATTTTCCTGTTGTAAACAGGGCTGCAGTAAAGAATGTTAAGCTCTAGATCTTCTGTCACCGTATTTCTCAGGATAGTTTGGGAAGCGTTTATACAGGGTCTTACATTCCACCTTAAGGACTTGATCTTAGACAAACCGCCATGTGAGCCTTGACAGCTTTTAAGAATGGTTCAGTTTTTAAACACTGGAAAATGTACTAGAGGGAGAATAAAAATTCTGATGATGTACTTGGGATATGTGCTAGGAGAGGCTTAGCATACAGTGGGTGAGAAGAAGGTGACATCAAGTTCATTGCCATGGCTAGGATGAGCAATAGGACTAAAGCTGCTGCCCTTCCCACGAACACCACAGAAGCACATCTTGGGAGGGGCTAGAAAGTAGTTCATCTTCAGCTCTTAAAAGAGTTAACTATAGGTAGCAAGGGTTGTTATTTTCTAAACACCAGGGTAAAGTAGCCTTTCCAGGGCTAGTACTCACAGCAAGGTGAATGAACTCAACCAACCTTTGAATCTCGTGCCTGTCACCTTATACTTGGAAGCAGGCTGCTCTGTCTGAGCTGCGTTGGCCTTTGCAGAACAGCTAAGTGGAGGAAGGGAGAAAAGAGGCACCTTCAATCAGGAAAACCTTCCTCAGAAACCCACTTGGCACTGTTCACTCTAGTGACAGGACTACATGTAAGGACACGTTTTATTTGAGCACATTGCTGCCTGCAACAGAGATTGTTACTGCAAGTGGACACCAATCTGGCCAGGAGCAGTGGATGAGCTGTAGGGATGTGTATGCTAAGGTTCGACTTCGTGAACATGAGAATATTTAGGAGGGCAGTAGGAGAGGTCTGAAGTTACTGTTCAAGGAGAAAAGGACAAGTGAGAAATAAAGCAGACCTCAGGCTGAGCCCTAGAAACTTCTAGGTAGGATAGAGCAGAAGGAACCTTCACTTGGAAATAAAAAAAAGTAGCCAGTGGAGAAAACCCAAGGACTGTCAGAAGTCTAGAAAAGTGTTTCTGGCAGTTAGGAATAGTGAACTCGGTGGAGAACTGAGATGAAGGCATTGTGCTCATGTGTCTCCCCCCACCTCAACCCCCCCCCATGGTGTTAAGATGCCATTTTACTTAAAAAGTGTTGAGTAGATGCTATGGACAATCTTATGGCTGGGTAACCTAGCCCTGCCTCCTAGTTTAAAGAATTGGTACTTGATTTGAAATGTAAAATTCTCAGAACTCATCACTGCCGATAAAAATTATCCTGTCAAGAATTAGAGGTTGGAGTAGATCCTAGAGAGGCAGTAATCGATAATGGGGTTCCTGGAAAGAGCTGGAGCTCTCAGGTGAGAGAAAGATTAGCTTTGACTGGGGAAAGTACCTCCAAAAAATATGCAGATTTGAAGATATGGTTGGTTTAGGAGTATGTTAGCTTTTTTCCCCTGGAGAAAGGGCGGTGCTTTCTGTTGAAAATAAATCGTGAGCTTGGAGGTAAACTTCAAGGTTTCAGAATAGTTCTTACAGAGAAGGGGGCAGGAGACTGGACAGTGCCCCTCACGTACGCCGAGGTAGGGGCAGGACAGTTGGACATGCTCAGTATCTGGGACTGGACCTTGAGTTTGGATTTAGCAGAAGACTGGAAAGCAGAGGGTTTTACAGTGTTCTTTAGCAGGCTTTGGAAGCTACTTCAGATTCTTCCCACACAGAAGGCTTGAGATGCTTTTAGTTGTACCCCTGCTTGTCCTTTTTAGAACGTGCCTCTTCTTGAACTTTGCACAGATTCATCATGGACTCATAAGTGGACTGTGTATAGACAGTAGATTCTGTCCATGCCTAACTTCTTTACTTTCAGAATAAAAACATTGTCAGAAGAGTATAAATTCTAGGCAGAACATGGTGGTGCAGTTCTGTAGCCCCAGCACTCGAGAAGGCTGAGGCAAGAAAAAACATTGTAAATGCTAAAATAAGGACAGTTGCTAGGTGATAATAAAGCCTATGCCAGATGTTGAATGATGTATGTGTACACAGATATCATATCTAAACCTTATTTTTGAAGATAGTAAAACATCTATCCAGAAGTTTTCTAAACATGTAGAACTTGGCACTGTGATGTGAATTATGATCAGATTCGGGTGGCTATTAAAATACCCTGCAAGACATTAGGGAAACAGAGTGGAACTTCTCTATATGTGATGCATACAGTACACCATTGAGCTTTCACAAAAGTGAAACAAGTATGCTTTACCATAGACCAGTGGGAATTAGGATTCCCCCTAATGTTGAGGCAGTTAATGTAGTTGTGATTGCAGTAACTAGAAAACTCATGACCATCTGTCAGTATAATGGACATTCTGGGAGAGAATTTGATTCTGAATTGAAGGTATAATTTGCTGCCATTACTGTGTCTCAGGATGAATAGAACCCCATCCATTTTAAGGACCGTGTTTGTGTTTAGTTTTAATTTACCCAAGACAAGGCCTTTGTAGCCATCCTTGGATTTCAGTGGGCCTGATTGTGCTGTTTTCTTTGAAGTAACATATAAATATTTGGTAGCCAGATTCTTCCTCCTCTTCCTCTTCCTCTTCCTCTTCCTCTTCCTCTTCCTCTTCCTCTTCCTCTTCCTAAGAGCACAGAGTTAGCCGTCGGCTGCGTATGTAGCCCAGCATAAAGGGGATGCCTCTGCATGCCTTGAGTCTTCCAAGCTAGCCCATGGCATTGGCAGGGACTTCAGATCCACGGAGACAGCTGTTGGTTGCTAGTGGTTCTTATATTGACCCAGAACTCACATTTCACGTTTTAGAGAATTAAATGCAAAGAACAAAGATACATTCTGTACATCTCTGCATTTATTTGATTTTGGTTTTGCTATAACAAACTGAATTCTTCCCTTATTTTTACATCATTGAAAAATTGACACTAATAAAAATGAAGATCTCGGAGTTGCTATCACAGCATGTTTTCATCTTGGTATTAAGATTTTTAGAGGACATCTCTTGTCCTGATAAAGGTCCCTGGCATCAGACAGACTCCTGTGGGCCACTTGCCAGCTCTAATACCCAGATTTTCATTTACATGCCTAGCTGTCAAGGAGAGGAGGTACTCTGCCCTTTTTTAATGATATAATCTTACTTTTTTCTTTTCTTTTTCCTTTTTTTAACGAGTAGTAATTTTTAAAGATTTATTTATTTTTGTTTATAAATAGAGTACACTGTAGCTGTCTTCAAACACACCAGAAGAGTGCATCAGATCCCATTAGAGATGGTTGTGAGCCACCATGTAGTTGCTGGGAATTGAACTCAGGAAGAGCAGTCAGTGCTCTTACCCACTGAGCTACCTCTCCAGCCCGAGTAGTTGTTTTTTTAACAGGACTTCTTAGATGATATATTCTTGAAATTTTAACTGGCTTGCTTAACAGAGTTTATTTTTGAGCTAAATGAAGAATAGAATGCCCTTTGGAGGTGCCATTTTTCACCTGGTATTTTTAAAGTGAAATTCCTGTAGAGTAGGAATTTGGTATTAGAGCAAAGTTGACTATTTGATTTCTCTGCTGAAATCACCATAGGAGAACTTCCTGTGTTTATGGCAGGGAAAATGTAAATATGAGCATGAAATTGCTCCCATTACTCATAAAGGATTGTCTCTAATCCTCTGTTCTGACCAATCAGGTCAGTTGCATTAGCTCTGTCTATATATAGCTCTTGAATAGCATTGTCGAGTAAATCACGGGAAAGCTTATGAGCAGGTGGCCTCTCACTCAGCCTGTTTTCATTCAGTGTTATAAAACTGTGTTCTGCATCTCTGCTGATAGTCACGTGGCTCATAAAAGACATGTCTGCTCACAACACTGCATATATATTTTTACCTTTGACAGCAAGGCATTTGGTTTCCATATATTGTCAACTTGAAAGTGTCCTTTAGCCACATTAGAGTAGGTAAGTGTGTTTTTACCTGAAAGGAAGAAAGGTTTTGATGAAAGAAGTCCAAGGACTTATTTTCATTTAATATTTAGAAGTCCTTGATTCAGCTAAGGAGAGGAAGGGTGTGCTTTCTTTATTTGGTTGGTGTTTTGTTTGTTTTGTTCTTTATTTTGTAATGGCATAATCTCAATATTTTGTTTAGTGGGTAATCATTTTTTTAGCAAGGTTTCTTAGATCACACTTTGCTGAGAAATGTTGAGTGAGACTTCTAAAACAAAACAGGATCTTCAGTCATGGTTTATTTATCAGAAGTATCCATTCCATGCAACCGATACTGCAGGGGCAGAAACGGAGAACAGCCTGGTCAGACAGGACAGCCTTTTAGTTACCTAAGTTTTACATTAAACCCCTATAATAGAGCTGGTAAGTTTTAGTGTGGAGACAAACTAAGGAAAAGAAATCAGGGGGCCAGGTTCACAGGAGCTGGTGATGGAGGTAGAAAACACACAATTGGGATAAAAGTGAAACCAGTGACCCAGTCCCTCCTACTCTCCCAGCTCCCCCCTCCCAGGAGTTAGCAAAGGCCCTTAGGAATTAGAACTCAATTGTTCAATTTCCTTCTCACCTTTGGTTATGAATATGAGATCTGTCAAGGCCTTGAATCACTGGGATAAGTACAGACTGAGAATGCAGATACCGGGTTCTATGCTTGGTCACTAGTTGATATCATAGAACGTTAACCAAGGAAGGCTCTTCATCTTAGCAGCAATTAATAAATAGAACATAGCCATCTATCTATTTAACATCTGGCCTGTCAAAGATTCAGAAATGACTAAACATCGAATTTCTCATAATTAACCCACTGCAAAAACTCAGCACGATTCATAACTTAAAGGGCAGTTAGCAGGGTATCTGGGGAACAAGTCACAGTTGAGCTTGTAAAGCTCAAAATAAGAGGTTGAAGACGTTATGATGTTAGATTTCTGACACATTTTAGAATAGTAAGCTTAATATACACACAATGCACTTGTAGCTTTGGCAGAACAAGTAAGGTTTTAGCATGCCACACGTGCCAGATTCAGGTGAACTCAAGTGAACGATAACATTCTTTTGTCCTATGGTCATCATGACTTTGTACAAATAAACTAAGATAACAGTGTCTGGTTCTGGCAAGTTCTGACATGATTTGATAAAGAAAACATAGTACTAGAAAACATGTAAGACAAGGGAACTCTGAGCTTTTAATCTATAAAGTTTTGATGGATCCATGCCCCAGTGGGATTTTTCACTGTGGGAAGGTAGATATTAGAACCATCAATTTACAGAGCTCCTGTCCCTGCCATGTTTGGTCTCCATTTCTAAGGAATCAGCAGATTTTTATACCCCTGGCAGTTACTGTTAACCCACTGTTTTCTGGACCTGTAGTGTCAAGAGGAGAGTTAGGAAAGAGCTCTGTAACTGTTAGCAGGCCCATATCCTTTGCAAGGTTGGCCGGACAGTGCATGGGAGCTGTGCGGTGTCCCTTTCCTTCATTGATATTACCATGTACCTTCTAGGGGACATTTCGGTTTCACTGAACAGAACAGGAAATGTTACCCCTCAGTAAATGTGATACTCCTTTTGAAGTTGTTGGTCTCATTTTATTTCTTGGTGCCTAAAGCTCATACTTAATTTATATAGACTAAAACGTATACCACTGTAGGATGTGGATGGCACATCCGTATAATCCCAGGATCCTACAGGCTGGGTGGGAGGCTCTAAGTTCAAAGCCAGCCAGGGCTTTAAACAGAGAAAGTATGTCTGAAATACGGAGGAATTTGTGATGTATTCTTAAGCAGTACCCAGGCATGTGATACTTTCTAGTGCCTTCTGTCTTGGAGAGAGACAGACAGACAGACACACACACACACACACACACACACTTCATGATTAAACTTTTTCTACTGGTTTGAACCAAATTCAGGCTTTTTGTTTTCAATGAGAATAGTAATAAACTTGGTTTATTATTGGTTAGTTCTCCTTTTGTAACTTTTGTTAAGTTTAATGTCCCTCCTGTTTATCACAAAACTAGCTGTTGCACTCATTGCTTTCTCATTTAATTTCAATTTGTTTGTATCTCTGAACTGAAACATGCTTGAGGATTGTTAGTAAAACTTAACATAGGCTAGTTGCATTGTATAATAAGCCCTCCCTAGCTTTACAAGAAAATTTCAGCTTGTTTTTTTCTTTTATCAATGACTAAGTAACTAAACAAGGAACACATTCTTCAAAGATGTGTGGTCTAAATTCGGGCAAGGCCTGGCAGAACATCTTCCTCAAATGTGCAAGGTCCTAAGTTCAGTCCCTAGCACTGGACAAAAGGCAAACACAACCCAGAACACAGGCTGGTAGTTCATGTATATGGTAACTAAAACAGATAAGGATTATGACTGCTTGGGAAAAGTTAACATTTTAGGATCAAGGGTATATGGTGTGTGGGTATATGCATATCAGAATCCGTAGCTTGCGTCTGTGATGGGGGAGGGAAGATAGAAAGTGAATATACCCTAGGGTCATATGTGGCGGTGCATACACATGCATACATACATAGATTACTTCCAGTCACATACTGTGTTAGTGCTCACAGGGGTGCCTAGGGCATATGGAGAAAGGGTGGAGGGCCACACTTTGACAGACCTAAGTTGCACTTTTGCAGAGGAGCAGAATTTCTATTCAGGTTGTGGAGAAAAACATCTAATGATGGGTCCTAGTTCATGCTGTGGCATGGCAGGTAGGAGTGTGAATGGGTTAAGTAAGGAGAAGACACCTGGACAAGCAGGCACAGAAACAAGGGCTTAGTGAGCAAGACCAGCTCTGCTGTGTCAATATAAAGAGAGAAAAACAGATTAGCAAAACTGAAGAACCTTAAATGCTGGGCAAAAACCCAAGGCAGTGATAGTGTTGAATGCTTGATTCTGTGCAAGAAAATGCTCACTTAATTCAGTGTTAATATAACAGATACACAGCAGCCACTGGTTACAGTCAGGAAAGAAAACACCAGATTTCCGCTAATAGGGAGCTTAAATTAAATGGGACAAAGATGATAAACAGGCTGGGGACTAGATGATAAGAGTTTAATAGGCTGTGACAGTCCTCCACTTGAGATAAGACTGGGACCTAGATAAGCTATGGCAGTAGTGATGGGTGGTAAAACTGGTGTCTTGGTAAATGTTTTGGGGGATTAATTGCATATGCTGCACTAGATGTGGGTTACCAGAGGCCTCTCCCTCAGCAGGTACTCTGTGTAGAATACTTAGGTGGGATGGGCAGCTACTGGGTATCCTCTTGGACTTCAGCCAGCCGTCCCTGTGGAGGACTCCACAAGCAAAGTCAGCAGCTCTGACCTCTGGGGTTCAGAATGAACAAGTGCTGAATTGTGTCTCACAAACCAGGAGAGCCTGGAGGAGAGAAAGGCAGCACAAACCCAAACCCATTTAAACAGGAGTAAGTCATGGCTGTGATGTGGAATATGGACTGTCAGCTGAGTAGGCTGGTGGAGTCAACAGTTGGGATATAGGAACAGGCCTTGGATGTTCAAGATCTAGAATGGGAAGTCATTCTCCCTGGAAGAACCTATGAACCCTATGAGGGATGCTGTGCTAAAAATGAGGCTGATGACAGCCTTTGGAGTACCACGAGGCCGTGGAGACTGTGTCCAGCAGTTAACAGGAGGTGTTCAGGGTGCTGCAGTGTCACGAGAGGCCACCAGAGATGTGTTGGCTTAGAAAGGCAGTGGAGCTTGAAGAGTACTGCTAGCAAGATGTGAAGGTAATTCTCAGGGAAATAAAAGACACATTCAGAAAGTATGTCCTAAAGGGGGAAACTTTAGGGTAAAATGCTGAATGAATAGGTTTTTCTGTGTATTTTGGAAGAAGTGAAGGAGGTGAATGTAGAAGATCTAGAAGCAAAGACCCTCCCTGGCAGTATGGCAGGCCATCTAGAAGAGTGCCTGCCTGAGTGCAGAAGGATGGATGAGTGCAGAAGAAATGAGACTGTGGTCTGAGGCAGGGACAGAAGGAAGAGTAGGAGGAGATGGTATTTGCTTAAGAGTATTGGGAGTTGTGAAGATGGCTTTTAATGTGGTCGGTGTAGTTTTAATCAGTGTTACCAGTGGGGTTCTTTAACCTGGGCTTTGCCTGCGGAAAGTCTAAAGGGAACGAATGGGAAAGAGAAACAGTGGCAGACAATGGGAAGTTAGTGATTTCTAACAACAGGCGATCAGTCTCACGCTGACTGGTAGCACAGGGGAGATGGGGATTAAAACGTCCTGGGCTGGGAGATGGCTCCTCTGTGAAGAGCACTTCTTGCTCTTGCAGAAGACCCAATTCACAGCACCCTTGTGGGTGACTCAACTGTTCTAACCCTGGTTCCAGTGTATCCAGAGCCCTCTCTGGTCACATCAGGCACTGTATTCATGAGTGGTGGCTCATAACCAGCCGAGCTATCAAAGTCACTGAGACTAACAGAACCTGTTTTTATCACTCTTCTCCAAGTGAGGAGATGGAGGAGTGATGTCCTCATGCTCTTAGAGTCTTTATAGTAAAAGCCCGCCCTCTTCCCACAGCTCTGGAGCAGGATAGGCACAGAGGCTCGCAGGAGCAAAGAGTGGGCAGGACGGAGTTTGTGCGCTGAAGTACTGACTAGGTAGGCATGGACTTCTGAGGTGATCTCAGTAAAGAGTGGTGTTTAGGGATGTGCCACTCTCCTAGCTAGACAGGCTCCTGCCCATGAATCACCAATAGGGGAATTTAGTATTTTAAGAACATGTCTAACCATAGGGTCCTTTTTTCTATGGAGAATTACTGGGCTAGTTTCCAGGAAACCCTTTGAACGCTAAGTCAGAGGTGTTCAGCGGTGTTCAGCAGCCAGCCTTAAAGTTCACAGGTTGTGGAAAGGGGAGCTGTAATGTGAGGAAGGCAACGTCAGGTTTCAGGTCTGGAGAGAAGCAGTCCCACAACTGTGGCCTTATTCCTGGAGAGCTGGGCTATCCTGTGCTGTCTGTGTTAGACTAATATGTCTACCACTGAGTCCCATTAAGTTGAGTCATCAGAATGAATGCTGACACTACAGGGTGTAAACTTGGCAGTCTATAATTAGTACTGTCTGGGCTTTCAATAAACAGGGATCAGTAGTCTGAATGAAAGCAGGTCAAAACTGGATATCTTAGAATAACTTGCCTATTCCACTTAACTATAAAATGAGCAGGTAACTATCAAAAGTAGATGCACCTTAAGCCATGGTCCACACTATAGCAGGGTCTTGCCCTTTATGCAGTGTCATATGTTCTGAGCGTGCCCCAGTTGCACTAATCATCCAGGCAATAGTCAAGATTCCCCACTGAAGAGCAGCTTTGCTCTTAAGTTTATGGTGATGTATAAGGAAGTCAGTAATTAGAGAGGACAATGGTGCTGGCAGTGATGAGACGTTTATGTAGCCTGAGTTAGTTTTAGCGTGGATGACTTTTACCCATGTAGACTTGTTTAATGGAGTGAGACATACATACATACTACATGAGTTTTCTAAAGAACTTAGTTTTCTTCACTGCAGACGTGTTATGAGCCTCCACTCTGTGTCAGTATTCTAGTCGTTCCCACATGTATCTTACCACTTAATTTTCTCTCAGTCTTGGTTAAGGCCATGTGTGTTTTTTAGATGTGTGCCTGGGATAACATCTGGCCAATCCAGCTGGTCTTCAAAGCATATGGAAACTATAGGCAATGGCCTCATTTGCTTTCTCCCACAAGTATCCATTTGTTTGTCCACAGGTAAAGTCGGTGATAAACCTCCTGTTTGCTGCGTACACTGGAGATGTGTCTGCCCTCCGAAGGTATGCGGGCAGGGTGCAAACACTGGCTTTTGGTGTTTGAAGGTGCATCTGGTCAAGCAGCTGTCCTAAGGTTAAAGTCTCACTGACACCTATAATAAAAGCTACCCAAGTTATATACACACTAACCCCCACTTCCAGTGTGTCAGACCTGCCGAGATCGCTGAGGTAACTAGCCCACTGACGAGTGGTTTACTGTAACATCTCTGTTGAGATAGGAGCCAGGATGTTTGGTATAGTGCATGTTACCAGGATGAGAAAGGCCATGAAATACTGGATAGTGAGCATGGGTTCCCTCTCAGAGTTGCAACTGACCTTTGAAGAGGATATGGCTAGGCTGCTTTCCATGCTAGAAATCTATTGATGTCTCATCTGTTGTTGGCAAATGGGTTAAAGACTGGGAGTCATAATGAAAACATGTAGCTTAGCCAAGACATTTTTGCCCTTTCAATACAGCTATGCCACTAATAATGGGATAAAACTTAGCTCTGGGAGAGACTGCTATTTATCTTACTCCAAAGTAGCAAAGCTGAGGAAGAGCCGTCACGTGGTATTTACCCTCAGTCTGGTAACACAGGAAACCTGAATGAGAGGCCTCGATTGAACTGATGGGGTAAATGTTACCACTGAGCCAAATCAATCTCATGTGGTGATTAGCTATTTATGAATTGTCAGGTTTGCTCTGTCGGCCATGGACATGGAACAGAGAGATTATGACTCCAGAACAGCCCTCCATGTGGCTGCTGCAGAAGGTAGGAAATGCATGAACCACTTAGAGCTTTTACAGACTGAGACTCTACTTGAGACTAACGGACATCTTTTGTGTTTTGGGGAATGTAGGTCATGTTGAAGTTGTCAAGTTTTTGCTGGAAGCTTGCAAAGTTAACCCCTTCCCCAAGGACAGGTGAGTGTCTAAATTACTGGCTCCCATAGCCGCTACGTCCCAAGTTGAGTACACAGACTCAAGTGTCAAGCAGTGCTTACGTCCACGGTGTCTGACAAAGGAACATGCAGAATTTTGCTGTGTGGGTGACATCCAACCCCATATCCAAGAGTGGCGTCCTGTTCAGGACTTTTAGGTCTGACGACCAATGAGCACGTGAAGAAGACAGTCCTTCGTACTTGAAAAGAGAAAATGGGAACTCTGTTCTCAGGAACTTGTAACTACACAGGACAGACGACACAGATGCGTAGGAAAGTCTGTAAGGAAGCCGATGTCGAGTGCTGTAGTTGCTTGGGGATTTGCTGCAGTTGGTCTAAGCTGGCTTTGTGGCAGTTGGATAGTAAATAGTCCATCAGAGGAGAGATTTGAAGGCACTGAACGAGGGAAAGTATTCTGCCTGGAGTGGGAAGGGTCACCTAGAACACCCTGCTCCTCTGTGCTTCTCTCCTGGCCCTGTGGCCTAAGGCTGAGGGCTGTGCTAAGCATGCCATAAACTGTGCTCACCACTTGGGCATCCCGTCTTGAAGTTGAATGGCTGAGCCACTGCTGTAGCAGTAAGGATAGAGGCTCAGAAGAATGCAATGGAGCCATGCTTAGTGCTGTTTGAAGTGTAGAGTTTGGAATGAAGCCTAAGAGCTGCACAAAGTTTAGAGCAAATTGACTCTCTCCAACTCGGTTGGATTACTAAGCCTTTGTTTTAGGGGCCTAAATCTTTTTGGTTCAGGTTACCAAAAAAATGACAACTTATGGCATCAGTAACTGAAGTGTGTTAGTGATTTTCTGAAGTAGTAACGTGTTGGCTCTCTCTCCATTCCTATGGTTATTTAAAAGAAGGGTTGAAATAAGCTATGTGGCCGTCCTCCAAAATCTCAAGGTAGGCTGACAGACCTCCTATATACCCAATATTGTGTCCACCAGGTTTCTAGAGTAAAAAACTTAAAAGTGTCTTCCTGTGTTTATATCTCAACTCAAACACTACTTAATATATGTTGGAAATATTTATATGTAAATTCCAAATTGGCCTTGGAGAATAGAAGTTGAACTTTTTCATCTTACAGACAAAAGATAGTTGAGTAACTTGGTAAATGTGTGTTCACCTAGTCCAGAACTGGAGCTCCGTGTTTTCCGCATCATACAGAATCAGTGTCACCTGTGTTATAAATCAGCAAGACTGAAACACTGTATTCGTACAGGCGGAGTTAGTGCTCATTACGCCATGGAAGAGATGTTAAGGTGACCTGGCAGTTTTCCCAAAAGCAGACACACATGCTTGATCTGTGAGAGCCCATGACTCCCTAATGAAAAGCCACACCAAAGGGAAAAAATCAGTAATTCAGCTGTCTCTTGAGAAACAAGACATGTAAAGTTTTACTTACCTGATTTCAAAAATTAAGAGCAGGCCACCATAAACATTTAAAATGTGAAATAAAACACTTTTTTGCTTCACATTGTGCTCTATAAAGAAGGTGATGGGTTCTAGATGGACACAGAATGATGGGAAGAAGCAAAGGCCAGGAGGTGGGACAGGAACCAGCGTTAGAGAGGCCAGCGGGAGGAGGTGAGGGGCAGGCTCCACTGGCTGGGCAGGAAGCAGCAGCTAAGGAGCATGTCTGGCCCTTACAGGGCCCCGGCTTTTATATCCATGTCCTTCCCCAGACCTCAGCTGACTCACGCTCAGCAACCCCTCATGCAGCACATGGACTAGGAGTTCTGACCAGGCAGTGGGCCAGTGGAGCCTGCAGCTTCCTTCCCTTGCTAGCTACGGTGAAAGGGTCACTTCCTCTGGGCACATCTTGTTCATCTAACGTGCATTTAATGTCATGAAGTCAATAGAAACCTGGAAGATTTAGTGTTTGCTGTGACTTCTGAAGTCACAAGGACATAAGTTTCTGTGACAGGTTAGGATGGTGTTACACTACCTGATTTTTAAATGTCGGTCAGCAGTAGATGTGGCTTCCAAAGGCCCCCTTAGCATTTCGGTGAGGAGACAGGCCATTCCATTATCCTCATTATCAGGATGTCTCTCTCAGACCAGTGTCTGAACCCTGAGGACTCTTCTGTGTTTCGGGGGCCGACTCCCTTGTAATAGTGCTAACGCGTAGGCAAGCGTGGGCAGCCGTGGAGCTTGGTGGAAAGCCTGGGGGTGCTGCAGCACCATTTTGAGTCACTTGACTAACGATCTGTGTGCTGTGCTGTGCTGCAGGTGGAATAACACCCCCATGGATGAAGCACTGCACTTTGGACACCATGATGTTTTTAAAATCCTCCAGGAATACCAAGTTCAGTATACACCTCAAGGGGATTCCGATGATGGAAAAGAAAACCAGACTGTCCACAAGAATCTTGACGGGTTGTTATAATGGTCTGAATCGCGAGACTTACATTACTTACCTAGCCATTGTGGAACATGGCTATGGAGAACATGTGTGTTTCTATCTGGTAGTAATGTGTATTTACAACATCTGTCCCTGCAGTGTTACCGGAGCCTCCTTCATTGTGCGCACACGACAAATCTGAGTTCTTTGGGAAAAAAATAGAAATGAAGTAGCCTCCCTTCATAATGTGAGCAATAGTTACCTCGTGCGTTGTACAATTTGATGTAAAAGAGTAGTTACCAATGCTAGCTGAACTGTGTGGTTTCCATGGTTTGTGTTCTGTACATTTTCAAGCCCTGGTGATGATATGCTCATATGCATTAGGATTGAGCTTTGTTGTACAGTCTGTCCATAGGGTCGATGCTGTCATTAGACGAAAATAGTGCTACCTTTAAGAACTTTACACATAGATTTAGTTTGAGTGTTTGAGAGACCATTGCACTTGTATGGTTGAGTGTTTAAAATATCTATCACCTCACTTCACAGTGTGACTCTTTAAATATTAAAATAATTACTACTAACTGTTCATAGAATATGCTGATTCTGATTAGATTTTATCAGGGAATCTATTAAGATATGTTTGGTGACCAAAATATATGTGTGACTGTGGTTCTAGCACTTTGAAACTGTTTCTTTCCATACAAGGCTTAGGCCAGCCTCTCTGTGGTGTGTAGCTGTCGGTCCCCCTCAGCTGGGAAAGAGAGCACTGGCTTACTATGCAGTTTTCAGGTCTCCTCAGCAAGCCATCAAGCCTCCCATTTCTGCCATCAGAGATAGAGCTTGGCTGTTTATCTGAGGAAGACGAGCCAAAATTACATCTCAATTAGTCATCAGTCTTAGGAGTAAAGACAGTGATGACTGCAAGGTCTTCTCCGCTTCTACAATAAAGAAAAATTCAGAAATGCTTCCAGTTACCAAAGTTATAATGATATATTTAGGAAAAGCTACAAATAACATTTACTTTTAATCCTGATGTCAACTGTCTGCATCAAGATAGCACTCCTTTGTGGCGTTCCAGGTATCTTCTCTTCCTCTACTGCCTGACTGTTGGTGGGCTAGCTATATTGTTCAATAAGAAAAGGACACTTTATTTTAAATTTAGACCCACCCCTTCTTTGTTTTGGAAAAGGTAATTTATGATTAACTTGGATAATAGGTAAAAAGCAACCTTACATAATTGTAATATTGTAAGAACGTAATTGTCTAGGAGTCCCACATGACGTACCCTATTCTACCTCCAAGAGATGAAGGGTATGTTAGTGAGGACTTTTGATACTAACCACACTTTTGCATGCACACACACGCACACACACACACACACACACACACACACACACACACACACACACACACACACACGGATTTCTTGGAAAATGCTTTATGAAATAAGCAACATTCTCAACTGCACAGATACTACTGGTTCCCACAGTAACACAGTATCTTCTGTGACCCTCACTATCTGCACTGTTTGCATCCAAGCTTTATGTCTGGTGGCTCATTATTCCCCCCGGGGAACTCCAGCTGCTTTGATCCTGTTTCAAAGCCAGCTTCAGCCATCCCCTCCATTCCTTGGTGTTCCTTCACTAAGACAAGGCACCCAAACGAGTTTCTAAGCTCCAGAGTCTGTGGGGAGGATGTGAGTGGGCAGCCAGCCCCGTCACCGTGCTCCTCCTCAGGACAGGTGGTGGGGTACTCGGAGCATCCTCCCCAGGACCCTCCTCCCAGGTTAAGGGTGAGCGCGCTGCAGTCAGCGGACATACCGCTGTGCAGCAGCAGCCGGCTTTCCGGAACTCAGTGTGCGACTTAAATATTGCCAGTGACTTTGAGGATTCCCTCCGATAATGGTCTTGTATATTATCTGAGACAAATGTTTTCGTCTCTGCTCAGCTCAGTGCTGCTCCGCGCTGTCTCTGTGGCGTGGTTGAGTGCGCTCTTTGTCCCGGGCCAGGTCTGGCTCTGGCTGTTCGCTGCTGGCTGATAACAGCAAGGACCCTGTAAGTGTGCGAATGAGTCGCTGACTGCTGCCATCAGTAAACTCCAAAGATGTGTGTTCTGGCTTTACAACCCTAGGTGATGGCTCTGCCTCTCAGACCCATTACATGATCGTGTGGCTTCAACGGTCGCTGCATACCGCTGTCCCTGCTGTCCCGGTTCTGACGCCCCTGTCTGCTGATGTGCTACGCCCACTACTGCCTACACTGCTTTAGCGGCAGAGCTGGACTCACTGTCGATCCAGACGTCTGTCAGGGACCTGATAACCGATGTCTGCCCTAGGTCCCTGCTGGGGAGTCCACAGCTATGAATGTATTTACTTCTAACATTTCCCAAAATGAAATCTTAAAACTATAAATTGTAAGTATTCTGAAATTGGGAAATACTTATTTTAAATGAGATCAGGTAGTGTTGCTTTTTACAGCATAATAAATATGTGTATTGAAAACAAGCTGTGAGAAATGACTTTTCTTCAGATAACTGAGGTTGGGTTGGAAGTCTGTAACTGGTTTACACCCAGCATGCCGTGAGCCAGGCACGTAGACCACAGGTCCAAGATGAGAACTGAGGACCAGCTGTGACAGTTAGTGCTGGGCAGGCTAGCCCAGTCCTCTAGAAGCTCATAACGTGCTCTTACCCATGCCACGGCAAGCACTCTTGAATGAAAACATGTTTCCACAGAGCATTGAAATCTCCCTCGAGGGCTGATCCAGTCCGATCATACCAGGCCTGAGTTGCACTAGCTGGCAGCCTCCCTGAATTCCTCATGTGCTTTCAACTCCAATGCCCCAAAGCCCTGTTGGTGAAGCCTTTCCTCTTGGGTGTAAAGTTACCTTCTAACTCCACAGCAGTTACATGCACGCCATAGCAATTCCATCTTCATCCTACAGAAGTTATATTCCACAAAGCCACTTGGTTATAGGCTGTGTCGATGGCATGTGAAATTCTCTAACCCACACTTTTCATTGAGTAAGATGGGACCCAAGAGCGGACCATGACATAGAACTCTTACTCCCATATTCTCTCCCTGACCCCTGACAGAAAGTTACAGCTGACATCTTCACCTACTCAGGTCAGCTAACAACTACGAGCTGAAGCCTCTCAGGTGAGTTTCGAGGCCAAGCATGACTGCTACATGGTTAAGCCCTGCAACATATGTCAGCTGCTACTGCACACGTGTATCTGCAGGTGGAAGCTTAGTAGTGGTGCAGACCACACAAGTAACTCCAATCGTGAAAAGTTGTATTTGTTAATAGACTGATCATACTTTTTATGGCACTTTTTAGAAGTTTAGGTTGATTTTGTTAATCTTTGTAGTAACATGAGTAAGTTCATAAACCAGGGATGCTGAAATAAACACCTCGTGGATGTGCTGGGTGGCACTTACTTGTTTTTATGAAAGGACTGGGTAGGAAAGGACTGAGTGTGTAAGTTAGTGGGCGTCTATGTGTTTGGGCTTAGAAGGGCATTACAAGAAGAGCTCGTTTCTGTTTCCAGGGTTTGACCTGACTCTGGACTTCATGGAGCTAGCCATGCCTCTTGCTGCCTCTTGATCAGCAGAAAGTCCCCTATGAAGCTAGAGACTCATGACTCCAAAATATCATGACTTCATTTCTAGAAAAGACCTGGAGGAAGCTGCCCACACAGCAGCAATGGGGAATTAAGTGTCCCAGCGTGAGAAAGTGCAAAGCTCACAAGTCTGACAATACAGGGGCTGCTCTACCTTGGGTAGCTTTACTTTGTGTTCGTAGTATAAGTTTAATGAGTTATGGTTATTTCTCCTACAATAAGTTACGTAGTCCTTTAAAGTCTGAGTGCAATATACACCACCCCAAGTTAAAGTATCCCTGAACAGCTTTAGCTGCAGCTTTCCGCGGCTGGATTAAATTTTCTTTCTTGGAAATTACGTATATTTTTCTATAACAGTTACATTATCTATAGCTTTTGACTAGTTTAAAAATTAGACTGTGTGTATAAATGTTTTGCATTTGTGTATGTATGTACATGTGAGTGCCTGGTGCCCATGGAGGTCAGATCCCTACAACTGGAGTTTTAAATGATTGCGAGCCGCCAACCCCTGTGGGTGCTAGACCGATGTGCCTGGATCTACGAGCAACAAATGCTCTATAAACTGCTGACCCATCTCCCAAGCTCCTTTGGCTATTTTTGCTTCACAAAATCTCTACGAAACTTTAATGGGTAAAGTGGCTGTGTTGGGCATGTGACCCAGCGTCTTAGAATGTCGGCATTCCTTTTATTAGTGCCTTCCAAGCTTCTAGAATAGTGGCTGGTTCGAGGCAGGTACTTAACAGATCTGAGGAATAAATGAATGAATCTTAAACAAGAAAATGCCTGCAGGTCAGTAATGCCCTCAGGATCGGGGACAGCTTCCCAGCTCAGGTGCTCCCCTGGGGCAGTCAGATGCCATAGGTCTGTTCTGTTTACTGAGACATGCCTTCATGCCACAGCAGTTTTCAGGCAGTCAATATACTCTATTTATATAATGCCACCTCAGGAAGTCCCTAAATCAGTCTATCCCAAGTGCTACCTATATGCTCGATACTTAGAAAATACCACCCTAGTCAGACTCAAACACACAAACATCCTTATGCTAGGACGTGCTTGGTGACTCCTTACAACAGTCAGCTATCTAAGAGTACGTGGACGTCTTCCACTGACTTAGGTATGATCTCATGTAGCCCAGCTGGCCTTGAACTTTATACACAGCCAAGAATGACTTTAAACTCCTGATCCCGATGCCTCTACCTGGCAAGTGGCCTTACCACTGTGTCTGCCCATTGACTAAACTGCCATAGTTACTGTGACTGCAGGATAGTAAGCAAGGGTGACACTTGGAAAATATCATTCTTCCTTTAAAATAGAAGTGATATGGGTCTCAGGAGATGGTTCAGCTGTTCTTCCAGAGGCCCTAAGTTTTAAAGGCCCTAAGTTTTAATTCCCAGCACCCACATGGCCTCACAATAACCTGACTGGTCCCATCTGACTGTAGTCTCATGGGATCCAGTGCCCTCTTCTCATATACATACATTCAGATAAAACACACATATACATAAATTATAGACCTAAATAAATCTTTTCTAAAAAGCACTTAAAATAGGACTGATACATAAATGAGATATAAAACCAACTCACAATACTAGACACTTTACATATATCTTTATATTACATAATAGTAGGAAACTAACACAATTTTAACATTTCTTAAAGTCTCAGCTAGTTCAACGGAATGAAATTGTAACAAACTGTTTCAACAGACAACAATATAAGCAATGGTTAGCTCTCAGAATTTAGAAACAATATTTTTTAAATGTTTTGTTTCCTGGTCATTTTATTTTGACATGAATAGAGAGGAGGCCTCTGCTTCCCTGCAGCACTAAGGACTGTGCACACTTAACTGTGGTGCACATGTAACTGTGGTGCACACGTAACTGTGGTGCACTCTTGCACTTGGGTTGTAAGGTGGATTAATCTTCACCAAAGTAAAACAAAGGATTATGGGACAACACTCTACCTCGTGGATGGCAGCCTGTGAAAGCTGCCCAGAAGACCAACCTGAGACCAGAACCACCAGGCTGTGTTTGTACCACAGAACATCACCCCTCAAAAGGGTGACAAAACACAGGACAGACCTTGCAACCATTTGTGACTAGTTATCAGAAAAACACATTCATTGCTAACAGTAGTTTTCAGTGAATTTACAGGGAGTGTTTTAAAATTATCTGATACTCATATTTGGCTAATGATTCAAGTAGTTACTGCTTTTTCCAAGATTATGGCTAATTAAGACAACCAGTTAAAACCAATAAAATCAGCCCATTAAAGAACATGAGTTAAACTGCTAGGTTTACCTATATCTGTAATTTCAACTAAAAAAAAAAAAAAATTTGCCTTAAGAAAGTTGGCCCCGGGGTTGGGGATTTAGCTCAGTGGTGGCAGCTTGCCTAGGGGCATAAGGCCCTGGGTTGGTCCCCAGCTCGAAAAAAAAAAGAACCAAAAAAAAAAAAAAAAGTTGGCCCCTTGATAGATGTGCAAAGACAATTTTATTCAACCAATGACCAAAAAGACAGCAAAAACTGTTTAGCTTGGTGGAGTACAGACTGAAAAGAGTACTCATGAAAATGTTCCTACTTCTACTGGTGTTTAGTTTTGTTCAGCCATAGCCACCAACAAAGCTAATCCTGAAGAGAGCAACCAAGCCTTAAGATTAACATGGCCAATGCAGAAGCTGCATTAAGGAACACAACTGTTTCCTTCCCACTCTGATGAAGAATGCCCACTCCAGTCTGACATATCATTGTATCTAAAGTTGACTTTGAACCATGCCATACGTAAGACAGTGGAAGACTTGCAGCCATAGAGGAGAGGGGACATGTATCTCCAGGACAGAAATATCCCCACATCACGAAGGTCCCTCCCCACGTAAGTATCTTCCAGTGCAGCACGTAGGCACTGACTACAGAGTATTTCTAGAGTTACTGTACTCCTCACCCTTCCCACAACACTCACACTCCGGTCCTGAGGCGTGGGTGGCTCTCTTGTTTTTGTTTACAAAATCCACTTTGCATAAGTAACTTTCCGTTTCACCTTCAGTAAGATGCATGAAGTCCTTCAGAGTAACAGGTTTCTAATTAGAGAAATATCCACTTGCTATCAACAGGGTTCAACAAATGGGCTGTTCTTTCTTGATTTCCCTAGAAATACAGCATATGAAGGAACAGTAGCAGGAAGGAATCACAGATGGGAAGAAAAATGTCGCCAAAGAAGAGAGAAATTCGTGTTTATACTGCACTCATCTGCAAAAAGACAAAATGTAGTTAGGTTTATTACAAGGACATGTGATTCACATATTTCACACCATTGCCCTCCTAGAAAGGAGAGCAGGACAATGCTTCCTCAGCAAACTACCACCATGGAACCAGAAGGGCTAGTATGTCCTATCCCTCTCCTGGAACCATCAGGACCTTTACACCACCTCAACTGATGGATTAGTACTGTCTGGCCTGCTGGATTAATTTTGTGACTCAACCCAGACAGACTATATAAAGCTTTCTGCTGTTCTGCAAGTCTGGGGACAGATCATGGCAAATCAGCTCATTCAAAACTAGTGTGAGGAAACGCTGAGCCATGTGCCAGAGAGAGAGGGGGAATTGATGACTTTCCCTTAAAGGCCACTGAGTAAGCAAAACAAACAAAGCCGCTGTTTCAGATGTGGGCCAGTAAATCAGAAGTGAAATCTCTATGAAGCACTTCAGCTCCCTCCCTAGTTTGCCTAGCTGCCCTGGATACAGGACACTGTTCTTCAGAGAACACTGGCCTGCCGCTGACTCCGACTGTCTCAGGGATGGGTCTCGGCTACTCTGAAGGCATTTGTGACACTACCTTTGCAGGGTATGTGCCACTGACATCATATATTCCAGAGAGTCGAGGCCTGGCTGCTGCTAAACACCCTTCAGGGTGCAGGACAGCACCACAATGGAGAATTCCCCAGCCCCGGGCCAGAAGAACCAATACAAACACCGCTAGATTGCACAGCCTCTTGCTCCCTCAAACAAATTCCAGGAAATGGGTTTGTAGTCAATTTTAGATTGCAAAGCACATGGAAGCCTTTGCCCCCAGTTGCAGTCTGGCCGATGGAACAAATGGGCAGTTAAAATGGTATACTGTAGAAGCAAGGGAGACGGGGAGAGAAAGATGAAGAAACACCCACATCCTGTTACTCTGCGACTGGCTTATTAACCTCTGTAAACCTCAAGTCCTTCATGTGCTAAGTTGGCTAATAGTGCCTAACACATAGGTCTGGTCAAAGTATAAGACTGAAAGCATGTATAAAATATCGTAGACAATCTGTTAGCATGAGCTCTGGACAAAGGCCTCTAGGCAAGTAGGCTAGGTCTATTCCAGTCCAGAGGGACAAGACTTGTTGTTTGGAAATGTTAGATTAATAAATATCCAGGTCATATTACAGAGAGCACCAGTGTACTGGACAATTCCTCGAGAGCCAAGGCTGGACCAACCACCAACTCCGACTACCTTTTTAATCATGGACCACCTCCACCTCAGAGCACACAACTAAGTCCATTTTTTTGTTTTGTGACAGAGTCTCTATGTAGCCATATGTAGTCTCGTGGCCTCCACCATGAAACCTTCCTGTCTCAGCTTCCCGACTGCTTGGATCTCACTTAGCTCATGTGTTCTAATTCTAAAAGCAAATGCTGGACAGAAGTCAAGAATAAGGCTGGGGGCAGAGCACGTGGTGGTAGTTACAGGGATTTGACAGGCAGTCTCACTCTTCCCTTGTTTAAGCAGAGCAGGGCCTCTGCTAGAGTCCCTGGGATTGTTGGGGTCTGCCTGGAGACGACTGTGATGAGTGCACATTTATTACACACAAATTTAATGTATCTTTATATCTCTATGTATCTATTCCATAGGTTAGACAAAAAAAACAAACAAACAAACAAACAAAAAAAACCCATTGGAATACAATAGCTACATGGGGCGTCCAAAGACTACAAACCCATTCCTGGAATTTGTGTGAGGGTGGAAGAGGCCCCACACCATCGCCTTCCGGCATACTGAGCAGTGTTCTTTGCACAGACTGAGGAACTAACAGCTTAGTTCTCTATGTCACAGACTACAATGGTGATGACAGTTGGAACACCACATGCCAAGTTCCAATCAAAGGCTTCTCACCCGGCACTGCCTTCACAAACAGACGCAAACGGCTCCTGCCGGGTGCATGGGAGAAGCTTGACACGCATGACCCATTGGTGGCAGGGGTGGCGACGGTAAGGTGACTTTCTGAGCAAAGGAGGTGTGAAAGCTTGCCCTGTGTGGTGGCCCCTTTGATCTGTTTTACGTTTTCTGAATCAAGCTTCACCATTACTCCATTTTCATATGAGACTTAGAAAGCACGTTTCACAGAACTAACCGGTGCTAGGTTACCTGGACCAAAGTCTCATTTCATGAAGAAAACAGCTATTTTGGAATCATACTAGGAATGCTCAAGGGTCAGAAAGCTGTAAGGTGTTCTCTATGACTCGTAGTGTGCTCAGTGAGGTGAAGACCAAAGTCAAAGTCACGCAGGAGAAACACGCATCACTGAGGTGACACTGAGGTGACATTCTAGCTCGCCCCAGCACATGAATGCGTGTGCACGAATTTAGCCATGCATTCTGCACCCTCTCTCTCCCATCCCCTATTCTGACCCTCCCTCTCATTACTGAACACAAACAGATAAATGCACAAAGCGCGTGTTGATGAAGAAAAGCCTGCAGTAGCTTTGAGGGAATTGTTTTTGAACGCATCAGGCAAGCTTTGAAAAATGAACTGGACTGACTCCAGAGCTTGAAATCAGCATCAGCAAAACTCCAGTCACCCAAACAAAACCTGTGGGATGAAGGCCTTCAGGCTGAAGGACAAACGGTACTATTTAATCCACTGAAAACATTCTCCCGAAAGAACACGTTCTCTTTTGCAAGCACGTGTTTCTATTTAGACAGTGATACCCAGTAAGTCACCCTCCGAGCCATTCATTCTGCCCAAGTCCTTGATAGCCTCAGAAGCCGGCAGAATGAGTTAGGTCTCGGAAGTAACACAGGCAGAACTGTCTACCACTGCTAGGTAGTGTGCAGTCGATGTAACTGGCAGGCATCCATCCTTTCCTACGGTAAGTCCTTTACTGAGGCTCAGATAGAAACAGCAGCCACGGGAAAACGTCTGCCTCTGAAAACAATCTTGATCCCTTAGTGTGTGAACTTAATACACGGCCAGACCTTTTTACCTCACAGGGGACAGGAATGTGAAATGCTAGGAAGAAAATCCTGCTGATGAGGCAGCTAGCTTAAACACAGGCTTATAAGAGAGAGGGGCGGGGAAGGACGGAGGTAGGGAGAGGGAGGAGGGGAGAGGAAGAGGGAGAGGGAGAGACCCTTCTCTGGGCTCCTTACGGCAGACTCCAGATCTGATGCAGTACCAGCCAGCCTCAGGTCTTCCCAAGGTGGAAATACCCCTGCCACAGAACTCACCATACTGTCAAGTTCAGAGCCCACTATCTTGGACATCTCGTCAAACTCCTCTGGAGACATGGGAAGCAGGTTTTCTGTGCTCTGAAGTCTAGAAGGGTGGCTGGAATAGAGAGAGAGGAAAGGGCGATGTCAACACCTGAGTTACAGAGGCCTTAGTGCAAGCTGAGACACTTTTATCTATCTGAGGCTGAGTGATCACTTCATACTCTCATGTCAGAAAAACATACACTGTATAGAACGAATCTCACACAGTACAGATCATGGGAGGTTTATGTCCCCGGCCCGGCCCCTTGGGATACACTAGAATTTAAACATGAGCAATTGCCAGACTGAAGCCTATACCACTACGGCCTGGGGGAGCCTCAGTGTGAAGATGTGCGGTGTTGTCCTGAGGTGGTGGACTCTCGAGGCTCACCCTGGGCAGAAAAGCACCAAGAGATGTCTGGGGGATCCCTCTTCCCTACCTTGAGGTCTATGCAGATAAGGCTGCTCCACAGGGCTCTACATGAAGGCTACATCCATTCACCCCCAGACAGTGCCGCAAGCAAATAACTGACAATGACTTTTCCAGCACTTCCTACCTTCTATGGACTGAAACGACAGAATCAAAGCAAGCGGAGAAAACGGACCCCAGTTCCGACTTTGGCCTTTGCTTGAAAAAGAACTGCTTTCCCACTCGTCGAGTTTTGGTTGTTTTTATTCATGCTTTTTTTCTTTTTTTCAAGTGTCAGTTTGGGGAGTCCTTACATACAACTTTGTTTCATTTTTATTTTGTTTATTGTGGGTTTGGGGTGGCAGGTTGTTGTTGCTGGTATTTTGTTTTTTAATCTTATGGCAGTAAAACGCCAGTAAGCACTGATACCAGGACTAGTTAGGATCTTTCCAGAACGTCCGACTGTGGCGGCAACATCAGTTACATTGGGAAAGCAAGCCTCGAGACAGTGCAATCAATGAGCCCCGGCCAGGGATGGGGCTGGCTTGAGGTTCTCAACAAGCCAGTCTTCTGTGCTCACTTACACTTCAGACACAGAAATCAACTCAGTCTTGATGTATCCAGTTCTCTTAGGGTCATCGAGCTCCATTGGTTCTGGTGCTACAAGCAAGCACACCATATACACTTCACATTAGCGGAAATCACATGGGAACACAACGGTCACTTTGAGGGATCAACTCTGATTTACTTGACAGTTTATTGTCCTGAAATTTTGTGGGCTCACAACCTTCTTGCTTAAGTCAACTGAAATCCTAGTTGGAATGGAGAAACAACCAGGAAAAGGCTAGGGGCCTAACCACTTCCCTCTTCCCAAGACTTGAAATCCTACAAGGCAGCGAATGAAGCCCCTATGTACTAAGGTCTCTCTGGTTTAGCTGATGGGGTATGCACGGCTCTGAGGGTGGGCTAAAGGCATCTCATCGTGAGACTTCAGATTCCAAAAGGCTATTGGCTTTGTGGCAAAGCTGGACAGATCTAACTTGAACTTTTCCAAATGCAATCCCATGACCTGGGAGGCAGACTCGTACCCTAGGAGGAGGCTTCCTGTTCATACAGTCGCTAAAAACGACAGGTTCCCACAAGTAACTGAGCCTACCTGAGTGGGCCCCTCACTGATCCTGGACCTCAGTTTCCTCCATTTTAACCCAAGCAGGCTAGAAGAAATTGCCTTGCATCCTACCTTTTACTCCTTTTATGTGGAAAAATAACAAATATACAAGATCAAAAAACAGACTTTTCCAATATCCTTAAGACAGAAATACATCTCTTAATAGCCACACGAGGCCAGTCAATGCATTTCGACTTTATTGAATTTGTGTGCTGTTTTAAAAAGCCTGTTTCATGAGTTCAAGAGAATGACAGTTTGGAAGTGCTACAGCTGGCCTTTGTGCCACTACAATTCACCTATAGCACAGTGAGGACCAGTGTGAGCTATTAACTTGTCTGGGAGCCATGGGGCACCAGGAAGGGCATCGCTGCCTCTCCCTCGTGGGGCCTCCCAGCCTGCTTAGCACTCACCTTCCTTTGGCCTGGAGTAGTACTTCCCGAAGGCATGGTCTTTGTCAATATTGGGATACAGATACTTCAGGGGATTCTCTGGTATATTCTCAGCAGCCATGACTTTGTAATTGCGAATAATATCTGGGAAAGTAACAGCTGAAAGTTCTTTCTTCGTGTAGGGCTCAACAGCATGGAAGTCGGGTTCTACAAGGAGGAAACCAATGAAGTCCAGTGAGTACCAGGCACCCCAGAGAGCACTAAAGTACCACAGACACAGCCCAGGGGGAATCAGAGAGCCTATGGGTGCCGTCCACTCAGGAGTCAGGAGCCCCTGTACTTTTAAAGGCATCACACTCCTGCTTTAAAAGGAGGGAAAACAAACACTGTCTTCACTGTTTACTAACAACTTCCTTGGTGATAGCCACATTCCTTCAGGCTCTAATTCTAGCCCAAGATAGGTACCTAATCAATCTCAATCAATCTCTCTCTCTCTCTCTCTCTCTCTCTCTCTCTCTCTCTCTCTCTCTCTCTCTCACTCACACACACACACACACAGACTCGCACCCACACAGATACACACACACACACAAACTCTCACACACGCACAGATACACACAGACACAGACACACACACATACTCTCACTCGCACACACACACACACACAGACAAACATACATAGATACATACACACTCACACACACAGACATACACACACACACACACACACACACACACGTCATCAGGCTCAGGCTACAGATCAAGTCATTGAAGATGCTTGCTTTCTGCTTTTCCTTTCAGATATAAAATCCCTATTTTATTAAAACAAGCAATTCTTGAAATAAAACCAAGATGCTATGTGCTGCTTCTTCCCTCTAGCCCTCCAGGAAATATGCTGTGCTTCAGTTCTCTTCTGTTTGGAGCCCAGAACCCCAGCTCTGGCTATGCACCAATCCTCTGAGCTTAACCTGACCATCTCCTCTCCTGTCCTCTCCTCTCCTCTCCTCTCCTCTCTTCTCCTCTCCTCCAGCCTAAATCCCTGTAGCTGGTGCTGCCCTGTATAAGCTTTCCTGGCCGCTAAGTGCCTTCCTCTGTGATCAGTTTCTCAGCCCCGTATCTCAGTGGGCTTGAGACATAAACTACCAGGAAAAAAAAGAAACAAGGCCGACCTCAGCACCCACCTGCTACTAGGCCCTGATTCCAGGCTTCCTATTTCACTGGAACAAAGATCAGTAGAATCACAAGACTATCCTGAATCTATCTGAAGAAAACAGAAAGTCCTAGGACACCCAGCTTTCCCTACGGTTCTCCACGTAAGCCTTTAGCAACTATTAGTTCCCCATCTGTTCTGTTCAACCTGCTGTAGGATACCATGGTTTGGAGTGTTTTAGCCATTTGGCTAAATAGAAATCTAATAAGCGGCAGAGATGATGGTACAGCTCCTCTCCTCTCCGCGAAGGTGGGTGGAGCTGCACCTCACCCTAGCAGAGTCTGCTAACAGCATGTGGAGGAGTCTGCAGGGACGCATCTCACAAAGCCTGACCTCACATGGGCACTTTATTCCAGAATGAGCTGAGTCTGAAGTCGTACACTGTGGGAAATGTGGTCTTTCCCAACAACTGGGAGGAGATAGGACTGATTCACATCCTTGATCTGCAGGCAATCACCCCGAGAGAAAGGAAAAACTTGGCCTTGGTTTGAAATGCATCATTTCCACAACACATTTCCGGGCAGCATATCACCAGTGTTCACACTGCTTCAGGTCTCTATGGAGAGCTAGCTAGTGCAATTATAGGATATGCTATTTCCGTTCCAAAGCTATTCAAACGGGCTGATCCTCAGCAGTAGATTAGGGACATGTGTGGCAGGCCAGCATGTGTGAGACACTTCACTCACCACCTCCATTTTGGGACCGTTCCACCCATGTGAATGTGATGGCCCCTTCCCGGGAGCTCTCACTGAACCTAAGCAGGAACGTCCCGGGCTGCTGGTCCTTGAGCAGAGCACGTTCTCGCTCCTTGCTGATAAAGCCCATGATGCACCTGGATATAAAGAGATTAATGGAGACACTCTGCGTTTCATTCATCAACTTAATTTTCAATTTTACAGTTTAAGAAAACTTCTCCTACCTGACAAGAGAACATATTATAAAAACATATACTTTCAAAATGTCTAACTGGCACTTCAAAGAAGCGTCTCACTTATAGAGCCACGTGCTAAGTAAGAATCAAGATGAACACAGCCTGGGAATGTTGCTCGGTAAACAGGCAATGAGTCTTATGCTGTTACTTGCTGACTTTAAACGCCATGAAAATGTCTGCAAATACATCTTGAACTGGAGATGCAGTCTCAAATAACAGATTTTCAAACACATCTGATCAACTGACAGGTACCATTTGATATCAGTTGATCCTGGGAATGAATGAGCAAAACACTTTCTCTTTATTTCTCTTTCTTTCCTTCCATCCTCCTTCCTTTCTTCCTGTCTTTATTTTAACAAAAAAAGACTGAGTATCACTGTCAGCCTTGGCTGCCTGGAACTTGCTACGCTGTGAGCAGAGGTGAGCCTCCTCTGCCTCGGCCTTCTGCTGCAGTTAAAGGTCTGCACCACCCCACCTGCGGTTTCTGATTCTTTCCTAGGGCTCTACAGAAAAGACTGACAATTTTTGTGGGGATGAATAAATAAATTAATGGTACTAAGAGGTTTTTGTTTTTAACTTAACATATATATATATATATATATATATATATATATATATCCTAAGACATGCTTAATCTCCCGAGGGTGTCCTTTCACGGAGCCTTATGCCACGTATGCATGCATTTTTTAAGCAAGACAAGCCCTGCCAAAGCTGAAGACCAGCTCGCACTGTACCCAGCCTTAAGAGCCCTCCGTGACCCTTACCCATCATTCCAGAGGCAAAGCAGGTGCTTCTTAATGAGTTCTAGGATGGTGTCAATCCAAGGCCAGAAGGAGAAATTCTTATCGTTAATATTTTCCTGGAAGTATACAGGTGCACCATTGGTTAAGCAAAGCACCGCTTTGCCCTGCCCTTCCTAAGAGACCCCAGGTCAGGCCAGAGTGGCAGTCATTCCTGAGTGGGGATGCCTGGACCCCCTTGCCTCTGACTTGCTAGAGCTTTTCCCTCCTTGGCTCCCTTCCCAAGAGCAGCACCCAGCAAAGATGATTTCCCAGATGACTGGGAAACAGGAGTGTCCTCACTGTAGCAGAGCCCAGCATGAGCTGCTGACCCCAGCTGGTGACTCCTGCAGGGTATGGCCTTCCTGTGCAAGTGCCCTCAGCTGGAGCAGCTCTGCACGGCTCCATTTCTCACGGCCTTAGCCAAAGCCCTGGTGATTAAGAAGCTGGTGTGAGGAATGTGGAAGAATGTTATCACTCAGGCAGGTGCTTCCTGCCTGGCTCTGCTTGCAGACCAACCTCCTGCCCTGTAGGAAAGCAAACTGCGTGGGGGTGTGGGGGCGTGGGGCAGATGAACATTCCAGAGTAAGCAAACAGTGAAGTACCACAGTGAGAAACAGAGAGCTCCCAGAACGGGAAGAACTCAGACTCAGGGTGTAAAACCCAGAGAATACCCACCTTACAGAACCTTGTCCATGGAATAAGACCATCAGGGCCAGCATTAGGGCCTAAAAACAAAACAAAAACAAGCAAACAATAAGAGCCTTTTTACCAAACAGAAATTGATCTGCTGCTCTAGTTGGACTGCGATCTCTTGTATCTGCTGCAGTGGGGGACTACATCGTAGGCCTATGACCACATCATACTGTCTGGCTTGCTAACTTGAAATGGAACGGCAACCGCACAGACTGAGAGGACCAGCAAGCAGTCTCAAACCTTCTCTACCCAGTCAGGCCTCAAACTCACTGCCTCCAACTCCCCCAGCCCGAGATTACAGATGTGCATCAGCGCACTGCTGTCTATTGGTCTGACCCCAGCAGCATGAAGGAAAGCATGGGGACTTATTGAGCATCTGATTATGAAAGTGCAGAGACAGCTGAAGCATCAGGCTGGCCATCTGGTGCCTCTTAGCTCCTTTTTCAGAGAGCAGACAGATCTCTATAAATCCCTCCCCAGGATGCACTCTTCCGGGCTGATCTGACTGGCGTGATCTCTGTCTCCCTGAAGGCTCTGTGAAGAAGCCCCCTTTGTCCCCACCTAGCACCATTCCCCACTGTTTCTCGAACTGCCTACGTGAAGTCCCTCCCCACAAAATGCCTCACAAACTAAATGTACAGTTCAAAAGAAGACTGAAATCACCCCCAGGGGATTTTATAAGCTTACTGTAAACTGAGGTATTTCCCTCAGCCTTCTCACAAAGTGGTTCAAGCGGATACAAACCATAAACACGATTAGCCATGTGAATTAATGCAGCCTGTGGTCTGAGCTGTGTTAAGTCCACTACTTTGTGTAAAGAAAACCACAGCTAAGCTACAACAAGCGGGGAAAAAAAAATCCTGGCATCTCATCAAATGTGGATGCCGAGCAAGGTCCTAGACCTTGGTTAATGTGCACATGTGGGTGAAGACCCTGCTGAGGGGCACCCAGTTAAGGAAGTCCCACTTCATCCGTGGGCAGCCTGCTACACAGAGAGCAAACCTGGACAACAGTGTCGATGGAATTTTAAAGACATGGTTCAGATACTCCGGCTCACTGGAAGGTCTGTGAGGCCTTGATGGTAGAAGGCCAGTAAGTCTTCTGACATTAGCCACTCAGATAGAACTATCTGCCACGCTCCAGACCGCCTGATCAGACAAAACCATGGCTCTGCCTCCTGCAACAAGGGCACAGGTGGCCCAAGACCCCGGGGTTTTAAGTCTAGAACTTTAATATGTAAGGGCCTTTCCTCTACTTCTAAGGATAGTTAAGAGCTCAGCTTGCTCACTGATATCTTAGTTCAGACTCATAATCTAAAACTTTCCCCTTAAGGTCCTGGCTCATATGTGTGTAAGAAAGGGAGAGTCATTGTTTCTTTCAGGACTCAAAGCCTTGATCTCACTTGGCTACAATTGACTGTAGCTAAAAACCAACTGATTTTAACACTCTTCTACCTCTAAGAAACAGAATAAAGAACTGAGGGGAAGGCCAACTCGTGGGTGCATGTCCATCATACCCAGAAGCTTCTCCCCCAGCATGCTCAGCTGGTCTGCGTTGAGACCTCTCTTGGTGACTGACGAAAACTGCCAACTCAGCACCTCTGAGAGCTGGGACCACCACGCACACGGTGGGTTCAGGAAGAAGGAGAGATTCTGGAAAGAAAACACCCAGAAGCTGGGGTTACAGAGGAGCCACCTGCCACAGGTAAAGCTCAGACACAGCCTGCCCCAGAGCTCAGTGCTGGCTTATGTGACGCACAGGCAGTCCCTGCTGCCGACTAGAATCCTCAGAATTAGCAGATTCACGCTTGTTAATCTATTTATTCACTACGATTTTCTTATAACTCCAAAATCAATACTTGAGGCAAGTCTGTGGGCACAGATTGATGTTCCTGGCTAAGATAGAATGAAACAACATCCTGGCTTTTTGTCGTAGCTCACAATTGGCCCCTCTGGTTTTCACATTTTTGTGATTTTGTTGGTGACTGAACTGTTTAAAATGGTGCTAGGCACACGAAAGCTGCGGGGGACATTATGGAGAGAGTATGTTAGATAACGTCCCTCAGGCATGAGTTAGAGTGTGACAAGTCAAGATAGACTAGATAAGGTGCCTCTAAGAAGAAGCATCCTCCCATTACCTATAGGTGGGCTGCCAAGAACGCTGGGACTGGAAGCTCACAGAAGCTGAGCTCTACATTTCCCCCTGGGAGCAATGATTCTGTATTTGATTAACCAGAGCTCCTGACTACTTGAACACAGTATTTCCTAATGAGAGTCAACTGGCCAGTCTGCAGTGTGTTCCTGCTGTAAGAAAATGCGTACCCATTTAACAAACGCATACATCTTAAAACAAGTAATACTCCCTCTACAACCAAAGGAATACAGCCATTGACTGCCTGAGTTCGCCCACACAGAAAGGAAAATCACTGTTCCCATGCCCGGCACATATATGTGACTATTTTATTGTCACACAAGGTCCTCAGTGGTGCCATGGAGCTTGGCACTGTTCTCCCCGACACCTGGTAATGGAAGCAGCCAGCAGCAGCAGCCTTGTACTGAATCACGTGTTTTCCATACCCTGGGCTCTGTCACCAGCATGTTGTACCACAGGATAGAAGCCCAGCCACTGGGGAGCTGGCTGACATTGGAGATCACCACGACGGGAAGAGAGGTGGTCTGAAAGTGAACAAAGACCTTGAAATCACTTTACTCTCCCTTCGAATAGCTAAACACTCAGCAGTGGCTGGCACGGATCCTAACATTTCTTTTGCAAAATTTTAAGGTTAATTCAAGCCTCCAGCTTCCTACATCATTAACGTCAACATAGTATTAGCTGGAAAAGATCACTCTGGGGACACGAGAGATGGTTCAGTAGTTAAGGGCACTTGCCTGCTCTTCCAGGGGGCCCAAGTTTGATTCCTAACACTCACATGGTGGCTTACAGATGTCTGTAACTTGGGTCCCAGGGGATCTGATACCCTCTTCTGGCCTCTGCAGGCCCCACACATACTTGTGGTGTACAGACATATATGCAGCTAAAACATCCTTAAACACAAAATTTTAAAAGCAGTAATTTTTAAAGGGGTCGCCATTTTTAACAATTAGGTAAGTAACTCTGAAATAAAAACTGAAAGATGAACCTGTGTGGAAGTAAAGACAAAATGTATTCTCCCTTAGGAAACTGTCATCTTACCTCAAGGTCAATCACCAAGCCTGGCTGGCACAACTGGGTTTCAAAGCTAAGAGAGTGAAGTTCTTCGGTGACAATGAGAGGACCCTTCCAAAAGGAAAAGAAAGCAGCTCTCAAAACCAAAAAAGGTTGTAGAGATCCTAAAATCAGCTGTGAGGCAGAACTCGGACTTCAGCACTCGATACCCCAGAATTTTACTATTCCAAGTTTCTTGGCGTTCTCTCAAAGATGGTTGTAAATCATGATGAGGATTATGTATTCAGAGACAGAAACGCCAGTGGGAAGGTGGCAACTACAAGTGGCTTTATCCACAAGCTATGGCCCCCTGACCTCCAGCCATCTGCCTGCTCCCACAGACCTCACACCTCACAGGGGGAGTGGAGGTGAGGGTGGGTATTACAAGTCAGAGCCTCTCCTGGAAGTGCTAACTGACCCACATGTGCTTGGTCATAAGTGCTTTGGTTTGGTAGAAAGGGACAGTTTTGAAGTGACTTCATACACATCCCTTTTGTGTCACACCATCTTGGAACTATAGAGACAGCTACTAGACCTAGAAGGTGACAAAGACAGCTAAGGAGCAAAACTCATCCGACAGTGTGTGTGTGTGCTGCACAGGCCAGCATTTGTGACGGAGCTGCAGTGACCTCCACTGGTCGTGATATGGAATGACAGTCAATGATACAGTGCTCCAAGGACAATTTCAAAGCAGCCCAGGCCCAGGCTATCCCTCTCATTCCCTTCTTTTCTCCCCCACCCTCTCTCTGAGAAAGGGTTTCTCTGGGTAACAGCCCTGGCTGTCCTGGAACTCTGTAGGCCAGGCTGGTCTCCAACTCAGGGAGTCGCCTGCCTCTGCCTTCCGACTGCTGGGATTAAAGGCCTGCACTACCACGCCCAACCATTTCTCATTTTCTTTCAATCATCATGAACATAGCTTCTAAGGCCCAGGATGTAAAAAGGGATCTATGACAAGGCAACGTCACAGTGTAGGAGACGCAGTGGCAGGGAACCCTCTGCAATACTAGATCTTCAGAACAAGTCACTGCGCTGGCTAACTTTATGTCACCTTGACACAAGCAAGAGTTATCCAAGAAGACGGTGCCTCGATTCAGGAAACGCCCCTACAAGGTTCAGCTATATGGTATTTTCTTAATTAGTGATTGATAGAGGAGGGCCCGGCCCATTGTGGATGGTGGTGCCATCCCTAGACTGGGTGCTATAAGAAAGCAGGCTGAGCAAACTTTAGGAAGCAAGCCAGTAAGCAGCACCCCTCCATGGCCTCTGCCTCAGCTCCTGGGTAGTGAAAATCCTGACATTTTGGTTTCTCTAAAAAACCACAGAAATATTATGAGTATTTTTTTGTTTTAATCCCAGGTGTGGGGATATGGGGCTGCTTGGGACTGTCCTCAGCAGCTGACTGGTTTGCCTTCATGCATTAGCAGAAGCACGACTTTGCCAGCTAGAGTTTCTGTGATCGTGTGACATTTGGAATTCTGGGACATTTTCAAAGGATATACAAATGCTAGGGCCCTGAGGGTGCCCCTAATCAGTAGGAAGTAGTCTAACAATAACATCACTCCCTTTCCAACCCTGACTTTATTCTGGGATCTTTTCTTTTCTCTCTATCCCTCTTTTCCTCTCTTATCTAGTATTAGGGGGCTGAAAGGGTGGGGTAAAAAAGGGTGGAAGAAAAAAAGAACCCAAAAATTAGCAAACACCAGATACCCTCCTACATCTATGTTCCTCCCTGCTTGAGTTCCTGTCCTGACTTCCTTCAGAGATGGGGAAGTTAAACCAAATAAACCCTTTCACCCCAGTCTGCTTCTGTTCAAAGTTCCCTTGCAGCAGTAATAACCCTAACCAAGACCTCGAACCCTAACCTTCAGCCTCTCCAGCTTTTCTGTGCACTGTGAGCTAAACCATGCTAACTCTGGGTCTTCATTTCTTCACCCAGGTGAACAATGTGAAAGCTCGCTAGGCCCCATCTGGTTGGATGTGAGGTCAATGAGACTGTGGGTTACACTGCCTTTCCAACAGCAAGCACACGGGAGAGTGTTTGTACCATCCCCACAGACACCCTGAGTGCCCTTCATGCCAGGGCCCAGGACTCTGGGATGCATCCTCTTGGAGCAGATCTATTCGGTTAGGACCTGCTCGCCACCCACAGATGCGTACCTCATTGGTTCTGTTCCCAGCATTTTTCTGTTCCTTCAGTTGCTGTAAAAGAAGAACCCAAATGGCAAGTTAATCATCAGAGTTGATATGTTTATTCACAGGTCAGTCCTCAGTCAGAACTAGAAAGAAAGGTGTGACAGTCTCCTCAGAACAAGAGGGAAAGTGCCTTTTCCCAAAGCCTGCTGGGGTGTGGGTGCTCTAAGAGAGGTGATGCCCAGAACCAAGGCCCGTTCCTTCTGCACGCAATGGTACTCCAGGCACCTTCAGCAGCCATTTCAAGTCCCCAAGCCCATGGAACAGCTTCTTACTGGTCTCTGCAATCTTCCAGACCAGGCTCAGCAACCAGGCTGACCTAGTCTCCCAGTTCGGTTTCAATCTTTGAACTTTAAAGGGCCAGTCTGGGCACTTAACAGACTTCCAAGCCGGATGGAGGCTCTCACCTCACGTGTAGCTCCCAAGCTGTGAAGTCTGTAGTTCACAAGCTGGTACCCAGCGAAAAGGTACCATTAACCTCCCTTCAGGCTCAGCCCCCTCTTGGAGACCGGTGGAGAGTAGCACCCTTCTACCCAGTGGAATGAGGCCCCCCCCCTCTCTCTCTTTTAAATTAATTAATTTATTTACTGTATGTGAGTACACTGTAGCTGTCTTCAGACACACCAGAAAAGGGCATCCGACCCCATTACAGATGGTTGTGAGCCACCATGAGGTTGCTGGGAATTGAACTCAGGACCTCTGGAAGAGCAGACAGTGCTCTTAACTGCTGAGCCATCTCTCCAGCCCCCAACTCCCTTTCTTATTTGAGGCCTCCTTCTCTTGCAACATTGGTAGTCAGGCAGGAGAGGTGAAAACTGAACTTGGGAACGGTTTCCTTAGAATGCTGCTGGAACCATAGAGGCTGCTCACAAAGGAGGAGACAAGTGCTCATATGATTTATGTACATGTGAGATCATAAAGCACTTTACTGAGATTGGCACAGCCCCTGTCAAAGCAAGCAAGGAGACTCAAGACGGCAAACTGTTCTACCTACCAGGTGTCGGAACTCAGCTGCCAAACTTCCGTTGGTGGATTCTTCCATGTTCATCACTTTTGTGTGAGTACCCAAGATGTTGAACTTCCGGAATCTATACAATGCAAGACATAAATCCTTAAAATGCTTCGAACTACTAGACAAACAAGACAGCAAAGTATGGTGCAAATGCTACACCTACCCTTTCACTGTGTTTTTCTCGTTCACATCTCTGTAAAAAGATATATGTAAATTTGAAATTAGATTTAGTAGACACAATAGATGCATATGATTACATAGACATATAAATAACAGAGGAAACGAATATACCGGCTGCGGGTGGTACTATAGTTAATTCCTAGCTCACTGCCTCTCGTGCTTTACTCAGTAAATGTTTCCTTCCTTTAAAACAGGGAGAGGAAAGGGAAGGCAGGAGAGAAGAGGGGCGAGGAATGAAGAAACAGATCTATGAGCAGGGGCACTGGCACACGCCTGAATCTCAACACACATAAGACAGAGGCAGAGGACCATGGGTTCCAGGCCAGCATGTGCTGCAGAGCAAGACTGGTCTCTACATCACATATGTATAAAATATACATATAACATATGTATAAGACAATAGCAGATCGCCTATGCTTGTGGCCCCTGTCCTCTCGTCCACTTCCCACCCACACAAGTGAGATCAAGCAACACTGGATGTCTCGGGTGCTAAGCCACCTGCCTGACATTTCTCTCTCATTCAGCCTGCTGCTGGCTCTACACTATGGGGACCTGTGGGGTGTAAATGGTTAACAGGTTTAAGGAGCTCAGTGAACTATATACATCCCCTGTCTCAGCACTTAGTGACCCACAGACAGCAATGCTCTGCTGCCCCAGAAATGAGAGGATATCACAAAGCAGTGAGTTTTCTCTCATTCCTTATTGTCTGGAGTGACTTGGAGAAAATAACATGATAGTGTTCCCATTCTTTGTTCTTCAGTGCCGGCCACTACACGTAAGTGAATGCAGCAGGCTCTACTGTGCCTCACACCCACCCCATCACACCCCCTCATGCCTGCCCCAGATGTCTCTCACCTCATTCCAGGAACAGCCTCCCCCTGACTACGATACACAAGCCTGCATCTTTGTGCGAGTTGCACTAAGGGCCCTTCTCTGGGCCTGGCCTAGGAGATGCCATGTGGGAAGCCCAACTGCTTTATGACTTGATGAAAGCAATCTCCTTTCCTCTGTTCTTTTGTTTATTCTAGTCTAGAGAGTCCATGCTCTAGGCAAATCCTCAGAAAGGAGCCAGTAATGGAAGTCTGATAGAACGGCTTGTGTTGGCTCTTGGTAGCCCATTAGGTGCCTCTCCTCACAGGCCATGGCCTCAGGACCTACAGTACAGCCCTAGTCCTGGAAAGAATTTCCATTCTGCTTATTTGATTGGTTAACAGAACCAGCTTTTTAAATAGCATCTTAGATAAGATTAAAGAAATCTTACTTGTCAAATGAGACTTTCACTTTCAAGTTATAGTTCAGTTCTTGCAATTTCACCAACAGTCTGGAAAGAAAAATAATAGTCATTACCTTAACAAAAGCTGTTGACCAAAATGTGTTTATTATGCAAATTCCCCAACTGTGAACTTTTATATAAACCACTCTCCCCACTTTTAGATTATGGTTATTAAAATGAACTGACAAGTTTATATAGCTTTTTGGCTTTTCTTTTGTATATTTGTAGAGTCAGTTCCTAGCTGGCAATGCTAGGAAAAATCCTAACACTAAACTCTAACAGACACAGCACTGACTTTCTATTGTAATAAGACATTAGTAAAAACAGCTGCTTTTTTATATAACCGTCGACACTGCTTTAATCAAAATTCCCACTTCTCATCAATACTATATGGGCAAAAAAAGTGAATGTCACTCTTTAAAAAACTTATAATTTCCTGTGCTGGTGGGAGAAAAGATAAAGCACCACCAAGAAATTAAATTACAACCAGTACCCATAATCAGAAAACAGCAGGATGGCTCCAGGGAGGTAGAAAGAGAGTGGACCAGGACTCCATTTGCCTCTGCTCTGAAAGCTAGAGACCTGGGGAGGAGCTTGGGGCCTCTGGTGAGGAGCAGGTGAGGGCATGGCTTTCCTCTTTCCTGTCCATTATGAATTCCAGACTCCACTAGTGTTTTTGTAAGCTGTAGGGCTGCCTGGCAGAGAAGCAGCATCTATGTACCCACAGCAGCACCCCACAGAGGGCAAGCCCAGCCCTTCCAGGCCCCTCATCTCCTGAGCAGTAATTCCCGGATGCAGCCACTGCCTAGAACCCAGCAAAGCATCCACAGAGCATCCCTGCCACTGTAGCAAGGACAAAAGCAGACTGTGTACAAATGTCATCCTAGTTTTAACAACTGAAATGCTGTACATGCCATATATTTATGTACACACATCTAAGTGTGAAACACACACATGTGGACAAAATCATGGGAGGATAGATATGGGTGATTCACTGCCGTTGTCTGCAGATATTTAGATCAAGAACATTGGTACACCCTGGTGAGAGGTATGAATTCACTCAGCAGAAACATTCATACACCACAGTCTACACTCACACACTTCTTCAGTGTCTGTCTGCCTAGGATTCATATGAGCCAGTGCACATCTGGGTTAGGCTGCTTGGGACTCTGTCTAAAAACATTCCTGAAATTCCAAGAGAAGGCACTCTGGTCAGCTCCAGTATGGCAAACATGGCCCTGGTAGGCTTTGCCCTTCTCCTCAGTTCACTCTGCCTTGCAAAAAACCCATTACATTACACTGCTAAAGCTAACCTCCAAGGTCTGTTCCCCTATTTGGTCACTTCCTCCTCCTGAGGCTAACCACCAAGGTCCAGCTATCTAAGTGCTGAAGTCAAGTCCAGCAATTAAAAGCCCCTTTGGATCACCTAATTAACATGCCCAATTAAAAATAAACACCTCATCCTAACATGGGATTCCCCCTTTACCTTTATAAACGGCCATTTTTCTATGGGCCCCCCTCTATCCAGAAAACAGTTCTTTGTCCTAATACAGGACAAATAGCCCCTCCCCCTCGCCTTTCCTCCCCTTTCCCCCCTCCCTTATCCCCCCCCCCATCCTTCTTTCCTCTATAGCCTGTCTTTGTCCCTTATCCCTGTCCTCTGTTCCTTTGTGCTGAGAACTTGGCCACGGGATTCTTGATCTAACGTTGAGGTTCCCTACACTAATATCCTTTTACTATAAAAATGTACTACGAGAAAAAAACAGGCACATGTGTATATATGCAACTATATTACTTATACTTCTATTTTGAGCATAGACCCTGGCTATTCAAAGTAAGATTTCATATTAAAACGACTACTCAAAAATTGTTTTCTCTAGATCCCTCCATAGAAGCATTTTATAAAAGGAAATTAAAGAGCTAGGTGTATTCCAGCACTTGGAAAGCTGAGGTAGGAGTATTATAAACTTGAAGCAAGCCGGGGAGGTGGGGGGATAAAGGTGCCATTTCTGGGACAGGCAGTATAGGGAGTTGTATGTCAATTACCTCAGCTTCACAGTGAACTGTACCCCAGTCTTCAAGACCAGGGGCCTCTGAGGGTGAGTTGGCATGCACGGCTGTCGTTCCACCACAAAGGAGCTGTCGACGTTCCAGAAATATAGATAAATTAGTGATTTTACTACAGTTATTACAGTGAAAAATAATTAATAACTTTTCCCTAAAGAGACAGTAGATGGGAAACTTGAAAGACTGAAACCACTTGAGCATTGGAGCCTATGGGTCAGTGTGGAAGGGAGGCCTAACATGTAGCTGAGGAACTGACGTGGTTACCAGGAAATGAAGGACCAGACCAAAATCCTGCTGTGCGTTTCAGAGCCTAGGGGAAGGACCGAGAAAGGCTGGTGGGAGGCAGGATATGACAGGTGAGCCTGGTGCAGGCTGAGACCACAGGACAGGGAGAGGAGAACAGACATCTGACATCACACTTGCTGGGCCTGGCACACACACGCTAAGGGGCAGAAAGAGTACAAAGGACTATACCGTTCCTAGGAAGCCAAAAGAAGGAAGAGGCATGGGCATGAAAGAGGGGTGCACAGAATCAAGTGCCCTTAAAACCCGGTAAGCCCGTCCTCTTGGGAACTGGTTCTAATGCTTTGAATTGATTTGGTTCTCTAATCAGGAATCTACACATCCAGACACTGAAAGTCCTTGTTCCTAATTGGTCTTTGATCGATCAGTATAATGCCAGCAGCCAATGGCTGGGCAAAGGGAGACATGGTGGGACTTGCACAGGGAAAGGCTGCAGCAGGGAGGGGAAACAGAACCGCCATGAGAGAGTTGGATCAGATGTAGAGCTACAGAGGGAAGATCGTCTGAAATGCAGGAGGAAAGGGAAAACAGCCCCCGGAAGGGCTGCCCAGAAGCATTTTGGGCCAATGAGCCTCACTGAAGGTTAACAGGGCAGTGAAGTTAAAGGTAGATTTAGAAGGTATAGCCGTGGGAGATTAGAACTGCCCAGCCCTTGTGTAGCCAAGGCATTTCAAAAATAAGCTAAGTGTATGTGTGTGGGTGTGTGGGTGTGTGTGTGTGTGTGTGTGTGTGTGCGCGCGCGCGCACATGCGTGAGTGTGTCTGGGTGTGTGTGTGTGTGTGTGTGTGTGTGTGTGTGTGCCTGTGCACATGGGTGAGTGTGTCTGGGTGTCTGTGTGTGTGTGTGTGTATGTGTGCACATGCGTGAGTGTGTCTGGGTGTCTGTGTGTGTGTGCGCACATGTGTGAGTGTGTCTGGGTGTGTGTGTGTGTGCATGTGCACATGTGTGAGTGTGTCTGGGAGTGTGTGTGTGCATGTGCACATGGGTGAGTGTGTCTGAGTGTCTGTGTGTGTGTACACATGTGTGAGTGTGTGTGTGTGCACATGCGTGAGTGTGTCTCTGTGTGTGTGTGTGTGTGTGTGTGTGCCTGTGCACATACGTGCGGCTGGAAGCACATGACCCACTGCCGAGAGCCAAAGCAGAGTAGCCAAAGTCCACATTACACATCAAACCCTTCGGAACTGTCCACATGACCGGAGATGGTCTTCTGGGCAGTCGGTCTGCCTGGCCTTACCTCTGAATGAGCTGCTGGAAGAGGACGAAGGTGCGATCGGATAACACCTGCTTGTTTTTTGTAATAGGGTCCTGCTCATAGGTGAATTTCTGTTCCAACTCCTCTAGCTTTTTAAGCTGCTGACGGACCTGCTGCAGGCTCTCTGCAACAATGGTGAACCTGGGGAGGGACAGACAGACGTGAGGTTTTCGTGAGCACTAGCCAGTCAGCAGGCCGCTTCTGCGTCTTCACCACATGAATTGCTTGCTGGAAAGAATTCCTCCCCGTTTTCCTAAAGTACCCCCTTCACTCTCAGCCAGTGCGAAGCTCTTGAGGAGAAAGCCCCAAAATTCAATCTCTTTTGGGTGTCCAAGTCCCAGAAAAGTGTTTACCATTCAGCCAACATTCGCAGGTTATTTAGTGGATAGATGACTGAATGGATGTACCATAAGAAACTATTAATTCATTTAATCCTGGGATTTTCTTTCTTTCTTTTCTTTTTTCTTTTTGGACGCAGGGTTTTTCTGTGTAGCCTTGGTTGTCCTGGAACTTGCGCTGTAGACCTGGTCTGGGATTAAAGGCATGTGCCACCACTGTCTGGATAGCCATTTTGCTTTTAATAAGGATCAGGTCTCAAGTTGGTCAGTGGGCTCAGTAACTACTATTCATTTGGGTTTTTGTATGGTCAAAATCAGGCAATCGAGCAGATGTGGCTGAATTTGGCAACAGCCACTTGTATCACTGTTCTTTCTAAATGCTCTCGGGCAAGAAGCTGGACATGTCAGGGTCTCCAATGCAGTGCTGTCAGGGCCGTTTGACCACCAGCCTAAAGGCACTCAATGAGTGTCTGTGGTCTGCATGAGCTGCTAATATTCACTCTGGGAAAATCTTACCAGCTTTGCAGCTGATCCAGGCAGGCATTGGGCGGTCCCCCAATGCAGGCACTCTGCTGTCTTCGCTTCCACTCCACAAGCTCATCATTAATCAGAGTGTTCTGAGTGAGCTCGATGGAGTTCAGCAGCTCTCTGATTTTGTGAATTATCTCCTGAAGGAGAGGAAGAACAGGGAGGGATAAATTCATGTGTAATGACTGAACGTCGCGGGTTCTGTTTTGTGTTTTTAAGCGCTCGCTCAAGCCAAGCCAGGTTCCTGAGAGTCACAGAGATGTCCTGTGCTCTCCGTCCCCCCACAGAGTAAACTGTAATTAAAGCTCATTACGTAGGCTCCAAGACTGGGAAGCGGTCGCTACCTTTCTCTTGTTGTCGAGCATTAAGAACATCTTATGCAACAGCAGCTGTTCCTGTTTCTGGTCACTCTTCGCCACACCGTTGGCTTCACTTTCTGTGAATGAAGGAACAGGGAGTGCGTCTGAATGTGCAAAGAGGATAAACGCCAGCTAAAACCAAGATTCACACAAACTCGGGTAAACCACGATAAAAACTCGAAGTGTGACTGGTGTCCGAGTTAAACTTGACAGAACCAAGGCTCACTGGGAGACAGGTTCCTGGCCTGCCTGTGAGGTTACCTTGGTTACAGTGACTAACGTGGGAAAGCTGACCTTGGCTGAGGGCATGGCCAGTCTCTGGGCAGGGATCCTGGACTACACACTGGAAAGAGGGAGCTTAACAATAGTGCGTGCATTTGTGTCTCTCTGCTTCCCTTGTGGGGATGAGGTGTGAGCGGCTGCTCCAAGCTGACTGACTACTCCACAGTGAGGAACTGTACCTGGACCTGCAGCTAAAACTACAGGCTAAGCTGCTTTTGTTAGAGTATTTCCTCACAGAGTTTACCGATGTGTATCCTAGGTATGAAAACATCCACACTTAAAACAAGTGCCGGTTCTCACCAGCACACGTAAAGTGACAATAAGTGTACTATTTAAGTCACTGTCCAAGTTTTGATTAAATGAGCACACGTGCAAAGCAACGTATGAGTGTGTACAGAGCCTGTCTATGGCCTTCAGGGAGGAGACACACCAGGAAGGAGTGGCTGAGGCTTTCTCCTCACACATCTCCTCCAAGTTACACTAACAACCTCTCCCCACTGACCAAGTGATTACTCGGGCATGGGGTTCTGTACATGGCCTTTTGGAATCATTTTAGTTTCACCTATCATTAAAAACAAGTGGCAACAATAAAACACAGTGTTGCAACCACATTGGAGAAACACTGCCCTCCCACAGTGCTCATGGATGTTAGGACCTAGAAATTCCAACTGTGGACCATTTTGTCTTTCCCAACAAATACTTCGTTCTCCCTTGAAGACATCTGCCAATGAATGGAAACAATTTTGATTGTCACTACTAGAGGTTGGAGGGTAGAGCCTCTGGTAACTCAGTCACAGATGCTGCCTAACACAGCACAGGGCACCGGACTGTGCTGCAAAGGAAAATGTCTGGTCCAAACCATCGTCAGAGCTGACCGATTAAAACATACTGGCCTAGGTCATCAAGAGGTCCAAAGCAGTCAATTGATCTGAAAGCATCAGGTATTTACTAACATAGACGGGGGGGGGGATGCAACCAATGGGAACTGTTGGGGTTCTTACCTCTGTTCTGAGAGGTTTTGCATTTAAAGTCATATTCATCTTGTAAGTCTTCTAGGGTCTTGATTTCATGCTCTATGCACTGCAGATAAAGACAGAAATAAGTTTCCTAACGCCCTGAAAGATGGGGCATCCTTATGAAACTCCAATCTTTTACACAAAAGATTATAATAATAAAAACGTAAGAACATTTTTCAGAGAGTAGATCAAACCTGTGGCTTCCAGCTAAGAGCATGATGTGAGGAGAGGTTAGCCCTAGTGCATCCTTTACTGAGGGAACCATCAAGATGCGAGCAGAAACAGAAACCAGAAAAGGGTTTTAGCATGAGGAATTTATCTGCGGCTGAATGATATATACTGAAATGCCTGGAAGGCTTATTGGTACATGTTATGGCATGCGTCCTGCCCCTCTGGCACCCTGAATTTACCCTGGCACCTCTCTTCAGTCGTAATGCCTTAGTTATTTTTGGAGAAACTGTAAATACACGTTGGCACCAGCAAGTCTGGTCAGTAGCCTTGGACAGTAAACGCGGTTAGGACTGAGAACCATCGTAAAGACTAGAGCGCCACATGACCTGGTAGACACCCACACCCATACAGCGTCCCCTTCAACCCAGAGCCGGGGTTTTATCTACCACTATGTTCACCCAGTACCAGTGCCAAGTTTGCCACAAGCCTGATGATCAGGAACAGCCCTGGTGGGACCTACTTGCTGCTCAGGGCTTATAATATGCTGGCACATCTTAGTCCCTCTTCCTCTCCATACCCTATCCCTCTTGACCCAGTGGAGAGCAGTGGATTGAGATCTCACCACCACTCTTTTCTCAGAATCTATAGCTTGTCTATTGAAAAAGAAGACTCTGTGATGGACTGGAGACTTCCTTTGAGGTGAGGAAGAGAAACAGCACAGAGTTAAGCTGGGCAGCCCAGTCCTCACTCCTCCCAGCATCCCCATCTCGTGGAACTACAGTCACTTTGTGGGTGGGAGTGACTAAAGAAATGTATCAGTTTGTCTGGAGGTCTCAGGCCCCTCTGCTAATGAGGATGAAGCTGAACTTGGGTCTAAGCGAGCTACAGAAGTGTTTGGGTGAGAGCGACTGTGAACAGACATGAGCTTGACTGTAGACAGCTGATGATCTAGATTGATCTAGAAAGTGGCTCAGTGGGCCAGGATGGGTGCCCCCCGATAGGAGATACTGAGTCTGTCAGCACTCAAAAGATGAATGGGATATCCAGAGCTACAAGAAGGACAGATTAGTCCAACTAGCTTCAGACAAATTGCCCTGGTCAAGCTCCTCCAGTTCCAGACTGTGTAAATCAGGAATACTCATTTCAAACAGTCAAAGACTTTCTCAGAGGCTCGTATGCATCCATTCTGATGGAACGGAAATGGAGACTTGGAAGGTCACAAGTGGTTGCAGGCTGCCCACCTATGCTCCTAGCACATGCGTGTGTGTTGTGACTTCCTTGATTCTGTCTTACCACCACACCCTAAGTACCATGGTGGGAAAACATTCTCCTCTTGCCTCTGTGTTTAGACCCCAAATAAGCAGGATATTATGAATGAAAAAATGTGTTTTCTGTTTATTGTATTCCTCTACATCATAAAGATCAAAACAGTCAGGAATGATTGGGACATTTAATCTTGGTCTATCTGTTGTGATTATTTTATGGATTTTGAAGAATAGTGGGTCATTTAAATATGAACATTTGGACTTTCACTTTTAACTAACTGGGAAGAAGCTGACGCTGGCTACTGAAAACAAGTGTCTGCAGACTTGTTAGATTTAACAAGAAAGGACTATGATGAAGCTCCCTATGAACACGTCCTCCATCTACTCCAGGAATATTAACTATGCTGGGTGACTCTGAAACTGCGGCCCTGGGATGTTGCCCACTTACTCAGTAGTAAGGACACCTTCTCATTGCTACCTCTTGCACAATCATCCACAATCATTCACCACCAGAAAGCTGTTTTTCATTGTTATTAGTTAAGTACTCCAAAAGAACAGAGTTCTATAAGTTAGCCTAAGGCAGAAATGAAATTGATTATGTAGTAATTAATACTGCTGAGCAAGTCCCTTATATTTTTAATACTAAAATAATTATAATTATAAAAAGGTCATTTATCAAAATTAGAAAATTTAAAAAAAAATCAAACTGATATCACCTGGTTCAGGGTCTAAATTTTTATTTCTCTGTATACAGTGGCTACTTCCACTTATTTCTACCTCAGTGAAGCATTTCCCTAACACTGCAGAGGAAAGCTGCTGCATGAATCTGGGGTTATGAAGGGTGCTGTCCAAAGCCCCTGATCCAGGCCATGCTCCTGTTACCCAGACACGATTACACCTCTCAGCTGGGGTAGACGCAAGGGGACCCCCTCAGGCATTTGCTGCCATCAACCATCTCGAGGATTTATCTTAAGTTGCTGCAGACACCTTATTCTCATCAGAAATGTACTGAGACATATTTGCACGAAATGGCTTTTGTTCACCTTCCGAACAAAAGTCTCAGAGTAAAACAGTGCTGTAGAAGGTGGGTCATGTTTACCCTGAAGCCCCTGTAACTCCAGGGCTGATAAGTGCAGCATCCAGCTTGTTGGACAATGAGGGCAAAGTCAACCTTGACTGCATGATTCCACAAAGAAGAAAAAGCAGTTCAGGGTTTAGAAGTCAAACGGAGGTCATAAGACATGAAGTTGACCAGTTTTCTTCTGGCTCAGAACTTTAGAGTGATCTTTCTTCTCAACTACTAGTGACTGGGTTTACCCTCAGAGAAACTGAAACTTCTTCCCTTCAAGGTGATAGAAAAACAACAACAACAACAACACGACACAGCAACAACAACGACACATGTATTCTGTCAGTACTCACCATGACTTGGTCCTTCACATTTCTGACTTTACTGTCCAGCTCCTTCTGTTTATCTAACATCACGGTGTTCTGAATATTTCCCTCCTGGGCCTTTAATGGGAAACACACTGTTAGCAGCCATCGTTTTCTCTGATATACTTATTTATACTCACTTGATTACATTCCACAGTCAATTCCATACCTTGTGGCCTGCCTTCTAAGACATTGCACATCTCACTACAGATTCCCCATATGTATATTAAAAAAAACCCTCACTTCCCTAGGCCCTGGAGAATGCTGGCCAACTAATGCTAAAGCTGCCGGAGCGTGGGCAAATTCCTGTTGGCGGTTTCCATGAATTCATGTAGTTTAATGGCACCATTACTTACGGCTGGTCAAATTCTGCACTCGGATTATGTATACAGCCCAGGAACTGTTACCCTAAGACCCTGTGACCCAAAGTGTCTTCCCTACATCTGCCGCACCCTCTCCTGACACTTGGCTGGACGTGCAAACTCAAGTCCTCCCTGGGTACCATTTCAGCTTCATCCTATTGGCTCAGAGGTGCATCAAAATTCAAAAGCACTGCCGTCCAGGGCTATGGAACCCCTACCCAAACACAAAATCTATAGTAAATACAGACCTCACCCCCCACCCCCGGGCACAATCAGACCTATCAGAAATTTAGGAATCAGCACCTGTGTCTACCTTGGGCAGACCCTGGTTTGCTCACTTAGCTAGGTAAGTGTCAGAACTATTCTGGACACAGCTGTGAACAGTGAAATAAAGACTAAGATCCACCAACAGAGCGTGCTGTGCCCTCACAGTGCAGACCCTACTAGGTTTTACCTCCTATTAGGAAAGCTTGCCCAACTAAAAGATTTAAGTTGGCATGCTTTCCCCTAGTGTTTTCGGTTCTTTATTTATTACCCTTTAAGATATCCTCTATATCATCTTTTTAAACTAACAGATGAAAATGTTTAAAGACGCGCACAGTAATGATCACATGACACCTCGGTCTATCAACCACTGGGTAATGTTTTACTCAGAACAAACATATTTTCTCCTCAATCATGTATCATTTCTTCATGGCAAACCACTCCGCGTCACGTGCACAGTTTAGCACACACAGAGGCTTCTGGCTACACAGTATTTGCTACGACAGTTACTCTACTGTGAAATAAGACCGTGAAGCTGCCCCTTAGTCACATTGAGGTCTATCAAACATTTGTAACTTAATCCCTTGTTCTGAGATAGTCTCAAGCATCCCAGAGAAACCCTGACCTTACTACATACAGAGAACGGCCTCGAACTCCTGAGCCATGTGTCTCCCCATCCTCAGTCCTGAGGTTATAGATACAAACCACCTACCAAGCCGAGCTGGAAGTTTGTGCCTCTATTTAATGTAATCATGAAGCTGTCTTCGCTACATTTTGTGGGAGGCGTACAATTTCCCGGTGCTTCGCGGATGTCTACACGTATCTGAGTTTATGTCTCGGCTGTCCTGCTCCTTCTCGCCTGTCCATTAGGCCATGCTTGATTATAGACGGTGTCTAGTGTGCTCAGCGCTAGTCCCGTGCATCGCCGTAGTCTCCCAGGCATTCCTTCCTTCCTCTCATTACACACTTATTTTTCACACGGATTTCATATTCATTTGTACAGCTTTAGAAAACAGACTATGATTTTTTTACTGGGATCACATAAAAATTATTAAGCGAGAGAAAGCTCATATTTGGTGTTCTTAATTACTCTATGTTTTGTTTTGTTTGGATTTTGCATTTTTTAGAATAATTTCATACAGACAAGGCTGGGCTTCAACAGGCTATGTGACTTGGAACTCCTGACCTTCCTACTTTTAATTTATCTCTTTAATTAAAGAATTAATTTTTAATTAAAAATTTTAAAAATTCCTGTGCTTTTGGTTTTGTTTTGTTTTTTTCTTGCATAACTGCACCACCAACATGGCACCTATCACAGTGGGAATAGCAGTCATCATTACCAGCGTTTCTGGCATAATTTAGTGACATACTGTCTGTAGAACATGGTGACACGAATAAGATACCATATTTCAGTACATCTGTGAGAAATCCACCAATTCTCACCTATGAGGTCCTTTATAATCAAGAATGGGCACAGGACTTTCTAACATCTTTGAAGAGAAGCAAAGACTTTTCCTTCTCATATCCAGTAAGATGGTGGATTATACCAATGGATTCCCTAGTCACAGTCTACCTTTGTACCCTGTAATAAGTCCTACTTGGTGATGACGCAGAATTGTTATAGTGTGGCATTTAATTCTGTTCTATGCCTTTCCACTTAGGATTCTCCTGCAGATATTGCATAAGCAAATAAGCAAATCTGGTCTGTAAGTGTTTCCTGCCCTGTTTTTATCAAGCTCCACAGGAAGTTTACTTTCATTTCAGCAGGAGTTTGAGACTTCTGGCTGCTATCAGTATCAGAAGTATGTGCAAAGAATGGGCACCCTCGGTCCCATATGTCAGATTCAACATGCAATGAAAGGGCCATGCAGAATGAGCCACTTCCTTGTGTGGCTCCAAATGGAAGCCCCTGCCTATCCAATGAGACAAGGGGTATGGACGGTCATGTTACAAATGAGATACACTCCCTGACAGCTGTCTTACTGCTGTGTGCTGCTTAATGGAGTAGCCTGGGGACTGAGGTGGAACCCAGCTACCCTCCTGCTCCAATCTAGTCATGTGACTGTTATTTACTTTTTGCTTCCACTCCTCTGCCTTATTCCCATGTCCTATAAGAAATTTGCTTCTTTGGGACCACACAGGTATTCACTCAATGCCAATATCATTAAGACAACTCTGCACTTCCTATAGTGATACTAATTTTAGATGAGGTAGGTTTTTGTTGTTTTTGTTTTTACTTTCCTTTTAACAACCCAGGAACCCTGCAATCATAGAAGTATCTAAGGCAGTAAAGCATGTATAGCCTTCTAGAAAAATGTATATAATGTTTTTCTAAAAATGTTATTAAAGACAAGCAGAAGATCCTGAGAAGTCGTGGCCATACAAGCCCAAGGAGAAGTGCAGGTTTAATGAGAGATCCCGTCTCAACATAAGGTGGAGAGTGGTAGGGAAAACAGCAAAGCTCTCCATGTCCTCACCTGGCCTCAACATGCAGGTGCATACACACACGGGCACACATACATGGAACAGAAGAGCAATAACAGGCTTCCTGTGTCAACATATCTGTATAATTCTGTGCTCTCAGAATGCTATGAACAGACTCAGAATTTTCCAAATTTAACATGGTCCACCTGTTGGAGCCACACACACAAGTGTTTTACTCACATCCCACCAATGCCACTGTCCCCCAAACTACGTTACCTTCTAACATAAACCAGGCTCGTCATCCTATTCATACAAATGTAAGAATGAAAAGACATTAACCTCAGAAGTGAGGAAACAGCCAAGACCAGAGCACTGTGCAAAGGGTGCCTGCTGTGCCTCCCACTTTACGGAGTCCCACTCCACCCCACCCGCAAAGAAGCCTTGGCAAGGTGCTCAACCCTCCTCATCTGGGAGGCTCAACGTTAAGGTCCTGGGCAAACTTTTGAAAAGTCCCAGTGACTAGCCAGAGGGTAGGGCTGGTGTGACAGAGCGGAGATCGCTCTGGTTGCCTGCTCTGCCCACTCTAGGCTGAGAGGCCAAAGGTGAAGAGTGCCACAGCAACCTGCAAAGGTGGCAGTCTGTCCTTCTGCCAAGCTCTGCTCTCAGCTATCCTTGAGAGTCTATCTGAAATATAAGGAGACCCTTGCCACTGTTAGAATGAGGTATTCCCATGAATAAACCTTCCTCTGTAGGCTCTGTACGTGCATCCGGGTTTAAGACAGGCATTCTCCTCTGAAAGGAGTCAAGGTAGCCAGCTCTAATGCTGATGTCCAGATTGCTCTCTAGGTGAGGTACCAAATGAACCATCAGCTTGACGACAGGACAGATGCTATTTACGTACCGAACACGTCAAGGTGTCTTCATTGTTGTAGGGGGTCAGTTAGCTAAATACCCATGGGAGGCTCTCCAGGAACGTGACAAAAGCTCACAAACACAGAGAGAAAGGCCTTTGCCAGCATTACGTTTGCTCTCTATCCTTCTCCGCCTTGACACATTTCACCTGGCATCATCTGCTGGTGAAATGCACTGCACAGACTTTGCTGTGTCCTCTGCATTCTCTCTCCTTCCACTGCTGGACTGGCTGGGACAGAGGAACTCGGACCACAGCGGTTTCATTGACACCTGCCTATCTTGGTCTCATCACCACACATCTCAAGGAAGAAATATAAATGTCACCGCAACTCGAACACCTTGCTGCACCCACGTGCTGGGAGGGCCTACAGGATGTCCAGCAAAACCGTGACCCCAACATTAGACTACAACTCCGACTCATCTCGGTGTAATGTCACAAACATTTAACAAGTGCCTTAATCCTGTTAAAAATGAAGCTTTTATTTTCCTGTTAGTTTTTCTCTCACCTTCCCATATCTGTTGTGTCCTATGGTAACCCTGTTCTGCCTCTCTCTGACTTCTCCTTCGGCGGACAGCATTACCATTGTGCGAGTGACTTTAGTCACAGCTGTAGAGTCATCCTTGGTAATTCCATGTCCCAAAACAGCCTGGATCTGTGTGCTTTCCCACCTCTGTGAACTCTGAGTGAACCTCCCAGGACCAGCCCTTTGCACGGCTACCAGGATCTGAGGTTTCACCTGCTTCCACTTCTGTGGGAGAAGTTTCCTGACCCTGACCTAAAGAACTAGGCCTGGCCCAGTCACCTCATGACAGTATCACTCTTAGCACTACCTGCAGATGCCTCACTTCTGTGCCGTTGTTCTCACTGGGAAGGAGCTCCATTACACAACGACCTTCTTAAAGCTCAGTTCTAGAAAACGTGTGGTTCTGACTGTCTCAGTTTCCTGAAGTTAGAAAATCAGAAGGTATGTTCACCCGTGTCTTGAGAGAGGCCTTGGTACTATCTGTGAACCAAGCAATGCGTCTCTAACCGTTAGCATTGACTCAGAATAAAGTACCTGATTAAACCGCTGGGCATTTTCCAAAATCTTCCTCTCCTCCTTCAGACAGTTGTGGATGATCATGGACATCTGTACGGGATCTTCTTGGAAGTTATCCTAGACACGGGTGGTTGGGATAAAAATAAATCACGGAATGACTGTGGGTTGCAGTGGAATGGAATTTGAGGATCACAGAAATCTTGGCAACGGTGAAAGGCTCTCAAATATGCAGCACTGGGAGTTAAGTTAAAAGTCAGACACATAAGGAAGCCTCGGTGGGCGCTGGCCATGCTTTCTGGGCTACCCCACTGGACCCCACTGAAGACCTGGTGCACAGCCACGGATACTGCGCACTGCACCCGCCCCCACACAGCACAGTGTCACGGGGTCTAAAACAGCACTGCATGTGATTAACTGTGGGGTTTGCGTCTACATACAATGATTTCTGCCCTTACAATGCCATAATGGCTTAATTATAGGAAACAGGGCTTTTGATATGTCCCTGCTGTCATTCCAAATCCACATCTGTACTGATAGGTATTGGCCCCCACCTCCTGCCACCCCAAATCAAGTTCTCAGCACAAAGATTTATTTGCCCCAGAGGGACAAAGGACAAGGAATAAGAGACGAAGACTGCAGAAAAGGGAGGAGGAAGAAAGGGAAGGAAAGAAGAGACGGGGAAGGGGTATTTGTCCTGGGAGGGGACAAAGGACTGCCTGTGGGTAGCAGTGGAGACAGATGTGGGCCATAGAAAAAGGGCGGTTTATAAAGATAAAAGGGGAACCCTGCAGAAGAGTGGTTCTGAAGAACCGCCCTCAATCGGTTCTCGATCAAGCAATAAAGATGCCAGCAGCCAATGGCTGAGAGGAAAGAAAGAGGCAGAACTTCCAGGCTCCCCCAGGCTAGGAGAGAGGAGAAAAAGAATGGAGATACTTGGGGGTGGGGGTGGGGGAGAAAGACAGAACAGACTCGGAGCTGCAGGGGAAATCTTCCAAAATGTAGGTGGGAAGGGCAAGGGCAGCCTGAAAGCATCCTGGGCAGCAAGACCAATGGGCTTCGCAGAAGGTAACCAGGCAGCTGGTTTAGGAAAGATTTAGAGGAGTTGAGCTAGGAGTAAAGGTAAGGGCACTCTAGCCACGGGAGGCTTACAAAACCCCAGCCATTGAGCCAGGAAGGCAGGTTAAAAATGAGCTAATGTATGTATCTTTCATCCACAGATCCGAGACAGCTCCTGGGCCGGTGCTTCAAAGCAGTAGAGCCACAACTCCTGCTGTAGAAAAGTTAGGGTGAGGCGTCTAACTTTAATTGGGGATGTTAACTAGGGCAGCCAAAGGGGGGTTTTGATGGACTTCAATACTTCGATAGCTGGACCTTGGTAGTCAGCCTCAGGAGGAAGAAGTGACCAAAGAAGGAAACAGACCTCGGGGCTGGCTTTAGGACTGTAGTCTATGGGTTTTTAGCAAGGCAGAAGGAATTCAGGAGAAGGGCAAGGCTTGCCAGCACCACACGCTCAAGAGGGCATATGTCCCCTTCGGTATGAAATTAATAGAGCTTTGATTTTATCATATTAGACGAAGACTCCATTAACTATACGTAAATGTGATTCCATCTTTAACAATAGAATTACAAGTATATCAAAAACTCGTATATCAATAAAAACCTGACTTATGTAACTATTTTATATATTATATATATTATATTTATATGCCTGAAGTTATAGAAAACGTTTTTGGATTAAAAAGAGGTCATGAGTATAAAGTCAGTAAGATCTTGGCTTAATAAAAATTTTTCTCTTCCCTGAGAAAGCTTACTTTTTTGTCTACTAAATTTTAAATAAGGTATTTATTATTATCTGGTTGTTTTTTGTTGTTTGCTTGTTTGTTTTTGAGACAGGGTCTCTCTATGTAGTTCTGACTATCCTGGAACTAACAGAGATCCACCTGCCTCTGCCTCCTGAGTGCTAGGATTAAAGTCATGTGCCACCATCCCCTGAGACATAACGTATTTTTATAAACGCAAAATACTTCTTTTATAAATTAGGACCAAAATTGCTTTAACTTACAAATTTTAATTAAAAAAAGTCTTTTCACATGTGGATCATGAGGGTTAGGGATAGTATTTCACATGTGGATCATGAGTGCTAGGGATAGTATTTCACATGTGGATCATGAAGGTAGGGACAGTATTTCATACATGTGGAATATTTGTGTTGGGTATAGTGTCATGTTTAAAAGACAGAGCTTCAGGTAGGCTAAGCCCTCTGATCACTGCATCACACCTCACATGTTCACTCTAGTATCCATCGTCCTGGACATTTTGAAGACAATTATTCTCTTTCAGGATACAGATACATCATAAGAACTGTCCACGATTGTCCTTAACTAATTCCTCAACACAGGATCTGTTTGTGCAACAGAACAAAGACATCGTCTCAAGTTTTCTGTTTTCACTGTCAGTTACTTTGCGAAATACTGCCATCGTGCTCTTTATAACAAGTCACCGCTGAGCGGCTGCAGAGAGCGAAGTTTTACACACGTAATCTACTTTTCCTTCTCCCTGGTATAAACTCATAGATATGTTCAAAAAGAAAACACAGTGAAAGGCTCCCAACCACCGGGGGTGGAATGTTTGGTTGTGTTTCATTTCTATTAAACCACAAAAATTCTGCAATGCAGAATGGACGTGGCAGCGAGGCTAAGTGCGTGTGGGGAGTGTGTCCGAGGGCCCTGAATTCTGGACTCTTCTTTGGCTTTCTCTTCAGTGGAAGACAAGTCTTCCAGAAGCAAAGTGAGTCTAGTTCTAGTCACTCACTTACTGAGGAGTAAGGCTTGAATGAGCCAAACCTTCCTGGAAATTCTTCACCTGGACCCACAAGGGCCGAAGACCAAACGGATCACTAGAATTTCTGAAAACGAAGGCCCTGCTCTTTGGTGGAAATATTAACAATTTTTAGCCAATTTTTTTTTCACTTAAACCTGAGAACTCTTTTTTGTTCATAAAAAAGGATTGATATTGTATTTATTTCTGATTTATAAACATTAGCCACACAAAGAGAGTTTATCCGCACTTCTGTAACTTCTCTAGATGCCCAATGGGTGTGCACTTAACAGCGTCTGCTGAGTTAAGGTAAATCAAAGGTTTTAAGTCAGCAGAGACCCTTCAAGTGAAGCACAAAGGCGGTCCGTACCTGGAGATTACGCTTGCTTTTCCTTATGTTGTGCTGCAACAAGAAATTATTCTCCAAAGAAAAGCGGCTGTACTGGTCATCCAGCTGGGAGAGCAGGTCATGGAAGCGGATGGTGGCGAACGAGACGTCGTAGGCAGCATGCTCCCTAGGACAGCAGGAATTAAGGTTCTCTTTTTAGGTTGACATTGTTTTATCAGCAATTTGAATAGTGTTTCGATCACACACCACGGACATGAAAAATTACAGGGAGCGCCAGATGATTAGTACAGAAAAATTATTCATGGCATCTCTCTCCGGAAGGAAAAGAGTCAGCAGGGGCCTGAGCTTTCCATGTCAAATATTTTCAGGTTGTTTAAAGTTTTTGCTATTAGCAAACAATATGTTTTAAAGAGAGAATACAAAGTACTTAACGGCTCATAAATTTGGTTTTGTGGCCATTGGTGACATTCACTTTCTGTAAAGCACAATTCCAAGTCGCTTCATCAACAAATCCTTTTAAGACGTAACCTCCATTCCCTGGCGAGCGTGCTTTGCTTACCAGTCTTGCTTTTCTAGCCACTGGGCCAGGTACTGTCTGATTTCCATGGGGAAACTGTCATCGTACAGCTGGTGCACCTGCTCCAGGAACTTGGAGTCCAGCTGCTGAAGCTCGTACCACTGCGACATCCTCTGCAGAAAGAGCACGCACGTGAACGACACCTCCAGCTCCAGGCGAAACTCCCATCCCAGTGCCTCTCAACCTCCCTGACACCCTGCCCCTGCAACACAGCTCCTCAGGCCGCGGTGAGCCCAACCATAAAACTATTTCCATTGCTATTCCATAGCGGTGGTTTTGCTACTGTAATGAGTTGTAATGTAAATATTTTCGAGGATAGAGGGTTGACACGGGGGTCGTAACCCACAGGTTGAAAACTGCTGCCCTATCCTGTTGGTTTCTGAAAAACACACCTCTGAATGGCATCCATACCCAATATTTTTGTTGAGTTTTGGAATCATCTTTTTTTTTTCTTCTACAGAAAATATACGCTCAGGTATTTGTTCAAATGTCAGGGCAGATACTTTGGTAGCGTATTTCCATGGTAACCACCTCTGCCCTGGAAAGCACTACCCTTTCCCTTAATATGATTTTCTTCAGAGTATTTATCACGTGACTCATCACATGTTTTATCCTGTATCTTTTTTTTTTTTTTTTTTTTTTTTTGTCTGAAGAAAAGGAGATGGAACCATTTCAGGTACAAACGGGGTATCCAGCAAATATTACATTAAAAACTAATTAGAACTCTTTAATCAAGCAAGTAGCTATTAGACTTAATATAGTTCACAAGCAGTTCCTAAAGCTTTTTCTACAAATTATAGTATGTTGTAAAGCTGGCATTTTATGACTATTACATTTTACTTATCGTATGTGCGTGCACACATGTATGTGTACAAGTGTGCTACATCACCCGAGCGGAGGTCAGAGGCCGGCCTGCAGGAGTTGGTTCTCTCCTTCCGTCTGTGAGTCCCGGGAACGAGATGAAATTCTCCAGCAGAGCAGCGAGGCCTTCTACCCACTGAACCGTCTCGCTTGCTTAAGCTGACATTTTATATTTATGACTCATAAGGTAAAGCATTTTTGTTAAACACATTTTAAAAGAAATAATTTTTCTTTTGTGCCTGAAGCAAACAATAAATCTGACGCAAAGAAGTCCCAAATCTCGGTACTGATTTTGTTGGGTTTTTTTTGTTTATTTTTGTTTTTGTTTTTGTTTTTGTTTTAATATGTGCTGGCAGGCACATGTAGAAGTCAAAGTTAGTATCAGAATATCAGCCTCAATCCTTCCTCCAGTTTATTTTTTTGAGACTAGCTCACCAGCAAACTCTGTGCTCTCCAGCACTGAAGTCAGAGATGCAGGTCAGTACGCCTGGCTTTCTTTTTTGAGTGTTGGCGATCCAAATTCAGACCCTCAGGCTTGCACAGTGAGAAGTATTTGCAGTAAGCCATCTTCAAGAGCCCCTAATAATGATTTTAAAAAAAATAGGAACAACAGCCCAGGCCTGGTTGACTACACCTGAAATCACAGCACTTGGGAAAGCTGAGGCCAAGCAGGTCATAAGTTCAGGGTCAGCCTGAGCTGCACACCGAGCACAAGCCTAGCCTACAGGGCTACACAGTGAGTCATTAGCTCAGAAAAAGAAATGTCTTTTTTTCCATACAGCACTGCCAAATGCCATTTCCAAGGATAAAGTAATATTTATCTCTTCAGATAACTACGGAGTCAGTTTCTACATTGTAATCCTAAAGGTTAAAAATTACAGCAATCCCTAATTTAAGGAAGTCGTAAGATGCGCTAGAAACCATCATGTGACAGGGTACACACCACTACACACTGACAGCACCACAATTCAGAGAGGTAAAGAGACTGTGGTACTGCCAGACCTCTGAGTAAGGGTCTGAAATTTGACGTAGCATGTGGAACTGTGGATAAATACCTGTTTTCAAACACTCGTGTGCTAAATGAAGTCGTGTCTGCTGCACAAATGTCCCTCCAATGTATAGTAAGGAAATGTCTAGACTACAAAGCAAGCTACCGTTTCAAATACCATTGGAAAGGACGCCAGCCCTCCACTGAGGCATGAAACCTGAGACTGGCAGGACCCAGCTCAAACAGAGTTGGAGTTGGCTCTTTCCCGATTCCATGCCTCCACCAAACTATCCTCCCAACCTAGCCTGAGCTGCAGACCGGACCACACTGCTTCCAGCAATCAGAGTTCTGTACAGATGGCACTTCTATTTTTTTTTTTTCATTTTTTTTTTTTTTCGGAGCTGGGGACCGAACTCAGGGCCTTGCGCTTGCTAGGCAAGCGCTCTACCACTGAGCTAAATCCCCAACCCCTGAGATGGCACTTCTAAAGTTATCTGTCACTGCCACATCTAGCTTTCTTTGTTGGGGTTTGCACTGTTTTTAGAGCATTAGCTCCAACCTTCCTCACGGGAAGCTTTGATTGTCTGCTGTGGCGTAAAAATCAGAGCCTCAGACGGGATATATTTTTGCTATTAGCGTCCTCTGGACCCTAGAGTGCCAGGCATATGGCCTAATCATAAGTGTTACTTAGCGCAGGACCGTTTGTTCAGCTGAAATCTTCTATGTATCAGTAGGAGTGGGAAAGCAAAAGACAAACTCCATGATGAAACTACAAGTTTGAATCTAGGATCCTCATTGAAACACCAGGATTCAAGTCATTTCTCCCAGATAAAAGCAACCTTCACCCATCCATACACCTGCCCCTAAACTTTTAGGTAGTGTTCCGGAAGCATTTTAGATAGTAATTATACCATTAGCGGTTCTACAGGAACTAAATCCCACCTTTAAGTTTTAGAAAGCCGGTAAGAGCTGAGATTCCAAATACTTTCGTGTCCACGAAGACTTACTGGGCTGTCTCCGGGTGCAGACTGGGGGTTCAACACAAGCGACCACCACACACAGCAAGTTATACGCCCGTTGCATGCACGGAGTGGCGTCGGCTCAGAGGATGGAACAGTGTTGATATGACTGCGAAAGAAAGGAAACGTTACAGTGGTGGAAAGAGCCGGCCGGAGGTGAGGCAAGCAAGAGTTAAGTAGGAAGGTGCAGTGTCTTCCGGGAGAAATGTTATTGCACAAGTCATTTTACCCTAGCAGTGCAAACGGCGGGACAAGGGCGCCAGCGCCAGGAGCTGGGCAAGCGGTCCCGCTCAAGTTCTTTCTGCAGCATGACAGGTCATCTGTGGGCAGCAGACCCCAGTCCCACGGGTGTGGGGCGCCTCACTTCCACCCGCATCCGCACCCGCATCAGGACCCGGACCCGCACCCCGAGCTCACTCACTGCACTCAGGAGCTCGAGTCTAGACAGATCTCCCTGCGCCACTCAGCTACGTCCCAAGAGGGTCTGAGGGGCGCAGTCCCCGAGGTCTCCAGGGAGCTTTGACAGGCCCAGCGCAGAAAACCGAAAGTACCGGGCAGGAGAAAAAGCCAGAAGGCGTCCCGCCTCTTTCCTCCTCTGCCAATCAGCGGCTAGGTTGGCCGGCTGTTCCAGCAGCGTAACACCTCCCCCCGTGCCTCGGTAGCGGCAGCCTAGCCTTCCTGGCCCACTCTCCCCACCCCGCGTGAGAAACGTGGGGCTCCGCTGCCCGGTGCAAACCGCAGACTGGAGGTTCTGTTTACACGGTGGGAAAAAAACGAAAGGAAACTCTGTGCTTGCACAGGCTCAGTCTTGGAGATCCTGCAATAACTAGCCGCTTCACTGCGGACTCAGAACTGGGGACTAGAGATTAACCTTTTCGTTACTAAAGCCAGAGCTTAAGTTACCAACTTAAAAACATTCAACACCGTGTACTTGGCCTTAACTCGGCAGTTAGGAAGAACTTGCCCTTGCAAAGGACAGGGGTTGGATTTGCAGTGCCCTCATGGCGGTTCCCAACTCCAGTTCCAGGGTATCTGGTGCCCTCTTCTGACTTCCACAGGAACCAAAGCTGCATGAAGTACCCATACTTAGAAGGAAGCAAAACAAAAATTTCATGAAATGAAATGAATAAATCTAATTAAGATATTTAAGAAAAATAAAACTTTATACAATTGACACCTCCATTACTGTGCTCTGCTTAGCCATCATGATAACTAACAGGACCTCTTTGCCCCTTCCTGTCTCGCTGGACTTCCCTATGGCCTCGATCTCCATTACTAAACCACTAAAAAAGAATGTAAGAACCTTATCTATCTTTCTCCCATTGTGCCTTTGATGTCCTTCCTTGTAACTTCCATGTTCCAGAACTCTCCTAGATGTATACTGACGCCAAACTTCTTCCAATTGCCACAGTTCCCCTGTCCTTGGATATCTCCAGAGTCTGTAAACCAACTGTACTCAAAATACAAGTCATCAGCTTTCTCCTCATACTTAGTCTTAGTCTGAAAACAATGCGGGCCAAGCTTAGTTGTCCATTTAGTCCCCTACACTTGGTCCTCAAGTCTCGGTGGATCCAGCTCCTGTTTCTACTTCTTCCACCACCCCATCCTCATACCTGGATCATTTCAGTGGCTTCTCTGATGACTGCCTGGTTTTGGCTTTTGGCTTTGGCTGCCACTTAACTCATTAGACATCATTTTGGTGATTTTTTAAAAAATCTAATTGCAAAGTTGATCATGTCATACCAATCTAAAAATTTCAATGATGGGTTTTCTTGCTCTTAGACAGTTCAAATTTCTCAATATATTCTATAAAGCCGTGTTCCCTATCACTTTCTTTAATCTCCGTTTGTGCAGCTCTTTTCATTGCTTGCTACAGCATTTTTATTCTTTGAATAAGCAAAACTCTTTCCCCAAACTCAGTCTTCTCATCAGCAGTGTTCTCTTTGAAAAGTCCTTTGAGCCAACGTCTGTATACTCAAATTCTTTGATGGGTAACTAACTCATGTCAAAACCTAGGATCAGCTGGGTGGTGATGGCATACAGCATTAATCCCAGTACTCAGCGGGCAGAGGCAGGCTGATTCCTGTAAGTTTGAGGCCAGCCTAGTCTAAAGAGTGAGTTCTAGGACAGCCACGGACACACAGAGAAACGCTGTTTTGAAAAAAGAAAAAAAACCTAACCAACCAACCAAATACACAAGCAAAACCAACAAAAACCCCTCAAGTCAAATGTAACTTGTTTACATAGACACCATAGAGGCTCAACTAGGTCTCCGTAGAAGGCACACCTAGAGAGTCAATTGGTTCCTTTAAACAGATGGAATTTGAATCAAGCCTTGGACAACAACATAACTTTAGGTAGCAGAAGATCTAAATAATTTTCCAGGGATGCACATATATGTGTGCATGTATATTATAGACGGATATAGTCTATTTCCTTGTCATACATGCATGCTCACACAGGTAGCACAGGACTGACTCCTGGTGAAGATCCCTGCCTTTCTTCCTGTCTGGTCTCTCATTGTCTAATTACCTAATCATATTTGTCTGTATTTTCCCTCAAGGTTTTCACGTTTTTGAAGTGTCCAAGTCTTATTATCTGTAAGAGTTACAGTTTCTGGAAGGAAATCACTTTCTGATTTTGTAGGTTACCACCATATAATACGTCAGCTGTTAAACTGGTCAGGGGAAAGCCCATGAGGTCTCAACCCCCCTCCCCTCAAAGAACTATAGGCAACTGAGGAAAGCTGGGAACAGGAGTGGTTTTTCCCCACAACTGGTTGTCTGAAGGTCAGCCCTAAAACCATACAACTGAACCACACAACTATGCTAACTGAAGAGATTCTACTTATGTTATACACGTACGAAAACAATTGGTGAAAAAGAGAGGCCATGCTTCTGAAGGAGAGCGGGGAGAGGGGTAGAAGGGAGAGCTTGGAGGGAAGAGAGAAAAGCTGTAATTATATTATATTCTCAAATTCTAAAAGGCAAAACATGTAAGGAAAGCAAACAAACAAAACATAACCACACCAAAACCAAAACAGAAACCTAGAAGAAAGAAACTTTTACATACAGGATATTATCATGCAGCATTCAACTTGGGAAACTGAATCTTTGTAACAACAATATCAGATAGGCAAGAGATAAAACACTAAAAAACACAATGCCATGTCTGGTAAATTACAATTTTCTAATCGGGTGTTTCCTTTAAAGTCTCGTGGGTTCACCGAGAACAGAGCACTTCTCTCCGTGCCCTACCTCGGACTTCTGAGTTCCTTCAAAAATCCTGATGTCTGAAACTGGCCACGTCCTCTGCCATCAGTTCACTCTTGTTTGCCTCTTCCCTGTGCCAGGAAATGGTGCAGCTGTTCCTATACTCTGACCCGGAAAAGAGAGGCTCATGGAACCCTCTAGAGCCTGCCACGTGGAGAACGGTCCAGTGTTGGCTTTCATTGTGTATCTCCGAGATCCCCTCCCAACCCCCTGAAACAGCTACTTTACAAAGGACAAAATAATCATCGTAAATAGTCTTAAAAAATTGGAACGCTGCTGGGCGTCTTACCAATGGTGTAGATTTTAAACTACGAATGCAAAGACTTGCCTTGGATTTGAAATCCAATCCTTGTCAAGACATGACAAGGGTTCCTTTAGTCACTGGAAATCAACCAGAAGCATCAGGTAAGAAGAAAGTTATGATTTACCGTGCCAGAAGTGGTATGGACACAAAAGAAAGACATGGGGATAAGAAACCTAGGAATAAAATTGTATAAGGAGTAATGGAGGCACTGGAATGACTCCAGCACATGATGTCACAGGGGAAAGACTCTTAGAACGCATTCTACATCTCTCATTCAGTGAACATCTTTTTTTCTTGGGAGGAAAACCCCAAGATCATTCCTATTACTTATTCACCCCTTCTTGTATTGTACATTTACCCACTTACATTAAGTAATTATACCTATCTAACTATGCAAAGCACTTATAGTATCCACAGTAACCAGAAACAGAAGCATACATCGATATAGCAATGCAACCAGGCAAGGCGGATGTCTAGATACTGTCTACCATTCACACAGCCCTACCAATGCAGGAAGAATCGTCTGGTCCACACTTTCAGCAGTGGCCATGGTCTTCTTTGTCGTCTGCACCTCTCTGGAACGTGACTGTAGTTCCTTGGCAGATGGAGAGGACTCTTCCTTTAACCTTTGAATCTAGGCCTGACTCGTGACTCGTTTTGAACAATGTCAGGCAACAGATATGGCGTCATGTCAGTTGGAGGGTAGCATTACAGAGTCTCAGAATCCTGCCGTGTCTGGACCAGTCAGGCTAGCCTTTTGGGGAGTAAAGGATGACTACATGGACCAATGTTGTTGGGTCAGTGCTGTTCTCCACACTTAGGTCTTAAATTTGTGAGAAAACTCAGGCAAAATCTGACAGGCATGACTCAGTTAAACAGAACTCTGTTCCCCACCATTGCAGTCTCACCAGCGATGGTAAGTGGCTGTTTTGCCACATTGGGTTGGAGGATGAGGTGCATTTGTTGTAAATGTGCTATATACCAGATCACTGATACACATCTCACAGAGGTGGGGTGGGGAAGGGGTGGAGAGCGGGCGGCAGAACATCTAAGAACTGATTTCTAAAATGAAAACTCTCAAGGGGAACAGGCCTAGTTCCCTTTCCCACAGTATGCCCCTTGGAGCATCTTCTTCAAGGAACACCTTTTCCTGTGTGTGTGTGTGTGTGTGTGTGTGTGTGTGTGTGTGTGTTTGTGTAAGACACCCTCATCAAAGAACTTGTTAGATATGGAATCTTTCTTCCTCGATCCTATGGCAGCTAGGTACCCAACAAATACACTTACAGTAGAATGTTTGCAGACTTCCCCTCGATTCTCAGTCGGCACGCTCTAATGTAGCCATACCTTCCTGCCAGTAGTATTGCTACTAATGTCCATCCACTGGAATTTCTAAAACTCCCTGCCACTGCTTTCTCACCCTCCTGGCCAATTGTAAGTCTTGCAACGGGGACCAGGCAGTCCCAGAATGCCACTTCATTGGAGAGACACCCTTTTTGTTTACCTGTAACACAGTTGAACACACTAGAAATACACTGTTTTTTAATTCTTTGGTTTTTGATTTTGATAATACCTTACCTTGGTGTTGGTTCTCTTCCCAGCTAATAGCAATTCTATAGGAGCCCTGTATCTGGCAGCTCGCAAAGACACAAGGCACATATCATGTTTCAAACTTGCCGTGTGCACACGATATTTTTCTTCCCAATACACTTTTCGGAGAATGGCCATGTATCACCAAACTACAGTCTTTTTATTAACTACAAATGGTACAGCATGCAAAATGTTACCAAAGATTATAATATTGAGGATGGAGAGATAGCTCAGTGGTTAAGAACATGTCGTACTATTAGGGAGGGCTGGAGTTGAGTACCCAGAACCCACATCAGGCAACTCATACAACCATCTGTAACCCCAGCTTCCGTTCCAGATGACCCTACATCTTCTGGCCTCCGTGGGCACCTGGACATACTTGGTACACATAATTTCATGCAGGAATACACATATTCACATAAAAACAATCAATATATTTTTAAAGGTTATCGGGTAGAGAATCCAGTCAGACTATTAAAACTTTTACAGTGTTCTTGGATTTATAGGAAATCTATTAAGTTACCAAAGCTCCAGTTATATCATTGAAAAGTCTTCCAGCTGACAAACTAAAGCACAATTCATATGACAGAATATCAAAGTTATGCAGACAAAGACATTGGAAGAGATCCAACTAACAGCTAAACTGAAAAAGAATAAAAGGCAGTCTGTATTGTAAAAATTCTGCAAATTTAAATAAATAAAACCCCTGAAAAATACCCTAAAATGTTGTTAGTGTTGGATCGCGTGCACATACTTTTTTTTAAATGTCCTTGAAGAATTAGCACCCTGGCCAGGCTCTACTTTAGGATCCCTCGGGCGGCCTGGGCTACGTTCGCCACTGAGGGCGCTGCGGCCACGCGGTTAGCAAACTGCGGCGGGAGGGAGGCGGCTGCTGGGAAGAGCCGCACCACGTGCTTTCGGGGAACTGGGCAAGCACCGAGAAGTTGCTGCTTTGAGAGGAAACCGAAAAGCGAAAGCGTCTGCTGATAGGCAGTGCGCAGGCGCGGGCTCGGGGGTTTTCCCACAGCCCGCTCGCTCCGCCCCGTCCCGCCCCCACGTCCCCTTGCACGTCGCAGACTGCGCAGGCTCGGGGCCCCTCCTCTGGCTGGACATGGAAGGTTCCGTCCTGCGTGGGGAAAGCTGAGGTTGAGTGCGTGTCTAGGGACTTGAAGGGAGCGGAGGGTTCTAACCCTCCATTTATGTTCTTCTCGGTTACCCTCCCTTCCAAGCTTGCACACCTGAGCTAGGATCTCCAGCCAGGGGTGGGGGTGTGGGCTCTTCATTGGATCAAAGCCTAAAGGGCACACCCTTTCCTGATGTCCTACTGCTTTTACACCCTCTGCCATTCCGGGTGTTCACAAAAGTAGTTTGGGAGAAGAACAAAGGGAGGAGAATAGTTTAGTCACACTGGGAAACTATTCTGATTTTGACTGACAAAAACAAACAAACAAAAAACCAACCAAACCAAAAAACAAACAAACAAACAAAAAAACAAAAACAAAAAACCCACAAAAACCAGTTTGGGCCCTTGTTTGCCATGTATATGACTTAACTGGATCTGGGAGACAAGGGATTGAGATTCTGTAGCTTTCCTTAACTAAGACCCTACTTAGTGAACTTGGTGCTAGTTTTGGCAGTATGTGAAAGGACCTGCCTAGCTGGCCCTTCCCTGCCTCTTTGGAAGGGATTACACACACACACACAGACACACATACACACCCGACTTCCACACATACAGTTTATATGTAAATCCCACAAGGCAAAAGCAGGTTTCTTTCCCAAATTAGAACACTGGAGCATCTACATAGTATGCAGAGCCCAGGGCAAAATGAAAATGTGAGACTAAAAGCAAGATCTATTAAGGATTTTGAAGCAACAGTCCTTCAGGGAACTCAAGAACAAAGTCCTAAATGCCCTGCCCTGTAGAAGCCATTCCACACAGAGGAATGGTGGGGGTGGGATGTTTATTTCAAAAGAATCCTTGTTAGATGTTCATTTGAACAGAAACAGAATGAAGAAACAAATGTTATATCACCACTCCTATATTTTAAAATTCTCTTGGCTTTCTACATTTGCAATAGAATGCAGTGTCTTTAGCTTTCCCTGCAGAGGGTCCTACGTGATTTTGGCGTATCTGCCGCTGAGTTCCTGAAATTCCCCCAAGTTTTCAGCAGGCAGAGTTCTCCTAGCAGGACTGCCTCCTGCTAGGAGAGGCCTTCACTGCTGACTTCTTTCAATGGCAGTTTTATAACCCTCATAACACTTATTAAATCTACCCCCCATCCCCACCCCAGTATTATTGTCTGTCTTCATTTATCCTCACCAAGAATATGGTAATGTCAGGACACCTTCTCTCCTGTAAATATATAAAATGACACTGTATGCTCACCATGGGAGAATTGAGCAAATGGACACAGAAATCTTTGTGACTCAGGTGGAAAATCATGTATGAGAAGGGTAATGCTTGATACAGAGCAGTTCTCGGAACTATTTTTAACGAATTGCTATCATTAAATTCAAATAACAATGTCATTACTTAAAATTCGTAAGATCAAAAACAGATACCTGCTGTATTGAAACACTGGGGGGGTAGAAATCACAGGTTAATTCAGCCATGCAGACCTTACCACAGGCCCCGAGGCCTACCGATCCGTGCACATACATTCTGAAAGTCTTCCCGACAGTGTGAATGAGGCAGCCAGCTCTTTATAGCACCCCCACACCCAATGTCTGTTTACCCTGTGCAGATGGTTTCTCTGTGTCTTCACAAATGAAGTATACAAGATGTTTAAGGCAATGACTGTCGATCCTGACGAGAGAATGTTGTGTTGGCCTTGCCTAAGTAGCAACAGACATGAGTTTAATGAAGGCAGTTAGGGAATGTTTCAGGACACTGGGTTCATCTCTGAATGGGCAGACGTGTGAGCTGTTAGGTATAGCTGGGAGATAGCTAAATCAAAGGGAAGTTGGGGAGAGTTGGAGCCTATGTCCAAACACTGATTAACTGTTTATTAAGGTCGGATTGTGCCGGACTCTAGGGATAGTGTGGCTAATGGGGTTTCGTCACTGTGCATGCAGGAGACAAACAAGGAGCACATTGACAAGGAGGGAACACCATGCTGAAGGAGCTACGGCCTGAACCCTTTCTTCCGCTGAGTCATGTGAACATTTGGCAGGAAGGCTATTTAGAGCCTGAAGCACATGTGACCATGAAGCATGTGTGACATATGAGGAGAGGGTAGACACCGCAAGATTAGAGAATTGAGGATGTAGCTGAAGTGCGTGAGGTGAGGCTTCCAGACTTGGGAAAGATCTGCTGAGAGTCGTTGTCCTTACTCAGAGGTACGGTGTCAAATATACTTTTACCTATGAAGATCTTCAGAGAATGTCTTCAGTTAAATAAAATAAAATTCATAAGATTAAAAAAAGAAACCGGGGTTGGGGATTTAGCTCAGTGGTAGGCGCTTGCCTAGCAAAGCAAGGCCCTGGGTTCAGTCCCCAGCTCGAAAAAAAAAAAAAAAAAAAAGAAAGAAAAGAAACGGCTATACTGAAATATATTATCTAGTGAAGTTGGTGACACATAAAACCAGACTAAAACCGCCTTTGTGACAAAGCGTAAGTGCTTTTTACTAGTGGCCTTTCAGATCTAGCGGTGGGGCTGACTATCATAATTTCTAAAGCATGCCTTGCATATTCAATATTTTGAAGTAACTATGTAATGGGGTTAACTGTAATATGATATAAAGGTATATTATAATTTGCTGCACTTAGATTAAAAATGATGGGCATCTAAAGTCAACTAGAAGTTAGAGGAAGTAAAGCTATGGGTTTTGCCGTTTGGATTTATGAGCCCCTGAATTTCTACTCATCTGCTCCAGTGAAACGTGGAGTGATATGAGTTATTCAGAGACTTCAAGCAGAAGTGAAGGCTTGCGCTGTTACTTTTTATTATTTGTATGATGTTTGCCCCGTGTGAGTGCAGTCACATGTATGGACAGAACACATGTGGAGGTCAGAGGTCAACTTGCAGAAGTAAGTTTTCTCTTCCCATCTTGTTTTTGAGGAGTGTCCTCTTGTTTCTGCCAGCCTGCATGCTCCAGGCTGACATTTGAGTTCCTACCCAGTCTGCCTCTGCCTTCTGTATTGCCACAGCTTACAGATGCAACTTGCGACGTTGCAGTTTGTATGTGGGGTCTCAGAACTGAACTGTCAGGCTCTATGGCGTGTTTTACACACTGAACCTTTGCACTAGCCCCCCATTGATGTTAAATGGAACTCTTTGTCTACACAAGAAGTTATCCATGAGAAAACTTTTCCTTCTTCAGGATCCAGGCATATATAGTCTATGCCTTCCAGTGGTGATTCCAAACTCTGGGTTTGTTAGAGCTCATACTGGCATGATAAAAAGTTAACTTTATTATATATTAATTACACTGACAAGACATATTTTTTAATGCAAGCATTTGGATCACTATGTGTGCAGGGCCAACTTAAAAAATATTTACCCTGTGTCAGGAATTAGAGTAAGCGTGTGCAGTACCCAATTTGCTAAGTCTGGACTATGTCGCTATCCATTCATGGATACAGAAAAGTTCTATGCCTGGCCAAAAATTCTGTCAACTACTACTACAAGGGATGCACAGGCATCCTGAACCATGTGAGGTGAAGAAGAATTGATCGTTTGCACACACACATGGAGGCCAAAGGACAATCTTGAGTGTCAACTCTCAGGTGCTGCCCACCTCTCCCTGCAAAAGTCTCTCGATGGTCTGACCTTTCCTACCAGGTGAGGCTCTCAGAGGCTTCAGGGACACACCCTTTTCTGCCTCCCTAGCTCTGAGATTACAAATGGATGCCAGTATGAGGGTGTGCGTGTGGGGGTAGGGTGGGTGGTGTCCTTAAACCCAGGTCTAGCACTTGCAAAAACAAAAACAAACAAAAAAAAATCTGTTTACTGACTGAACTATTTCCCTCATCCAAGTGGTCAAAAATGGCTTGAGAAATGTGCATCCGTGATTGGTCAGGGATCGATGAAAAGAGAAGGGAAATATCTAAAAATCAAACCTATCTTGTTTCGTTAAATGCCTCTCGTTTGCCATTGGCTTGTTATGGACTGAAGGTTTGTGTCTGCCAAGTTCTTATGCTGACATCATTGCTCTAAGTGATGTAGGACACTAGGCCATATTAAGGCTTAAATCCAAAATATCCACCACCAGCTTATTTTGAATGCTTGGTCCTTGGCACTTGTTTGAAAGTTATACATCTTTTAGGATGTAGAACCTAGCCGGAGGAGATAAGTCTTCCAAGGTTAAGTCTACTTCGTTTGGCCTGCTTTCTTCTTCTTCACTCTGCTCTGCCACAATGCAAACAGCCTCGTCCTTGCATTCCCTTGGAGCTGCTCCTCCATGTGTCCCCCACAGTGATGGACTGATCCCTCCTTGCTGTTCTCAGGGATTTGGTCACAGAGGTTGTAACCGTGGCTAGCGTGAGGATGAACTCTCCGGAATGGGATTGTCACCCTCAGTGAGCTTCCAGTCCCCTCTCGGTTGTATGATGACACAAAAAAGATGAGGCCTTTCCGCAACCCGGAAGAGGGAGAAACTGCCCCTGCTGCTGCCTGCTCTTGTATTTCCAACTTTTGGAACTGTGGTGGGGAAAAAGATCCCGTGGCAGGCGCCATATAGTGCACAGTTCCTTAGAACAATTAAAAGGAGACAAAATGGTGGTGGAAGGGTTTGGTGGAGACAGGATCTAATTCCGTTTCCATTGTGCTTGCAGCTCATGTATCCAAATTCTGTCGCTCAAGAAAACAATCTCTAGAGTACAAGACTCACTCGAGAAATATCTTGCAACTCAAGTGTCCTGGTTTTCTGTGCTCGCAGAAAGCCATAGTTTGGTTCCTAGAACCCACATCAGGTGGCTTACAACTGATCCAATGTCCTTGGTATCTGAGGGTACTTGTACTTATGTGCTCATGATTGAAAATAAAAATTAAGCTTAAAAAAGAACTTATTTTTACTTTTTTAGATGTAAATAAAAAACATTTATTGAACTCATATGATAACGCCTGTCCCCATCAAAGAAAGCAAACCACCAGCTTCCATGTACGCTCTGGTCTAGCGCAAACAGCACGTGATAGCTATGAGCACACAGGGAGCCTTGGCATTTTGTCAGCACCCTCTATTTTGAGAACTTTAAAAATATCTGCTAGGTAGGTAAGAGTCTGTGGTACTTCTAAATTTCAGGGATGAGAAGCTTCTAAAACCCCCTTTGACATCTAAGCCCAGTGGAGAATTTCCTGGTAGGAAATAAGAAAGCTGTAACCATTATTCCCAAATGTATAGTGTTTCCTTCAATGCTTCTGTCAGTTTCAGACAATTTCAGGAAGCTGACACGGTCCTCATCAATCATACAGCTTCTCAGACTACCGTCAGCAACAAAGGAGGAAAGGACTCAGCAAGGACATGGATAATAATAGTCTATAAGCTGTGTGTGTGTGTGTGTGTGTGTGTGTGTGTGTGTGTGTGTGTGTGTGCACGAGCACGCACATGTATACATAACATTAAGGCCAAAGACTAGACTAGGTGTCTTCTTTCCAGACTTGAGAAGTTCTACATGGTTGCTATGGGCAGAGTGATCAATGACCTCATAGAGCGTGTAGTGAGACCCAATGTGCATCTGCAGCTTATATACTTGGAGTGCTAGTGCACCTTCCTTCTCTCCATCAGAGAGACTGGAATGTTTTACCCCTTCTGTAGTCTCAGAGTAAGTTTACAGGTCCAGAGACAAGTGGAATGCTAAGGAATTCCTGAACCCATACAGTCCAATATGTCCTAGAAATGTAAACTGTGCAACCTACGAGTGATGTCAGGAATCCAAGGTCCAGGGGGTACTACTTGCTTCCCATGTTTCATTTCCTAAGATTTTTTACCCATCTGTCCACTTGCAGTGTTTTTAATGTTAGTGCATTTTCCCAGCACCCGGGGATGACTCTGGATCCTTTTCCTACCGAGAAGCCCATCCCAGGAGCTGTGAGCATCACAGATGTAATGAGATCGGCCTGGCGATCTGGAGGCTTCATGATTCATCCCTGTGGCCCTGTGAATCACCGATGGTCGTGCCCCATCCTTCTCTCATCTTAGCTCTACTTTCAAGATTCTTATCTGGGTTTTCCACTAAATCTTCCTGTGGCTTCGAGTAATGCAGGCATGATTATGAATTGTGGACCCACCCTGAAATGTTAACATAGCTTTCAGAGCCAAAGTCATAAATAACACCTGAGAAATAAAACCAGAAACAAATGCTTTAGAAGGAGTCCTCTGTTATATTGTTACCAACACTGGTTTCTTAAAGCTGTCTTTTCTTGCAAGTTTATCTGGAGCTTGTTTCCTTTAGCATTTTAATCACAGCACTCCAGGCTGGGAGTGGCACCAAGTGAGAAGAGAGCTTCGAACTTCCTATCATTTTCTAGAAACCGGTATTTACAAAGCTGAAGAAATAAATTGTGATCTATGGTAAAGAACAGTCTCTAGTTTCCTCTGCTTCCTTCTTTGAAGAGTTGATTTATACCATCATTCAGCAGAATACGGGGAATTCATCTAAAAATGAAAACGGAAATGATTGTTAAGGAACCTGTTTTGCAAATAAATTACTGTTTTGATGGAGTCCACACTCCTTTGTCTACTAAACAATCTGTAATCTTTCTACCAATTAATTAAGGGTTCATTAAAATAATTAGGGTTGATAGCCTGAAATAAAAGGCATGATTTAAATAGATTAAAAGCTATGTTAAGAAGTCCACTCACCGGGCAGAAAAAATGGCTCAGTAAGAAAAAGCACAAGACACAAACACACACACTAATAAAAAGAAAAAGCATTCATCACACTAAAAATAATAATATGAAATATGGACGCAAAATGTAGCAAAAGTCCAGTTACATATAAATGACTTGGTGAATTAAAGGTAGCCAGCATGGGTTAAGCCACCCAAGACAAGCATGGATTTTTCCATCCCCTGGAACCTTGAAGAACTGAAGATCATGTGACATAGCCAGGTGCCAGTCTCCTGGGCATCCAGATCCCTCTAAAGGATTCTGATGTATGTCTACCTTATGCAAATTGGGGATGTTGAACTCTGACAGCATTGGGGGATGGAAACAAAGAGAACACATCCCAAGTAACATATATATTATAATGTTATAATGTATTATAATGTATGTATGATATATACCTATATATTAGATTGCGACTTGAATCTTAAAAGAACAAAAAAACACTGTGCTGCTATTGTTCTTCATGTTCTAACGGAAAAGCCACAACAACTGGCCATATAACAATCAAGAAAAGCTGGAACTTGTGGAGCCTGAACTTAAAGTAGACTTGGAAATCTTGGCTGTGTGTGTCCTTGGCTAAAACGGAAAGCGTTAGGGAGTGGTGTGGCTCATGGCTGCACCAGGGACAGAAGTACAGGGATCTTTGGCCGTCTGGATTGGGTAAGCACCCTAAAGCAGGTCTAGCAAGCTAAGGTGTTTTCTCTCGGCATCTGCACACTCAGCAGCACGCGCTGCACAAGGCAGCTTTCGAGTTGGTGCTGGTGACCATGCTCTCTCCTTGCCTGGGCCGTGCTGCTGCCCCTGTGATTCGAATGTCACCTTTGTTTCATTGCAAATACCCTACATCACCATTGATGGGGGAGGACATACTGCAGTCTCAATCGTTGTTGGGCTCAGGTTTTCTCTCAGCACAGCATATGCACTTGGTGACATGGGGAGAAGGTCTGAAGGAGACTGTGGCTCCGTGGAATCACTTCGGCTTAAAGAGATAACAGGAAAATAGTACAAGGATTATAACATCGTAGCTCATGCTAACTGGCTGTGTCCAGGACCTGTCTGTGCTTCGTGACACTGAGCTGTCTAATTCATCACTTGGTATCACTGCATTCAATCCGCTGTAGATTATATTGCATATAAAAGGGCAGCTTTATAATTCCAGCTTTAATAGACTGGAGAGTGTGCCCTGAAGACTAGCTTTATGTGTTCAAAGAAATGAGACATAAAATGCTTTATTGGGCTTTTAAAATGCTTTATCCTCCATTAGATATACTCTAATCTGCCCTTAAATCTCTTTTAGGAAAGCTTTTTGGAAAAAAGGCAATTCAATAATAAATATTTTACATGTGACTACAGATACTCACATTGTTGAAATGGGTATAAAAACAGAGGGGACATAACCCTTGTCGCCCCGTTCTGTCGGTCTTGAAACTGAAAAAGAAAGGTACAGTTGGGGGGGGGGGAAGATGTCAATTGATGGATAAAATTGGAAATAAAACATCTAGGAAATATCCATAATGCTCAGAAGAAAACAAATAGCATGGTTGTCTTGTGATTTACAAAACCTTTTAGTTGAATGGACGAAATGACCACACAGGCAAACATGTGCAAACAAACAACAAAATTCCTGGCAGGCTGAGCTCACTTTGCCCATCAATGACTCTAAAATGTCTGATAATTGAGACTGTATTTCTTCAGCTGCCCTTTATGTTGCATTTAAGTTTGGCCTTAGTATCTGATTCATTTGTGTATTGGGGGGATTTATAGTGCTGTAGTTCCCTCAAAGGTCATTGTCTTAAGGGTTTGGTTGGTCTGTGGGCTCCTGGGGAGTAGTAAAACCTTTAAAACAGAGGACCTGGGGGTTGGGGATTTAGCTCAGTGGTAAAGCGCTTGCCTAGCAAGCGTAAGGTCCTGGGTTCGGTCCCCAGGTCTGAAAAAAAAAAAAAAACAAACAAAAACAAAAAACATAGGACCTGGAGGAAGGAAGTCATCGGGTGTGTGATTTATTAGGAATATTGAGACAATGGGCTCTTTTTTTCTCTGCTTCTGGGTCACATAATCCCACGATGTCTCAGATGTCTCATTGAAGGCCTAAAAGTGATGGGAGCATCCTCCATAGACTGAAGCCTTCCAAACTGTTAGCCTAGCAAAGCTTTGCTCTTTGACTGACACGCATAGGAACACGGCTCTTTTCATTGAAACAGCAGCCATAACCTTATTACTACAAGAGGTTTTGAGGCCTTCCTTGAAGTAGCATTACACCATGATCACCACAGGAACCATAGTCATCGTAATGGGTGAACCTTGACCTTCCCAAGTACACCATGCTGGTCTAGTGCATATACAATTTTAACATTCATGTTCTGTTCTATTAGACACAGAGCATCATTGAGAGGCCAGGTCTTTGTATTGTGTTTGTTTTCTATTGTATGTTATTTGTTTTGAAGTTAGGTGGCAACAAGTCACACTGTGATAGCTGTAGGATTATCCCACAGTACAGTTCCAAGAGATTATTCACTACAGACGAAGATCCTTAGAGACTGCTCTCCCCTAGTAGCCATTGGGGATTGACTTCTAGGAACCCTGGCAGAGAGTGAATCCACAGTGCTCAAACCTTTTGTGTACAATAGTACGGCATTTGTTTTGAATCTAAGCATACTTCTTTGTATCTCTTAAATCATTTCCAGGTTACCTACAATACTTGCTTCAATGTAAATATTGTTTAAGTAGTTGCTATGCTGTATTGTTTATGGAAGAAAGAAAAGGTTTACATGTTCAACGCAGTTGCAATTTTAAAAACTATTTTTGATCCTTGTCTGAATAAGATACAAAAACTGTGGCAAGAGAGGCCAACTGTGCTTTCATGAGAGACTGATAAGCCCCCTTACCTCAGACAGCTAATTTTACAAATTTTCTTTTTTGTATTCCATGTTTACTGAATGCCTATTTGTACAGTTACTCTTCCTGGCCCTTAGGATAAACGTAGCAAAAGCAATGTCAAGGAGAAAGAAACTCAGATCCCCATGTCCGTTCTTTGGCAGAGAACACATACCCTTGAGTTAAGATTACAGTAAGGCCGGATGGGGCGTATGACCCAGTGTTACAGTACTTGCCTAGGCTAGCATTTTTTTCATCTTTATTAACTTGAGTATTTCTTATTTACATTTCGATTGTTATTCCCCTTCCCAGTTTCCAGGTCAACATCCCCCTAACCCTTCTCTATGGGTGTTCCCCTCCCCATCCTCCCCCCATTACCGCCCTCCCCCCAACAATCACGTTCACTGGGGGTTCAGTCTTGGCAGGACCAAGGGCTTCCCCTTCCACTGGTGCTCTTACTAGGCTATTCATTGCTACCTATGAGGTTAGAGTCCAGGGTCAGTCCATGGATAGTCTTTGGGTAGTTAGCCTAGCATTTTATCAAAGTCTGAGTTCCATCTCCAGTCTCTCTCTCTCTCTCTCTCTCTCTCTCTCTCTCTCTCTCTCTCTCTCTCTCTCCTCTGTTTCTCCCTCCCCCTTTCTCTCTCCTACACACACACATACACACACACACACACACACACACACGCACACACACACACACAGACACATATATAGAAGAGATAGACAGACTTAACAGCTTTCAGCTCTCAAGTTACTCTATAAAATGCAGGTTACAGACCTGCTGTGAAAGTTTACACTTGTCAGCTCTGCCTTCCTTTCCCTTGGCCATAGAAGAGCAGTGACGACCATCACTCCTGTTTTAAGGAATATGGGCTCTAGGCTCTAAAGAGCACTGATCTGGCTGTGGTGAAGTCTAGTTGCCCTGTGAATGTTATTTACTAAGCACTGGCATAGCACTTGACGTGCTAAGGCTCTAACCTCCATATGACCCTGGGATATCACAAGGGTCAAAGTAATCAGGGAGGAAAGTCACTCATTTCCTCTGACGTGATATCATGTCCCAAAATCTCAAGAGGAAAGTAAATACAACAGGCATCACCTTCGCACGGCTGGGAGCTGTAGTGTTTGCCAAAGGCTTTGTCTTTGGGAATGTCAGGGTAGAGGAACTTCAGAGGGTTTTCGGGGATGTTTTCAGCCATGATAACCTTGTAGTCTCGAAGAATGTCAGCGAATGGCAGAGCTGATAGCCGCGCTTTGTTGTAGGGTTCCACGGAGTGGAATCTCACTTCTCCTGAAAGCACAGATAGTGGAATATGTAGGCTCCCAAAGACGTTCTATGTAATCATTCTTCCTACTCAAGTTATCGCCATGACTAAAAAGTCTGGCCTTCTGGGGTCTGCTCAGTACAGACTGTGAGTGAGACAGAGGATGGCCACATGGGCTTTCAGAGCTCACGGTCTCTGGTGATGGGCCACCAGCACCGACTCACATTCGAACCATTGAGTGAGTTGGACCACGCACCGTTTTCAGATTGGTCCACCCAGGTGAAGGTTATCCCTCCAAGATGACTCTCACTGAATCGCAACAAAAATGTCCCAGGCATTTTATCTTTGAGCAGAAGCCGTTCCTTCTCTTTGCTAACAAAGCCCATGATGTACCTAAAATTAGAACAAGGGGCAAGACTCAGTCTAAACTCATCATTATTTCACCTACATTTATTTCATTCATAAGAACCTAACAAGCAACTGTACCTGAAATCTTCTATTATTACATAAATATAATATACAGTGTGTATATATAACATATCACTACAGAATATCTCTGAAGAAACCGTGAATGTATTTTCCCATAAATATGCTTAAAAGAAAAAAAGTTGAAAAAGATAATTTAAGCAGAAAAAAAAAAACCACTCAAATGAAAAATAGAGTCCACAGCTTACCCATCAATCCAGAGGGGAAGAATGTGTTTTTTAATTAGGTCCAATATTGCTTCAAGCCAGGTCCAGAAGGTAAACGTTTTGCCAGGCAAATGTTCCTGTCAGAAAGAAGGAGCACACATGGACAAGGACAGTGACTTAGGCAGCATCCCTGACAGAACTCACTCCAACTTTTACAAATGTGCCCTTTGAGCAGGACAGGACTTTTTTTTTAAGTTATCCTCATCCAGCAAATCTTCCAACCCACCGAGAGGAGCTTTCTGCAGAAATAACACCCTAAATGATATCCCCGTTTCCCTGTACCTTGCAGAACTTGGCCCAGGTGAGGTGACCATCACTGTAGTTAGACTGAACTAAAACGAAAGAAAAAAAAACCAACTAAACAAAACAAGAATTTTAATGCAACAATGAGACCTTTCGTTCTGTTTTTGATTTAATCTCTCCTCTCTTCTCTTGCAAGCATGTCTTACAGACTGCCAGTGGCGGCATGGTGTGTGAGTGTTTCATAAGGTCGAATGTGTCGTCCTGTGCCTAAGAAGCTCAGTCTCTAATGGCTTTTATGATGGAGGAGCCAACAATGAGCTCAGGAAGCTCCATGAATGGTCAGCCACCAGGTAATCGGGCAGAGGGAAAACAGAAGCTCCCCCAGAGAGGAAGCACAGCGAGGACAAGGTGCTATGAAGGAACACCATACTTACTGGAGATGGTACGAGCAGCCCAAGGGTGGTGTCTAGACATCACACCAAAAAATCATGTAATTAAGTGGAGCTAGATTTTCAGGACTCTTGCCCATTAAAGTGAAAAAGACGGACTAGAAATCATGTAGGCAATAAGAAGCCACCAACTACCTTGATCTAGAACACTGAAGAGACTAATACTACTTAAATCTTAAGGAAACTGCATTCCTGTGAATAATTTGCTAAGGGTCCGAAGGATACAGCTGCAATCTATGCTGATCTATACTATTGCTAGTAACACGCTAATATATTTTTGTGTTAGTTGTTCATTAACAAAGATTTTTACAAATGTCTACTACTGTGTTTATGAATTCAAGACAAAGACTATATTAAGTTAAGTTTTAAGTTGTCAGAAGGGGCAATTGTGTTTGACCACCTCCTGATGAGTCAACAGGAGCATGTAGCAAGCCAGCCAGTATCACACACACCAGACTGCAGCCCCAGATTCTGTGCAGAACAAGCTCTGGTACCATAACTGCAGATGCATACAGACTCAGCGCGAACTCTCCCTGGAGTCTGGTGTGCTAGCTTGTCAAAATTCAGCTACTTTTAAGAAATGTAGGTAAAGCTTATAAAATGCTGATGGTGTCTGCCGAAGCTTCCTTAGTGTGCAGAATTAAGTCATTCCTCATGTTTTTAAACTTCTGGTACATTTCCTGTGCTTAGCCCATCCTGTTCTGATTGGTTAACATCACCATAAAGGCCACACAGCATATTCGGAGGAAGTGGCTTAAGGACACCTAGAAACCAGAGTGTGAACAGAAGGGCCACAGAGAAGCACGGGTCTGGCCACAACACGGCTCTGCTGCCTCAGAGCCAAGAACCTTGGTTGTCCTCAAATCAATAGAATACTGTTGGCCCCAGGAACATCGTGAGAAATAAAAGTAAAACACTTAACCCTGTGTTGGCAATACAATGTAGGCATTTCATAAAGTGGGACATCGTAATTATTAATAGTCGTGACATAACTGCTTTAAAACTCTCAAGTGTCAAAACCAGAGGAAACCCCGTCTCCCGGCTCTCACCTGTGAGCTTCTCTGCCAGCATGTTGAGCTGGTCTGAATTAAGGCCACGGCCGACGTAGGATGAAAACTGCCAGCTCATCACTTCCAGGAGTTGGCCCAAGGTGACAGATGGAGGGTTGTTAAAGAAAACCAAGTTCTGAAATAGAGTTATGGTGATTGTACCTCATAATCTCACAGGGACCACGGCATTCAATGTATCACATTCTTGATTTAGATTCTGGATCGAGTGATGTCAATAATAAATTGTTTGTAAGACTTATCTCCCCTCTAAAGCACTTTTGCTCCTTGACTGTAACACAACTTGGGGATCCAACTTTCCTGAGAGAATCACTTGACATCTCCTAGCTTTCTCTAAACTACCAAGCAACAAGCATCTCATGCAAGTAGTTAACACCGCCCAACAATTGCTGGACAGGTAACCTCCCTTGAAATGATATCAATTGTAAACATGTTAATTGTCTTACCATGAAAGGGGGCTCTGCATTCAGCAAGGATCACAAGACAGGAAGAAGAGAAGTAAAAATTTCTAGGGCCGCAATTGTCTCCATGAGAAAGGAGTCTGGAAAATGGCTTGTGAGGACAGAGTTTAGTTAAGGTGTAAGAGCTCAGAGTTTGAAGTAAGATAGAGTTAAAAAGTCAAACTTAGTTGTTTAGCTTGGTTTTGTAAGGAGGCTACAAGTCCAGTCTCTAGATCTTCATGAGGGGACTGAGTTGCTCTCTGGGAGGGTGGACATGGTGGTGTGTGGTGGCCTTAGAGAGTTCCTAGCAGAATTTTGCTAAGAAGATACCAGTGTGGTATTGTGTTAGGATAGAAGACCCTACTAAAGTCTTTCCTGCCACATCTTAAAGTTTGATGTACAGACATGTAGCTCTTAAAGAGAAGTGACATTTAGTGGTAGGGACTGCTTCTGACCTTAAAGTGCAGAGAATTATCTAGTGGATTCTCCAGCATGAGGGGAATCTCACGACTAGGCAGCCCTCTCTTTTGCAGTTGATCTGTCTCTGATGCCAGGGCGTCTGGGGATAGCGATGAACAGGGCTGTGCCATTGTCTGTGTGGTCTCCTTTTAAGGAATATTGCATTAAAGGGGAAAGGCAGTGAAGGTCAACCTATTTAGTGATCAGTTCTTATGCAGTCACCTAATGGAAAGAATTCTGGCAGAAACGGATTTGAGTAAGGAAGAAAAGTTATTCACATTTGAGCTGTTTCTTCTGTTACTTTGCAACACAACATACAGTTTTTGCGTCTTGTTTCCTCTCTCAAGAACAGAGCAAGAGGGAGCACAGGTTGTTTTTTTGTTTGTTTGTTTGTTTGTTTGTTTGTTTGTTAAATCTAAGTTCTTTCTTCATTGGTTTTCATGTAAAACCATCTATTAACCATTGGTATAATGACTTGAAGTCCATTTTTGGTATAGTGCCTCAAAGAACCACCAGATGGCACCAACACCCAGCCTAAACCTAGACAGGCTCAAGTCTACCAATTCAATTGCAAAATTTGTGCTGTCAGAAACCAGGCAAGATTGATGGACATCCTGGTTGGAAGCAAATGCTGTGTCTTTGTAGAAGAGACTGAGGAAAAGTGTGCCCAGAAGAAGTGAAGGTCGTCAGACAGGAAGTTATGACAGTACTCAGGAAATTTTGGAACAAGGTATTTCTAGTCAGCAGAGCAGAGGATAGCTTTAGAACTCATGGTTAGGCAGTCTTGGGGCTGCCTAGAACTCAGAAGTAACCTGTGCCAATCACTGTCCTTGGCTAGAACTCACATTGCCTCATCATTGCACAACTAGACACACCCGCATCGCCACCTTGTGCACATCCCTTGTTGAAAGACAAAGTCAAGCGCCATGAGACATGGAGAGATAGGAACAGGAACTTTACCTGGGAGTCGTTGGTTGACACATTGTACCAAATGATGGACGCCCATGCATTAGGGAGTTGGCTGACATTAGAAATCATCACCACAGGTAATGAGCTGGTCTAGTTTAAAAAAGAAAAGTTATTACAGGTGATTCGAACATGCACTAATGTTATCCTTCACCTTCTCATCTAAAGGCCATCAATCCACCCCCTCCCTTCCAATCCTGAAACCTGGGTGCCACTCAAAGACCTTTCTGTTCTCATCCAAGCCAGAGAACAGTAAGAAAAGAAAGAGGAACTCTTTTTAGGGCATCTGATGCTAGCAATGAGTCAGTCTCCTCCATATCTTCCTCGGCACTGAGAGATGTCTATTCTCCCTTATGTCACGCGTTGCCTCAGATACAACCAAAGTGGCTTTAGTGAGGATTTAGTAGTTATCCACGTGTAAGTTATGCTAAAGAACTTAATCTAGAATCTGGAGAGATGGCTCAGTGGTTAAGAGCACTGACTGCTCTTCCAGAGGTCCTGAGTTCAATTCCCAGCTACCACATGGTGGCTCACAACCATCTGTAATGGAATCTGATGCCTGAAGACAGCTATAGTGCACTCATACACATTAAATAAATAAATAAATAATAAATCTTGATCTAAATTTACTTTGAGAATTAACCACTATAACCAAGTATGGCCTAGTGCCTGGTTAAAGTCCACACTGGAAGTAGGGTTTTACTGTAAAAGCTGGAGAGGTGAACTATTGGAGCTGGAGGTGCCAGGTCTGTTTCTGCAGGACAGTTTAGTAATTGCTGTTGCAGTTTTCTACCTTACGAAGTAAACAGCCTTTCACAGTCTAGCCCTGGGAGCCTAAGCCCTGTAGAGAAGTCCCTTCCTAATAGGCATAAGATTCCCAAGGACAGACCCAGAAACTGAGGGCCTGGGTAGCTTATGGAAGGAGAGGTTTTGGGGGAAGAAGTGGAGGTTTTTATACACTTTTGAATGCATTGCATAAAATGGAAAAGGCAGAGTCTAACACGGTACACTCTCGAGTAGAATCTTACTCAAGTTGCCTGAAACAGCTTGTTAATGGATGCACTAATTTGACCATTGAACATATGCTGGGCCTTTAGCATCTTCTAGGAATTGCGAACAGACAACCATGCACAAGCAATGCCCAGTCCTCTGATGTCAAAGGGCTTGTCATTAATGTGTTCAATTTAACCCCCCCCAGTTCATTTTTTTATTCTTATTGTTCAATGGTGGTGTTAGATGATCAAAACCACACATTGCCAACATTCTGACCACGGTCCTTTGTTCATTACATCAGAGAAACCCTCCGGAAGATTTTTAGATATAACTTAAGTTTTAGAAAATGTATCGCTACATTATATAGTCCAACGATAGTTATTTCCCTTTATGTTTTCCATTGAATATTCCTGACTCAGAAAATAATAAAAATGCAGAAAACCAATCATTCAACATTTATCGAATTTACAAGAGTCACCAGGTCTTTATCCTTCTTATGTTAAACCAGAATGGCATCTAACATTCGCTGTGCTGCTTTTCTAAATCGTGTGTAGAACAGACAGAAGTCCATAGGAGGGGTTTGCGCTCCCACTGTTGCCAGTGGCTGTAAGTATCACCAGCGAGTAGCTGCTTCTTGGGACGCTCACCTCTAGGTTAATGGTGAGGCCATAGAGGCAGATCTGGGTCTCAAAGGTTATGGAGTGCAGCTCTTCTGTCACCATGTGGCAGCCCTGTGAGGAGACAGGGGGATCAGTTTCTTACAAAGGCAACTTTTCTGACCGAGACCTGGAAGTTAACAAAGTCGGTGTTCCCCAAAGGTTCCCAGGATTTAAAAATAAGGCGAATAATGACTTTCACTTTCCAAAACATGAGTTCTTGCTTTTAAAATTCTGGCATGTTTCCAGTGTCTGAAATGCAAAGGTATTCTTTATTCTAACTTTCTAAAACTAGTCCTTTGGATTTGACAAATAACTTATAAGCCACATGTTTATGAATCTATAGAAAGAACTTATAATCTTATAATGAATTGTTGAGAAAAGAAATCAAGGCCCCTCTGGCTAAACATAGGCGAGATGCATATGTTTTTTTCTGTTTGCTCCAAAAACTTTAATAAGATTTTAGTCAAACAAAATTGTCATCTAGATTCCCAGTGTGAGACGGTAAGGTGTGGAAAAGTTGGAAGAGGAGAAGGTCTTAACTGGTCTGAGGCTGAAAAAAAAGAGGCCCAAACAGGCCAGCCCCAGCACGTGCAATCACTTTTACAGGACTCCTGACCTAGCCAGGCAACAAGGTTTTCTCTTTAGAGCAGATAAGTCAGTGGAAATAGGAAGACGTTGCATTCTAGGTAATCAACAACTTGTGGCCATGGTACAGTGACAAGCTGAAGGGAGGATGATTCTCTGAAAGTCTGTGGTGATATCCAGGTCCTGTATGCATTTGACATTGGGCCTACTCATGGTCAGGCTTTAAACCTCAGGACATGTATCTTGGATGTGGACCAGAGCAGAGGTAAATCCACCAGTATTACCTCCGGGAAGCTGCTTGCTAAGAAACTGCCAACTCCGAGTAACTCGTCCTTGATTCAACAGTCTCAACCACATAGAGGAGTGGTCTCTAAATGGCTTCTATGGCCTTAGTTATGAAATGTCAAGCTAATGACCACCAGACATTTCAAAAAGTCTCTCACATGAAGTACAGGTGTGAAATTAAAAAAAAAAACCTTTGAGGAAAATGCAAAAACAAAAGATTTTTTAAAAAGTAAACAATATATACCAAGCTTAGTTTGTTCAGTGTAAATAACAAATCAACCAATTGTAATGAGTGGTTATTGCTACTAAGTTGTGCCCAGCAAATGTCTAAGGGTTGGAGAGACTCCAATCACAATGAATAAATGAAAAGCCACAGCCTTCATCGCTGTAAACTTCCAGAAAACCAGAGACTTAATGGGAAGTCTGAGGTTTCAGGAGTACAAGAATGGAGGACCATTTGCAAATGACTGAGAATCAGAATATAAAATAACCAGAAGACAATGAGTTCTTTTCTTTTTAAACTTCTGAAGAAAAATTATTTCTAACTCCGAATTCTATACCCATCCAAACTACCAGTCAAGAGTGACCATAAAACATGTATCAGGGGGTTGGGGATTTAGCTCAGTGGTAGAGCACTTGCCTAGCAAGCGCAAGGCCCTGGGTTCGGTCCCCAGCTCCAAAAAAAAAGAAGAAAGAAAAAAAAAAAAAACAAACAAAAACATGTTTCAGACATGCAAAGCCACAGGAAGCTACTTCCTAAAAATCTTCTTTCTGAAAGCTGTTGAAAGAGGTTCTGTAAATAGTAGTAGTAGTAATAATTAATAATAATAATAATAATAATAATAAAATCGGCTAAGATAGAGGAAGACACAGACCTAACCAGAAGAACTGGGGAGAGATAACATAGAAAAGAAAACCAAACAACCAAACAAAAACAGACTACATAATAATTATGCAACAGATTTAGAAGGTAAATGGGAAAGATTGAAGGGAGAAATTGTAGCCCAAATCAGATCAAAGTTGTATTTTTAAATAGAAAATTCCACTAGCTACAGGAGCTGGGGATATAGCCACGAAAGAAAAGAAAAAACGCTCAGAGTAACATGCTTAACCATGTATAAGGAAGCTTCTCTTCCTGATGAAGTTTAGGGCTACAAGAGGAACAGGTTCTTAAATTAATTACATAAAAACTCAAGGAACCACTCTATCCAGAGAAAAATGAAAGCAACACAAGAATGGGATCATAATCACAGTACGCTGCTTGACTCAGATGTTAAATTGTATATAATTGTAATTACTTTGCTTAATTTATGAAAGTAGAGGGAAAATTGTATGTATGGGTGCAGCTCATAAAAAAGGCCATAACTTAATCTTGTGTTCAGGAAAGAATTTAAGAATTTTATATGCAAAATTAAAAACTTAAAAGATACCAGAATTACATTTACCTCGCAAAAAGTTAATTCAAGGGAGGGGTTAAGAAGAGAAATTGCCATTTATCTCTGATGACACCCCATAGTACTTTGCTATGCCTACAACCAGCAGAACTGTCACCATCTAGAAGCTTAGTAGAAAAATGGGATGTTGAGCCCAGGCTTACAGAATCAGATTTTGCATTTTAACAAGAACTACAGGTAGGATTTGGGAAGCAATTATTCTTGATGTGGTCCATTAACATTTCATTTAGTCTCAAAAAAGGACGTGGGACATTTTGTGATAGAAAGCTTAACCCATTTATAAAACAAGCCCAGGAACAAGTGAGCAGAAGTGGACTTGTCTAAATTAGAACAATCGGGTGAGTTCTGAGAGAACAGGGTCACCCTGGGAGGAATGGGAAATAACACTGAGTATCAGTAAAAATTCTGAACCCACTGTGTTCATTTTGAAATAATAAAAATTAGTCAAATGATATGAGTAAGAATTGCATGGGAAGTTTGATAACGCAGAGGGTGTTAAGCTTAGGATTCAGAAGAAAAGTACAGACTGAAAAAGCCTTTTTTCTTGGGCTAGAAGATCATCTTATTTTGATTGCCTAAAAGTACTGAAAGCAGCAGACTGGAGTCACTTTGCATCAGATTAGCAGGAAGTTATATATAATATATATAATATATAATATATAATATAACGCTACTTGCAAATCCCTAGACAACCACTAAAATCCCTCTTAGTACACGAACATACCAAGTAAACAATTTCCCTTCCCTACACAGCCTTGACGTCTGTTTTCCTTTTAGTTGAGTGAAAGACTAAGTAACTGGATTCTATTATTACGAAACTATTTTTAACTAAGAAAACCTCACTATCTCCGAGGAAAGGTGCTTACACTGTGCCCATTACTAAGATGACTGAGGAACCTAAATTTTCATTTTATGTTTATCAAGGACTGTTCTTTACTTTTTAAATCCATTTCATCAGTGAATAAGCATGTGCAAATTTCTGAGAGGCTTCCAGCAGGCATGCAAATGTAAACCCAATGACCAAAAACCAAGTTAACAAATTGCTATAATGTGGTCTAGCCCCCTGCTTTGACATAGAACCTTCAACCCACTTGGTACCTCAGAGTTCTACTTGAGCATGGTGGTGTGGCTAAGGCATGGCCTTTCTGGCTCATTGCCCATGGCTTCTCTTCTATTTCTATGAAGGGGCTCAAATGATAATCATGACGCCTAGGTCCTTCCTTGTGCCTAGAGATGACCTTGGCTCTATAAATCTATTGTAGAGAAGGCTATAGCTGGAAAAGGCCTTCCCGAATATGAGCTCCTATAATCTGTGACATAACTAGATATACATGTTAATCTCTGTCTCTAGCTTTCGGGGCAGGATTTCTGTGGCTTGTATAGACAGGGTGATGGAAGAATCCTTTATTGTTGTTTTGATATAGGGTCTCTAACCATACGATTACAAATTGGAAGGTTCACACCATCCCCAAACTCTTGAGAAGAAGAAAGGAGCTAGAAGCTTCATTATCCCCAGTGGCCTATGATAAAGTCAATCATGTCCACTTAATCCTTCCCTAAAACCTCCAAAGGACAAGACTTAAGACAGTTCTGTCTGAATAATATAGAGGTTCATAGAAGGTGGCCATTGTCCTTGACATATGTCTTCTACATGTCTTACATATTACTGTTTCCTTTATAATAGCCTCTATGATACCCTGGGAAATAGAAGCAAGTTCTGTGGGCCTCTCCAGTAAATTAACTGTACCCAAAAAGTGGCTTGTGGGAACCCTGATGTACTGTGGTCAGGAGCACAGACCACAGATGTGATTTGTATTTGACGGAGTAGAAAAGCCCAGTTTCAAGTGCTATCTCCACAATTCTAGTCTGTAGCTTAAATTACATGATTAAGTATGCATATAAGACTTCATTAAAGATGTCTTTCTTAGATTTTTTAAAAGTTGTGGTACATCTGTTTACCATCCAAATGTAGGGTCTTGGAACACATACATTTGGGAGGGAGCAGGGTTAGGGAGGGAGGGAGAGGGGAAATTATGTTCTTGTATTTTAACTTAAAAGAGTATAAAAAAAATGAAGCTTCTCTAGAGCAATAATTACAGTCAGGATTGTCCATTAACTCTGAGGAAAATTTCAGACATTAGAGTTTTGTTTTGTTTTAATCTGGATAACAAGAAGTCTTCTGGGTGATTCTAGCCAGTTTCTGTTGTTTACACAAAATCGCCCGATCCTTTATGATGCACATTTACAACAAAACATGGCAGGGTGGCCAATGTCCAATACACATGACTGACTAAAAGTCTGGCAGAGGGTACGTCATTAATTCCCAACGCGTCCATGGCCATTATTCAAAGACTCCATTATTTTGCCAGTGCAATCCAAGCCAGATGCCATTCAATTTCACAGTCCTGACTAAGATACCACCCAAGATGATTACAGATTTAAAATAAATGTATTTAATAATAAGAAATTTGGCAATTGGCTAAACAACATGACTAAGGCTCCTCATAGCAAAAAAGTATACAAACTAACGAGAGGCATGTCTAGATGCTCCTATATTAGTTGTTCTCCTGACTAGTAGAATATCTTGGAATCCCAGACAATGTATGAGTCAATAATTAATTCCTCCAGTAAGAAGAAATTCTTGTCTGTTCCTTCATGTTTGCTTGATTGCTTAAGATCGGTGTGCTGTAGCCAAGGCTGGCTTCAAACTTGCTGCGAGCTAAAGAATACCTTGTACTCTCCTGCTTTCCCTCCTCCGTCCCCCTGTACAGAGGTCACAGGTAATGCACCACAGTGCCAGCCCCCTGCTTGTTGTCAATCCATACCCTACATAACACAGGGAAAACTGCAGCACTTAGGAACCAATTCTTTCAGGAAATATTTATCTAGCATGTTAAAAACAACAAAAACAAAGCAAAGAACTAGCTTGGGGACTGGGAAATACCGAGAAGAGGGGCTAGTGGTACAATTGTACCAGAGCCCATAGTCACAGACTCATAAGAAATTCATGGAAATGACAAGTATTCTTAGCATGAACAACAGGGATTCTGGATGGATCCTCCACTCTCAGAAGGCTGGGTTTATAGGAAGAGACGTATGCCATTTTCTCTCCTAAAGAAAACTTACGACGACTCCATTCAGATCAAAGAAAATCAGCTTGCTGTGACCTGTTGAGGCTGGTTGGGTCATGAGCAGTGTGTCTGTGTTTGAGAACACTGAACCGTGAAAGAACATTGGTTTGGCTGTTTAGTGAAGGGAAACTTGTCACTCAGGCTTCACTGATAGCTTCTTTGTACTTCACACCTTTCCGCCACCTAGAATAACCAACACTTGAGTCTGTGGCTGAAGTCACTAATCAGTCAAGCCTGCTGACACAGAGTGATCTGGAGAGACGGCAGTGCCAGCAATCCTGAAAGGGCCTGGGGATGCTTGTTTTACATGAGAGACTGGTAGCTTCAAATTCTTGTCACTTGAGAGATGACAGAATAACTTCATTTACTTATTTATTTATTTTTATTGTGACTCTCCCTGGGAAGGGACAAAGACGGGACAAGAAGGCAGTTACTACCCTTAAGGTATGCTGAAGTATTCCAAAACAAAAATTTAAAATTCATTTCAAACAATCTAAAGCTCCTTTTCTACTTCTGAGGATTGTAAAATTTCAGACAAAGAAGCATCAGAGACATGTGCAGAGGATGGAATTTGGGGTGTGTGCCAACTCGAGTAGGGAAGTCAGAGAAAAACTTGTGGGAGTTGCGTCTCTTCTCTCACCACATGGCTTACAGGAATTGAACGTGGGTCTCCTCATGGCTGATGGCAAGCTTCTTTACCCATGGAGCCCTCTCACTGACTAGAGCTTCCTTGTTTTGTTAAACATCAAAGCATATTTTTAAAATTTCCTATCCATGCTCCCAACTGTATAAAAGATTAAGCAACGGTGACCCAGAGTGACACAGTTTAATCTCCAGTCCAAGGCGGGGGTTGGGAGACTGGGGGGCTTGGGGTTGGGGGTTAGGGAGAGGAGTTGTAGAGGGAATTATTTGTGCAATGTGAGGCAGTTTCATCTATCAATAAAAAAGTCTAAGTCTATGGCCAATGATCAGAGGCAGAATTAGAAGGTGGGCCATCCAGCAGAGATAGATAGATAGATAGATAGATAGATAGATAGATAGATAGATAGATAGATAGATAGAGACAGAGAGACACAGAGAAAGAGACAGAGAGACACAGAGAGACACAGAGAGAGACAGAGAGGGGGGAATTTTGGAAGATAATCAGGCATGAGAGATTCGTCCCAGACACAGAAGACAGTCCCATGAAACTGAGGGTCAGGTAACCAGCCACATGGCATGACTTAGAATAAACAGTCAATTGAGTTATGAAGTAGTCAGAGAACAAGCAAAGCTGTTAGCCTAGGTATTTATTCATATAGAGGAAGTCTTAGAGTCATAATTTTGTTAACCTGCCCGTGGGTGGAAAGGCCCAAAGTTAGAGATAGCTTTAACTACAGGAGGGAATTCCTGAAGCTCCTGTTTGGTTCCCTGGACCTTTGAGAAAAGAATAAGTGTCAGGCAACTTCCTCCCTTTGCCTAAGCTTAAAGCTAGTTACCAGTGCTTTAAATCTAGGGGAGAGTGGAGACATCCCCATCACCTTGTCAGCTAACAGTCATCCAGTGTGAGTCTCACAATCACAAAAGCACAACTTAAAAACCCAAGGGTGTGTGTGTGTGTGTGTATGTGTGTGTGTGTGTGTGTGTGTGTGTGTGTGTGTGTGTGTGTGTAGCAAAGTCAGTGTAGGGGACTTTAGGGTGGAATTAACAAACTCAAAGCAAGACGTTTCCCAAAGGGGGCATTTAGAAATGTAGTCTGAGGTTTCAGAGTCAGGTTGCATGCAGATTGGGGTTGTGCCCTGAGTCCCGTGACAGAGCCCATCTCTCCAGCCAAGCATGCGTATGGCACATATAAACAGAGACCTAGGAGGATAGTGTTTCCAGTCACTGAATGTGAGCTTCCATTAATGTAATACCTGGCCTCCATCAAGCAGGCAGCACAAATTCCTGATCTGTAAGAACCACAGCCAACCTATGCCCACACACCACCAATAATTCACACATCATTCTTCTTTGGTTCTGTCAACAACCCTGGAAGTGTAGGGCTAACACTAACCATGTTCTGTAGATAGGAATACTGAGAGGAGGACAGTGGCTTGAAAAGCAGAGTCCAATCAAATGCTGTTTTCCTATTCCCCCAGAGGCATAGCAGGGAAGCAAAGGGGGAGGGGGTAGAGCCCGGGAGAGAAAGGGCATTCACGTTTCCTAAAGAAACGTTATGTTAATTTCCTTCTAGGCTCGGCAAGGAGTCTATGGTGAAATGGCTCCCACTTCTGAGCTGGTATAGCAGGCCTGGTGTGAGGTAAGTTGCTCCACCCTCCCAGAGATTGTAAAATCGTAAAGGGGTGTGTCCCAGAAGGATGAGCAGTACAGGCAGTCAAGGTTCATTCGATGCCTGGTGCAAACTTGAGTGAGGTCAGCTCCCCCAATTTGAATATGTATGCTACCCACTTAGCGGTGTTCTCACCAGAATTATCTACCAGGAGCAACTGTTAAATGAATTCTCAGCAGGGAAGGCCCACTTGCTGCAGGTGCTCCTAGAAAGCAATAGCAACCTTCGAAGCTTGGAAATAAGGTCATGGTATCCTTGCTTCCTACCTTCTTAAACTGTGTTACTACCATCATTGGCCCTGTGGGTTTATGAACACCACCACCTTATATACCAATATTCTTTCCCTCTCTTTCCTTTGGTCACTTCTACTGCCCAAACCCCTGATGACTGGATCATCTTCCTCCACATGTGTCATACCAGTGTCTTAAGCACACAAAACAGTGTTTGAGCCTGCGGCTTGTCTAAATGTACCTTGACACCGTACTAAGATTCTATCAATAGGGGGAGCTCAAAGAATATCTTAAACACAATAGCCCTTGCTTTAACAAACTTGAAAAAATAAAAAAAATAAACAAAGTCATTGTATGCTGTATGATTTTGTTATCAACTGAAAAATAAGAGGACATAAATTCAAAGCAATATAAGTAGACATTACTAATAAGACAGTGCTTGGGTTTTCTATAAGGAGGATGATTTACTTAGAGCTCCGTCTCCAAGGAAATCCCGGTACAGATTTTTATTTCATGTTGGTAAAGATGACAATGTTCTGCAAGAGTTGAGCTATTTGGATGTATTCCCATTGGATATGCTTTGCTTAAGAAAAGTTCAGGATAATTGTGCCTGTTTTTGTTCAGACTTGTAAATAACAACATTCAGGGATGTCAAGCTGAATGAAATATTACAACTGTGTTCAAAATTCCGCCGAGATGTGTGTAATGGGCTTTTGTTTATGATGTTTTTTATAAGAATGGTTCGGGAAACTGAGAGAAACCTTCACAGGAAAGAACTCCTCTTATTTATTTTGCTAGAACCCTCAAGCTCAAAAGCTCCACTCTATGCTCAGTGGTTGGGAGGAAAGACTCGCTCGAGGCCTCTGCCTTCAGCAGCAACTCCAGTCAGGAAGAAGCACAGCTCAACTTCCATAGATGGGAGGTGCAACTGAGACAATGAGGAGTTCACAGAAGGGAACAGGACTTTAAACCTTTGTGGTGAGTCATGTGGTCTGTGCACATGGTGGGGGGAGAGGACAGAGACAGAGAGACAGAGACAGAGACAGAGCAACCACTGACATTAGAAGCTGGGTTTACAAAGTTCTTCCACATGATCTAACCATCTTAGATCTTTGTCTTAAGAGCTATGATGATAAAGCCAGGGGACTGGCTCTGTAGAGACTGGATTGTAACACGCCTTCACTGCTGGCAACTGCCTTGAGTACTCAGGGTCACCTCTGCAGGCTCCGAGCAAGGCACGCATGGTGTCACCTCTCATCACTTAGGACATAAAAAGTACAACATCTTTTTATCATGTGATTTTCCAGAGATAACATTTTCAGTCACTGTTGGGAATTTAGACTTCCTATATTCAAACTTGAAAGACAAAACTATAATGACTAATTTTCTAGGCTAACTCAGAGAGGTGGCTTTCATGGTCATGTCTAGCCCAGGATTCCACCAGGCTACTGACTGGGATGTGATTGCTCAGGCAAGCTTCCATTTGTCCAGTTCACTTGGTGAAATACCAACCTTAGAGATCAAAGTAACTGATGCCACACAATCAAATAATCATTTTCTCAGTATGAATTTTCTGTAATATGCCATAATTCTGTAAACTTACTTCACATCTGTGGGAAAGGGGGTGGTTTTAAGATAGTTTGCAATAAAGGAGAGCTAATTAAAGAAACATAGCATCTCTATGAAATAGAATATAATTAAACTTTTGGGGGGCTTTAAGGACAAGCTTTCTCTGTATAGCCCCAACTGTGCTGGAACTTGCGTTGTAAACCAGGCTGGCCTTGAACTCACAAAGATCCACCTGCCTCTGCCTCCCTACTGCCGTGATAAAGGCCTGCACCACCACTGCCTGGCTTAATGAAACAGTTTGAATCCCATTCTCCAACGGCACTGGACGAGATGGACAGCTGTTAGCCATGTGCAGTTATGTCCACCAAAAGTTAGGAAACAGAGCATGTGGCATATGTTTAAGGCTTAGATCTATAAACAGAAGATTCGAATGATAAACCAGAAGGTCAATGTTTTCTCTTCAGGGTAATATGGTGTCTTATTTTCCTTTTCCTCTTTAAACATTTCCATGCTATCTGCAACGAGCAAGCTTTAGGCTTATAATCGGGGAAATGTAGATTTGACTTTATGTACAATTAAGCGATTTAAGAGAAACTTAAATGTTAAGGACTGTTTCCTAGGATAACCCCAGAGTCAGCGTTTCCTACCTCGTTTCCTTTACTCCCAGTGCTGCACTTCATCTCCTTCGGTTGCTTTGAGAAAGAAAATAATAGTGTTTAGACGGAAGGTCATTATCAGTAACCCATTCACTTTCACAGTCGAAGGTGGAAAGTGACTTCTTTAACAACTCCTGTTGTCCCAGTCACTGAAACTTCACTTACCTGCTGAGATCCAACACAAGTTACAACTGAAAGCCAAACTAAACCCCAAATGATTATATATATTACAGGTATAAGCCTTTGTGCTAACCAGCTTGATGTTTCAGAAAGTGAACCCTTAAGGCTGATTCAGTGGTGTCAAACACCCAGGTGGGCACTGGGTAAGCGTTAATTAATAAACCAGAGAAATAGCATGTTTCTGGCAAGAATAGCCATAGGGTCTTTGGAAATCTAAGAACTCTCTCTCTCTCTCTCTCTCTCTCTCTCTCTCTCTCTCTCTCTCTCTCTCTCTCTCTCTCTCTCAGGGGAGGTGGGTGCACAGAAAGAGAGCTCTAGGTCAAGAGGAAGTGGTAAACAGGAAAAGCCCAGGATGAAGCAGGGACCAGAGCTTTCTAGTCAACTCCAAGGTAGACTGTACAACATATAATGCTGTGTTGGGACATCCCAAGAACAGCCCAAGTCGTTATGAATTGAAAGTGCTTTCTGCTCCACGTTCTTGGGCGTCACTTCCTGGGGGACTTCAAAAATGAAACCAGAACAGCTCTGCATTTTAACACAGATTTCGGACGCTTTTCTGATGAACACTGGCCAGTCACCATGAACGCATGCAGCTCTGCAGTGCTACCGTTAAGAGTTCACTGAGTTCTTGCTCCATGTCCTTTCTACTGTGTTAATTTTCTAATGGGGGCATGATTTGTTTCTCACTTTGGTACTCATGAAGGAAACAACACAATACTCTGAATTTTACAGCCGGTTAACGAAGCTGGGGGAGGAGCATCGGCATTGTGGTCTCATTCGCTTCTTACCAAATGTCTAAACTCCACTGAGAGGCTCCCATTGGAAGATTCCTCACTGGACATAGCTTTGATGTGAGTTCCACAGAGCACAAATCTTCTATTGCTAGGGAGAAAAATCTTTGCTTTTAAAATGGTTTTGGGTCAACATATACTTAAGATAACAGCAAAAACAAAACAAAACAAAATAAAACTGCTAAGTAAATATTTTACCTTAGAGTTGAGACATTCCTGTAAAACCAAGGAGAGACGTTAAAATGAGATACTAGATCGAGGGAGCCATTGTTAGACCACTTCAAATTGTACCCACTGGAGCACCATCCAAACTTCATAGTAAAAGCTTAAAAAGTGAAATCTTTAAGAGTTCAGTTAAATCTTTGAACTTGAAGTCAAATAGTTAAAGTAGAGTAATATATATAAAGTAAAAGAAATAAAATACAAAATTATTGAGTAAGAATTTTTAAAAAATCTTTCCTTGCCATGTTTGAAATTAAATTAGGAAGCTTACTTGTCAATGGATGCCTTCACTTTCACCTGATAGTTCAGTTCTGGCAATTTTATTAGTAATCTGGAAAGAAACAGGAATGAAGCGACAGAATCAAAGATAAAATATTGGAAGCGTTAAAAGCCTTTTCTACATTTAAAGAATTAAAATATATTTCTAGCTTATACGTAGAAATAAAAACAACATTATCTCCACTACATGTCAATGTGCTTTAAAATGTGAAGAAAACCTCCCTAGTTTGCGCTGTGACGTAACAGGTTCCAGTCTCCATGTGTGTATTAACAAACACACTTGCTGTGTGCACATTGTCTCAGTTAACAGGTACTAGACAGTACATTGGCCCACTCTGAAAAACAGCCGTATGTTTGGGTTGAGATCTGGATGGCGTATGTGTAAAAGAGTTTCCTTACAAGTCTATTAGCCTGGCTCCAGCTTCTCATTCCGCAGACACAAATACTGTGTAAACACAGCAAAATAAATATTTTGAGAATTCTTAGGGTGAAAATGTTGAGAGAGGCCAAACTTCTAAAATGAATATAGAAAATTCCAATTTTATTATATTTGTAGCTTTAAGCATAGTAATATATTTTCATAGGAGTAAATATGATCATAAATAAAAAAAAGAAAAAGAAAAAAGGCCTAACTTGAAAGGAACAATTCAAGTACAGTTAAGAATTCCTCAAACTCCTCCTTTTGATGTCAGCCTTTATATATTTTGGCTTTTTACCCCCCAATCCCCAAGGTAACCCACAATGTGCTATGTCTGTAGGTTCCCTGCAGCTGCTGACATATTCAGTCATTCACTTACCTATTCGTCCATCCCAAGCCTTCTACACTCATTCAACACATAATGACCTCCTCGTGTACATTGCATATAAACTCAGATATCTGAAAATTCATGTCGCAAAGATTGGGAAAGGAAGAAAGCAGAGCATGGCTATGTGTAAACGGAAAGAATCCAGCCCAGCAGATGAGATGTATATAGTGTGGAGGAAACCACAGCTCATCAACGGCCCAGGCAAAGCTGTGCATGCAGTGAAGCCAAGGGTCCTTAAATGTCTTGCATGAAACACAGAGTTGGCTCCAGAGCAGTGTGTGTTAGGTGTAAGATTGGTCGTAGAAGATGCTGAAGAAGGTGATCTCAGAATATGGACAGACTCTTTTTTTTCATCTTCCTCCTAATTTGGCTCCAGAAAGGATTTGATCTATTATAAGGCACTCAGCCTAGAGCCGGGAGCTTGAGATTCCTTTCGGGGGTTGCTTATCAGATATTTACATTATAATTTATAACAAAGTTATAAATTTAGCAAAGTTAAGGTTATGGTAGCAACAAAATAATTTTATGGTTTGGGCTCATCGCAGCATGAGGAGCTGTATCAAAGGGTCACCATGAGGAAGGCTGAGAACCTAGGACTTCGTATCACCTTCCCTGTGAAACGGGAGAGCACAATACTGTGGCAGACAGAAGCTTTAGGGGGAAAACCTTGCACGATCTAGCAAAAAAGTGGGTCCAAAGTTCAGGAAAGAAAGATGAGGACCCCACAGTCAAGTTGAAGAGGAAGACAGGATGCCCAGGCCAGGATAGGGATCTGTCTTCTGGCATCATTTCCAGCAAGTGCAAAGTGCGGCCAGCTCTGGCGCCTCTTCTGCTCAGAACGTTTTGCTAGGCGATCCTTATCACCTCCCCTTTTTCTCATAAAGTATTTTCAACATCCTCTCATCTACATGGATGGACACCCATTACCCCTCACCCTACTTTCCATGTACTGTCTCCCGGGTTCTACAGAGGCACTGAGGTGGGGAATGAACAAGTTTTGAGAATGAAATTTTTAAAAGGAACCTAGCTAAGCCCTCTGCTTCTGTCCTTGTATCTTGGTGCAAAATTCACATAAAGAAATTGACTGAGAGGTTTAATTCGGGGTTTTGAAATGCAAATTGAAAAGTGCCTCCCCTTTAACCACTGGGTTCCAATGCTGCTATGAGATGGAGAATCCTGCGGAGAGAACCTTTGGCTGCTCTCTCCCATGGAATCAATAAAGATTTGAATTTGCTCGGACTTCCAGAGGTGACCTAGTGATTAGGAACGTTCAGCTTCGGGATGGATTTTAAGACACACTAAAAATCTTCGGAAGTGTAGAGCACTTGCCTAGCAAGTGCAAGGCCCTGGGTTCGGTCCCCAGCTCCGGGAAAAAAATAAAATAAAATAAAAGAAAAGAAAGAAAGAAAAAAGAAAAAAAAAGAAAAAGGAAAAACCTTCGGAAGTAAGACTGACGTTGTCTTAAGTTTAATAGAGAAAACCCGAGTTTTGATAGCTCATCGTGATCCAAGAGTACCAAACAGACAAGAAACCACTGAAAATCCTACAGACCCCACTTGTCTCTAAATAAGGTTTTCTGCAAGGATATGCTGAAAGCCGTGGTGATCGGAATCTTTGTGGGGACCCCAATAAGCCCTTTACCAGGTACTCCCAGGGAAAGAAAGTGCTACTGCATTGTCTGTATATTCAAAGCCTTTCACAGCCTGCCCCCGTCTAACTTTTTGATTCTATCTCTCCCTGCTCCACTCTGTTGAAAACAGACTGGGAGCCATTATTTCTGTACACTCGCTCTCCTGCAATCCTCTCTCCCTTCTGTCTTTCCAGTCTCTCTTCACACTAACCTTTTCAGCAATTAATCCCAGAGTGCCTGGTATTATGAGCGCATGCTTTCATGCTAATGTCCCTCACGTCTTCATTAATTTCCCACGTTGTCATGCTCTTGACAAGCAAGTTCACATCATACCATTTCTGCAGGGATTTGCCAAAGTTCAGCACTGTGCTCCCAGCAGGGGCTCTATGAGGAACAGCTGCATGTAAGGCGCCTTAATTAGCGGCGGCTACGCAAAACGACAGTGTGGTTTGCCTACCTCAGTTTTACAGTGAACTGAATGAGGGTTTTAAGTACCATCGGCCTCTGAGGGTGTGTTGGCATGCATGGCTGTCGCTCGACCACAAATGAACTAGATAAAAAGGAAATATTAAAACATTAAAAAATATTGACAGGGCAAACCTAGAGAAATAACATACTATTTTCCCTTAGAGTCCAAACATTTTACACCTAGGAGATGCTGAAATCCCCATTCCACTCCAATCTTCCCAGCAACTTCTCAGTATAATATATAAAAAATGCTCAAAGATCATCCCTAATTAATAATTTTTCTTTCTTTTCTCTTTCCTTCCTTCCTTCCTTCCTTCCTTCTTTCCTTTCTTCCTTCCTTGTGTGTGTGTGTGTGTGTGTGTGTGTGTGTGTGTGTGTGTGTGTGTGTGTGTTACCCCGGCTGTCTCCTCCTCAGCCTCTCTGCCCATCTCAGCCCATCTCCCTGACCTTCTCCCCGTCCCTTTCCCCGCCCAGTCCCCGCCCCCGCCCCGCCCCGCCCCTGCCTCTGCCTCAAGTTTCAGGATTAAAGGCGAGCACCACCACCGCACAGCTAACAATAGTAATTCTTAATTGCTCTAATGGACTCAATACAGGCTCATGTTCATCCTATACAACAAAAGAGAGGTTTATATTTATGTCACTTTGGACTGAACACTGGGACTCCTGGTTTGTATTAGAATTTTTTCTTCAGTGCACTCACACAAAGAGCTTCCCACCCTCATTTTTTGGATACACACTCAAGAAGAAAGAAGTCTTCTTTAAAATGAGAAAAGTGCATGGGAGGTGGATAATATGGCTTATTATCTTATGGAGAACTGAGTCAGCTGCTGGGGGAAGAGGTGGTGATTAAGAGTGGAAATGTGCATCTGGAACTCTCTGGGGTGCTAGCATGGCTTCCTGGGGGCAGTACTCTCCACTGTCCCTCGCTTCAGGGCATCCATACAGCTCCATGCTGAGGGAGGTCTACAATACTAGTGACTCACTTACTTCTTGAAAAGGTTGTAGATGAGGAAGGTCGCTCTCTCCAGCAGGTGAACTCTTTGAGCAGGGATGGGATCCCCTTCGTACGTCATTTTGGTAGATTGCTCCTGTAATTTCTCCAGTTGCTGTCTAAGTTGGAAAAGACTCTCTGCCAGTAGGGTAAAGCTATTGAACAGCAAATGAGAGGATTTTTCCTTCCCCACTTAGTGATCATATTTCATAAATAATAAATGATTAAGTGATTGTTACATTAATTAAAATTATGATTACTGACAATTCTTCATTTTTTTCCCAACCCTTTTCTTCCTGAATGAAAATTCCTTTATGAATTATGTTCAATATTTTCTAATTTGTGCTTTCAATTTACAGACATCCTTTATGAAATACTGTCAACATCTGGAACCAAATCCCTTTTAATTGGCCTTTAGATCCTGTTAAGTATGCATATTAAGAATATGACTCCCACTATAAAGTCAGAGACAGACCAATTTAAAATACAGAGTACAGAACATGAAGAATGTTAATGTGTAAAACTCATCTCCCTCCCCTCTATATACATTTGCAACTCCTGAGTGTTAGTAGAAAATGATGACTCAGTCCTTTTTGCACAAGCTAGAGTTTGGGAAGCCTTGCTTTGATACTCAAGTGCAACTCTGGTCATTATGTGCTGATCTTGGCTTAGAAATGGAGGTGTGGATTAGGTCAGAACAGAGAAGGATTAGAAAGACTGAAAGAGAGGAAGAAAAAGGGGGAAGAGGAGGGCTTCTATGGCAGATCACCTCTCAGCAATCTCCCCAGGTACTCTTCTGTCAAGTACACAAAGGACCAGGGAGGGAGCCGTGCCCCGCCCCCCGCCGCCCGCCCCTACCCCCCACCCCCACCCCCCCTCCCCCGGGCAGCTTTCACTGTAGGTCCCATTAATTTGTGGTTCTCATTACCCCCTGTGTTATCTCGATTTCATAGTAGAGTACTCTGGGTTTAGAGAATTGAGGAAAATCCGGTGTGTTTGAAAGCAAGCCCACACCTTTATTTCTGAGAAGGAAGCCCCGGAGGAACAGCAAATTTCCATTTTCTTGAATTATCTCTTAAAAAGCAACTTTGGAAATGGTAACTGAATGATTTTTGTTTCTCCTTATGTTTTTCAATTGTTCTCTCAGCCAGATGATTTTATTTTGCAGCTATGAGTCAGAAAACCTTATCAACATTTTATCCTTTAATGTAAAAAGATAGTATCTACATTTAACAGCCTATCTGCATGTTTGGTAGCAATGCCTTGTTGTACTAACTCCTGGAAAATTTTATGTCTCTTGTTATTGTGTCAATAGTTTTGTATAGGGTCTTGCTCTGTAGACCAAGGTGGCTTGGAACTTGCACGACTCCCCTGAGATGGCGGGTGTGTGTTACCATACCTGGCTTGATTTATTTTTCAACTGGTCAATAAACATTGTGTATATTTGTAGTTTTATACATGATGTTTTGATACATTTATATACTGAAGCGTGGACAAATCTAAACTAAAAAGATATGTACTGTGTCCCGCGACCTTCTTCTTGTAAGAACAGAAACTCTATGGGGTAATTTTCAAGTACATAACATATTGGTAACCACAGTCATCATGGTGTATGATAGATTTCCTAAGCTTACTCTTCTTTCCTACTGAAATTTTGAATTTTCTACCAACACCTTTCACAAAGTAAATGCATTTGAAAATATGAAACTAAAGGTTGAGCTTGATGCTCACGCTTTAAGATGTTTTTCAGATTTCTGAAACTAATGTTTGTTCCACCCTTAAAGACGTGCTTCAAAATAAAGTCATTTGAGTCTTTTAAGATACCGTGTTTGCTTATTGAGCGCTTCTTTTTTTTTCTTTTATTTTCCGGTGCTGGGGACCGAACCCAGGGCCTTGCACTTGCTAGGCAAGCGCTCTACCACTGAGCTAAATCCCCAACCCCCATTGAGCGCTTCTTATGTATAAAAAAACGCTTCTGTTTTCTTCCCAAAGGAGGCAAGCTAAGAGCACGGAGCAGTGGCTCCTTCCTGCTCCGTAGTTCCCAGCTGTGGTATAGAACGGATTCTCACTGAGCAAAGTGCAGCCTGTGTGCTTCCTGTGGTTTTCACTAGAAACTAAAGTCAATCGCTTTACCAGTTCTGAAGCTGGTCCAACCCGTTGTGGAGCGGGCCACCGATGCAGGCGATCTGTTGCCGCTTCTTCCAGTCTTGCAGCTCTTCTAGCAGCATGCTGTTCATGAGCAGGTCTGTCTCGTTCACTATCTGTGTCATCTTACTGAGTGCTTCCTAGAAACGGACAGCATGCAAAGAGGTCCACAAAACACCGGGTTACAGCTCTGCTTACAAAACACACTGGTCCGAGAGACAAAGAGTCGAGTAAAATGGGGCTGGGGATTTGGCTCAGTGGTAGAGCGCTTGCCTAGGAAGCGCAAGGCCCTGGGTTCTGTCCCCAGCTCCGAGGGAAAAAAAAAGTGGAGTAAAATGAACCAAATATTTGATAGTGCCTTCTCGAACAAGAAAGTCATTACAACGGAACAGTATCACGAGAACCGTGGCCACAGCTTGTCGTTTTCATGCATCAGTCTCAAGTGTCTGATGGGAACTTCTGTGTCAATATGGAATAATGCTGTCCTAAACCTGCATTTGAAGGCCAGTTAAAACAAACAGTTGTTTGTTGTTTGTTTATTTGCATGTGTACTGGTGCTGTGCCTGCATGTTTGTCTAGCTGATGTGTGTGTGTGCAGTGCCTCCCGAAGGCAGAAGAGGTGTTGGATCCCCTAGGAGCAGAGTTTCAGTTGCTTGGGAGCCACCATGTGGGTCCTGGGAATGGAACCTGGGTCCTCTGGAAGATCAGCCTTTGTTGCTCTTAACCCCTAAGCCATTGCTCCAGTGTCTGCTTCTATTTTTTTTAAAAGCATGTGGTTACCCATCTATTTGCAAAAATACTAATTAAAACTTGGGTCTTGAGTCTTTTCTTCAGACTTTATCTGTGCTTAGGGAGGCATAGTAAAATATGAAGCATAGAAAGTAGGAGATGGGAGTTTCTCTTCAGACTTTGTGAGTTTGGAGAAAACATTTAACCTTGTTATAATTTAGTTCTCTCTTGTGTGTGTGTGTGTGTGTGTGTGTGTGTGTGTGTGTGAGAGAGAGAGAGAGAGAGAGAGAGAGAGAGAGAGAGAGAGAGAGAGAGAGAGAGAGAGAGAGTGGGTGGAGGGACTACATTATTTTCAGAGTTCCTTCTCTCTAATTTTGTTTCATAAAGCAAAATGAGAGGTGCATATGAAATGGGAATGGATCATCCTGAAAGGCTATGTGTTAGCCTGGACTGTCTGCTCGGGCACACTGCTGGGGTGCTTGTAGTCTTACGTATGTCTGATTATATTTATAATCAATTTAAAGTGAAAATAAACTGATTGGATGCTAAAAATGATCTTTTAGAAATGAACTACTGATCTAACAGTTATTGGTTAAACACCAATTGCATTTACTTTTACAGACAGGGAGAAAATTGAAACAGAAATATTTACTGTCTTGAAAATATTTCACCAAGCCAAGAAAAGTTTGTTACTCACAAACCATTCTTAAGTCTTGAGAGATTTCACAAATAGGACACTGTTTAACAAGGCCATTCTCAGAGTGGAATATAGAACATCAATTTTCCCAATGGAGTTTTATGTCATCTGGTAATTTTTAACTAAAAATGTGTAGTATAACCCACTTCAGAGTCTTAACAACCTATGTCTGAAACAGTGAGCGGAGAAGCCTGGGTGCAGCTTCCACAGAGTTAATAATCCCTGCAGCCATTGAATCACACAAGTAAGGTTGGGAGGGCATGAGGCTGAGGTGGCCATACAAGTCCGGGACATTCTGCCGTTTTCCATTCAGTGTAATGAACTGATAAAATGTGAGGCCTTGGTTATGTAGGATGAGGTTTAGGAAAAGAAAGTCAGACAAATGGCAAAGTAAAATTCTTCACCAACCTTTCTTTTAAAGTCCAGGTTATTAAGCATTTCTTGCAGTGTCAAAACTTCCTGGTTCACCAGGATACTGTTCTTGTCACCCTGATCTGCAAAGCAAAGGAAATTCGATTCAGAATTATCTTTGGGGCAAAACTTTTTAATTCCTGAAAGGCAAGTCCACTCAATCCACCTCCAGACCAGCCCTGGACAGGACCAGGGCCTTAGGTTGTAAGAGACAAAAAGATGTCTTGTGTTGAGGATGGTAGCCCAATCTAAGAATGTCCTTATTCTGCCAGAAAGAGGTCCAGACAGGCATGCACAAGAGACCTTTTATCTAGCTACAGGTAGATGCGGGAGCAATGTCGTGTGTAGTTTTATGCTCTACCTGCTTAACTCTGGGAGGGGGCTGTGCTATCAGCCCCCTCCCAGCTTCCCTTGAATCCTTGGATAGACCTTCTTGGCACAATTGTTGAGTGCTACTATCTCCTGCTTGGAAAAGCATGTCCTCCCCAATTTCTTATCTATCTCTTTCATCTGCCCTATTCTTCAGCTGCTAAACTGAGCTAGCCCTGGCCAAATATCCCTGACCACCTGCCCGTCATAGTAGCCACTACCCCCTACAGAGGCATGCTCTTCCCTTTTTATTCATTTGTTGACAGTGGATAAAGGAAGGTTTTGTAATGGATTTATTTTACTGGTCCAGCCCGCACCAAGGATAACTTTGTTTGATATAAGGAATGGGTGACTTCTTTGTGCTCAAGATTAAATCGTTTGACTCATTCTCGTGTCTGTCTGTGTGTGCTAGGCACACAACCAGACTGGCTACATACTGGCTGCATAGCTGCCGATGCTCTGAACCCCAGGTCTTCTCCCTGCCTCCGCCTCTGAAGTGTACAGGTGTACAGGTGTACAGGTGTAAGCCACCACAACTGGTTTTCAACTCTTTATAATGCACATAAAAGCTAAAAGTACCGAGGAAACTTAGATAATAAAATGCTATATTCAAAATAGTTTTATTGTTTACTATAGCTTGTTATATTGTTATCTTTAAGCTTCATGGTTTACGTGGAAATTGGAATAAATCTGTTTTCAAAGATGCTTGATGAAATAGTGTTTTTCTAGGACCCTGCTTCCTTTGATAAGGGATTAAACCCAAGTTGTGTTATTTCTTCTAAAGAGAAAATTGTACACTTAATAATCATGAGCATTTTGAATATTCCATGGCGGTCATGACATCCTGAATACAACAGGAGACTGAAAGACACCTTCTTTGGAAAAACTAAACATTTAAACATTCGATAACAATCACCCATACTGCCTTCAAGGCATGTGTTAACATTTTACTAAAAGAAGTTCTGTAAAAGATGTTTATATTTGCCTTGTTCTTAAAAACATATTTCGAAATAAAAATTTGAAGTAAGTAAAATTGTGAAAATATTTCAGTGTTCCCATCTTTCCCAGTTGTGATGATTTGAATAGGAATGGCCCCACAGGCTTGTATGTTTCAATGCTTGATCCTCAGTGGAACTGTTTGGAAAGGATTAGAGTGGGTGAGGCCTTGTTAAAAGGTGTGTCACTGGTGGGGGCTTTGAAGTTTCAAAAGTCTATGCCATCCCCAGTGGCTTTTTCTCTGCCTAAAAATCAGGATGTAGCTTTCAACTACTGGTCCAGCGCCTGCCTGCATTCCACCATCCTCCCCATTATGATGATAGTGCACTAAACCTCTGAAACTCTAATCAAACCACCAATTATATGCTTTCTTCTAAAAGTTGTCTTGGATGTGCTCTTTCCAACAGTGGAAAAGTAAGTAAGGCACCTATCTAATGCTTTCTACTGTCTAACACAAGCAGAGTGCCATGATCTAAACTAATAAGTCTATACTGGCACAGTTCCGTCAACACTCTAAATAGGACTAATCAGAGTTTTAATGATTATCCCAGTAATTGAAGCAAAGTTAGAATACCAATCTACTATTGCTTATACATCTAGGATCTTTAAACATTCTCATTTTCTCCAACCATTTATTAAAAATCATCTATGTGTTTAAGTACACAGAGTCAAACTAATTCAGAATCTTTTTATTTAGACATTTATTCAATTATTTAATTTAAGTTTTAGAAGTATTTACAAATAAAAATTTAATATAAAATTCTATACACAAGAGCATACACAAAATGTCTAATTCTTTGGAAGATAAATTTATAGATACACATGCTTATGACAAGGTAGAGAAAATACAAGAAATTTTAACCAGGCTTATCATGAGACTTCATGTGATTTTTATTTTTAATGTTTTTGCCTGTTTTCCAAATTCTCTTCTATGAAGCATGTTTCTACTTTATTATTTTTTGAAAATTATAAGACCTCGTATCAGACTTCCTGACTGCATTAAGTGATTATTTTTATTCTCATTAGTTGTGTTTGGTTTTTCTTTTGAGGAAGCTTCTTGCTATGTCTCTCCACGTCACAAGTGTTGCACGCACGTGCCAGCGTACCCAGAGTGTTACAATTACACGCATTGCCTCCACACCCAACACTGAGCTCTTAGCTCTTAGATACTCTTACTGGTGGTGTTGGGGGGCGGGTGCGTTGCAGTGGGCATTGTTTCTTATGTAACTTGTAATTTTCTTTGAATTGGTTGGTAAATATATGTGTTTAAACTTTACATGGAGAGATGGAAAATGCGGAACTGGAAATATTATTTGCCAATGTTCCGCAGAAGCATGTCGGTGGGGGACTCACATGCGCAAGAGGATCAAATTTGCTCGCCATTTGACTCTTACCAGTGACAAACCCTAATAATTAACACAGTTTTTATGTCTAATGAGAGTTACAGACAAAGCAATGACTTACCCATTGTCTGAATTGTTTTATACCTGTAGTCAAACTCATCTTGCAGATCTTCTAAGTATTTGGTGTCTTGTTCTGTCATCTTTATACAAGAGGAAAATATTAAACTATGTTGCGATGCTTAAGCATGCCATACAAACATCATATAAACATATAAACAATACACTGGGGAAGCCAATCTCCAACAGCTTCCTTGACTAAGGAGCCTACACCTCTAAATGGCTAATCTACATGTATGCAGTGTCTGAGGAGGCCGAGCTAGAGTGACAGTTACGAGTCATGTGGGTGCTGCAAACCGACTGCTCTTAGCCACTGAGCCATCTCTCCTAACTTTTTTCTTTCTGCTTAAGAAATCTTTCAGCATATTCATTCTCATTTCTGAACTAATTGCAAGAACTGCTATTATATCATTTCATTTACAGGGCCCTTCTGACCTTTCAGTCTGTTCTGCTGCCCTCTGCACTTAGTGAACAGGAACCAGAGATATACAGTGTATAACAATTCTGCCAAAATAGTTTTCTTTCTACTTTTTAAATTTGCCTGTAATTTTATTTAATTAATTAATAATTGATTACTGACTTTTTCACTTTTCTTTCCCTCAAATCCCTTAGTGTTCTCTGTTCAGCCTTAGTAATCAATGGGCGTTGAGATTTTACACATTGTCTTTCCAGGTATTCTCTCGTCTAGTTGTGACATTACTCATGAAGTAGATTCACTCTTGGTTTTTGAAGATAAGAAAACAGAGGTTTAAGAATGTGGAGTGGGTGATGTTTTGTGGGGAGGGGCTAAGCAGCACAGCTTTGACCACCCCCAAACCGGGCTGCTGCATCCTGCATTTCAGACTGCATTCCGCATTCCGAGAGGTCTTCTCTAAGAAAGTGCATTCTTCGCTTTCTGCATAAATTCTCAATCTTACCATTTAAATTACTGACTGAAAAAATTATCAAATCTGGGGTCGGTATGTATGTATGCTTCAACCGTGTGGCTTTTAAAGTTGGTTGGACTTGAGCATGGATCTGTGTGCTTCACCCTCTGTTTTTGTTCGGCTTTGTCTGTTTTCAGACAGAAACTAAGTAGCTCTGGCTAGCCTGGAGCTTGCTATGAAGACCATAGTGGCCTCAATCTCATGGAGATCCTTCTGCCTCTGCCTCCTGAGTGCTGGATTAAAGGTGAGCACCATAGTTCATAAAATGTACACACCTCTGTTTATAAAATAGAAGGGGACCTGAACCTTACAAGCATTTCCTCTTGGTAATATGCCATGAAAGTGATTTCCATTTTTCATTTAAGAAAATCGAGAGTCCTAAACACGTGGCAGTAAGTGCTCTGGTAAGAACGCCAAGCCACCGAGATCTAATTTGGCTTTGAATTCCATCCCCCTTTACTCTACGTCAGTGCACTTGCAGTATTCACTTGAATGGTAATTTTCTCAAGAGCAAAGATTGATAAAAGGCTATGGGCTACTAAAAGACAGGGAGCTCACACACCTGGGAGAAATGTAAGAAGATTAAATACAGTTTTAAAGCAGACATGTATTGTTTTGACCTCAGAATTAAAAGATGTTTTCAGAGCATTCTAACCAAAATTTCAGTAAAAATATTATATTAAATCATTTCTTTTAGAAAAATCAATGATAAATCAATTAAAGGCTCCAGACTGTCTGTCATCAGTTGTAGTAAATTTTTACAAACAATATTTTTGCAAAAGATTTGTGGTAATAATTTGCAAAAGTTCTCATGGTGGTCAGAAATCCTTTTGTGAATGCTACCTTCCAGTACATTCTAGAGAGATGGAGGTTATAGTCCAATTGTCAAAGTGCATTGATGAACAACTACTGCTCTGCTTACCGGTCAGGTCCAGCATTCTGGAATCAGAGCCTCTACCCTAGACTGGGTACAGAGAGCTAGTAAGGGTGTGATCTCACAAAGGACCTGCTGAGTAGGGACAGGGTAGGAAAGGAGCTGAGGGAGCATGTGATCTGTCTCGGGGTTTGGCTATGATCCCCTAAGGAACTCAGGAGCATGAGCTATGCCACAGACTTAACATCAGCTTGAGCGCAGGGCCTGGCGTCTCCTGACAGCCTATGTCATTCACTCTGTGTCTGAAGACAGCCTAGTGTTCCCTGGACAGGCCATTTCAAAGAAGCCCTTAGCAACCAACATTCACAGATGCTGGGATGATCTATGGGCTTGAGGGAAGGATGAGGGCAGAGCTACAAATGGTGAACTTTAGTTCACCAAGCTTCTCAGGCGTTAACAATCTGAGGACTATGGAGGAGCTCAGTGCTGGAGAACTGACTTAACATGTACCAGGTCATTGATAGAATTGTACCACTGTCAACAAAATATACTGCATACATACATCTGTGTACTTAATGTGCTTAAATACCCTTATTATAATCCAATATTATAGTGGAAAGTACACAACCACTGTCTACTTTCACATATTCGTGGGGTCAGTTTAACGTGATAGTATGCTCCAGCCTTTGCCTAGGTCCACGTTGAGAGTCTGATTCTTTTTTGTAACGATGGGAAAAGAAGCATGTCTGCTAATTTAGTTGTCATGGAAGATCATTAAACACCAGGTCTAGAAGTAAAATCTTAGAAGCTCATTTTACATACAACTCAGGCCATGTATAGAAAGATTTGTCTTAGTGGTTGATTTAGCTTTAGGGAATCATTATTCCATAAAATAAAATAAGTAAATGGATGCTATATAGGTTCTGGAAAGGGACATTTGTATTATCTTTATATATGACACAGCGGAAAGTCTGTCCCACTTAAAATTATCTTTTCTACATCAATGAAAGTAACAAATCAATAATAAGACCAATGGGAGGAGAAACTGAGGTATACTAATAGCAAAGGAAATGAGTAACATAATGGATTCTATGAATAAAGAATAATAAAAGAATATATTGAGTACAATTAGGGGAAATATATACATTTTTAGGAACTATAAGTTAACAAATTCATTCCAGAAGACACAGATAATGTGACAGCTTTGATATCAGAAGCAAGTTGAGTTTCAAATTTTCCTCAAGGAAGTCTTTCCTGTATAACACAGCATGAGAGTAACACATGTCCTCTGAGATCTGTCTGTGCTGGCCTTCAGCACACATGCCAGGCTGGCCTTTCTAGACAACTACGTAAGACAGACTTACCCAATGCATCTGTGTGAGACCACTCACCTGCACACTGTTTTTAATAGCAGCTACTTTGTGTTCCACATTTCTCTGTCTTTCTGAAACTGAAGAGCTCTGTAAAGATTTCTCCAGAGGTCCCTGGAAAAAGAACATCTTGCAATTTCACCATTGTTGACGACACATGTTTATAGTTATTGTAAAGAACACCGCACTTACATTGACCTGAGCTTTAGATCAATGTTATACATTGATATGATATGAGCATTAAAACTCATGCTGAGAGAGTTGGGCATATAACCCACCAGCAGAAAATGCACAAAGGCTCCAGGGTCCCACCCCAGATCTAAACCTTATGCTTGTAGTGTCCAGAGCCAACTGACTTAAGACTTTCTCAGAGGCCCCATGAAAAGAGCCCCCAGAGTGGGCTTGACAAGACAGTCTAGATTTGGAGCCAGTGCTTCAGAGGAGTCAAGGTTGTGGTTTCTGGGTGACTGACTGATCCTTCCCCCTGGACTGTGGCAGCTGAGTCTGAGGTGTCCCACATTCTCTGACTTAGCTCTGTGCTAACCTCGGCCATTTGCCTCCTGCAAATAATACATATATGACGCTGTACTTCTTAGTAAGCTTGCGTGGCCTAAGTCATTAGCTTACACAAGACTGCCTGCTCTTAGCTGTTGCTTTTGTCTTTTATTTCCCATCTTGTTTTAACGTTTTTCATCCCCACTCCTTCCACTCAATTCCTTACTATTATGGACCTTTATTCCTGTTGATTCAGGACAAGCAGTACCCCATCTTGGGTGCCACTTGTCTCCAACAACCAAAAGAAGTAAAGAAGAAACAGCAATAGCTGGGACCAGGAGGTGTGGCACAAACCAATCACTTACGCCAAGCAATGCACGTCTCTAAGAAGTACAACATCACATATGCTCTTGGGGAAGGGCAGCCCAGGTCACAGAGTTCTAAGTCAGATGATGTCAGCAAAGAGAACACAAGACACCTCACAGACAGCTGCCTAAAGACCACAGCTAACCACAGTCGAGAGGGAAGAGTTGGGTCCCAGGAGCCATAGCCTTGGTTCCTGTGAAGCATTGACTCCAACCCTAGCCATCCTCGCCAAGTCCTGGGCAAAGACAGAACTAAAGATCTCTTTGTCCTTTCATTGGGACCTCTGAGAGAGACTTGGGCCAGTCTGGCTCTGAACACTGTAAGAAGTGCTAAATGAGGAGATAGAGACAATGTTACAGTCTAAGCAACTAAGCAGATTATAGGACGTCAGATAAAATTTTTACTTAGATATTGATGGAGGTATATTCTTGTATGACTATGAATACATGCAAAGATATTCAGAATTAAGTAGATATGACTGAAACAACACATATACCAAAACGTAATGTTGCTGAATGTTACTATAGTAACTAAATAGTAAAATTATGAGTCATTTTATGATTTCTAAAAGATTTTATTTTTATTTGTGTGTGTGTGTGTGTGTGTGTGTGTGTGTGCGTGCACCAGCCATATGTGTATAGATGACATCAGAGGCTAGAAGTCTGATGCCCTGCAGCTGGAATTACAGGCAGCTGTGAACTATCCAATATGGGTACAAGGAACAGAACTGAGGTCCCCTGGAAGTACAGCAAGCACTCTTAACCATGAGTCATCTTTCCAGCTCCTAACTGCATGATTTGAACAACGCTCACAGTTTCCTACAGTATACCTGCATTACTCCTGAACTGCATGCAATTTTAAATTAGTATTATAGGAGTACATTAAGTTAGGCTTACACTGGTAATTGAGGGTATTGAACCTGCTGTGATGTAGTTTATTTCTAGTTTAAAGCAAAGGGAATGGAAAAATAATTTGGTTCCACAAAAAGGCCAAGTAGCTCCTCCAAGCACCGTATCTTGGCCACTCTAATATTCTGACACTGAGGATGGCCCTTAAACACAAAGTCCTACAGCTGTCTGGAGGTGAGAAAAAGATGACTAAGCACCACAGAGTTAAGCAGAGACCAAGGGTTAAAACAGTTGATAACTTGACAATACGCATCAGAGGAGCGGTGGGACCTCCACCATACCCTTTAAATTAGTGAAACCGTTTAAAAACGTCCCATTATCACATCCTTCTCCATTATTCTGTTATTTGTCTACCCACTTGAAATTAAAAAAAAATGCCCAGTCCTTTGTTTAGGGCAGTATGCAGTATCATTGCCAGAAATGTTTTGGTTTGACTAATATTTGACATTTGGAGAGAGTAGAGGGCTCTCATGAGAGGGCACATATGAGATAGAGTGAGAGAATCAGAGAGAGATGGAGAGAGACAGGGAGTGGGGAGGAGGAGAGTAATGACTCTATATGTGACAGGTACAAAACGGGCAGCCTGCAATTTAGAAACCACAGTATTTAAGGAAAAACAATGCCATCTTTTATCATCCAAGAGCAATTGGAATTGTCAAAACTTCAAGTTCTCCCAAAAACATTCATAACCTGATAGTGACTAAGCCTCAGAAGTTCTAACAGTTTATAAACACACAAACACACACACATAATAGTTTATACATATAGTTTATATATTTATATATATAAAGTATATATATACACACTTTTGTAGATCTTCATAAGTTGTATTGTTTACTAAAGTGTGGAGAATGTCATTTAGAAAATACATTGTTTTATAAACTTTTCTCTTGATGTAGGATTAACAGAAAACCTATACTTAGAGATGGATGGTTCCTCCACTTTCCTAGGTTCTTATTGCATTCAGGATAAGATAAATTACAGTGTAATACACTGGGGCAAAGAACAGCCAAACAAGTATTTAAGGAGCTTTTGTAAGTAAAATCTCCTTAGACTTTCCTTCCAGAGGCCTTGAAGGGTTCGTAAGACCAGTCTGTGAAGATGGAGACTAGGGAGGCAGAGTCAAAGCCGCAACTGGGAATCTAACTTAGATGTGCTCACTGCACTCCCAGATCAATGCTGTAAGATCTTACAGAACTTAGCCACGAAAACAAAAGGAGTCTAGAGTAGCCGGTCTGGTGCACACATTTGGAAGAAGGATGGGAAGATCTCCAGCTTAAGGTCTGCCTGCTCTACATGAGACCCCATCCTTAAAGGACAGGGCGCAGTTGGGTGAGGGGGGGGGTTGGAAATACTTGATAATTATCTCGCTGTGAAATAAAGACATGGAACTCCTCAAAGATGAGCCTAAGACCTTGAATACTGTGGGGCTGATGGAGTAACACAGTTTCTGATTCTTCAGCAAACTGAACTCAAGAGGAAGCAAGAGCACAGGTTCAAAACACATTACTTGACGAGCCAGCAATGTGACGGTTAGTGCATATGACTACAAATCAGAAAACGTACCTGGATAGGCATGTTGGCCGCAGCCAGTATTCTCCTCTCTTCCCTTAAGCAATTTGAAATGACCACAGCTACATGCATTGGATTTCCGTGAAACTTTCCCTGAAAGACAGTAAGCAAAAGCAGCATGAAAGCTTTGAAAAAGAAACGCATACAAGTCATAAGGAAATGTCATACTTGAAAACAACCATGATCTTCCTATAAACCTATAACTTGGGATCTGTTCTAATTGTCGATCCTTGCACAATGCCGTGGAAACATAGACTCTTAATGAAAGAATGCTGCTTTCTTTGCTTTCAAAACTGTTGATAGTTGGTCTTTGAACACTTCTTTATAAACACATCAGGGGGTCAGTTTTATGTTAGGCACTGGGTAGGTTTTAGATATAGTAGTTATTTTCCTGTCAGCCCTGAAGACTCAAGACAGCACATGGTACAGCACATGGTAGCTCCAGATTCAGGTTCATAGTGTCTGCCATGATCCCCATTTGATGATATTCATGTCAACTACCTCAGAACTGCATTATACTCAAGCAAAACTATACTCACTTTTCAGCAATGATATTTTTGACATTGAAGCATAGATTTATTTTATTGACAGGGCTAATGATGTGCATTTGTTAACTGGCAGCCTGGGGTCCTATTTGAACCATCTGATATATTGTCGTAAGTGGAAATCCCAAATCTCTTCAGGGAAATCATCTATGGTTGCCATAGCACCCAGCAATGAGTGTGGACTTATTTTTCTTACAAGAACTGTGTTCTCTAGCCTTGATTTACAGTACTATCTGGAACACCGTAATTTTAGTCAGTCATGTTAAAACTTCTTTACTATTCTAAGGCAAGAGTAAAAGAAGTGTTGGACACAAGCACACTAATTGAATCTCTGCCCCTTTTCCTTGAAGTGGTAAATGGTACTGATATCCGTGAAATGGCCAAAAGGTCAATAGAAAAGATTAACAGTCCACAAAGTAGAAAATTAATACCAATCAAAAGTAGATTATACAGACAGCTAAACCAAAAGATCTTTCTGGCGAGAAACAAAGAGGGTTGTTGGATGTAAACCTTATCATGGCTTTGACTTCTGAGAAGTACATGAGATTCTGTCAATTTACATTTCCCTGTGTGAAACTGGGGTAAAAAAAAAACTATTTGGATTCCTGTTCTCCCATATTCACTCCTTAAAAATATTTTCCTTTTTTAGGCCAGAAATTTCCAGAAGAAAACAAGTGAATTGCCTGAAACTCAGAAAACAGAGCTATGAAAGTGACCTCGCCTCAGTATGAAGGAATGTCATGTTTCTAACATGTCTACATTTCAGTCTATGTAAATTTTTTCCTGTTAATTTTGATATCTCTTGGTTCTTACCATATAGCTTACCTTTAAGTCCCCTACCACCTTCCCTCAACAAACCTATTTTCTCCCTTTTTTACCTTAATGGCACTAAACAAGTTTCCTTGTTAAGAAGTGTTTCTTTTAGGGCTAATTTGCAAGCTCTGTTATTAATATGGACTGCAAATTTGTCTTTCTGGGATGAAGGGCTCCTCTAATGCCACAGACAAACTGGTGTCACCTCTGATCCGGTTGCTGCTTATAACACAGCTGTGTGGAGATGACCTTCATCTTCCTGTCAACACTCAACTTCCTTCCCCTTGCTTTTCCTCTATATCTGTAAAGTAAATCACACACTCTTCTCCTTTAAGGGCCAGACATCAACACTTTTTCATTAAATAATTCATGTTCATTTTCTTCTTTAACATCTTCTAATGTAATGCCTCACTTTAATATTTGAGACAAAGTGTCTTATGAATTTAGCACTGTTTATTCAGTACCAAACTACTATTTCACTTTCCAAAGTATTAACGACATGTTCAGGCTCACCTGTGAGTAGTGACTGTGTATATAGCTCACAGAACAGCAATAAAATGAACCCTGACTTGTGTGACATTCTGCTTCTTGCTATGCTAAAGCCTTACAAAGTTCCCACTCTCTGCAGTGGCTTGTCAAGGTCTTTCAAAGGTCCCCACTCTCTGCAGGGGTCTTTCAGAGCCTTTTTTTAATTGGTTATTTTTTATTTCCATTTCAAATGTTATCCCCTTTCCCAGTTCCTGTCAATAAACCCCATCGCATCCCCCCTTCTCCTTCTTCTGTGTTACCCTTCCCCAACCACCTACCCCTTCGGGCCTCTCAGCCCTGGCATTCCCCTACACTGGGAGGTCCAGTCTTGGCAGGACCAAGGGCTTCTTCTCCCATTGGTGCCCAACAAGGCCATACTCTGCTACATATGCATCTGGAGCCATGGGTCTGTCCATGTGTACTCTTTGGGTGGTGGTTTAGTCCCTAGGAGCTCTGGTTGGTTGGTATTGTTGTTCTTATGGGGTTGCAAGGCCCTTCAGCTCCTTCAATTCTTTCTCTAACTCCTCCAATGGGGACCCTGGTTTGCTGCTAACATTTGTCTCTGTATTTGTCATGCTCTAGCAGAGCCTCTCAGGAGACAGTTATATCAGGCTCCTGTCAGCATGCATTTCTTGGCATCAGCAATATTGTCTGGGTTTTGTAGCTGTATGTATATGGGCTGGATCCCCACGTAGGGCAGGCTCTGAATGGCCATTCCTTCAGTCTCTGCTCCAAACTTTGTCTCCATATCTCCTCCTATGAATATTTTTGTTCCCCTTTTAAGAAGGACTGAAGCATACACACTTTGGTCGTCTTTCTTCTTGAGCTTCATGTGGTCTGTGAATTGTATCTTGGGTAATTCAAACTTTTGGGCTAATGTCCACTTATCAGCGAGTGCATAGCCTACAAAAGTCCCCACTCTGCAGTGGCCTTTCACAATCTTACGAAGGTCCCTGCTCTCTGAGGTGCCCTTTCACTGTCCTACTGTCAATCAACAGGTATTTTTAATTGCAGCAAAGTCAGATTTACTGGCCTTTCCCCCAGTGATTGGAATTTTTAGTGATGCTTAATAAACCTTTCACTAAGTTTCTGTCATGGGGATTTTTTTTCTATGTCTTTTTGAGTTTAGAAATACATCAGGGTTGTGGGTTGTATATGTTTTTTTTTTATGGCTGTGGCTGCTGCCTCAAATTTTTTTGTGGTGCACACTAGCCTGCACTTCTATTGGTAAGACGAGGGTAACTTTGTGATATTAAGAATAAGAACGAGGAGCCCTGCGGTCCAGACTGCGCCCAGATCTGAAGGGACCCAGTCAACAGCTCCCTGCACTCAAATCCCATGGGAGGGAGAGCTAGACTTTCAGAGGGGCAGATATGTCTGGGAAACCAGAGGAGACTACTTTCTGCCCACATTTCTGACTCGAGAGAAAATGCCTAGCACTATCTGGGCCGCCTGTGCACAGGGACCCTGGAGGAGGAAGGGCAGACCCTTCTGGTTGCTGGCCTCACGGAGAGCTGAAACCAGCCCCAAGGAGCAACTTCAGGCCCGAGACCAGAGGTAAGACCAACTTTTCTGTTCCAAGTGACTCAGGATACACGCCCACAGGAACAGCTGAAAGCCAGTAGACAGGAAGGACTATACTCCTAAAAGCAGAACATTCTGTTCCCATAACTGGCTGAAAGAAAACAGGAAAACAGGTCTATAGCACTCCTGACACACAGGCCTATAGGACGGTCAAGCCACTGCCAGAAATAGCAGAACAAGGTAACACCAGAGACATCCTGATGACGAGAGGCAAACACAGGAACCCAAGCAACAGAAACCAAGACTACATGGCATCATCGGAGCCCAATTCTCCCACCAGAGCAAACACTGAATGTCCAAACACACCAGAAAAGCAAGATCTAGATTTAAAATCACATTTGATCATGATGACAGAGGACTTCAAGAAAGACATAAAGAACTCCTTTGGGAAATGCAGGAAAACACAAGTAAACAAGTAGAAGCCCTTAGAGAGGAAACACAAAAGTCCCTGAAAGAATTACAGGAAAACACAATCAAACAAGTGAAGGAATTGAAAATGGAAATAGAAATAATAAAGAAAGCACAAAGGGAGACAACCCTGGTTAAAGAAAACCAAAGGAAGAGACAAGGAGCCGTAGATGCAAGGATCACCAACAGAATACAAGAGATGGAAGAGAGAATCTCAGGAGCAGAAGATTCCATAGAAATCATTGACTCAACTGTCAAAGATAATGTAAAGCAGAAAAAGCTACTGGTCCAAAACATACAGGAAATCCAGGACTCAATGAGAAGATCAAACCTAAGGATAATAGGTATAGAAGAGAGTGAAGACTCCCAGCTCAAAGGACCAGGAAATATCTTCAACAAAATCATAGAAGAAAACTTCCCTAACCTAAAAAAAGAGATACCCATAGGCATACAAGAAGCATACAGAACTCCAAATAGATTGGACCAGAAAAGAAATTCCAGGGGTTGGGGATTTAGCTCAGTGGTAGAGCGCTTGCCTAGCACGCACAAGGCCCTGGGTTCAGTCCCCAGCTCCGAAAAAAAAAAAAAAAGAAAAGAAAAGAAATTCCTCCCGTCACATAATAGTCAAAACACCAAATGCACAAAATAAAGAAAGAATATTAAAAGCAGTAAGGGAAAAAGGACAAGTAACATATAAAGGCAGACCTGTCAGAATCACACCAGACTTTTCGCCAGAGACTATGAAAGCCAGAAGATCCTGGACATATGTCACACAGACCCTAAGAGAACACAAATGCCAGCCCAGGTTACTGTATCCAGCAAAACTCTCAATTAACATAGATGGAGAAAACCAAGATATTCCATGACAAAACCAAATTTACACAATATCTTTCTATAAATCCAGCCCTACACAGGATAATAAGTGGTAAAGCCCAACACAAGCTACACCCAAGAAAAAGCAAGAAACTAATTGTTTTGCAACAAAACAAAGAGAAGACAAGCACACAAACATAATCTTACCTCTAAATACAAAGATAACAGGAAAGAACAATCACTATTCCTTAATGTCTTTCAACATCAATGGACTCAATTCCCCAATAAAAAGACACAGATTAGCAAACTGGATACACAATGAGGACCCTGCATTTTGCTGCCCACAAGAAGCACACTTTAGACACAAAGAGAGACAGTACCTCAGAGTAAAAGGCTGGAAAACAACTTTCCAAGCAAATGGTCTGAAGAAGCAAGCTGGGGTAGCCATTCTAATATGGAATAAAATCTATTTTCAACCAAAAGTCATCAAAAAAGATAAGGAAGGACGCTTCATATTCATCAAAGGAAAAATCCCCCAAGATGAACTCTCAAACCTGAATATCTATGCTCCAATACAAGGGCACCTACATACATAAAAGAAACCTTACTAAAGCTCAAAGCACACAATGCACCTCACACAATAATAGGAGATTTCAACACCCCACTCTCATCAATGGACAGATCATGGAAACAGAAATTAAGCAGAGACATAGACAGACTAACAGAAGATATGAACCAAATGGACTTAACAGATATTGATAGAACATTCTATACTAAAACAAAAGGATATACCTTCTTCTCACCACCTCATGGTACTTTCTCTAAAATTCACCATATAATCGGTCACAAAACAGGCCTCAACAGATACAGAAAGATAGAAATAATCCCATGCGTGCTATCAGACCACCACGGGCTAAAGCTGGTCTTCAATAACAATAAGGGAAGAATGTCCACATATACATGGAAGCTGAACAATGCTCTACTCAATGATAACCTGGTCAAGGAAGAAATAAAGAAAAAAATTAAAGACTTCTTAGAATTTAATGAAAATGAAGGTACAACATACCCAAACTTATGGGACACAATGAAAGCTGTGCTAAGAGGAAAACTCATAGCGCTGAGTGCCTGCAGAAAGAAACAGGAAAGAGCATATGTCAGCAGCTTAACAGCACACCTAAAAGCTCTAGAAAAAAAAGAAGCAAATACACCCAGGAGGAGTAGAAGGCAGGAAATAATCAAACTCAGAGCCGAAATCAACCAAGTAGCTGAAACAAAAAGGACCATAGAAAGAATCAACAGAACCAAAAGTTGGTTCTTTGAGAAAATCAACAAGATAGATAAACCCTTAGCCAGACTAACAAGAGGACACAGAGAGTGTGTCCAAATTAACAAAATCAGAAATGAAAAGGGAGACTTAACTACAGAATCAGAAGAAATTCAAAAAATCATTAGATCCTACTACAAAAGCCTACATTCAGCAAAACTTGAAAATCCGGAAGAAATGGACAATTTCCTAGACATATACGAGGTACCGAAGTTAAATCAGGAACAGATAAACTATTTAAACAACCCCATAACTCCTAAAGAAATAGAAGCAGTCATTAAAAGTCTCCCAACCAAAAAGAGTCCAGGTCCAGATGGGTTCAGTGCAGAATTCTATCAGACCTTCATAGAAGACCTCATACCAAAACTGTCCAAACTATTCCACAAAATTGAAACAGACGGAGCGCTACAGAATTCCTTCTATGAAGACACAATTACTCTTGTACCTAAACCACAAAAAGATCCAATAAAGAAAGAGAACTTCAGACCAATTTCCCTTATGAATATCGACCCAAAATACTCAATAAAATTCTTGCAAACCGAATACAAGAACACATCAAAACAATCATCCATCATGATCAAGAAGGCTACATCCCAGGCATGCAGGGATGGTTTAATATATGGAAAACCATCAATGTAATCCACTATATAAACAAACTGAAAGATAAAAACCACATGATCATTTCATTAGATGCCGAGAAAGCATTTGACAAAATTCAACACCCCTTCATGATAAAAGTCCTGGAAAGAACAGGAATTCAAGTCCCATATCTAAACATAGTAAAAGCCATATACAGCAAACCAGTAGCTAACATTAAACTAAATGGAGAGAAACTTGAAGCAATCCCGCTAAAATCAGGGACTAGACAAGGCTGCCCACTCTCTCCCTACTTATTCAGTATAGTTCTTGAAGTTCTAGCCAGAGCAATCAGACAACAAAAAAAGGAGATCAAAAAGGATACAGATTGGAAAAGAAGAAGTCAAAATATCACTATTTGCAGATGATATGATAGTATATTTAAGTGATCCCAAAAGTTCCACCAGAGAACTACTAAACCTGATAAACACCTTCAGCAAAGTGGCTGGGTATAAAATTAACTCAAATAAATCAGTAGCCTTCCTCTACACAAAAGAGAAACAAGCCAAGAAAGAAATTAGGGTGAGAAAGAAATTAGGGAACCAACACCCTTTATAACAGTCCCAAATAATATAAAATACCTCGGTGTGACTTTAACCAAGCAAGTGAAAGATCTGTATAATAAGAACTTCAAGCCTCTAAAGAAAGAAATTGAAGAAGATCTCAGAAAATGAAAAGATCTCCCAAACTCATGGATTGGCAGGATTAATATAGTAAACATGGCCATATTACCAAAAGCGATCTACAGATTCAATGCAATCCCCATTAAAATTCCAATCCAATTTTTCATAGAGCTAGACAGAAAAATTTGCAAATTCATCTGGAATAGCAAAAAACCCAGGATAGCTAAAACCATCCTCAACAAAGGACTTCCGGGGGAATCTCTATCCCTGAACTCAAGCAGTATTACAGAGCAAAAGTGATTAAAAAAACTGTATGGTATTGGTACAGAGACGGGCAGATAGACCAATGGAACAGAATTGAAGACCCAGAAATGAACCCACACACCTATGGTCACTTGATTTTTGACAAAGGAGCCAAAACCATCCAATGGAAAAAAGATAGCATTTCAGCAAATGGTGCTGGTTCAACTGGAGGTCAGCGTGTAGAAGAATGCAGATCGATCCATGCTTATCACCCTGTACAAAGCTTAAGTCCAAGTGGATCAAGGACCTCCCCATCAAACCAGATACACTCAAACTAATAAAAGAAAAAGTGGAGAAGAACCTTGAACACATGGGCACTGGAGAAAATTTCCTGAACAAAACACCAATGGCTTATGCTCTAAGATCAAGAATTGACAAATGGGATCTCATAAAACTACAAAGCTTCTGGAAGGCAAAGGACACTGTGGTTAGGGCAAAATGTCAACCAACAGATTGGGAAAAGATCTTTACCAATCCTACAACTGATAGAGGGCTTATATCTAAAATATACAAAGAACTCACGAAGTTAGACTGCAGGGAGACAAATAACCCTATTAAAAAATGGGATTCAGAGCTAAACAAAGAATTCACAGCCGAGGAATGACGAATGGCTGAGAAGCACCTAAAGAAATGTTCAACATCTTTAGTCATAAGGGAAATGCAAATCAAAACAACCCTGAGATTTCACCTCACACCAGTCAGAGTTGCTAAGATCAAAAACTCCAGGGACAGCAAATGCTGGTGAGGATGTGGAGAAAGAGGAACACTCCTCCATTGTCGATGGGACTACAGACTGGTACAACCATTCTGGAAATCAGTCTGGAGGTTCCTCAGAAAATTGAACATTGCACTACCTGAGGACCCAACTATACCTCTCTTGAGCATATACCCAAAAGATGCTCCACTATGTTCATAGCAGCCTTATTTATAACAGCCAGAAGCTGGAAAGAACCCAGGTGCCCTTCAACAGAGGAATGGATACAGAAAATGTGGTACATCTACACAATGGAATACTACTCAGCTATCAAAAACAAGGACTTTATGAAATTCATAGGCAAATGGATGGAACTGGAAAATATCATCCTGAGTGAGGTAACCCAATCCACAGAAAAACACACATGGTATGCACTCATTGATAAGTAGATATTAGCCCAAATGCTCAAATTACCTTAGAGATACAGAACACATGAAACTCAAGAAGAATGACCAAAATGCGGATGCTTCATTTCTTCTTTAAAAGGGGAACAAGAATACCCTTGGCAGGGGATAGGGGGGCAAAGTTTAGAACAGAGGCAGAAGGAACACCCATTCAGAGCCTTCCCCACATGTGGCCCATACATATATTGCCACCCAATTAGATAAGATGGATGAAGCAAAGAAGTGCAGTCTGACAGGAACCGGATGTAGATCTCTTCTGAGACACACAGCCAGAATACAGCAAATACAGAGGCGAATGCCAGCAGCAAACCACTGAACTGAGAACGGGACCCCCGTTGAAGGAATCTTAGAAAGGACTGGAAGAGCTTGAAGGGGCTCGAGACCCCATATGAACAACAATGCCAAGCAACCAGAGCTTCCAGTGATTAAGTCACTACCTAAAGACTATACATGGACTGACCCTGGGCTCCAACCTCATAGGTAGCAATGAATAGCCTAGTAAGAGCACCAGTGGAAGGGGAAGCCCTTGGTCCTGCTAAGACTGAACCCCCAGTGAACGGGGATTCTTGAGGGGAGGGGCGGCAGTGGGGGAGGATGGGGAGGGAACACCGTATAGAAGGGAGGAGAGTTTAGGGGATGTTGGCCTGGAAACTGGGAAAGGGAATAACATCTGAAATGTAATATAAAGATGGAAAAAAAAAAAAACCAATCAAAAATAACAAAAAAACCCTCTCCAAACCAGAAAAAAAAAAAAGAATAAGAACACTAGTAACCCTGATAAACTAGTGTTGCTCTTAATTTCAGTTCTGTTGGAACTTGCTAGTGAGGAGCATTTCTCCCTACCCCCTTGGATGCACAGTTCCAACATCATTCATTGAGAGCTCTGTTTTTGCCTTGCTGACCCAGTTCTGCTATAAAACCCATGTTCCCACCGACATGGGAGGTCTCTTTCTATACTCAGTTCTGTCTTAGAGATCTGTCTCATCTCTGTGTCATCAGTGGGATCATTGGAGCTTTATGGGAAGCCCTGATCACAAGCAGAATGGGGTTCTTTGCACCTCCATGCAAATTTCAGAATCAGCCTGTAATATTCCCCTACACTCTCTCTGTTTCTCTCCCTCTCTTTTTTTTTTCCTCTGTCTCTGTCTTTTGTCTGTCTCTCTCTCTCCATTGAGTTTCAATATTACTAGATTTTTAGAAAAATTAAAGATTTGGCATGCATATAGTTTTGTTCTAATCCTGCCTTTCTCATGCTTGTCAAAACGCCTCTCTACTAAACATTTTTAATTTTCCATTAGGGATCCATAACATCTTTTGTTAGGGTTATTTCTGGTTACTTGGTATTGTTTTGATACAAGGATTAGTGATAAAGCTGATATATGGGAATATAGTTAAATTTGTTTATTGATTTTGTATCTAACAAAGTTGCTGACTCATATAGAGTCTAATGATATGTTTTTTAAAATAATTCTAAATTTTCACTTGTAGATTCTTCTAGATTTTATATATCCATGAATTAGCCCCCTTCGGTCATTTCATTTCCATCTACTTTTGGAAGTGTAATGGTTAATTTCCAAACAGGTCATTTTCTTCTAATTTTCCTACAAAATGATTTCTAATATAGTTTAATTTTGATCACAAAGAAACTCCCTATGATGTGAGTCCCTAAGTTTGCTGATATTTGCTTTGTGGCCCTGCATATAGATAACTTGTATGACTTGTAATAATTTCATGCTAACTTGCAGGGAATGAGCTCTCTGTAGTTGTTGCTAGAAGTAACTTATTCTAATTTATTAAGTCAGGTGTTGCTTTGTATAAATTTCCGCCTTCTTGCAAGTTTGTTTTAACTATTGATTTTATAAGTAAATGGAAGAATTATGTCAAAAGCTACTTTGTAAGTTGCTCTGTTTCTGATAGAAATATTTAGATCCATATTTCTTGGGATGCCCCCTATGGCTATGAGCTGAACTCCAGTAACAATTTTCTCTCTAAAGCAATATGATTAACTCTGGTATAATGCTTTTTAGTCACTTATAAATTTTATCTTACTTGAAGAACTCTGTTTCAAAGTCAATGTAGATAATTGAGTACCAGTATTATACATAAATAAAAGGGTAAATACACAATAAACATGGTTAACACAATCTTAAAACTTCTTTTCTTATTTAGAATTAACTTCTTATAAAGATTGTAGACAACAACAAAAAAGAACTAACTTCTTTGAACCTCATTTATACTCAGATTCATGGCCTGATGTGTTTCCATAAATTGTTGTCCTGTGGGCTATGGGGATGTCAGTGCTGAATCTCTCAAGAACACAGCTACTCTCTTCTTTCTGTAAGGCTTCATACTGGAACTTTTACCAGAAGTTCTCAGTAGCGGGTCTTCAGACATGAACCGGTCTTCATAACCTTTCTAGAACGGCCAGCTGGTTTGTTGGCGGACACACAAAGGGTGTGTCTGGTGGTCAAGTCACACTGTCATGACTAGCAACCACATCACTACACAGTTAGGGCAATTCACTACTTAAGTGCTCAGACAAACGTCCTTACCCATCTACTACTGTGGTCTACCTTGGGTGATAACACCAAGGATGTTTTTACTTTTTGTGTATGAATGTTTCACCTAAATGTATATATGTGTGCCTTGTGCATGCCTGGTGACAGCAGAAGTCAGAAGAGAGCATCAGATCCCTGAAACTGGAATTGCAAATTGCTGTGAGCCACCATGTGGCTGGATGCAAGGAATTCAACCTGGGTTCTTTGCAAGAGCAGCAAATGGTCTTAACCTTTTAGCCACCTCTCCATCTCTATTGTTCTTAGATATTGTACAGCTTTAAATTAAAACCAGGGCAACTGTATTAATCAACTGATACTGAGAGACTGTGATATGGTGCTTTTTATGATCTGAATCTTACAACCTTTAAAGATACTGAGAGACTGTGATATGGTGCTTTTTATGATCTGAATCTTACAACCTTTAAAGATTTTTTTTCTATTTTTCAAATCCCCAGAAGTGCAAATGATGTTATGTCTTGCAAACCAGCCTCCCGCCTTCTGGCATGGCCTATTTGGTTGAACGCGTATTTCCACTTCTCTGCGGTAGCACTTTACCGGAAATGCAGTGCATTCTACTCAGGCAGCAGGGCTTTTCTGATGCAGAGATTTTTATTTTTATAGCGATGCTGTGCAAGGCAGGATTCATTTGGCTCAACTTCTAACCGTGCTGCGAACTCTTTCATATCTTCTAAGGAATTTGGTCATGTCTCTTACTGCTGTTCCTCAGTGTGATAGGCAATATTTACATCATGAATTTAGCCACAGACTACAACACATCTCCTTGGGGGTAAATTCCTTTCATACACCCTGTAAAGCACATATTGTTGCTTTCTGAGAAAATATAAAGCTAGATCACTTAACCAATAACAAATGTGTATTAGACACATGTGTTCTTGATTCATTCTGTATACACAACTATTTGTTTGAACTATGAATTCTAGTGTTGAATTTTGATGACATTTTAAACAGCAATTAAACAACGTGTTATTGCAAAGAGTGTATAATTCAAGAGAAGTGACAACCACATGCATGGCTATGACCTGATTTCACATCACACATAATGACAATGACATAGGGACAGCCACATGGTAACAGCAATTAAGAAGTGTCAAAATAAGATGCATTCTGATTAAAGGGGAGGGTTTTCAGTCACTGCTGGTGGGAGTGCAAAACACCCAGGGATTTTGGAACATGACTTCAGGTGGAGAATTGGTCAAGTAAACTATTGTACATATAGACAAGACAATATTATTTAGTGTTAAGAAGAAATGAGTTATCAAACTATGAAGACAAAACAAATGTATACACTGCTAAGAAATACATCAGCCTGTAGGGGTATAATATATTCTAGTTTTATAATTTCAAGGAAACTTAAAACTAGGGGAAAGGACAGGTTGCTCAGTTTAGTGCTTGTCACGTGAGCTTGAGTCTGGTACCATTAGAAACGCTCGGCATGATAGAATGCATTTGAAATGCCTTCACTGTAGGGCATATAGGTGGGTCCTGATGCTCACCAGCTTGACAACCTCACTGATTGGAAAGTTCCAAGTTCAGAAAAAGCCCTGTCTTTAAAAAAAAAAAAAGGCAGAGAACAACTGAGGAAGACACCCAGTATTGACCTCTGACCTTTATGTGCACCCACATAAACACATATACACAAGTTCCCACACACGTACCACACACTACACACAGCAGGAAGATAGTAAGAGTCAGTGGTTGTCACAGGTCTGAAGGAGAGAAGCACAGAGGATATGGGGGAGCCATGAAACTGTCTTGTGTAACATTACGTGTCGGATATGTGACATCATTCCACAGGCCTCTAGAACTCTAATGTAAATTAGAGGCCTTAGTTAACAATACTTTATCAGTTCATCAGCTGTGGTAAATGTACCATATTAATACAATACTTAAGAGACTGTCTGGTAAGAGAGAAGGTGGGGGGCTGGAGATATATGTGAGAACTCTGTACTTTCCTCTCCATTTTTGAGGAAATGTAAGACTTTCTTAAAACTTGTTTTATTTATATGACATTTCTTACCCAGATCTCCTAAAGCTATCCTTTTGCTAAAAGTCAGTGAAGTAGAATGAAGTGGTCTGCTTGTCTCTCTGTCTGTCTGTCTGTTGTTCTGCAAGACACAGTCTCAACAGAGCATAGGATGGGTTTGCATGCATTGTGCAGCTGTGAATGATCTGGAACACTAGTTCTGCTGGCTTCTGGGGTGCTAGGGTTTCAGGTGCACACTACCATGCCCAGCTGTGAAAACAGAAGGAGAAAGTGTAGGTTCTCAAAGGCTTTTGTTTTGTTTTGTTTTGTTTTGCTTTCAGATAATCTCATTATGTGCCTCGGTTGGCTTGAGACTCACTATTAGACCAGGCTAGCCTCAAACTCATAAAGAGCCCACCTGCCTCTGCCTTCCATGTGTTGGAACTTAAAGCTTTTGCTATTACATGCAGCTTCCAAAATGTATACATTTTAATGCCTTGCATTCATGCCAATACTAACGTACTTTAACCAAACCTCAGCCGCAAGTGTGTGTCTGTGTGTGTGTCTGTGTGTGTGTGTGTCTGTGTGTGTGTGTGTCTGTGTGTGTGTATGTCTGTGTGTGTGTGTGTGTGTGTGTGTGTATGAGTATCTGTGTGTGTGTATGTCTGTGTGTGTGTCTGTGTGTGTGTCTGTGTGTGTGTGTGAGTGTGTGTCTGTGTGTGTGTGTCTGTGTGTGTGTCTGTGTGTGTGTCTGTGTGTGTGTTCGTTGTGTATTTTTGAAGAGAATGCTTTTTAAAGGCACTAAATATGCCTTCTTTAAGTTCTAAGTACATTCTAGGCACAATGTTCTATACTTGTTTTGTTTACTGTTGATTGCCAACTTGACATTCTTATAATAGAATCGCCAGGAGACATAACTCTGGGTGCATCTGTGACGGTGTTTCTAGGTTAGGTTGACTAGGGAGGAATAAGCACTGTGAGTGTGAGTGTGGCTGCCCCATGTGCTGGGGTCCTGGGCTGTGTAACAGAGGGGAGGGAAACCAAGTACCATTGTCTGTCTCTGCCTCCTTTCCAGCTGCAGATATCATAACCGGCTGCCCACCACACCAAGCTGGGAACTAAAATAACCTCTCTGCCTCAAGTGGCTTTGTCAGGGACTTAGTCTCAGGCAAACAAGGAACCAAGGCATCCTTGAAGACAATCCACTTGAGACAATCATTCTATCCAGATCTGCACAGCCACAGGACCTGATTTTGTGCCTCAGATGATAACTTTGTGACCTTAGGTGAATTGCTTGTTAATCTTCATTTCATCTATTGTCCCATTAGTTGAGAGAATAATACTTGTGTAGTCACTGTGAGGAACATGCCAGACAGCTGGGAGTGACCTTTGTAACTTGTAAAGCATTCTAAACAGCAGAGTTTCTATGTTGCTTCAAGGCTAGGTTAGGAGTTTTGGACCTCATACACATAAATCATCAACAACAACAAAAAAAAGCAAAAAAAATTATACTTAATTTAACAGAAATGATCAAAACTGATTATGTAACAATGAAATATGAATGATTTGTATTCTGGTAAGTATATAAAGGCTAAAATATAAAACTACCAACATAAAAGACGCTTCAGAAAACTTGAGACTGTGCCTTTTAAATAAACAGCAGTGGAACTTTCCTGGCATCGTGAGGATTCACAAGAAAGGCACCAAAAGCCACTCTGAATAAAGTAATTAGTGCTCAGCTTTGTAGCTGTTAGCAAAGCCGTCATTAAGGGCTACATTTTCCTGGCATAGAAAGACCAGAAAAGCGAGTGCCAAGCCCTCATCTACGATGACCTTTGACAATAGAATCCAGATGGATATTTGCACTTTTACTTCAGCTCTTTGCTTTTAGAATGTCTTTTAAATATTTAAGCATATCTTGGTTTTATGATTGAAACTAAAGAAAAGTGATAAAGTATATACATACGTACATATACATTATACATATGCATAAGGTATACATATAATATATATGGCAGATCATTCACTTTGATTTCTGTAGGTTTTTATGTAAAAAAAAGAAATGAATTTTTTTATTTAGAGAATACTTTATTAGTTTTTGTAATCAAACCCACGTACATAAGACCTTACATATTTAATACAGTGCGTTATCCCTGTACAAATGGAAAACACTTAAGTTCAACATTTCTAGACTAATATGGCTGTTAATAAGAAATGAATTTTGATCGTGAAAATTGTCAGTCAAATCAAAAGAGAAGGTGAAAACCATTCTGCTGACTCAAATTCTGTGCCCACAGGGAATTCACAGCTTGCAGTAGAGGAACTGTTTAATTTTAATAGGAGGAAGAGAGGAGAGATGGATGTTAACCTTATCATTCATGTCTGGACTCACACAAATGTAGTCCCTGCATTTACTGAGTACCTACGTATAAAGGGTACTTCATAGGCAGCTTTAATCCTAGGTAGATCTGGCCAGGTATCACAAGCACGGGTTTTATGTCCTCTGTGGATGTTCTATCATTTATGAAGTCATAGAACCAGAAAATGAAGGGAAAACAACACGCCAAACTTAGGTCTTTTCATTCTACTACTTTGGACTTTCCAAATCACTACTACCTTAAAACAACAACCTGATTCCTGTTTGGTTAATAGACCTGTGAACCATAAATCTCATTTAATTTCACTTTGCCAGGTATTCTATTATTTTCTATAAGGATTATGTTCAAGGTAGTCATTATTTATGAACCTGTAGATGGGTGTGGTGCTTAAACAAATAGTAGAAGGATGTCACATTTGATTTTGAAGTAGGTGGTTTTGGTCAAGTCACTTAGAGGTCTTACAACTTCTGGTAGTTCCACTTGTTGGTAAAAGCAATTCACCACACTGAGTGGCCCTAGGTGCCCTTGTGTAGCAAAACCCTAATCTGTCCCAATCCTACTTCCTGTTAGAAGGTTCCAAGTAGGCAGCCTGAATGACTGGTCTTCTAGCTAAAGACTCTGCTAGCTTTTCCAGCCATAAAAGCAGGGAGTTACTTAAGTTTAGCATTCCCCTCCCTGTAAGGCAGCCACTGAGTTTGCAGACACCCAGAGTGAGCCCACAAGCGACCTCTATCCTAGATGAAAGCAAAACTTAAAATCGTATTGTATCATCTTAGTTTTTGCAAATACGTCTGCATATAAATCCTCCTGAATTAACATGAATAAATAAAACTGGTTTTGAGATTATTGTGAGAGGACAACAGCTAACGACCTTCTGGAGATGGTGTTTCAGCTTCGGAAAGGCTAGATGGGATCCTCCAACAATGTCCTGAGCTTCCCAGAGAGAATTTCACCATGACTTTTGCTCATTATACACAAAAATGGATTCCTTGGCCCATTGTAAAGGTATCTCTCTCTTATAGAATCATTCAATCACCCTTTCTCCTTCACTGTCAGGACAATATGCAGATATTATTGTCATTATTAGAAATTATTCAGATAAAGGGATAGACTGTTAAATGTAAATATTGGTAAAGAAAGGATATACTATACTATCTGCCTTGTTGATTTATAATGGTGTATCTAGGAGATAAAAGGACTCACAATTACATAATGAATAAAGAAAATGACATGATGCTGTCTTCATTGGCAGTAATAGTCTATAAGTGGAAATAGGGGGAAGTTACATTTAAAATAGTAAGAAAATTTATATGATTTAAAGTTTTAACAAACATTGATGAAAAGAAAAGTTAGGAAAGCAAAGATTGTTCAAATTGATGTAAATTATCATACAACGTATCCAAGTATCGAAGTGTCACATGGTACTACAATAATTGCATAATTTTTATATACCTATAAATCATTTGAAAACATTAACAAGTATAAGAAAAATATAGGTCTTCTATGAATTAAGCTAGGGTTCTACTGAAAAATATTAAAGTTTGAGAAGGAATAAATTATACAACATGAATTCCCAAATGTAAGACAGCGTCATCAGAGAGAGAGAGAGAGAGAGAGAGAGAGAGAGAGAGAGAGAGAGAGAGTGATTTGTAATTGAGGCTATAGTCCCAAGAGTTGTTTTAGAGTATTTGAAGTTTTAATGAAGTGATCCTAAAATTTACCCAGAAGAAATGCATAATAATAGCCAAGACAACTATTAAAACTACTGAACTTTCAGTGCTCAAAACAGACCCCAAAATTTTCTTTGTTTTGTTTCTTTAACTCTTACAGCTGTCTGTTGCCATCCAGGTTCCTAGAGATGCAGGGCACCATTAGACCAGGATTCAGATGGATCCCAGTACTGCACCACTCTAACAATATGGTCCTAAGTTCACTGTTTCCATGCTGAGGGGAAATGTCTGCTATGAGATACTGAAATGCACCATATACTATATACTATATTGACCAAAATCAGTAATACTGGTTAGCAGAACATAAGAAAAAAAAAAGAGTCAGATGTGACAGCACACGCAGTCCTGCAATTCCAGAATTAGGAGGGCTGAGGCAGGTCACGGTCAACCTGACTTACATAGGAAGACCTTGTTTCTAAACAAAACAGAGAGACAAAATTTGAAACTTGCTTGTTAAATGCATATCAGTCCAGAGGAAATGCTAGGCTTCTATGTGCAGAGTTCCATATCAATTAAGAAGCTTTTTTAAAAGTATTATAATTCACAGGCATGTGTATAATCTAAAGATTGGAGAGGACTTTGTAAACAAAGATGCTTCAGAGATGGTGTAAAAAGACTTTTCATTAGGTTGAAGAGGGGGTTGATGTGGAAAATAATGAAATCAAAAGACACTATGATAGACTAAGGGACTATTATCTCATATGATTTATTAATATGTGCAAAGATGTTTTTAAACTTTTAAAAAATCCTTGAAAAAATATATAAATCCACTGAAGCTGATGGAAAACCTGGTGGAAAAGAATAGGGAATTCACCAGAGTACAGTCAAGTGCAGAAATGGATGCCCAGCTTTAAATTATCAGGAAAAAGAAAAAGAAATAGTTCCCTCAAATTACATTAGCAAAAGTGAAGGGTAATGATGTCAAACTGTAGTTGGAGCCACACGACAGGTCGGTGAGTAAAGGTGCTTGCTGCCAAGCCCGATGACCTGAGTTCAGTCCCCAGAACCTACATGGTAAGAGAGAACCAATTCCCACGAGTTGTCCTCTGAACTCCACAGAGGCTCTGGGATGCAAACACAGACACACAGACACACAGACACACAGACACACACACACACACACACACACACACACGCACATGCATGTATATATAACATAATATATAATATCATTAAATTATATATTGCATGTTATATTTATATACACATATAATGTAAAATATATATAATATACAGCTATAGGTAATGAAAATACAGAGAATAGCTTTCTCACTTTGCTGATGAATTGTGAATCTGTAACATCTTAGAAAAGACAGCTCATATCTCTCAAGTTTTAAAATGCTTATGTTTTTAACTACTAAGTACATTTCTAGACTCCTATCCCATAAACATAAAGCAGGGGCACATAATAATTAATCTATGGGCAAGGTGCTTTGTAATGTTGTGTGTGGTAAGCAGTTGGAAAGGTGAAGACAACACATTGATCAGGAATCGCCTGGTAAATCACAGTGCGCCCACACAGGGGACCACTTGTTACCACCGATGAGGGAGGATTTCTGTGAAGTGAAACTTGGAACATGGAAGAAATGAATACTAAAGTTTCATTTTTGTAAGTGGTAAGTTCTTGACATCATCACTTAGATTCCATAACCGCATGCCTACATTCACATGGGTATAATTCACGAATTTTCCACTTTTATTCAATCATGGAATCATGAACACGGAAGCTCGTACTGTTAGCATTTAACTGTTACGGTAGAAATGATGTGCACGGAGGTGAGGGATAAGTGAGAAAATAGAGTATATTTTAAAAAAGCCTTATCTGTGATTTAGTCTACTTTAGGGGAAGTGATATCTGGGTGTTTATGAGCAAAACTACAGAAAGATACCAACCAAAATGTAAAGAGTGGTTGTATTATTTTAATCAAAATTTAGGGTTTTTTTTTTACGCTTTTCATTTAAATTTTCATGAAGATATGTATAATGTAAGCAGCTAGACACATACAAAGCTGGTTTTTATTCTGATGAATCCTATTGGCATTTTTAAAAAATTGGTTCATATAATGGTCAAAATATAGGGTATTAGAACCTAAAACAAGAAGTGGCGAATCTTCCAATCAGAAGAAATACAACCGTTCTGTGGGCTGACATTTGGGAAGAAACTGTCAAAGTGCCCATACATTTTCCATTGAACAAATGTTTGAAATTCATCTCAATTGTGGCGGAAGCACGAATACTAATTGAAGTACTGTGGGAGATTAAACTGGAAGCATTGCTAATGGCCAGTAAGGACAGGCCTCAGAACCTCTTCAGAGTCCTGACTGGTGTGCCATTACCTAGAGCAAAGACACTTCACAGTAGTCTTTGTGTTGCTGAACATGTCTGCATGCAGAACACACTTTTTCCATCAGGACACGGTAGTGAAGATGCTGATAGATTTTCCATGTTTCTCTTGGGCGAACTGGCTCTGGCCTCCATGACTGTCCTTCATTTACATTGCAATCCAATGCATTTGCCTCCTTCCTCAGTCCTTTGCCCAGTCAGATAGCATTGATGAGCACATTCACCTTTCTCTTATCGTCTTTAGTGAACTCATACCAAGCTGTGCACTTGTGTCCTCTGGGCACTAATGATGAACTTGACAGCCTGACCCAGCCGCATTTGAACACAATCTTTGAGGTGACAGTTTACCTTAAAAAAAAATGCACTGGTCCTCCAGATTCAAGGTCAAAGTCACAGACTGTAGGTACATTCATGCCATTATTAACACCATTGGACTGAGCACGGGATCCCCAATCATGGAGTTAGAGAAAGGACTGAAGGAGCTGAAGGAGTCTGCAACCTCATAGGAAGAACAACAATATCAACCAACCAGAACCCCCAGAGCTTCCAGGAACCAAACCACCACCCAGAGAGTACACATGGAGGGACTCATGGCTTCAGCCCCATAAGTAACAGAGGATGACCTTATTGGGCATCAAAGGGAGGAGAGGTCGTTGGTCCTGCGAAGGCTCCATGCCCCAGTGTAGGAGAATGTCAGGGCAGGGAGGTGGGAGGGAGTGGATAGGAGGGGAGCACCCTCATAGAAGCAGGGGAAGAGGGCCTGGGATAGGGGTCTTCTGAAGGAAAACTGGGAAAGGGGATAACGTTTGAAATGTAAATAAATAAAATATCTAATTTAAAAAAAAAGAAAGGCCACTGTTCTTCCTCTGCCTTGATTTCCTCCCCTGTAAAATCTAAGCCTCACTTTTCTCTCCTGAGCAGTGAGAACTGAGTGGAGTATTCTTTAGCCACAATCAATTATTAAATGAAGGTCAAATATGTATATGTTTTCATTGCAGAAGTAAAACTATCCTTTGTAGGAAAATTTTAAAACACATATTAAGGAAATTACACGAGAAAATATAAAGCCATCTCAGTTTTTGCCTGCACCCGGACCTGACCCAGTCCCACACCTCTCTGTACCCAAATCTCGTGGGAGACGAAGCTGAACTCCCAGAAGTGTGGACAATCGTGAGAGCTCAGGGGAGACCACCAACCACTTGTGCTCACATTCCTGGCCCAAGAGGAACCTGCCTAGAGACCTCTGGACACAGGAACCTAGGGATCAGTCAGGGAGAGGATCCTTCCAGTTTCTGCCTGCTACCAGAGTTGGAGCAGTTTGGGACAGGACCCTTCCGGTTTCTGCTTGCACCTGGAGCTCGGTCCCACAGCTCTCTGTACCCAGATTCCGCTGAGAGAAAACAGGTCTACAGAAGTGCTGACATATAAGCTTACAGGAAGGACAAGCCACTGTCAGAGAGAGCAAGACCAGCTAACGCCAGAGACAACCTAATGGCAAGAGGCAACCTCAGGAACCTAAGAAACAGAAACCAAGACTACTTGGCATCATCAGAGCCCAATTCTCCCACCAAAGCAAATACTGGATATCCAAATACACTGGAAAAGCAAGATTTGGATTTAAATTTACATCTCATGATGATGATAGAGGACTTTAAGAAGGACATAAATAAGTCCCTTTAAAAAAATACACGACAAGAGAGGTAAACAAGTAGAAGCCCTTAAAGTGGAAACACAAAAATCCCTTAAAGAATTACAGGAAAACACAAACAGACAGGTGAAGAAATTGAACAAAAGCATCCAGGATCTAAAAATGGAAATAGAAACAGTAAAGAAATGACAAAGGGAGATAACCCTGGAGATAGAAAACCTAGGAGAGAGATCAGGAGTCATAGACGCAAGCATCACCAACAGAATACAAGAGATAGAGGAGAGAATCTCAGGGGCAGAAGATACCATAAAAAACACTGACACAACTGTTAAAGAAAATGTAAAACACAAAAAGCTCCTAACTCAAAAAATCCAGGAAATCTAGGACATAATGAGAGATCAAAACTAAGGATAATAGGTATAGAAGAGAGCAAAGATTCCCAACTTAAAAGGCCAGGAAATATCTTCAACAAAATTATAGAAGAAAACTTCCCTAACCTAAAGAAAGAAATGTCCATAAACATACGAGAAGCCTACAGAACTCCAAATAGTTTGGACCAGAAAAGAAATTTCTGCCGTCACATAATAGTCAAAACACCAAATGCACAAAACAGAGAAAGATTATTAAAAGCACTAAGGAAAAAAGGTCAAGTAACATATGAAGGCAGACCTATCAGAATTATACCAGACTTCTCTCCAGAGACTATGAAAGCCAGAAGATCCTGAACAGATGTTATATAGACAATAAGAGACACAAATGCCAGCCCGGGCTACTATATCCAGGAAAACTCTCCATTAACATAGATCGAAAATCAAGATATCCATGATACCAAATTTACACAATATCCTTCCACAAATCCATACCTACAAAAGATAATAGATAGAAAACTCCTACACAAGAAGGGAAACTATACCTTAGAAAAAGCAAGAAAGTAATTTTCTTACAACAAACCAAAAGAAGAGAGCCACACAAACATAATTCCACCTCTAACAACAAAAGTAGCAGGAAACAACAATCACTATTCCTTAATTTAACATCAATGGACTCAATTCCCCGGTAAAAAGACACAGACTAACAGACTGGATATGGAAAGAGGACCCAGCATTTTGCTGCACACAGGAAACACATGTCAGTGACAAAGAAAAACACTATCTCAGAGTAAAAGGCTGGAAAACAATTTTCCAAGCAAATGATCCCAAGAAACAAGATGGAGTAGCCATTCTAATATCCAAAAAAGTTGACTTTCAACCAAAAGTCATTAAAAAAGATAAGGAAGGACACTTCATATTCATCAAAGGAAAAATCCACCAAGATGAACTCTCAATCCTAAATAACTATGCTCTAAATGCAAGGGCACCTAAATTCATAAAAGAAACCTTACTGAAGTTCAAAGCACACATTATACCTCACATAATAACAATGGGAGATTTCAAAACACCACTCTCATCAATGGACAGGTCATGGAAACAGAAACTAAACAGAGACATAGAGTATCAGAAGTTATAACCAAATGGATTTAACAGATATTTATAGAACATTTCATCCTAAAACAAAAGAACATAACTTTTTCTCATGATAACTTCTCCAAAATTGACCATATAATCATTCACAAAATAGGCCTCAACAGATACAAGAAGATTGAAATAATCCCATGCATACTGTCAGATCTCCAAGTACTAAGTCTGGTCTTCAATAACAACAAAAATAACAGAAAGCCCACATACGCATGGAAGCTAAACAACACTCTACTCAAAGGATAACTTGACCAACAAAGAAATAAAATAAGAAATTAAAGACTTTTTAGAATTTAATGAAAATGAAGACAAAACACACTGAAACTTATGGAACTCAATGAAAACAGTGCTAAGGGGGAAACTCATAGCTCTGAGTGCCTCCAAACAGAAACTGGAGAGAGCATATGTCAGCAGCTTGACAGCACACCTAAAAGCTCTAGAACAAAAACAAGCAAATACACCAAAGAGGAGTAGACAGTAGGAAATGATCAAACTCAGAGCTGAAATCAATCAAGTAGAAACAAAAAGGACTATACAAAGAACCAACAAAACCAGGAGCTGGTTCTTTGAGAAAATCAACAAGATAAATAAACACTTAGCCAGACTAACCAGAGGACACAGAGAGTGTATCCAAATTAACAAAATCAGAAATGAAAAGGGAGACATAACAAGAGAAAGTGAGGAAATTCTAAAAGTCATCATCCTACTATAAAAGCCTATATTCAACAAAACTGGAAAATCTGGATGAAATGGCCAATTTTCTAGACAGATACCAGGTACCAAAGTTAAATCAGGATCAGATAAACCATCTAAACAGCCCCATAACTCCTAAAGAAATAGAAGCAGTTATTAAAATTCTCCCAACCAAAAAGAGTCCAGGACCAGATGGGTTTAGTGGAGAATTCTATCAGACCTTTATAGAAGACCCAATACCTAATAGTCCAAACTATTCCACAGAAGGAACACTACCCAATATCTTCTATTAAGCCACAATTAACATTTATACCAAAACCACACAAAGACCCAATAAAGAAAGACAACTTCAGACCAATTTCCCTTATGAATATCAATGCAAATATACTCATAAAATTCTCATAAACCAAATCCAAGAACATATCAAAGTGATCATCCATCATGATCAAGTAGGATTCATCACATGGATGCAGGGATGGTTCAATATACAGAAATCCATCAATGTAATGCACTGTATAAATAAATTCAAAGAAAAAGCATACGATCATCTCATTAGATGCTGAGAAAGAATTTGACAAAATTCAATGTTAAAAGTCTTGTAAAATCAGGAATTCAAGGCCCATATATAAACATAGTAAAAGCAATATACAGCAAACCAGTAGCCAACATCAAACTAAATGGAGAGAAACTTGAAGCAATCCCACTAAAATCAGGGACTAGACGAGGCTGCCCACTCTCTCCCTACTTATTCAATATAGTACTCGAAGTCCAAGCCAGAGCAATCAGACAACAAAAGGAAGTCACCAGTATATAAATCAGAAAGGAAGTAGTCAAAATATCACTATTTACAGATGATATGATAGTATACTTAAGTGATCCCAAAAGTTCCACCAGAGAACTCCTGAGCCTGATAAAAAACTTCAGCAACATGGCTGGGTATAAAATTAACTCAAACAAATCAGTAGCCTTCCTCTACTCAAAAGATAAACACCTGAGAAAGGAATTAGGGAAATGACACACTTCACAATAGTCACAAATAACATAAAATACCTCGGTGTGACTCTAACCAAGCAAATTAAAGATCTGTATGACAAGAACTTTAAGTCTCTGAAAAAGGAAATTGAAGAAGATCTCAGAAGATGGAAAGATCTCCCATGCTCATGGATTGACAGAATTAATATAGTAAAAATGGCCATCTTGCCAAAAGCAATCTACAGATTCAATGCAATCCTCATCAATATTCTAACTCAATTCTTCATAGAGTTAGAAAGAGCAATTTGCAAATTTATTTGGAATAACAAAAAAAAACAGGATAGTAAAAACTATCCTCAACAATAAAAGAACTTATTGGGAAATCACCATCCCTGACCTCAAGCAGTAATACAGAGCAATGGTGATAATAATAATAATAAATACTGTATGACATTGGCACAGAGACAGGCAGGTAGATCAATGAAATAGAATTGAAGACCCAGAAATGAGCCCACACACCTATGGTCACTTTATCTTTGAAAAGGGGGCTAAAACCATCCAGTGGAAAAAAGCATTTTCAACAAGTGTTACTGGTTCAACTGTAGAAGAATGCAGATCGATCCATGCTTATCACCCTGTACAAAGTTCAAGTCCAAGTGGATCAAGGACCTCAACATAAAACCAGATACACTCAAACTAATAGAAGAAAAAGTGGAGAAGAACCTCGAACACATGGGCACTGAGGAAAATTTCCTGAACAGAACACCAGTGGCTTAGGCTCTGAGATCAAGAATCAACAAATGGGACCTCATAAAATTGCAAAGTTTCTATAAGGCAAAGGACACTGTCATTAGGACAAAACGGCAACCAACAGATTGGGAAAAGATCTTTACCAATCCTTCATTCGATAGAAGACTAATATAAGATATATGCAAAGAACTCAAAAAGTTAGACTCCAGAGAGGCAAATAGCCCTATTTTAAAAAGGGGTACATAGCTGTAGTGGCTATTCCTGGTTGTCAACTTGACTATATCTAGAATGAACTACAATTCAGTATTGGAAGGCTCACCTTTGATCCTGAACTTGAAGCTGGGAAATACAAGTTTCTGACCTGGATCTTGGTATGGAATACTTGAAGCAAAGTGGCTGTGAATCCCAGGAGCTTAAGGCAAAGAGATCTCTAAGTTAAAGGTCATTTGGGACAAAGCAAGTCCAAGATCCAGGCATGGTGGTGCACACCTGTACTCTGGGACACACCTTCTGCTGGAGTCTGAGAGAAGGACTTTGGAAGAAGGAAGAGACTCTCTTCTTCTCCTGCCTGACTTGTAGGACTGACCCACTGCCAGATCCTTAGACTGCTGATGATCGTGGTTGGGGAGTAGGACTACAGACTATATCATTAACCAATTCTCTTATTATATAGAGACTACCCATAAGTTCTGTGACTCTAGAGCAACCTGATTAAGACAATAGAGGAAGAATTCTCAGCTGAGAAATATCAAATGGCTGAGAAGTATCTAAAGACATGTTCAACATCCTTAGTCATCAGGGAAATGTAAATCAAAACAACCCTGAGATCCACCTCACACCAGTCAGAATGGCTAAGATCAAAAACTCAGGTGAGAGCAGACGCTGGCAAGGATGTGGAGAAAGAGGAACACTCCTCCATTGTTGGTGGGATTGCAAGCTGGTACAACCACTCTGATAATCAGTCTGGAGGGTCCTCAGAAAATTGGACATTGCACTACTTGAGGACCCAGCTATTTTACTCCTGGGCATATACCCAAATGATGCTCCAACTTATAATAAGGACACATGCTCCACTCTGTCCATAACAGCCTTATTTACCGTAGCCAGAAGCTGGAAAGAACCCAGATGTCCTTCAACAGAGGAATGGATACAGAAAATGTGGTACATTTACACAATGGAGTACTACTCAGCTATCAAAGACAGTGACTTCATGAAACTCATAGGCAAGTGGATTGAACTAGAAAATATCATCCTGAGTGAGGTTCTAATTACCCAAGATGCAATCCTCAGACCATATGAAGCTCAAGAAGAAGGAAGGCCAAAGTGCAGATGCTTCAGTCTTCTTAAAAGGGGAAACAAAAATAATCATAGGAGGAGATATGGAGACAAAGTTTGGAGCAGAGACTGAAGAAATGGCCATTCAGAGCCTGTCCATATGGGGATCCAGCCCATATACATACAGCCACCAAACCCAGACAATATTGCTGATGCCAAGAAATGCATACTGAACAGGAGCCTGATATAGCTGTCTCCTGAGAGACTCTGCCAGAGCATGACAAATACAGAGGCAAAGGTTAGCAGCAAACTATTGAACTGAGAATGGGGTCCCCATTGGAGGAGTTAGAGAAAGGACTGAAGGAGCTGAAGGCGTTTGCAACCCCATAAGAACAACAATACCAACCAACCAGAGCTCCCAGGGACTAAACCACTACCAAAAGAGTATACATATACCCATGGCTCCAGCTATATATGTAGCTGCATTGTTGAGCACCAATGGGAGGAGAAGCCGTTGGCCTTGCCAGGACTGGACTCCCCAGTGTAGGAGAATGTTAGGATGGAGAGGTGGGAAGGGGTGGGTGGTTGTGGAGGAGAAACACCCTCACAGAAGGAGGATGGGATAGGAGGATTATAGCTGGGAAACAGGGAAAAGGGATAACATTTGAAATGCAACTAAAATAAATAAATATATATATATATGACACAAAAATATATAACAAAAAACCAAAAACTAAACAGAAAAACATTCAAATCCGTGTATTTGATCTTAATATTCTAATACAGTCCAGTATATTTTCTCCATGTGTGTAGTATATAGGCATACATTAAAAATACATTGCAAAGTGTACTATATATAATTTTGAATCTGCTGTTTCCCTTAATTGATAACCCAATACATTAAAATTCTTCATTAACAGTATTTTAATAGTGATTGAATGGTTATTTTAACCCTGGTCTGAGTTGTTTAATAAAATTCCCATTTATATATTAATGTTTTTACCATTAAAATGCTATATTGTCAACCCAAACTTATTAAATTAGAACATGTAGATGTTGGTCATTTATATTTTTACCTTGTCCAAAAACTGAACAAGATGCACTAAAATCCTTTGTGTCTTTATAATTTTCAATTCATATGTAATTTAATATTACTTGATATGTCATAAATTCCATAAATTTGATTCATAAATGCTCATTTGAAATTGTTTCTTCTAGTATTACAACATTCACCCTGATTATTGTTTTGGGGCTTAAATTTGACGTTTTAAAATAGCTTCATAAGCCTCATAAGAAGTAATTTAAGGGGAGGATGGGGAGGGGAACACCCATAGAGAAGGGGAGGGGGAGGGGCTAGGGGGATGTTGGCCTGGAAACTGGGAAGGGGAATAACAATTGAAATGTAAATAAGAAATGCTCAAGTTAATAAAGATAAAAAAAGAAGTAATTTAAGTATTACAAGTCCTTAGCACCAAAATATCCAACCAAAAACAGACCTATTATCTCATTTGCATCCTATGTTATAAGAACCACGATGACAAAGCTCTGTTTTATTGCATTAGCCTAGTAGGTCTTTATTTGGCCCTTTCCTCTGAACTCATACTTCATCCATTAGGTAGTTGCTTATACTTAAGAAGAAGGAAGACCAAAATGTGGATGCTTCAGACCTTCTTAGAAGGTGGAACAAAATAATCATGGAGGAAATACAGGGACAAAGAGTGGAACAGAGACTGAAGCAAAGACCATTCAAAGACTGCCTCACCTGGGATCCATCCCATCTACAGTTGCCAAATCCAGTCACCATTGCTGATGCCAAGAAGTGCTTGCAGACAGGAGCCTGATATGGATGTCTCCTGAGAGGCTCTGACAGAGCCTTACTGTTACTGACGAGGATGCTTGCAGCTAACTACCAGATTGCACCAGGACCCCAATGAAGGAGTCATAGAAAGAACTGTAGGAGCTGAAGGAGTTTGTAACTCCATAGAAAGAATGAAATATTAACCAACCAGACTTCCCAGAGCTCCCAGGGACTAAACCACCAAACAAAGAGTACGCATGGAGAGTACATACATATGTAGCAGAGGATGGCATTGTCTGGCATCAATAGAAGGAGAGGCCCTTGGTCCTGTGAAGGGTCCTTTCCTCAGTGTAGTGGAATACCAGGGTGTTGAGGTGGAAATGGGTGGGTGGGAGAGAGAGCATCCTCATGGGAACAGGGGGAGGGGATATGGGAAAGGAGGAACCGGGAAAGGGGATACCATTTGAAGTGTAGGTACATAAAATATCCAATAAAAACAAAAGGTAGTTGTTGCTTATAAAGATCATGGTTAAGTTTTATGTTTGACTACAAATGCAAGCCATACTATTTCAGAACTTCATCAACTTATACTAATGGTCATTTTTATGATGTCTCCCCCTGCTCTGTCAGTTTCCCATTTACTTTTGCTTGTCTGTTGTTTTTGCTACACATCTCTGTGGTTTTTTTTTCTCTTCTCCAAATGTTTGGCACGTGTACATAGTCTATCATGCTAGCAGCAATGACTATGATGAACTTACCAGATGTGATTTTGCACATGTCCTTGTTTATATTACCACCCCTAAGTGATAACTTCATGTTCACTCCTGACTCTGACTGCAGGTTGCAATGCTGAGAGTGGGCACTGTTCTGCACAGTTCCCACTTCCTCCATCCGCACGGTCACTGTCGCCTGCGCCAATCACAGTGCTCCATGGATGAGGAGAACGTCACTGAGGCCTAACTCGTATTATATGGAACAAAAGCTAAGGTTTTAAATCTTCTATGGCTGATATTCCAGTTATCTATTTGTTGGAGATGGGGAGTGGGGTGCACACCCCAGTCCTTGTGTGGAGGTCAGAGGACAACTTCAAGGAGTTGCTACCGTGGGTGTTGAGAGAGAGAGAGAGAGGAGGGGGGGGAGGGGAGAGAGAGGGGTGGAGGGAGGGAAGGAGGGGGGGAGGGAGAGAGAGAGGAGAGAGAGAGAATGTGAGGGAGGGAGAGAGCAGTGACTAGGCTCTTGAAACCTCAAAGGTCTCTTTCAATGACATACCTCCTCCAACAAGGCCCATACCTCTTAATCCTTCCCAAACAATTCCAACTCCTGGGGACCAAGTAGTCAAATATACAAGTCTAAGGGGGCCATTTCATTCACACCACCCCAGGACTGGCAGCAAGTACCTTGATAACGCTGAACATCTCTGGCTCAAATACCATTTGAAATCTGTGCCTACACGATCTCTTAACTGAGGCAAGTGTCCTGGAGCTTATTCTCATTTGCCATTCTGCCTCTATTCCATTTTGCTTTGCTGGCTCTCTTGAATCTGATCTCCATGCACCACATTCTCTCATGTTCCCACATTGTGACTCCATGGTAGTTTGTACTCTCCATGGTGTCCGCTGCTCCCAACATGACTTTAATTCCATTTTTTTTCCCCACCGTGGAATCTTTTGTGCTGTCATTGTTCTCCTTTCACACCATTCTTTAAAATCTTTGGTCCCAAACTATTTGCTCTTTCTAGATTATTGCCGTATGTCACGGTTCTCTAGAAAGTTCCTCCCACAGCAGAGTGTTAGGAGACCATTTTCAGAAGTCTATTCTCTGGCACTTCAAGGTAGGCTTGAAGCCTCTTATTGTGTACCACGCATTTATCATTAAGCAGTCTTTTATTATAGGAAGCCAAGGATGGGATTTTGTGCTTTAGTTTTTGTGATTTAGTTTTATCTGCCTGATCCCTGTATATAGTTCATTAACATTTTGGAATTTAAAATCCAGTCATCTCACATTTTAATGCATTCTTCCTTTCATACATTTTATCTGAAACCTCTGAAAGATTTTCGTGCTAATTATAAACTCAAAGTCCTCATCAGCAAAGTAGCTTCTCTTAATAGCAAATGGAGACTGTCACAGAGAAACACAACTGAACACAACAGAGAGAGCAGCATATGATGGGGAGTACAGCCCCAACAGAGACTTCACAGCCCCTGCATCTATGGCTCAGGGAACCGTAGATGAAAGTAAGGCAGAGAGACTGTAGGAGACAGAATACCAGAAATGCGCTGTGCCTTTCCTAGGAATGACTGTGTAACCATAGAAACAGATGCAGATCTACAGCCAAGCACTAGATGGAACCTGGAGAGTCTTATGGAAGAGTTGGGGAAGGATTGAGGGGCCCACAGGGGATAGGAACTCCACAAGAAGATCAACAGAGTTAACTAACCTGGACCCTTGGGGCTCCCAGAGATTAAAAACCACCAACCAAAGAGCAAGCATGGGCTGGATCTAGCCCCCTACTCCACCCTTTGTAAATGTGTAGAAAACATGCAGCTTGGTTTTCATGAGGGTCCCCCAACAACTGAAGTGGGGGCTGTCCCTGACTCTGTTGCCTGCCTGTAGATTCAGTTCCTGTGACTGGGCTGCCTGGCCTGTCCTCAGTGGGAGAGGATGTACGTAGACCTGCAATTACTTGATGTGCCAGGGGTGCTTCCCCTTCTCAGAGAAGAAGAAGGGTAATGAGGGAGTGATTTGTGAGGGGGAAACAGGAGAAGGGGGGGCTGTGATTGGGAGGTAAAGTGAATAAATAAATAAATTAACGAGAAAAAAGAAATGGCTGCATAAACGAGACAAGAACAATGGGCAGTATCAGTGAACATAACACTGAAGGAGAAAGTTTCATTGGACCCAACCCCTCGACAAAGAACTACTGGCAACTAATAATTGCCAGGAAAGGAAGAATTAGCTCCTTCTGTGGACACGCCCCTTTTTGGTTGTCCAGTGCAGAGTGTTAGCCCTGAAATCATTTACATACACACAACAAATATGCACCATGCAGGCTGCATGTACATATGTATGTATGCAACAACAACATTCAAAGAAAAAGAGGCTATTGATGGGGGCCATGGGAGTGGTTTGGGGTGGGGGGCTGCAGGGTCAAAAGGAAACAGGGAAAGTGATGTAATTGTATTTCACATTTAAATTTCTTAAACTAATTCTTAAACTAAATAAAAATCATCCAACAGATGGTTTCCTTTACTTATCTCCCATTTTCATCTAAACTCTTAACTTTGAGAAAAATCTCACTTAGTACTAATGTGTCTTCAATATCTGTTATTCTTTGTTTATCTTGAAGGAAACCTTTCAGACAGGGTGACTTGTATGGCTTACCCCAGGCTCCTGTCCCACATCGCATGGGTAAACTGCAGCTTGAGACGATGAACAGTAAGTAGTGAAGGGTTCTAGGCCCTTGCCCTTGCCTCTCTCTCTGCCCCTCTCTGCCCCCCCTTGCCCCTCCACCTCCTGCCCCTCTGCCCCTCTCCACCCCTCTGCCCCTCTCCACCCCTCTGCCCCTCTCCACCCCTCCACCCCTCTGCCCCCCTCCACCTCTCTGCCCCCCTGCCCCTCCCCCCTCTCCCCTCTGCCCCTCTGCCCCTCTGCCCCTCTGCCCCTCTGCCCCTCTGCCTCTCTGCCTATGCAGCGCCCTTCATCCAGCTATGAAAAATGAGTTTTGTATTCTAGACCTTGGATTTAATAGACCAGAAAAATTCAGTGCAAGATTCTGTGGCTGAAATAAATATATTGAAGGAAACATGACAGCCACTACCATTTGTGTCATCATTTTTTCATAGCACATGGAAGATTGGGCCAGCAGGATGGCCAAACAGGTAAAAAGCACTTGCCATGCAAACCTGACAACCTAAGTTCAGTTCTGATAACTCATGGCAAAAGGAGAGGCTCCACTCCTGAAAGTTTTCCTTTTACCGCCTCATGTGCACTATTTACATCATGACATATATATGTGTGCACGCACACGCACACACACACCACACGATGATAATAATAAATAATAAAATACAACTTTACAAACATGAAGTTTCTTTTTCAAATGACTGTAAAGAGTGCATATTGTCAGAGCATAGAGCATTATCTTTGGAAGAAATAATTATAACAATTAAAAATTTTAGTTTTCTCTTATCATACAGTCTGCTGGTAAAAGCATATTGAATATGAGTGCTGGCTGGCATTTGAGACCTTGTTAAATTGAGACTCAGCTCTCCTGGTGCTTCTGCTTCCAGATACAAAGTCCCATCTTATCTGGGTCCTACAAACAGGGTCTCTATAGGACCAGGAGCAGGTGTTTGAGAGGGTCTGGGAGCATCAGATTTGGCATTAACGTTTAGAGAGAAGCCCTTTTATATCCAGTGCTTTTGAGATTCAAAACATTTTATAGTCTTTGTAGCAGAGAATAGCCTTGTTGGGGCATCAGTGGAAGGGGAAGCCCTTGGTCTAGCCAAGGTTAGACCCCCAGTGCAGGGGAATATGGGGGGGGCAATAAGGGGAATGTATAGGGGGAGAACCCATATGGGGGAGGGGGAGGGGAGGGAATGTGGGTTTACGGATAGGAAACCGGGAAGGGGAATAAAGTGTGAAATGTAAGTAAAGAAATAAATCTAATGAAAAATTAAAAAAAAAACATTTTATACTCATAAAATATAAAATAAAAGACCTGAATGTCCATGCATTAAAAATCAGGTTGTGGGAAAATGGTTTTCAAAATCTAATGTTGTGATGGACAATTAAACAGAATGCAGCCCTCCTCCCTGCTTTTATCCCAACCATTCTTTTCTCTTTTTTTTTTTTTTTTTTTCAGAGCTGGGGACCGAACCCAGGGCCTTTCACTTGCTAGGCAAGCGCTCTACCACTGAGCTAAATCCCCAACCCCTATCCGAACCATTTTTACCAGCCTACATTACCACTATCTTGGAGCTAGGTCCCCTGTCCTTGCCTTTGCTTCTCCACAAAGTTACTTCAACATGGCAGCCAGAGTGACCATATTAAAACATAGTGTGGACCACACCATTCCCCTGCCCTTAACCACCCTGCACCCCAGTATTTTTTTCCGTTCAGAATAAAACCTGAGTGTACATTATCCCACACAAACCCAAGTCAAATAAGGCAGTGCGTGGAGTCTGGTACCCGGCACGGGATTACACAGCCTCTTTGAAAAGAGGAGACCTGGGATGGGAGAACACCCTAGAGAGATAGCCCAGTGCTTGACAGCACTTCTTGCTCTTTCAGAGGACCCCGGCTTGGTTCCCACACCCATGCTGAACAGCTCTCAATCGCCTGTCACTCCGGCTCCAAGGACTCTGAAGCTCTGATGCCCTTTTCTGGCCTCTGCCCGTACCTACACACAGGTACCTACACACAGACACCTACACACAGACACCTACACACAGACACCTACACACAGACACCTACACACAGACAGACACACAGACATCTACACACAGACAGACACACAGACACCTACACACAGGGACCACTCAGACAGACAGACAGACACACAGGCGCCACTCACACAGACAGACATGTATGAACATAAATAAAACCATGACCAGAATAAACGTAAATCCTTTTAAAATAAAGGCCCAGTTGTACAGTTCCCGATTTCCCTCTGTTGATTTTTTTAGTGTAGTGGGTTATTTTAAACAAAATTTCTTTTTCAGACAATGAATAAAATTTATAACTGTTACTGAAAATGGAAAACAGGAAAAGTAAAATGGAGGAAATCTAAACCATTACTGCAATACACCAAAGAGAATGTGGCTGACATTTTGTTACTTTTCCTCACAATATAAATATTTTCCCCTAAGATCTAGAGGTACAATATGCACTCCGGGTGTGTGTTTGTATTCCATAGTTTTCACTTAACACTTCTACATTAGTCCTCAGAAACAGGATAGTTAATAAATGTGTGCTGTCGGGTGGCCTGAATGGGCCGCAGTCTACCGGGTCATTTCACCCTAAACTCTGAGATTGTCCTGACTTCTGTCCATTCAACTTCAGTATTTTCGTTCTAAATGGAAAAATAAGGAATGCAAGCGTCTACGGAGGGGAAAAGCTGGCAGCACCGTGGGGCCTCCTAGACGGTCTATGATGGTGAATCTGCCTTTGGAGCTTTCTGTGCAAACTGCAGGACAGAGAACAGAAGCCAAGAAGCCACATCTGGGCGGCTCTGCTGATGACAGGGAACTCTGCTCAGGTCGCCCTAGATGGAGTGAGTAGCGGTGGATCACCACCTCTTGATTTTTCTGCTTTTCTGTCAGTTTTCTCAAGCCAAAAATGACTATCCACTACTAGAACACACATGCCACAGAAGAGCCTGGATTCTAGGGGCTCTTCATGCTTTTGAGGCTTTTTTTTTCCCTCAAATAAATTACTTGGCCTGGGAACTTTTCCAACTTGGCAGAGAAGCGAATAAATCAAAACGGAACACGTGCCCAGTGCTGTTCAAGTCCTTTAGGAACACAGCCTGACAGCATCCAGAGCCCAAGGCCTCTTGTCTGGAGTATCACAGGAAACTCCATTTCCATGACAGAGTATCCCTGGAATCCTCCAGGAAAGAAAGATACCACAATGCAGGCCAAGCTGGACGCTGCGTTCTGGGGAGAGCTGTCAAGCACTTGGCGGTGCAGTGAGATCGTCAGCCAAGCAATTCTGCCTCTGTAGGTGCGTACACTAAATTCAAGTGCTCTACACATTGGATGTCATCGGGAGGAATGAAAGGTTGCACGGGTAAAATATCTTTGTTGCACTAGGTCTAATGAATTCAGTAAAAAGAAAAAGGGTCAAAAGCCTCGGAAATTAGCATTTGTTTTTCAAAAGCTTTGGTGTGACAGTCACGTTAATGCCAAGGTAGAACCTAAGTGTTGATCTCAATGTGTAGCATATGTTTAGTCACTAAGACAATGACTTATCCTTCTTTCTTGTCAGTTTCCTGACTAATAATAATTAATAATGATGAGGATCATAATAACAAACGTGCCTTCCACACTCACTTCTACATGTGACGATATTTATAAAATGACACATCTGGATGACTCTGAGTAGCAGGCACTGTGCAAACACTTCATGTACATATAGTCTCGATAACTTCCCGATCCTGATAGGCATGGTTACACCGATATCCCTGTTTTTCAGAGAAGATCAGAGAACAAGGAGCAGAGAGCCACACAGGCAGCCATGAGTCACCTCACGAAGTCTGAAGCATGAACACACACCCTCCAGCACTGCAGTGCCTCGCTCTTTCCACAGCTGAGCTTCTGTAGTGTGAAGTTTAGTTGTTAGAGAAAGCCTTTGTGGCTTCAGTTTTCCCTAGCAGAGGAAGATATTAACCTAATTCCTTTGTTTTCAACCTAATTATTATCATCCCTTTTTGATCTTCTGATACAAAGAGAATCTCAGTGAAGGATCTCCATCGTTTTCAGCAAATACTTTAATACGTCAAAAGGGTTCCCAAATTTCTGTAGGATAAGAGATCCCAAGTATCTATAGAACAAGTTTTTTTAAAGATGGTTTTTCACGTAGCCCATGTTGGCCAGCACTTCCATGTGTATCTGGGGATGACCTCGAACTTCTGATTCTTCAGCCTCCACCCCTGGAATGCTGGAATCACAGCTTATGTAGTGCTGAGTATAAGAGACCCAAGGTTTCGTGCATGTTAGAGGGGCACTCCACCCACCAAGCTACATCCATAGCACAGAACAATCCTCGTGATTGGCACTCATATTTTATAAGGAGGCCCATTTCTATGATCCTGAGAAACTTGACATCATCTCTGAAGTTCATCAAAGTTCATCCAAGGTGAAATAAGGATATTATCCATCATTAAAGCAGCAGAAACAACTTAGAGTAAAGCACCATTGCTATACTGTAAGAACAGTGACGGCACTGTCTTCCTCAGATGAGTAACTTCTTAAACATATACTCATACACATGGACACACACACAGAGATGGACAGACACACAGACCCATGAACACACATGCCCCCCCACACACAGACACACACACATCATCATGGACACACATAAACTTTGAGAGACAGATTCATAAACTGACATTAGATGGCCTAGGATAAAGACAGCTAATATAAAATGAAATGTAAATATAAAAAATAAAAATATAAAAATAAATAAAAAATGTACAAATATAAAAAAGATCTCTGAAGAGGTGCCACGGAGGAAGAAGGCAAGCGAGAGACAGATGAACAGCTCCCAGAGACTAAGCCACCAACCAAGAGAGCATACATGGGCTGGTCTGAGCCCCCCCAGCACGTACGTAGCAGAGGGCCCTGTAGAGACTTGATGCCCCTAATAAGGGGGATACCCAGGGAGGCACCCTCTCAGAGGTGAAGGAGTGGGGGGATGGAGTGAAGAACTCTGGGAGGGGGAACTGGGAAAGGGGGCAACATTTGGGATTAAATAAATAAAATGGTTTTTAAAAAGACAGATGAAGGGCTGCTGGTTTCACTCATTGTGCGTGCGAGTTATGCAGCAGTTAAAGGCAGATGAGCTTTTCTATTTAGAAAAGGAAATCTTTTTTGGTTAGCATCAGCAAATTGGGCGGCGAGTAAGCTGAAAGGAGAAAATAAGTAAGTGTTGTACCCGGGACCTTGGCTATGTGGTCGGGCCTGACAGATTCAACCCAGCTGAAAGGTCACAGCCAAAGCAAGCTCTATTCACTGATGGAAACTCCCCTAAATTTCTAAAACACTGAGGACATACCATTCTGTTTTGATGAAGATTCACTTTAAAAAAAAAAAAAACTGGTTTTACTCAATTAAATTTTCCATGCCTACAAATATAAAATAAGTGTTTGTATGACAACTCTTTCCATCTGGCAAAACAGAAACCACTAGGTTTTTACTGGAAAATTACCAAATATTTGCTTTATTTACTTTCCTATTTACAGAGGCACTTGCCAACGGCCAGAAAATGTTCGCATGCTAGCAAGCAGTGAGGATGTGCTGTTTCCTCCTGAGGACAGAAGTGTGTGAAATGTCTCATGAGCACACTCGCACTCTGTACATCTGGAAGCCAAACAGAATCCTTCCCACTGTATACAGGAGGCCAAAATGAAATTTGATGACCTTTGATTAAAAAAAAATTTTTTTCAGAACCCCCAGTACCTGCCAGATATAGCATTTATCTGTAATTCTGGTGGCCTTATGGTGAGAGACGACGACGGAGAATCTCTGGGAGCAGGAGGCAGCTAACCTTTGTGTACAATGTGGACAGCGAGAGACCACTATCTCAAACAAGGTGGAGGGCAAGGGCTGCCACCTGAGGATCTCCTCTGTCCAACACTCATGTGGCCTGGCACATATGTTCCTGCACAGAACACATAGCCACACCCAAAGATTTGAGAAACTTAGCTTTTCCTGGAAACTGACAGAATGGAGTAATGTTTTTTAGGAGAAGGGAGTGTTAGAATGGTCTTTTCCATTTCTGTAGCTCAGAAGAGGAGACTTTCCTCAGGCCTTTCACTTGGCGGATACCTCAGACCACTCACTGCCTGTCCTGCTCTTGTTAATCATTCAGTAATGCATGCTCTGTGATTCACCTGTTCCTCCCCAGGAGAACTGAGGACTCATGAAATGAATTACTCTCTGAGGTCATATACCTTCTAAGAGGCTGAGCTGGAGCGTAAAACAGGTTTCAGGGCCCACCCCTCCCCAACCCTGAAAGCCTTTCTGTTACAGTGCAGGGAGAGTTTTCAACATGCTAACCATTCTTCTTTAATGTTTACGTTGTGCTGGAGTCTTCTTACTCCAGTAGTGTCAAAATGTTTCCACCTTGACATTTCTCATAGCTATAGGTCAGTAACAACTCCACTGTTAGCTTTATGTGGTCACATTGTAACTCAACATGATGTTTCTGAGCATTTAAAGTCTTCTCAGTTCTCCTTATAGGATGCCCTGGTGACTTCTTTGGCTTCCTGCAGCAGTGGTTTACTAATTAGTACCTTTGAAGGTCATGTGAACACTCGAGCTAGTCCAAATAGCCAGTGGTGACCTGCTACATTTCCCAGGAGGGCACTCAAATAGAAAGAGCACAGACTCAAACCTCTGGTTTCCACTATGAGCTGTTACCTCCCACCTGGGACCAACCACTGTATCTTCTCCCAAAAGCCCCAAAGCAGGTGTCAGCTACACGAGAACCTCCATCCTTCAGTGAGTCACTCTTGAAATGTGATCACAGAACAAGGCTTCCCTTTCCTCAAGCTGCACAGCCACAGATCTGGCTTGGTGCCAACACTGGGAAGACAAAGTCCCCTGCAGATGGTTATTCAAAGATGTTGCCATGCCTCTGTGTTCTGACTCAGTGGTATATGCGTTAAGAAGCATACGGAAAGTGAAATCGCAGTAGACTGAAGCACAATTTAGGGAAATAATCTAACTATGCATCTAAGGATCTCTTCAGATAAAAAGGGGGCACGACAAGGAACAACATGTATTTACGAATGTTTCCTGTACAGTGGTGTGCTCACAAAAGCTATCTGATATAAAGCTCAGTGCAGTCTACCAAGACTGCTATTCTCATTTTACAGGTAGGGAGACTGAGGGCCAAGGAAGCTTAGCTTCAGCCTACCTGACTTCTTGAGTCTCCCCAGCACTCTGGGAGTCATGGAATCCCAATCTGAGGACTGGTGAAAACAGCCATCCATCTTCCTCTAGAGTGTCGGTCTTATTTTGTAGTATGAATATACACAAGAGGGAAGAATGTATTGCCTAGTTACAATTATATTGCCAAAGAAAAGGTGCATTAACTTAAAAAAAAAACCTTAAACTTAACTTTAAAAAGAAGCCCCGCACACAGTGTTTTCCGAATGTATAATACATCGAATTATTTGATATAAATATAAACTGTCAAACGGAATCTTGTATCTGCAATGCAACACTGTGTACTTAGCTTGGATACAGTAAAGTCTCAGATGAAAAGTGAATTCATAGGTTTTTGGGGGTCCGTGATTCTGAGGATTAAGCCCAATGCCTGTGCATTCTGGGCTCACCCCCTACAACTGAGCTACGTCCCTAGTTCTGTATGGCTCTGGAAGACAGGAATGATCCTCTTTCTATGGCAAATTCCTTCTCCTCTTCTCTTCTGCAACCCTCTCCCCTCTCCCATCTGATTCCCTAACTGATTCTTTTTCAATTTAAATATCTATTTACATTTTAAGGATGAATGCATGATGAGGATTAAGTTTAAAGCATAGGATTTAAATTAAAAATATGATTTGTTTTTTTCCTTGAATATCTCAAACTTTAGATAATTATTAAATACAATAATTAAAAAAACAAGTAACATGTCTACATCATGGAGCACTGCACCATGGAGAAGGTACTTTAAAAGGAGTACAGGAACTGGAGAGATGGTATCATTGATAAGAGTGCTTGCTGCCCTTTCAGACTATACAATTTTGGTTAATACCAGTATTCAGAAGCTTAGAACCATTCATAAGTCCAGCTCCAGGGCATCCAAGGCCCTCATCTGGCCTCCTTTGGCATGTACACATACATGGTGTCTGGTCACACAGACACACAGACACATAAGCATAATACATAATGCATCCTTAAAAACAGAAAAATAAAATAAGCACACAGTGTGTGGCTCTATTTAAACACCAGGAACTCTGCAGTGAGCAAAGGCAGACAAGCGGCGGTTAGGGAGGGAATACATGCGAGAAGTGGGAACGAGGCTCTGGAAGGGATGCAGTGATTTTAGAGCACAGGCTTGTATTCGCTCTTCACTGGGGGAATGACTTCCTATGCACATCCTTACGTTAAAATCTGTCAAACTGGATGGTTTCAGTAGATATTTATGTCTATAGTTCAAAGTTTTATATAAATGGTTGTTGTTTAGTAAATAATCCTTACCAAGATACAGAGATCAAATCAGGCCAGTTAAATGTACAGTGACAAGTGCAGGAAACACAAGCCTGTTTTCGGGATTTACATGAACCATGATCAAACCAGGTCCAAATAGCACTGCACATTCAGAAGTGCCAGGCATTTTCCTTCTGAGAAGGAAGCCCAGTGCACAAGGCTGCATTCTGTGACTCTCTGCATACAGCATGGAAAAGACAAAGGCTTAGGAGCAGAAAAAACGAGCAGACAGTTATCTGTGTCTGGAACTTGAGCTAAGTGTCCCATTATCAGCAAGAAGAATTACAGGATGGGACTGGGGATTTAGCTCAGTGGTAGAGCGCTTACCTAGGAAGCGCAAGGCCCTGGGTTCGGTCCCCAGCTCCGAAAAAAAAGAACCAAAAAAAAAAAAAAAGAATTACAGGATGATCAAATACCGTACATTTTATTGTGGTGGTAAGCTTCCAATGAAGACCTTAAAATGTCATAATATCAAGGACCTCCACATCAAACCAGATATACTCAAACTAATAGAAGAAAAACTAGGGAAGCATCTGGAACACATGGGCACTGGAAAAAATTTCCTGAACAAAACACCAATGGCTTATGCTCTAAGATCAAGAATCGACAAATGGGATCTCATAAAACTGCAAAGCTTCTGTAAGGCAAAGGACACTGTGGTTAGGACAAACGGCAACCAACAGATTGGGAAAAGATCTTTACCAATCCTACAACAGATAGAGGCCTTATATCCAAAATATACAAAGAACTCAAGAAGTTAGACCAGACGGAGACAAATAACCCTATTAAAAATGGGGTTCAGAGCTAAACAAAGAATTCACAGCTGAGGAATGCTGAATGGCTGAGAAACACCTAAAGAAATGTTCAACATCTTTAGTCATAAGGGAAATGCAAATCAAAACAACCCTGAGATTTCACCTCACACCAGTGAGAATGGCTAAGATCAAAAACTCAGGGGACAGCAAATGCTGGCGAGGATGTGGAGAAAGAGGAACACTCCTCCATTGTTGGTGGGATTGCAGACTGGTACAACCATTCTGGAAATCAGTCTGGAGTTTCCTCAGAAAATTGGACACTGAACTGCCTGAGGATCCAGCTATACCTCTCTTGGGCATATACCCAAAAGATACCCCAACATATAAAAAAGACACGTGCTCCACTATGTTCATCGCAGCCTTATTTATAATAGCCAGAAGCTGGAAAGAACCCAGATGCCCTTCAACAGAGGAATGGATACAGAAAATGTGGTACATCTACACAATGGAATATTACTCAGCTATCAAAAACAACGAGATTATGAAATTCGTAGGCAAATGGTTGGAACTGGAAAATATCATCCTGAGTGAGGTAACCCAATCACAGAGAAACACACATGGTATGCACTCATTGATAAGTGGCTATTAGCCCAAATGCTTGAATTACCCTAGATGCCTAGAACAAATGAAACTCAAGACGGATGATCAAAATGTGAATGCTTCACTCCTTCTTTAAAAGGGGAACAAGAATACCCTTGGCAGGGAATAGAGAGGCAAAGATTAAAACAGAGACAGAAGGAACACCCATTCAGAGCCTGCCCCACATGTGGCCCATACATATACAGCCATCCAATTAGACAAGATGGATGAAGCAAAAGAAAGTGCAGGCCGACAGGAACGGAGGTAGATCTCTCCTGAGAGACACAGCAAGAATACAACAAATACAGAGGAGAATGCCAGCAGCAAACCACTGAACTGAGAACAGGATCCCCGTTGAAGGAATCAGAGAAAGAACTGGAAGAGCTTGAAGGGGCTCGAGACCCCATATGAACAACAATGCCAAGCAACCAGAGCTTCCAGGGACTAAGCCACTACCTAAAGACTATACATGGACTGACCCTGGACTCTGACCTCATAGGTAGCATTGAATATCCTAGTAAGATCATCAGTGTAAGGGGAAGCCCTGGGTCCTGCTAAGACTGAACGTGATTGTTGGGGGGGAGGGCGGCAATGGAGGGAGGATGGGGAGGGGAACACCCATAAGGAAGGGGAGGGGGAGGTATTGGGGGATGTTGGCCCGGAAACCGGGAAAGGGAATAACACTCGAAATGTAAATAAGAAATACTCAAGTTAAAAAAAATAAAAAAAAAGTCATAAGATATTTAACATATCTTATATGTAATGTGTGTGTGTGTGTGTGTGTGTGTGTGTGTGTGTGTGTGTGTGTGTGTGTTAGAGAGAAAAAGCAATTTGGGGAAATTCTCTATGTACATTTTGGGCACAGGCTCTGGGTTTGGAAAACACATTTATCTTAATGCTCTCACTTCTATGTGACCTTTGGCAGTTTTGTGACCTTTTCAAGCCTAGATCCCCTCATTTTTAGAATGGAGGAAATAACAAGGACCTGCCTGGTTTTTTTTTTTTTTTTTTTTTTTTTTGAAGATTGGGGCAATAAAAGTAGTTAGCATTCCACTGGACCAACTCCATGGACTAACTCGATGTAGTGAGCATACCCATTGTCTTAAGAGGGACACTTGCATATGGAGGAGCTTGTAAGTTTATGCTTGTAGAATTTTGCTTACATAACATGGCACAATGTATATATGGTATGAAGTTGAGAGCTTGGAAGCAGTAAGGAATCAATCTATAACAATGTAGCTTTCATCATTATTATGAGTTTCACAAACATCTTTTTTTTTATGTCGCCCATCATAGAGTGGTAGATTTTATGTGGACCACAGATAGTGTCTTCAGTCTAGCACTCTTCGGACAAACCATAAGGGGAAAAGTCACCATGTCTAGCTTTCTAGTTGGGCAAACACTGAAAAGCTTTAAAATGATTGCTCATCCTTGTTCTCTACCGTGCTCTCTTGCACAAAGGGCAAGCTTATACCTCACAGTTGCCCCCACCTGCTTTCGGCTACTCCTATGTGTACACCAAGTGTGTCCACCACTTGCCCTAATCCAAGCTCCCTAAGTCTCATGCTGCCTTACCCATGCTGTGTCTTCATGCATGGTCTGGTTCACCTGCAAACGTCGCTGATAGCTTTCTGATTAACCTTCTCATGTACTCAAAACCAGGGCCAGCAGACACTACCAGTGCCAGACACCATCCATGCCATCTGTTTCACACATTTATAATCAATAATTCTCCATGCTGTTCTATGGATTGGGAAAAACTCACATCAAACAAGTATCACTTCCCTTTTCCTTCTCTTCTTGAATTTGACCTCTAGTTTAATATGCAGATTATGGTTACTTTTAAGAACAACAGGATCCCATAGTTTAGGGCTTATTGGGGACAAGCACTTAATTAAAACTTGATAAAGAGAAGAGAAAGCACTGTATTTGATTGAATAAAAAGCATTTCATTTAAATAAGTGCTCAGAAAAAAAAAATCACACAAGTTGGCAAGGTGAACCTTTGGTTGTGAGTCCCCTTTTCATGGCTGAGCCATCCCTCCAGCCCAAGCCTGGCAAACATGAGCAAAGTTGAATTGGTTTAAGAGATTCAATTAAATCTTGGGCTTCTGGAATGGCCTCAGAGGGCAGCTGGGTACCACTAGGGCAGTGTTGCTGTGCGGGGGCCATGGGGAAGAGGCATTTCAGCAAAAGGACCTGGGAGAACAGTAAAGGTGCAAACCCACAGGCAGCCAGCACTGTGGCAGCTCTGAGGTTGGCTCTTCCTTTTGAACATCCTATTTTCTCCAAGGACCTTCCCTAAAAGTGGAAGAGAAAGCTAGGGTTACAAGTGGGATTTTGTAGCAAAAAAAAGTCTTCAAATGCATCGAGTCTCCTAACCCTGCCTCTTCCTTCCAGCCAACACAACAGGAGTCTCCCCTAGAGTGGAGAGGTGTCAATACTCATTATTTCTGAAGAAAGCTGTGGTCTGAGCCCAGGTGTGAGATACAGGAAGCTGCTGTTATACTCAGCCTTGGCCACTATTTCACGAGTGAATCGCTATCATCAAGGAAATGATTATTAATGAAAGCCATGGAAAACACAAGCCTTTATGTGTTGTATTTAATGCTAAAAGTTATTATGATTTCAAAGTTAACAAAGTCGAAGACATATCATATCCTGGTATCCTAGGAAAGTCATGGTAATAATACCATATGTTACCAGAGTTCTCTCCCTTAGTATGAGCTTTGCTGATAAGTTGTTACACACACATCAGTTATACTTAAGGTTCCCTCAATACCTAGAATGCTATTTTTGTACATTTCCTGCGCACACTGTAATAAGCAAAAGATGTGGTATAGTGAAAGCCAGAGAAGGAAATGTGAAGACAGAAGCAACTCTGAAGAGTTCTCTTGTTCTCACCTCCTCCATAAAGTTGAACAGGAAGTCACAACTCTGAGCTATACAGCCTGACTTTGCCACTCCCTTCACGTTTTCAGCCGGTCACTTATTAGGAATATGTGCTCAGCCCAAGTGAGAACACTAACCTAACACCTCATTGGACGTGACCTCATTTTTGCCTACAAATTATTGGGGTTCACCTGCCAAAACATTTCCCTTGCCGCAGTGCTAATGTTGTGTGGTTCCCGACTGTTCTTGGCTACTGAGATTAGGGGTTTCCTGTAGAGTGGGGAGACAGCAAATTTGAGATCAACAGATGATGGGGTGTGCTTCTAATTCAGTGTGGCAGCCACACAGCGTTGGCTTGGGGCAGTAAGAAAGTCGTTCCTATCATGACCCAGATTTCTGTTCTTTCTCGCTGTGTTCTTTGTGATTTATAACTGATGCGCTGCAGTTTCAGAGCTTGTGTGATCAAAAAGATAAATGTTTCTTCACATTTTCACTCTGCTTCACAAGCAAGAATATATATTATTGTACACCCGGAAAAATATTATGTTTTCCACAAACTCGCTGGAGCACCAGTCACGTGCTAGGTACCGTAGTGAGTATTGGGATCCCACAGTGGATACGATTTGGCCTCCAGGTCAATCCATTAGAAATCAGTTCACCAAGAGCCCACTTATAACCTGATTCTGGCTGTTTCCCCTCAGAAGCTCACAGGCTAATAGAAGACAGACTAGTGGGCAGCGTGACCTGTTGCCGAGTTAGTAGCAGGAGTGATACTCAGAGCGCAGAGAATACCATGCGCAGAGGTTAGAGATGCATGCCGTAAAGACTGATGCAACCTGGTCTGTCATGCAGGGCTTGGTATTTAGGATCTCTTTATCCATGACTTTAGGCAAAAACGGCAGAAAAGCAATTGGCTTGTGTCTTGAGGGTCTTGTTTTGTAATCCAAGCTCTTTTGAGCGATATAATACAGGCTAATCTTGAACTCATGATCCTCTTGACTCAGCCTCCTTAGTGCTGAGATTACTGGTCTATGCCACTATGATTAGATAGAATGATATTTTTGGTTTGAAATATGGCATGGGTGGAGGGCATTTCTTGTCGTCTAGGCTGGTCTGAAGTTTGCACATGACTGGGGAGCCCCGATCTCCTGGGCCTGAGACATTTCAGGCTAAAGATCAAACCCAGTACAACTGAGCCACACCTACACTCATTCATCCAGATGATGAATATTTTTACAAGCCAGACTGAGCTATAGACTTCATTCCCTAAGAACAGGGAACATTTTCTATTTTAAAAAGATTTGTTGTGTGTGTATGGCTGTTTGACCTTCAGGTATTTGTGCAAAACATATGTGCAGTTCTCAAGGAGACCAGAAAAGGGTGCTAGATCCCCAGAACTGGAGTTAGAGATGGCTGTGGGCTGCTGTGTGGGTGCTGCAAATCACGCCCAGGTCCCTGGGAGAGTAGCCAGTGTCCTTAACTGCAGACACATCTCTCCAGCCTTGCCAGTTTTACTTTTGCATTAGCTTAAGCAATTAGATTAAGCATCCTGTGCTTATAGGATGTTTTCAAATAACAGGGAAAAAGGAGGAAAGAAATGTTAAGTGTTCACACAACACCCCAACAATCTGTTTAGTTGAGGCAAGCAAGCATCCCGGGATACACTTTGCTCTTGGGTTGTGCACACACGACCCCTGTACTAATGCACTTGATGGCCTAATTCCCTCACCTGTACCTCTTATGCATGCACACCCTTTTCCAAACACCAGCAATCTTGGAACTTCCTTCAAACCCCATCTGCATCAGGCTACATGTACTTTCTTCTCTGTGCAATGGTAGTTTCTACTCAAATGTGTTCCCAACACACCAGAGTATGAAGAATACAAGGGCTTGTTCCAGTCTGAACTGCTTTTGGGTACATGTGTAGTAGAGCATGGACTCTAGTAACTTTTAGGGTAAATCTCTATTTACCACTCAGTATCAATGCATAGTTAAACATACATAATTCATTCCCACAGCTCCAGCTGCTCAGCTGTCAGGTGAGGGCCTCTAGCTGGATGGGCTCTCGAGCTCTGACTTCATCAGTCCGTGTCAATAGACTGTAGAGTTGCTGATGTCCTACGCTAGGCTGTCCGTTAGTTAGTGCCCCTAAGCTAGCAGCCACATCTCGTCCTTATACCAGACAGGTTCACTGACAACTCGGACCCACATATTCAGTGAAAGGCTGAGACCCCTGGGCAGAAAGAGTACAGAGAACCAAAGTGACTGCTGGTCTCACAGTCACATGAAGCAGGTGTAACCAAGACTCAGCTTTGTGTGGGGGCGTATAGACTGGTTTTGCTGACTTTTGCCCCTCCACCTGGGTTATTGGTACAAGATAGAAAATTCCAGTCATGCTTCGATGTCTTGCACAGCTCTGACACTAGGAATGCAGAGTCTCTGGTCTTGATGCTGTCTTACCAGATTTCCTCAAAACATTGCAAGACATTTCTATGTGTCTCATTTGGTGGTTATTTGTTCGTGCAAACCTGGACCATGTACTGCCCCACTTCTGTCTCCCTGCTTGCAGTTGAGAATCTCCAGTGATGCTGATGTCTTGAGCCAAACTCTTGTATGATCTCAATCCTCAGAAACTGACTTCTGACCAGTTTACGGAGACTGAAGAAGCCCTTGGTAAATTATGTGCTCTCTTTTATATGTTATGCAAAGATTATATCCAGCACATATCAACTGAGGGCAGGGTTCAGCTTTCACTCTGATTATATCGCTTTGTTTTTGTTGCACTGCGGATTGAATCCAAGGCTTAACATATGCTGGATAAGCACTCTACCAGTAAGTTGTATCAAGAGCATCTGTATTCTGATTCTAAATGTTGTTATTTCCTGAATAAAATCCTGCATGGCTGTCTTAAAAGTTCAGACAAGGCCATATCAGATAGATAGAACTGATGGGGCATTTGGTTGAATCACGGGGAAAAAAATGAGAAGACTGATGAGTTATCAGAGAAATTACAACTCTTATGAGAAAACTATTCTCATGACATGGAATATTTTCGGAAAGGTCATGAGTTTGCTATAGTACTGTAGAGGAATTTTAATCCAGTAGCATGGCTACTCTGGCAAGATGTCACATCCAACGACCTTCTAGGTCTGTGTGATCTGGCTGGAGTACAGGCTTGCCTCACACCTTTAGTCCCTTTAGCTGGACTACGGACGTGACGCCAAACAATTGAGGAGCAGGCAAAGTGATGAATCAGAGAAAGATGTGGCAGAATGAGTCGGAGATAGGATACAACCCCCTACTCTCACTACAAGGGACAGAAAAAAGAATCGAGTAAAGAGAGCAGTGGGGGCGGGGGGTAAGGAGGTGGCAGTTTTACTGGGACAGCTTTAGAGAGACAGGTTGCAGGTGAAGACAGAATGACATGGAATTAGAAGGAGCCCAAAGACTGGAACAGATTGCCAGAGTTAGTTTGAGGCCAAGCACAACAATTCAGTCAAAAGCTAAGGGAAACCAATTTGAATCAGTCAGCTTGGAGAGGAGTTTGGGCCAGCGCAGCTGATTGTAACCAGCCAGCCAGAATTCAAAGAGCTAGAAAGGGTGAGCTTATTCAGTAGTAATAATGCTAATACTTTTATTGTTGTTTGGACAGAACAATTGCATCTGGTGAATAAACGTTGCCTTTACGTAGTATACTCGCATTGGTGATATGAAGACTTTGATATGTGAGAGTGCCTGAGTTCAATTCCCAGGACTGAAGGAAAAATAGTAATAAAACATGTGAGCCAGGAATAGTGGCTCATGCCTGTAACCCAAGCATTCGGATGTCTGAGTCTAGAAGGTTGCTGAAATTTGAAGCCAGGCTGATTTACACAGTGCTTCTAGACCAGCTTAGGCTACAGCATTAAGACCTTTTCTCAGAAAAACAAAACAAAACCAAAACCAAAAAATCCCTAAGACCAAACAAAAACCCTGAGCACATTAACATTCCATCATGGAGAGGAGGGACTTGTCTCTGACAGGAGTTATCTATAGGCAGTTCATGGCTGCTGGGTGGGGCGATCATATTTCTCAGTAGTAGCCACAAGGACATTGCTCATGCTTATGCAGGCAACCATGTGCCATAGCAAAATTACAAGGGGGATTTGGTGGGGAAAAAAGAAGAGATTTTATGGAAGTTGGAAGAGAATAAAAGGATAACCAGGGAGAACAGGAACAATAGTGTGTGTGTGTGTGTGTGTGTGTGTGTGTGTGTGTGTGTGTGTGTGTGTGTGATACTTTTGTTCACTGCATACATCTGGGCTGACAAGAGCCAGATGGGTTGGTAGTGGTGCATAGACCTACAATCTGAAGCACCTTGTCTACAAGATCCTCCCATCTCCTACTTTCCAGCCTGGCCTGGAATTTACCTACACTGTAGCTTGCAAAGTAGAGCTACCTAAGTTATAACACTACACTCACCAAAAGAAAGCCAACAAGTGTTACTCCAGGAAGCAAAGAAATACCAACTGACCTAGAAAAATCTCTCAGTAGTATCAGTAAATATTTCTGATAAACTTGAAGGAATAGAGTTATAGACTTGGAAAAGTTTGGTTTTAACGACCTGGCATTTTATTTAGACAAAGGTGGCCTGTTTGGAAGTGGTCCGTGCTGGTGGTTTCCTTTGTGAAAGCAGGCAGAGGCCAATTTGAAGTTACTGACAGATACTGGGTCACTTTCTGCTCTCATCATTAGGTCACATGTGTCGCAGACACTGACAAGACACTCTCTGCTTGCGCCTGTTGTATTCGAAATCTCAGCTGAGTCTCCTCGGTGCACATGTGTTAGATGAGTGAGTGAGGAGAAGTAAATTCACTCAAACTTGTCAGAAATGACTAGAGGCACTAGATTTACATTTTTAGGAATCCAACACTTCCCCAAGGCAACTCAAGTGTTCCTCTCCTTCTGAGAGACAAGGAGTTAATAGCGTGTGTGAGAGAGATTCATATGACTGCTTTTCATTACTTATGGACAGCGTGTCTCAGCCTTGGCTACACCTGCCATAAACACCTATGGAACTTAAAACAATTCTCCACCGAAACAGAATCTCTAGAGCGTTGCTGAAGGCCATGCATGAGAAGTGAAAAGTTCCACGTCAACAGAGAACTTCTTGATCAATAATTCTTTTCTTTTTAAAGACTTGTTCTATTGTTAATAAAGTGCATGTGTTTCAGGGTATACACAACTGTGAGTGTATGTGCCCAAAGAGTCCTGAAGAGAGCGTTGAATCCCCGAAGCTGTGGTTAACAGGTAGCTATAAACCGCCCTATATGGGTACTGGGAACACATCTAAGTCCTCTGCATAAGCAATGTGTGCTCCTAACTGCTGAACTCTGTCCAACTCCAGCTTCTAACTCATTCAGTCTGTTCTGACTTCAGATTTCACCTTTCAGAGTGTCACATTGCCTTCCATTAAGTGTTATCACATGTGTAATTAATTACATGGTTATATTATAAATTGACCTCCTACTCTAAAATGGCGCTTCAGCTGTCTTCATTAGACTATCTTTTCACACGCAGGCCATTACTCTTTGTCTCTCAGGAGAGGACGCTTGAGTTGCCTTGGGAAAGTGATGGATTCCCAAAAATGTAAATCTTTATTATCAGCCGATCGTTACCTATCTAAAGTGGTAGATGCAATTATCAAGTATCAGGATGAATTGCTCGAACGCCAAGGGCTATGAGAAAGCAGAGTGGGCAGAAACCATTGCAGACTTTACTGGCACACAGGAAACACTGTTCCCCACACGCTGGAACATGGGGAATGATGGAGAAAGGGGAACTGTGTCCCAGACAGGAAAACGACACAGATGAGCAGGAATTTGTTTTAGGGAGAACATAAGTGATTCATCTTGTGTAACTCCTATTGCTTGCGGCAACTGTAATCTTCCTGCCCAGGACACACACCTCTGCTCCCGGATTGCTATACCCAGCCTACCCTCATTTCTAAACTTACTCTACCTTCGTAATCAGAATTACAAGTGGGATCACAAATCCACATTTCACCAAGCTTCTTGAGTGATTTTTATCATGAAACACTAACAGGAAGAGACTAATCGATCTACACAGTTCAAGAGGAAGACAGATGGGACAGAATGTCCCCCCAAAAGAACCAACTGCAGCAAACTACCGCCTCTGTTGAAATAAATCAGATATGCCATTCTTCATTTATCAAACTGGCAAGGATGAAAACACCGTGCCCCACTCCACGCCAATGTTAAAATAAGCTTTTGAACACTGTGGGGGGAAGGTAGCTGGCACATTACCAGAGGACAATCTGGCAATTCTTATTATAAACCTTAACATTTTTCACTCCTTTGACATAGCAATTACACTCCTAGAAATGTATCCAAAGGCTGTGGTTTTAACCTTGGCAGTTCATTGATGAAGCTTTTATGAATCAGATTTCTGTGCCCCTCTCCCTGGAGTGTTTAAGAATAAGGTTTACAAATCCAGTGATTTTTGTCTTAATACACATATAATTTGGGCTTATTTCTTTTAAAGTTCAACTAATAGAAGTGTTCGTAGTTGGTGAAAATGCCTTTGTCCCTTACTGCCTCTGTGCAGTCACACCGGACAATACCTGATATGTTTTTACTGTCGGTGGCACACATTGTAGCAATCCTTCCGTCTCAGTACATAGTCATGTGCCACAGGGCAATGTTTCAGTCCCCGGTGGTGATTCCCTAAGATTACTATGGATGTGAAAACTCTGTGGTATAGCCACATCATAGCTACCATGGGATCATAGTACAATACCTTAATTGTGTTTGTGGTGACACCAGTGTAAGTAGATGCTGCCCTGCCAGTTGTATAAAATTATAGCACAGATACTGATCTCCACTTTTTCTATTGCAAAAAGCAAACTTGCCAGTAAAACAGAATGCATGAAACACAGGCTGCATCTTCCTATGTCTCATGACTGAGCCTCTTGTCTATACATCTCATGATGGATACCATGCAGACCACATAGGACCACTCGGTGATGGATGACGTCACTTCATGGCGCGCTTCTCAAAATGTGTCTGCCACTAAGCCAGGAATCATTGTATCCAGGTCTAGTTCATTTTTGTTCTATTTTGGTGCTTGATAATGGTAGATATCTATTTCATCATCCATGAGCCATAACTACTTTACCTGGTGTAATTGTGTTCTTTAAAGAGAAAACTGCACTATACAATTTGCAACAGACTCATAAAGATTAACAGTTAAGATGACCATAAATGAGCCTTAGCAATTGAAATAATTTCTTCTATTCCACCACATTAAGGTGTTAGGTTTTAATATTTTGGTAGAATAATGGTATATGGGAAAATACTCCAATCTCTGTAGACATTCAAGCATAGGCGTTTGGGATCATTTTCACATTTTTTTACGACTAGTAAGACAATGACCATTCTTGGACATCCATCCCTCCTTGACCTATATAAGATACACCCTCAGAAACGGAATCACTTAGTCATCAAACTTGGATATTGAAATTTATTTTATAAATTTTAAAGGTTTTCTTTTTTATGTCTTTGCCAAATGTGGCACACCTAACCACCCACATAAATCCCAGCACCTCTTGGGAAAGGAGAAGTAAAACCTAGCAAGGCAGTGATGACAGCCTGGCAGCTGCATTTAAGGCCCCTCTGTTTGGTTGAGGATATGGTGTGGAGTTCCTGCCAACTGGATGCAGGTGTAAAGTATCTGGTGACTTAAAGATGTAGCTTGGACTTACTTCTTTCGGGTCCCTTAGAAATAGCTGAGCCACATCAGGGAGGAGCTTAGATTTCCTAATCACCATGAGGGAATAAATTACCTGTTTATCTGCAAGAATAATGAGTACGAGGTGGTGAATTGTGCAATAAACAAAATTTTGATGTTTGGTGGTAGTTAATGCTGTCCTTACTGATACATCAGCTAACATCATAACAGTGAGTATTAAAAGCTACAAGATAGGGGATGGAGAGATTGGATAGAAGTTAAGAGTGCACAGTGCTCTTGCAGAACACCCAAGCTCAGTTTGGCACCCATGCTAGACAGCTAACAAACTCCAGCTTCAGGAGATTTGACACCTCTGGCTTCACAAACACATACTCATATGTACATACCAACACACAGATGCACCACACACAGAATTAAAAATAATGTTTGAAATAGTTACAGTATCCTAAGTTATTTGTGATGGTTGGAGTGACAACACACTGTCCTAACAAAACAATCACACACATGAACAAAAAATAATAAGTACTATCGTGGTTTTGAATGAAAATGGCCCCTATAGACCTGTAGGGAATGGCATTATTGGAAAGGATTAGGACATGTGGCCTTGTTAGAGTAGGCGTGGTCTTGGAGGACGTGTATTAACAGAGATGGATGGACGTTGAGGTTTCACAAGCTCAAGCCAGGTCTGGTAGCTCTCTTCCTTCTGCCTGCTGATCCAGATATAGACGTCTCAGCTCCTTCTCTAGCACCATGTCCGCCTGTATGCTGCCATACTTCTCACCCTGGCAATAATGGACTAAACCTTTGAACTATAAAGCAGCCCTAGTAAAATGTCTTCTCCCTTTATGAGAGTTGCCTAGTGGGCAGAGCACCCTTGAGATCATGCACACTCGGGACAGGGTGTGGTTAGACACAGCATTCCTGAGACTGCCCCAGACACCCAGGGACCCTGGGTACCACTAAGATGAACAAGCAAATTAGCCCAAATGCTTGACACCTATAGCAGGTAGGAGAACTGTTCCTGAGACCATGAAAGGGGGGAAAGCTGGCCCTGCTCCTAACCAGCTGCAACACTCAGAGGAGCAGGCTCTGCACCTCGAGTGGGCAGCACAATAGAGCCAGTCCTGCTGGTGTGGGTATAGATGACCATGTGGGCATGAGACCGTGAGAGCTGGATCTAACCCCTTGCCAACTGTGGCATTGGGTGACTTAGCTGGAGCAGTGCTGGAGAGCTTGCCCTGGTGGTGTGGGTGCAGAACTGGTGGCCAGACCATCCGGCTTAGCTACCACCCAGGCCCAGATCCAGGGCTTTAAGTTTGCCCACCTCAACATGTGTCCTATGAACTGCTAGAGGGTGTGAAAGGGCCCTCCTACTGACCCTAGGATGCAGAAGCTCTGCGACACAGGGCGACAATGTTATTCCGGTGAGAAACCAGTACTGCTAGTGTAGCAGAAGCCAGAGGCTTCAAACCAGACCAATGATTCATTGCAATGAGCATTTGTAAGTTTAAGAAGCATGGACAAAAGGGTATACTATGGGACACACTGTGACACACTACAGCTTCCACCAAGAGATTTTTTCTTTGTTGTGGGGCAGGTTGCAAGCCTGGAGGGCATGTACAAGGGGAGGGATAGAAGAGTGGAATTGGGGTGCATGGTGTGAAATTCACAATGAATCAATAAAAACACTTACCATGGCCATGATGTTACTTCACAGCAGTAGAACTTTCACTAAGACAAGTATGTAAAGCCCCAATCATAGTAGTGAAAAATTAAGTTCCAACAAATAGGTAAATAAAAATGATACTAAATCAGGTACAGTGATACATGCCTGTATTCCCAACACAGGAGAGGCAGAGGGGGGAGTGCTGACACAGTTCAATGCTAGCTGAGCCTGTACAATGAGACACTGTCTCAAAAGAAAATAGGAACGGAGGAATTTTTTAAATGATATGAAAAGATGTTGGTTAAGAGAGTGGCAAAATAATCACTCTTGACAAAGTTAACATTGCCAAGAAATACTCTGTAATGATCAGAGTGAGCTTTAGTTAAAGACAGGATTTCAGGTCGTTTACATATGTATGTTTTCTGAATTTTCATAGACTTATATCACCTGGGCAGTTAAAGGTTATTCAGGGGGCTAGAGCGATGGCACAGTGGTCAGAGCACGTACTGCTCTTACAGGGGACCTATGTTTGATTCCCAACACCTACACACTTGCTTACAACCACCCATAACTCCAATCGCAGAGGATCTGATGCCCTCTTCTGGCCTTTGTGGGCACAAGGTACACACACGCCAGGTACGCACATGGTGCACAGACATTCAAGCAGGCAAACACTCATACACATGAAATAAAAACATACGCATTAAAAAATGGGGAACCCTAGATGAAAGGCCCTACAGCGGGGAAAGGGAACTTATTGAAACCACCTCCAGCAGAAAGACAGCATCAAGTGAAGGATTGGGTTCTACCCCACAGTCAAAGTTCTCACCCATAATTCTTCCTGTCTGAAAGAAATGCAGGGATGGAGATGGAGAAGAGCCTGAGGAGAAGAAGGTCCGGCAACAGGCCCAAAGTGGGATCCTGCTCAAGGGGAGGCCCCAAGACCTGTCACCGTTACTGAAGCTATGGGGTGTTCACAAAAAGGGACCGATCATGACTGTTCTCCAAAAGACCCAACAAGCAGCTGAAAGAGTCAGATGCAGATGTGTGCACCCAACCAAAGAACAGAAGCTGCTGACCCCTGTGGTTTAATTAGGGAAAAGCTGGAAGAAGCTGAGGAGGAGGGCAACCCTGTAGAAGGAACAGCAGTCTCAACTTAACCTGGACCCCTGAGATCTCTCAGACACTGCATCACCAACCAGGCAGCGTACACCAGCTGAGATGAGACCCCCAACACATAGACAGCAGAGGACTCCCGGGTCTGTGTTCAGTCAGAGAAGATGCACCTAACCCTCAAGAGACTGGAGGTCCCAGGCAGTTTATAGGTCTGGTGGGGTGGGTGGGGTGGGGACATCCTGTGGAGACTGAGTGGAGGTGTGGGGAGGAGATATGGGATATGGAACAGTCAGGGGGAGGGGGATGGAGCAGGAGTGGAATAAAATCTGGAGTGTAAATATAGATAGATAGATAGATAGATAGATAGATAGATAGATAGATAGATAGATGAATAAATAAATACAGATTATTCAAACTTCAGTTGGTATATATTAAACTGCGTTGTATAAAAAGATATAAAGGAACTCAAAAATGCCCCCACCATGGCTCTAGATTCTCATTCAGGATTTTCAATAACATCTGAGAATTGGCTATTTCTGATAGAAAAGACTTGAAACCAACAACACTTACATGCCTGTCAAAGTCTTTGTGTGAGATATTTTACCAAGTATGTGTTAACTCATCAGTAATGCTGGGATTAGGGATTGGGAATTTAGCTCAGTGGTAGAGCGCTTGCCTAGCAAGCACAAGGCCCTGGGTTTGGTCCTCAGCTCAAAAAAAAAAAAAAAGTAATGCTGGGATTATGGTGTACGTTCATTTAGATTCTCAGTAGGGCTCAAAAGAGTTACAACATCTACAGCCTAAGGTGACTGGACCCATAGGTACATGAACTCATGGGGCTAGGTCTGCATACCTAAGACCTGCACAAGATCAAACTGACCAAAGTCCCAGTGTGCACAGTAGATTGGCTCACAAAGACCCACCCCAATCATAGGAGCAACTGATAATTGGTGTAAGCAGGGAGAGTGTTTTATTCAGACATGTGGCCCCTGAGGTTTCCCATGGTCCACTGGGTGACCCTACCACCTATTCATGTATACAATAGGACCGAGTGGGATCTGTGGGCTTTAAAAGAAGTTGTGGTTGGGGGGCTAGTGGTGAGAATAAGAGAGGCTTGAAGGAGAGGCTACAGGGGTAGTTTTGACCAAAAAAAATTATATGCATGTTTTCAATTCTTAAATAATAAAAAGATTATAAAAATAAAGGCATTATAGATATGAGAAAGTAATAGCTTCCAAAATACTAGACATTAATTATATGAAGAAAAATATAAAAGACAATGTATTCTTGCCTTCACTAATAAGTCCCTCCATGTACTATAGGGAGAACACGGTTTAATTCATAGCAGAGGTGACAGAGGGAAACATTTCTGGTGGTCACGCTGAGCTGTGCACGGGGATCCGAGCACTCTACTATATGCATATCATACACTAGTACAGAGCTTTTTAAAGTGACGCACTTGGCCCCCAGAGCATCGCATTAACATTTCTTTTGGTTGAGTGCACAGAGGTTTCATGAAAGCAAAGTGGAGAAGGGAAAGAGATAGACGTCTCATGCCCAGTTTCTAAGTGAGTCTCCGTCTGTTGGTCGCTTTTCTGTTCTGGCACGTGAAGAACCTCAGACCCTATGATTCTTTATTACAAAGAGTCTGCGCTTCACTTAGCTCCTGGAGACTGGAAATTGGTTCCACTAGACTAGTAGTGCCTCTTCTGTGAAACTCTAGGGTGTTTGCGTGTGGCTCCCTCCCACTTCAGCACTTTTTTGTTAGGGATATTGTTTTTCTTTTTTCTCTTAGCTTTCTTCCTTGGAAAGATTTCCCCAACCTTTCCTGCTTCTGGCTACCACATCAAACCGTCTCTCTCACACCATTTGTTCTAAACGCTCCTTCGCAAAACTAGTTCCCCCATCCTCAGAACCTGATGACATCAGGAGGCCACAGTGCACAATCTGAACTGCTTTTGTGGACTCTGAACTGCATTTGCGATGACATGACATTTGATCTGCTAGTCAAAGGATATTTATTGCAGTAAGGCAACGGCCATGTTTTCAATGTCAGCTCCATTTCTCATTATTACATGAGCCACAGAGCCCCTTACACACTGGGCTGTGTGCTAAGAGCTGGAAATGGGAAGATCAATGTATGCTGGCAGCTGGGTCTCGTGGCATTAAGCATATAGACAATGTAGACACTGTAGTCCCAAGTCCTTTGTACGAGTTTCGGCATCTCAGGACATATCTCACTCATCTCACCCCCTTCCCCAAACTAATTAAGATGTATTATTACATGTGAAATAACCCAAATTAAGTGACTAAATTGTCTTATTTTTAATTCGCTCACGTTTTGCATCTATGTACTTATTCCTTTTACCAAATTATCTCACAATTCCAGTGAGCAGTCTACATCCCCACTGACTCGTCCCCATTTCTTTCTTGCTGACTCATAATAATGTCCAAATAGGTTTCCCCCATCTACGCCTGCTATGCTAAAATTAGGTTGTTGCCATGGAAATCCCTCTCATTACCTATATCTCCTGACAAGGAATGCGAGAACCTAATGCAAGCAACCAGGCTAGTGACAATGTGCTCAGCTACAGAAAGCCAATGGGACGCAGAATTCCAACATACATCCTGACAGTAGAGAACAAGTTACAAAAGGCAGGTGGGTCGTTTTAGTTTCACCATGAATGCATAGTTTCCCTACCGTGTCTATTCACTAAGGTAGATATCCAGGTTAGATGGCAAGAAACAGGCAGTTTCATGGCACTAAGAGCATATATAGGGGTCTCGTTCTTTAAATACCAACAGGAAAGCAACTTAAGGAAGCATTTGTTGTGGCTCACAGTTTGAGGATACGGTCCATCACAGTGGGGAAAGCATGACAGCAAGAGCATGAAGCCGCTGGTCACATCAGACGCACCATAGTGAAGCAGAGAAATCAGGGTGAGCACTCAGCTTTGATTTGCCCTCTGTGTTCAGTCTGAGATCCCAGACCAAGGAATGGCTCTGACCACATTTTGAGAGAGTTCTCCTAATTAAATATTAACTCTGTAAACTCCATGAAAGATATTCCCAAAAGTTTATCTCTTAGGCGATTATAGATCCTAACAAGTTAATATTAGTCATTATAGCTACCTATGTAACTTATTTCTTTATTTTATGTGTATGAGTACTGTCTGCATATACAGCTTGCATGCCAGAAGAGGGCATCAGATCCCATTACGGATGGTCATGAGCCACCATGTGGTTGCTAGAAATTGAACTCAGGACCTTTTGTAGAGCAACCAGTACTCTTAAATGCTGACCCATCTCTCTATTCCCACCTATACCAATTTATAATTCACTATGCACTGTACTTGGAGGGCCACATAGTGACTGGCAAGTACAGGATATTCAGGCAATCAGATGACTATGGAAAGAAATAACTGAAGAATATTCAAGACTCACAGGAGCTAAGGAGGTGGCGCACTGTTTAGGCTATGGTCAGGTCATCAGGACCTGAGTTCAAATCCTCAGCACCGAAATAACAATGGGTATGGCTATATGTGCCTGTGACTCCAACACTGGGGGTCACAGAGGTAAGCGGATCCCAGGAGCCAGCTAGTACAGGTGAAAAGGTGAGAGACCCCACATCAGAAGAAGGGAATAGAGAGCAAATAGAAGAGGACATCTACCATCTTACTCTTGCCTCTGTATTTGCATGTATGCACACACAACTATACACTACAACATACACACCACATATAAGCAAAAAAGAAATATCCAGGTTCTATACTATGCACAAAGTACCTATTCCAAAGAGAATCAAGCCCTAAACTCTGCCATGAATTGTTACATTCAGGATCTAGGAAAAGAAAAGATTGTTATGGTTCCAAGTATTAAATCATCAAGATTTGACCATTTTTAGATGTATGCATTGTGTGTGTGTGTGTGTGTGTGTGTGTGTGTACACAGAGGGGAAGGAAGAGGAGTGAACTGAGAAAGCAGTGGGTTAGAGGATAAGATCTGATGAGTTCAGAGGGCATGAGTATGCTAAGCAATATATCTCGATTCATTTTGTTGTTTTCTTCCTGGCACTGCTTATGTCAACAGAACTAAGAGCACATTTTTATTTAAGCACACTCAGGTGCTCTCCAACACAGCACCATGGTGAGGCAGAATGTAGGCAAGTGTGCTAAAGGTTACACTTCTTCATGTCACCTCACCCACCGAGTTTCACCCTCCCACTGTAGACTATGGTCTATACTAACTATGGTCTGTGAAAAGTTCTCTGCAGGTGGTGGGATTACTAACCACAAAAGTAACACCAAAACTCACAACAGGGCTTTGTGATTGACAGGGAAAGAAAAGATTCTATCACCACACCAGAAGCCAGTGCCTGCTGAACACCCTCACCCCCACCCCCGCCATCTCTCTCAGACCTGAGTACTCATAAAATTTCATCTAAACTAAAAACCAAAACACAGGAAGTGTGAACTATTTAAGCTGCAAGATCATGACTTCCCCTTGTTGAATTGCTAGTACTTAAAATGTGGCCAGGTAAATGACCAGGATTCAAATAGTTGATGGCCAAATAAGCTTCTATGAAGCATTTTAATTCTGAAGGAATTTAGGTAAAATTCTAAGTTTTATAAAGAAATTTGTAAGTTTTCACTTCTTATAGCTTTCTACTTAGCTTTCAACCTCGTTTCTTTTGGTTTTGTTTTTCATATGTGTGTTCATATTGTTTGCTCTAGTGCCGTGCGTTTTATTTTATCCTGCGTTTGTTGTGACTTTTTTGTTTTTTATGCTGGCGGCTCTTACTTGGAGTGTATGGAAATCATCTTGCCCATTGCCACTTAAAGTAGTTTTATAGCTTTTTCTTAAATATTATTCTATAATTCTCTTCTAATTTTGGGGTGTATTTATGCTTTGTTTTACAGTATTTGTATGTAGCGGGGATATTTTTAAGTTTATCTAAGGAGAAATTTTCAAGGATAGAATTGTGGATTATTTACCTGTAGTGAAAGCATTACAAGTTGAAGTATGGGTAGAGAAGTTGCTCAATGGTTGGAGGTGGTTCCTGCTCCTCTCGAGGACCCAGGCTTAATCCTCAGAACCTGCGTAGAAGCTCACACTGTATGTAACTTCAGTTCTAGGGGACTTATGGCACCAGACATTCACATGGCTTGGCACACATGTGTATGCATGTAGGCAAAATACCCATACACATAAAAAAATTATGTATACAAAAAGTATGTTAAAATGTGTGAATTTAAATGCACTTATGAGAAAGAAAAACACTGAAAAGGAAACATATGAATGAGCTAGGAAAAGGACACAAGGTAAACTGGCATAAACCACCGATATTCAATGTAGTTAAAGACCTACAAACTCCACAGTTCAGAAATTCTACCAGTAGATATGTATTATAGAGAATTTCTTACAATGTACCATGTCCTTACAAAGGACACATGAAGAGGTTCAGAGCAACAATATTCAAAGCAGAAAAGGAAAATGATAAATAACCCAGGTGTCCACCAACTACTGGATAGATTTTTATATATCCATACATAGAAATACAGTATAGCAATAAAAGTGAAAATATTGCAGTCAAGGTTGATGCTGATGAATCTTGAGAACTATGAAAATTATTGAAATGTAAATATAGTGTATCACATTTATGTGACTTTCAGCTGTTCACAAACCTACTCTAAATTCTTTAAGGATGGAAATATACAAGTTTAAACTGCCACAAGATGAAAGAGATCAGTGAATACTCATTTTATATCATCCTCTGGGAGAGGAGACAAGAGATTGGAGGTACAGGGAAATATAGGAGTTTTCAGAGGAATTAAATGTCTACAAAGCTCTAGAGATCTCTCCATGGCATTTTGTATTAGGAAGAGCAGACAGATGCCAAATTGCATGGTATCATTTGAATATTCACACTGTACCTGTGCTTGCTTCGGCAGCACATATACTAAAATTGGAATGACACACTGTACCAATGAGCTTGGCACATTCAGCTTCATACCTTTTCCAGATAGTCTAGAAAAAAATTGTAATGTAACCAACTCAGGAAACCATTACACATTAAAAGTCAGTTTATTATGCAGATGTGTGAAAGAACATATTTTTCTCTTTGAATTTTTGTCATAAGCAGTGCTGATGGCTCAGTGGTTATCATGTTGTCAGGTTTCTGTCAGGTTAAACTATTACTGTGCCCTGCATCTTTTTTGAAGGGTCGGTGACTACATAAGCCTAGTCATAAAGCAGCATCATAGTTACTCCTAACTATAACAAACATCTCAGATTCACCTAGCATTTCCTCAGCTTCTGTAGAGCAATGTCTCCAGAAAACAATCTAAGATTTTTATACCCAGCCACAGTGTCCCTTAAAGTGCTAGACTTGGGGCTGAAGAGATGGTTCAAAGAGTAAAGACACTATAGCCAAGTTTGGCAATTTCACTATAATTCCTGAAACCTATGTGGTAGAAGGAGAGAATGAATCCACAAACATACACATATACACAATGAATAAATAAATATTTTTAAGGATTAAGCCGTCAGACATTCTTAGGCATAAAAGTTCTCGGATGTTATATATGATGATTTAGTCCTCTTTGAAACAAAACTACTTGACAAAATCTAAGCAATTATGAATAAATTAAAATGTAAAACTTTATGAATGAAGAACCAATAGTAAAAAGTTCTTGTTTGCACCAAATCCAATTAAATATAAAGTTAAAGAAATACAGATAACAGTGTGACAGCAAAATGAGAAAGTAACAAACACAAACAAAGTGAAGTGACAGGTTTTCTCACATTTAATATCTTAAGTCAACAGATAATTTTGTCTGTCATTCAAGAGACAGTACACATAGTCCACCATTTTATGTTTTTCATAACTTTTCATTACCTTGAGTGAAATTTCTTTAGAAAGAAGCTTTCTCGAGGTAAGGGAGAATACTTATTTGATAAACAATTTTTAATATTTCATCAATACAAATAAAAATTTCATTTTCAGGAACACATATACCATTCTACCTTTACTCCAAGTAATTCTAGATTGATATTTCTTTATTAATAATTAGCACCTGTCGTGTGCCTACACACCATGTAGGCATTAGAATATAAGAGTGAAGGAACAGAGTCCTTCCCTTAATGGAGATTATATTTTTCAGACAAGAAATAATCAGATGTAGAAATTACAGGCTAGACTTGGCGTCACATGCCTTTAACCTCAGAACTTGGGAGGCACAGGCAGGAGGATCTCTGAGTTTGAGATCAATCTGGTGACAGTGTGAGCTGCACATAGAAGCCCTGTCTCAAGAAAAAAAGGGAGGAGAGAAAATGAAGAGAAGGGAGATACAGTGGGTAGTTTGTGGTGTGTGTATGTGTGTGTGTGTGTGTGTGTGTGTGTGAGAGAGAGAGAGAGAGAGAGAGAGAGAGAGAGAGAGAGAGAGAGAGAGAGAGAAGTGGAGTCTCTCCTTCTGCATATGGCATATGGGAGTGAGAATTGTTACAGGTGGTAGTTGCAATTTACTCTATTGCACTATCTGCAGATATACATATATATCTATATATCTATACACACACACACACACACACACATATATAGGTAAATGTTTAGATTGATGCTCAACAGATATAAGCATGGTTACGTGTAAGAACTAGGTTTTGAATTGTTTCTAGCTTTCTTTTATTTTTTGCATTGTTCCCATTTTTATTATGAACATACATCATTTTATCTGAGGGAGAAAGAGAGAAAGTGAAATAAGAAAAGACAAAGTCCCAGAATAGCAACATAGAAATCACGGTTTTGGGTAATGACTCAAATGAAGTGAAAACTGAGACCTCTGAAAAACCCATATGTATCCCCCAACAGTAGCTGTATTTAGAATGAATAAAAGAAATACATTGGAATATTATTTAGTGATTAACGATAAAGCTATCACACCATGAAAACAAAGAGTTTCAGGGCTTGGTGCTGAGTGGAAGACACCGGTTGCTTAAAAAGTCATAAACTGTATGTTTCTGACTGTAAAACATCAACGAGAAGACAAACTTCAGAGAGGCAATGGCCTCTACTTCCAAGTGCTCAGTGTGAAGAGAGGGAAGGGAAATAACTGAAGCATAGGTAATTTCTCCACTGTGGATGCCCAGTGTATAGTGCTGTGACGCTAGACGCCTGACACAATGCATTGCCTAAAATCTATGGGATTATACTTAATTCATCTTCATCTTGCACTTTAAGTGAATAATAGTGTGTCAATGTTTTTTTAATCAATTATAGCATACACCCATGATGTTTCTACTTAATGAATAAGAAGACAGAGACGTGGAAAGGTCTCAGAGGACAGACATGGACAGCTGGTCTTTTATATGTATTTCTATAATATTGAACTTGGTAATAATTGAGATATAAGCTAGATGAGTAACATACACATGCATGCATGTGCACACGTGCGCACACACACACACACACACACACATACACACACACCCCTTCTCACTTCCATAGACTCTTAGACTGAAAATTTTTTTGAATAAACATAGTAATAAAAACTGAGTAGAAAAAAATTAAATGAAGAAACAAAAGTTTTACCTTTCAATCTGTTTCGAAAGTCATTTAAGGGCACATAATCAATTTTTCGCCCAAATTTAAGACTTGTACATCCATTTCTTTAAAAAGTAGAATGTATTCTTACCTGAAGAACTTTCCTAATTCTCTTTAGATTGTGAATCAATAGCAGGTTTTTCTCTTTGGAAACCCGACCTAACTGTTCATCCAATTGTATTAATAAGTTTTGAAGGAGAATTGTTGCCATAGTTTCATTGTTAGAAGCTACTTCCCTAAAATAAATAAAATGCCCAGGTGTTACTACTTAATAAGAAACAGTTAATACAACATTTACTTCTTTACCATATGCATTTTAAATGTCAGTTTTATTCCACAGTGATAAGCATTTAGATGTTATAATAAAAGTTAAATTAAATACATGAAAAGCTGTTCAACATCATTAGGGTTTTAAAAATTAAAACTACAATAAAATAGTATTTCATCCCCATTGGGATGGCTATTCTTTAAAAAAAAAAATCAAAATAAAAATCAGAAACTAAACCTTGGCAAGAACAGTAAGAAATTGAGGCCTTTATGTATTTCTGATGAATGACACAGCCCCTGTGAAAAGTGTAGCAGTGACTTATACTACACGCAATTGTTAGCCAACAGCTGTGTAGTTGGTGGAAACATGGATTAGACCAGACATTGGCATCTGGTCCCTCATAGCAACTTTATCGGCAATGATCTAAAGGTAGAGGTAGAATAACTCAAACATCTGTCAGTAAGTAAATGATCCATACAATGTAATAATATTCAGCTTCAGATTTGAATAAAATGCTGGTATATGCTGTAACTAAGTCACAAAATAAAACATACATGATCCCTTCATATAAAAACCTCCTTCACTCAATTCATTGAGAGAGAGAGAGAAAGAAAGAGAGAGAGAGAGAGAGAGAGAGAGAGAGAGAGAGAGAGAGAGAGAGAGAGATTGGAACTGAGTTTTGAGGGCCAGGGTTACTGTTTAATGGGCCAGAATTTCTGACTGAGAAGATCATGTTGTTCAGAGGGGTGGGATGATAACAGCAGAACATGCAAATCAGTCAGTTCCACTGAATTGTGCAGTTAAAAGTGATTAAAAACCCTGTGGTCTATATCCTTACACAATAGGAAGGATGACTGAAGGAAAAGGGGGGATTTAATTATGTGGAATGAATAGAGCTTTGTAAAATGTTTATTAACTGGATGGTTTCACACTCATATAGAAGCTGTTTGGATTATTTCTCATGTCCAACAGCTTGGTATGGAGACACTGAGCATGCCTTTTGCCTCAATTTGCTCTAATTGTAAAAAGGTAGAGACAGCCAGCAACAGGGAAGGAGCTCGTTGAAAATAAATTGAGGGGTGGGGGGACATGGTGTGTTGAGTAAATATTTCCCACTGAAGGTGGAAAAGGATTCCTAAAAAGAATATTTACTTGCTTTGCTTAATAAAGGAATTGTTTGTTTCTCTGGGACTTGCCTAAGACATTGGTTTGGTGGTTTGAATAAAAGTGCACCCCATAAGCTCATATATGTTCATTCACTGTGGAGTAGCAATATCTGAAAGGATTGGGAGGTGTGGCCTTGTCAGAGAAGGTGTGACCTTATTGAAGGAAGTGTGTCATTGGGGATGGGCTAGTCCTAAGCCAAGTCCAACTTCTGTGTGCGTGTGTGTGTGTGTGTGTGTGTGTGTGTGTGTGTGTGTGTGTGTGTGTGTGTTAGCCTAAAAAATGCATCTACTAGTTAAAAACAGACCATAGAGTACATGACTAGGACACAAAAAGGACACAAAGCATCTGTCCACTCTTTTCTAGGGAACGTGTTTGAGCCTACCAGTCTTGAGTCTCAATCCACTGGGCCAGCAGATGCCGGATTTCCATAGGAAAGTTGTCATCATAGAACTGATCTACTTGCTCCAAAAACTTGATTTCTAATTGTTGGACTTGATTCCACTGAGACATGCTAGAAAAGAAGAGTAAAAGTAAGAGCTTTAAAATATTGCTCCCTGGGAGTCTTGCCTCAGACCTCAATCAGTTGTTAGCTATTAATTGGAGGGGGAAAAAAAATCAACTGTTATAGTTTCTCAAAGGAAGGAGAAAAATTCAACTTTTATTGTATGAAATGCATTTAAAACAGCTTCCAGTGATTCCTCTTGGTCTTTTCTTCAAAGTTATCCCTTGTGCAGGACAGCTTTCTTCCTCTGCCCCAACCACATCCTTCCTCGCCCTACCATGACCTTCTAGGCTACTGCTCCAGGAAGTCCCACCCTCCTCCCAAAACACCTACCCTACCCTACCCGGCTGTCCACATAGACTCTGGTTAGCACAGAACCCGTACTGTCAGCAAAACGCTTTCCTATTCCTCCCTCCTTGAGCAGACTGAAGATAAGTACACACACACACACACACACACACACACACACACACACACACACACACACACACGCCTTGACTGTACCTTCTGAGGTCTATTCATTCACACACACACCCCACCCCAGAGCTTCACGTTCATGAAAATGCTCAAACCTGTCTTGGATTTCATATTTGTTGGGACTCTACAGTCAGCTTTATGCACCTGACTAGAGTTCAGTTCTGTGGCAGCTTCCTGAAGCACTGCACTCGTGCACTCCCACATTTGAGTCGGATCAGTGCAAAATATTTCTAAACCAACATAGATTTTTATTTTTCTCTAGTGATCCATGGTTGGGTGAAGCTTTTATAGATACAAAGTCACCTTGTATCTGACAGTGATTGACAGTGATTTAGCCCTCAAGTTAACTAAAGTAGAATTAAACTATCCCATTTTTATAACAAACACACAGAGACCAGTGTGTTCCTCTAGTATAAACGATATTCTCCCATTCTGGCCATCATAGATGCTGTAGGTGCACTTTCTAGCATAGAAAAATCTTTATGGCTTAACTCCCCTGAAGTTACTAAGTTATTGTCTCTGCTCTTTTGGAATGCAGACTTCTTGGTTAGTAATACTAAGTCAAGGGAAAAACGTTCACCACAATGTTTCAATACGTCTTGGAGGTATGACGTTTTCCTTTTCTTATAGAAGAAATTGAGTTTTCAGATTTCAGTGGGAACGTTTTAAAACACCTTTTCCTTGAGCTTCCACTAAATGTTATAAACTATACCAAATAAATAAATATAAATCAATCAATAAATAAAATAATAAAAAGTTGTTTCACTTAGGGAAATGTAGCTAGGGAGAGAAGCTATCTTGAACTTGACTTTCCGTCCAGGAGCCCTTCAGGCTCGCTCTTGCAGGTATGCTGTGAGTGCTCAGTAAATGTTTAAGGAAGCTTATTTGGGCCTCCTGGTGGGCCCCTGAATAGCCAGCCCCTCGGGCTTTACAAACAACCAAGCACCAAAGAGGGGTTGTGACTCTTGCCCGCAATGTGGAGCTCTGACAAACTTCCCAGGTCTGGTGACAGAACTAGAGCATTCTCTTCTCCTACCAGCAGCAAAGACTGGCATCAGGGGGGCAGGAGCTGAAGACAGTGTGGCCACTTTCGCTGTTTCTATTGTTAAATCTTTTTCATTATTTGAATGCGGGTCTATTTTGCTTATCTTACAGTTAAATCACTCAGATAAGACACTCTCGCAAACCAAGGCTGAAGCAAGGTGCAGAAGGACCCTCTTCTCCCTGGCAAGCCCTGAAGAGAAAAACTTTCAGACCTCACTGGGAGCTCAGGAAGTCCCACCCCTGGCTGAGGAGCTATTGACAATTGGTGGTTGGAGGGAGGGAGAGTGAGTTTTCTTCAGGGTCTGCATCCCTAAAGCTACCTATGCTCCAATCCTACGTCATCACCCAGGCACGTGCAGGCAGCACTAGGTGAACCCCGTGGCTTCGAAACAAACAAACCCGCACATAAAGTTGAGAGGGAATAAATACCCTAGGGAGAGAGGGGAAGATTCGGAGGGTAGCGGATGAGGGTAGATCTGATAAGTTTCTTTTAAAATTACTTTTCTAAAACCTTAAGAAATTAAGTTAAGTGGATTGGGGGGGGTTGTTTTGTTTTGGTGTTGTCGTTGCTGTTGTTTGGTGTTCAGACCTCCAGTGGGGTGTCTCTCTTTTCACATTCTAGGGGCTCACTGTCGTGCCTCAGGACAAGAGCTTTCCATCTAAAACCCGGATACCTGCCTGCTCCCTCCGGGCATTGCGGTCCATCTACCGGGAGCCAGCAGTGCTGTTGACTCTTTGACCTCTTTGCAAAGGGACGACCTACCCTAAGCACCATCACTCACACTTCTCAAAGCCACAATCACCAGCTACCCTAGCTGGGTGTTGTTTCTCTGAAACCCACATATGCCAATTTCGGGCCAAACATCACAGCTCTCCGCTGGCTAAAGAAAATTAGGGCCGTCTCCCAGCCCTTAGCTGACACACCTCCCGCAGCAGCACAGCCCCCAACCCATCCCTCAGCTTCAAGGTGATGCCTCGACCTCTCCCTCCTTCAGGGAAGATCCGGAGCCAGATCTCCATTTAAATCTTTGGAAGACTGTTTTATTCTGAGTGCTTTGAGTGTAAGGGGTAGGACCCTTCTTTTTATAGGCAACCCTTCCTTCCCAGTCTATTAAAACGAAGCCACACATTACCAATTGTAGAAAGAAGCCCCAAGCTACCTGCCTGAGTGTTTCCTCTTGTGGAGAGGCCACACCCAGATGAGGGCTGCCTGGCTTGCTTACCTGGCTCTCTCTCCGTCCAGGCAGTGGCACTGCTCAAGTCCAAAGTCAGAATCGGCCTTCAGGGTCCACAGCTGCTGACGCCATGCCACTAGGGGATTTGCATTTCTCCACCCACTTGAGGCTTTCCTGTGCGTCAGTGTTTGAGTCCCTGGGACTTTAGTCAGTTCCTACCCACTCTATTCTAGAAACGCTTTACAAAGGCAGCTGAATCCCCCTTTGCAGAGCACCGCCCCCATCCTTAGTAACCACTCTTATAAATGCAGATGGCCCAAGAGTGCAGAGTAAAGCGTACACACTGAAGGACTAGAACCCCTGTTTTCCTCAGACACAACCCCACTTTTTCTGGAAAGAGAGGACCAGGGAACCAGGATCAACACACCAACCTCCAGCAGGGTCTGCTCTCTTATGAGAGGACAGCCTTACTCAGGTTTGGGCCAACTCCTGTGAAGGTTCCCAGTGTCTGCCCTTTCTGGATAGCTTTCTCCTACTCTAAGTAGCCTTGTCCTGGTACCTGGAGTGTGTGTGCTTCCCTCTTTATGACATGGGCCTGTTCTAGAATCACAGAGCTGGGTGGAGCCTTGGCTCCTTTTGGTTCTAAATCTCAGTTTCTGGAGACATTGAGGACAGGCAGGTGAGCAAAGTTACTTAGAGACATAGCCCTGGACTACGACAAGCAGTCTTCACTCAGGGATCACCGGACTTTCAGCGGATTCCCTTAGATATTAATGCCTTGAGCAGGAAGAAAAAACTTCTACAAGAGTTTAACAAAATAAATCAGACTGGTGGAAAGCATCGGCCAGTCTGGATACACATGTGTTTAGGGTGGTATACTTAGGCAAAGCCTGTATCATACTTAAAATGACCAGCCATCACACAGGTGTGTCACCTAGACCTTCTCTTCCAGGTGACAACGATGTCATTCCGATCCCACCAAGAGTCAACCAGCATTGTGGCCAACTTTATCACTACGCATTCACAGCTCAGGAGGTCCTATCCTGACTGCTTGACCACAGGAAACCTTCTAAACGTGTCTGTTGCTAGGTTCCCACGTGAAGGAAGTCCTACTTCGGGTGACCCATAAACTGCTGGAGAGCTCCAGTTGCCTTCTATAAGTCAGCTGCTTACATGCCTACAGGGCCATAATCTACAAGGCATCCAAAGTTCAGATTAGTTCAGCCGCAACCTACCCAGGAAACTTTTCTCCCTCCCAGGAACTGGGGCTGTGACTCGATAAGTCTGGGCCCTGTCATTACTCTCTCCTGATGTTTCCCTCCCTGCATCTAAGGCGCCACCCACAGTGAAATCCTAGCCTTTGTGAAGATGGCAACAGGGCCCCAAACCCACAGTAGATTTTTTACTTTGAATTTCTTTTACTCTTCTTGACCAAACTGTCTTGGAGAAACAGAACACACTCCTTAGGTTTTCTGAGCCCCCTCATGTTTTTATTTTCATCTCTGTCTGTCTCTTCAGCCTCCCTGCCCCCTCTCTTTCAATATGTGTGTGGATATGGGTCTGCGTGCAGAAGATGTGTGAGCGCTGCATGCCAGAGATCGCTAGTGGAGATCAGAGAACAATGTCCAGTGTCAGCCCTTGCCCTCCTGTTGACACTGAGTTAGGCAGCCTGGGCTGTCGGAAAGCTTCCTGGGGATTCTCCTGTCTCCTATCTTACTATAACAGCCGACTTTACATGAATCATGGAGATCCAAATTCAAGTAAATTCATTTAAATGCTTTACCCACTGAACCATTTCCCTAGACCCAGCCACATCTAAAGTGGAAAAAATGGGTGAAATTAGCGTCAATAGCACAAATAACCTAATATCTACAAAATATTAATATTTCTTAATATCTGCAAAATATTAATATTTCTAGATAATCAATGAAAAAATTTAAATTACTACCTAAGATACTTTGTATTCCTTCATATTGAACACCTAGATTCTCATGTATAAGTGGTGTTTACAGTTCTCAGTTGACACTGGGTTTCTTTCCGGTGTTTAAAGGTCCCTGGTGGCTAGTGTCTGCCATCCTGGACAGCAAAGGTGGAGACCACTACTTGACATTTTACTTCCTGCCTTAGAGTCTTAATTGCATTGGTTTTTGTGTCTTTATCACTATATTTAACTGTTGAGTGCCTGCCATACAAAAACAGGGGTGTGCTGTCTTTCTCCTTAAGATACTTCTACTTCTCAAACAGATCCTGAGACATCTCAATGCTTTTTAAAAATTGTTGAGGACCTCCATGTTTGTGTATTACAATTTTGCAATTATTCGCTCTATTAAAATTCAAATCTGAGATAAGCTATTTGTGTTTCCAATAATATACCTATTATATGTTAAACTGAACATATTTTATGAACAACAAAAATATCTACCAGCATAAAAGTACTGTGAGAATGGCTTTGTTTTGAGACAGGGTTTGAAGTAGCACAGGCCAGCCTCAAACTCTTTATATAATATGACCTGGAACTCCTGGTCCTCCAGCCTCCCTCTCCCAAGGGCTGGGATTACAGGCCTGCACCACCTCTCCAGACCTGAGTTACTTTAAGTCTCTTTAATATCTGTTGAGAGAATACAACTGGATCCTCATGTCTGCTCCAGCTTTTCATATGTTGTAAAATACCATTTTGCTTGAGATATTTGAAGAAAGTCCAGACTTACATCGCTACGCAGTGGAAATGGAAAGAGTTATCATGGTAGCTTTCTGGCTAACAAAGTTATCGTTTGAAACCACACACTCAGTAAGTGGTAGGTCCTTAGGAATCAACTGCTTTGTAGAACCTGAGGCCATATCAAACCCTTTATAAATATGGCTTCAGCAAAACCATCGGTCTGACTTGCCTTTTGCTTTATATGGCTTTTCCCCGAGGGGTTAGGGTTTAGGCAGGAACTCGGCCACTGGATTACTTCAGGCTTTTTTATCTTGCATTTTGAGTAGAACTCTTATCCATGTGTGCGTTAGTCATTTGGAAATCATTTATGTACCGAATTATGCAGACACTCTGAATGCTGGTACAGTTCCCATACAATGGAAGAAACTACATCTGGTAGCTTCTCTATGGACCTCTTACATGTTGGGGTCTGTGGAGCTCATGATGAGGAATAAGAGTTTCCCTGTTTTTCTGGCTTCCCTGTAATGGCAGGCTCACTTTGGTCACTCAGACAACTGACCAAGTGCTTTCCCTTGAGAGGCCTTCAAATGTATGTCCTACTTTACCATATAGACTACTTAAAAGGTGTACCTTGAAGGTCTGAGACTTAGTAAAACTTAGTATCATTTGGCACTGCCGCCTCTGCTACGTGTTAAAGGACCAACTGCTTTGCTCAGCATTTCTTTGGTAGCAAGGGCAAATATCAACCTACTGACAAGCAAAATATCATTATAGAAATAGTTTAACCTCTCAAAGCCCCTCAAGGTATATTGGTGACCGCATGTGGAGATCTGCAGATGACAGAGAGTGTCCACTCTATGGAACATCCCCTCTCCATGGCAGTCATTTAACTCGAGGGGTATTCCTGATGGAGCCTCTGTTAAAAGAACACTGTCTTCTGCGTTGATTGATTGAAAGAGGCGTCTGCCTTTGCCTTCTGGTCTGTTTTATGGAGGCATCTCAGAAAGTGCACCGATGACACTGTGCCTCTCTTTCTGAATCAAGTCTAACTTCATTGCCCTGGTCCACCTCAGAGCTAAACAAAGAAAAGTATCCAAGGAAAACAAGCTAAATGTGGAGAATCTCAAACCCAAAAGCCCCCACAGACTCCTCTCTTCCCCAAAGTCATTCCCCAATGCTGGAATAAAGCTTATCTTGGATGCTCTATCAGTCTTTCAGGAAGGTGGATTCAGTCTCTGCTGTGCCTGGATCTGGTAATGAAACTTACTTGAACTGTCTAAGTGCCAAATCTTCTTCGTAGAAATTGGAATATAGATTTCATAAAAAAAAATCTATATAAAAATCTATAGCTGCGAAATCAGAGATATGACATAGGCAACTGGATAGGGGAGTAAATACTAGCTGTTAGGAACAGTAATTCGTCAAGTTCTAAGGAGCTTTGGAGGTGAAAGTTTGGCCTCCACCTTTCTCTTCTCTCTTATTTCATTGATGGTGGGTAGAAGTCAAGGAGGGCTCCATGGCAACAGGAAGCATCACTGTTGCAAGCAAGAGGCAGAGTGGACTCCACATCCATTCACCTGAATGTACTTTTCTATTCTACCAAGGACAGCTGTTTATTTTGGATGCCAAAAACGGAGATGGGGGTGGGTGGGGTGCCAGAAAAAGAAGCAAGTCAGCGCCATCTCATGATATTTCTTGTATAAACTCTATAAGCATTTCTTGGTTCTCATCTTTGGTAGAACATGATCTCCCTTCTCCAAGCTTCCTCTGTGATATTTCTTGAGTGCGACTTGAATGATGGACAAACAGAAATACACATACAGGAAATCATATCCATTCCTCGGTAGCGTGTGCCAGTACCAGGCAATGGTACTGTGAACATTTCTGGGACAAGGCAGTCTGGTGCTGATCTTCTCAGGTCACTGTATTCCGTCACTAAGGCTTCATCAGAATGAGGAAGTCTTGTAAAAGGGTTTGATAGCGAAGGTTTCTCAAGCCCAGTTCCTGGTGACTGTGTTCCCTCTACTGTCATGTCTAGGCATTGCAATGTGCAAAACACCAGATTCTTTCCAAAGACAATAAATACCATTGGCTGGAACTCTATCAGGGGTGGTGCTGAGAACTTCGTCTGTGTCTAATCATCATAACACTACACTGTTGTGTTCTCAAACACTCACAATGGTCTCTTAGTTGGAAGTAAACTTTACCCATCTTAGTGAGAGTTTCTATTGCTGTGATAAAACACCATGAACAAAAGCAACTTGGGGAGGAAAGGCTTTATTTCAGCTCACAGTTCCACATCACAGCCCATCATGAAAGGAGCTCAGGGCAGGAATCTGGAGGCAGGAATGAATAAGAAACCAAGGGGAAGTGTGGCTTTCTGGCTTTCTCAGCCTGCTTTCTTATACAACTCAGGACCACCTACCCAGGGATGGCACCACCCACAGTGAGCTGGGCCTTCTCACATCAATCGTTAATCAAGAAATTGTCCCATAGCTTCCCAAATGATTCTAGCTTGTCTCAAGTTAACAGTAATGACGACGACGATGACGACGACGACGAGGATGAGGACGACGATGAGGACGACTGCTCAACCCACCAGCACTCTTACGCAAATGCATACATTTAAAAATGTCCAACATACTATGATGACAGACACATTGCAAAAAGAATTTCACAATATTCGTCTGGTGCCATAGCACATGTGTGCTGTCCACAGAGAGCTGTCAGCCTGTCAGTGCTGAAGCACAACCTGGAAGAGTAGACAGAACTTTTTCCCAAAACTTGTTTGTCTGGCCAGCTAAACACTCCTCAGTCTCTTTTTTTTTTTTTTTTCCTTTTTTTCGGAGCTGGGGACCGAACCCAGGGCCTTCTGCTTGCTAGGCAAGCGCTCTACCACTGAGCTAAATCCCCAACCCCCCTCAGTCTCCTTATATGTCATGTGTGTATTCATATGTGAGTCTGATGTTGAGCTGGCTGTTTAGAGAAACAGGACTAAATATGGTTTTTCTTCCCGTCTCAGTGTCCTGTGCATGGAATACACCAGGTGTCTATTAACTGTCCAGTAAACAGAGGGAAAGGCTGACAGAGAGCAACAGTTCCACAGTCTGCCCTCCTTGAGGAAGGCTTTCTAGTGACACGCATTGTCTAGGTTCTTCATACCCGCAAGACTGCTACTGCCATTAAAATTTATGACAATATCTTGCATTTTATAAATGTATAAAGAGCCATGCAAAGTCATTATGATCATTACATAATATTCTAAACTGAGGCAATTTTCTTCCTCCCTCTGAAATGCTTTAGCAAGGAAACTATCTTCATTTACGAATATATCTTGGGCACTGGGGAGATGGCTCATTGAGTACAGCATCTACTGTGCAAGTGTCACACAGAGTCTCACGTGGGACACATGAATGCAGGTCTGGAATTCCAATGGTTTTATGGAGAGGCAAAGGTGGAGGCAAGAGACTCTATAGAAGCTATAGGCCAGCCAGGCTGCTTTACATGGCAATGAACCAGGAAGGAAAGACCCTGCCTCAAAGTAACAAACTAACACACAAGATTGTCCTTTGACCTCCACATGCATGGCTACATATGTATCAGATGGTATCTGTGAGCCTGCTCTCACACATACAAAATATACATTCATCATACACACTACACACATACACACGCACACACACACATGTGCGTGCACACGTGCGGGAAAATATTCCAATTAACTAGCATAAGTAGGAGAAATGGCATGACTCCACTCTAAACTTTACAATAGGAACAATAGAGGAAAGAGAAAAACAAAATACAGTCTTGAGACTCATAAATGAAAAAGAGAGAATGGGAAAGATTTCTAGTGGGGGGATTGAATGACCAATGACAAATGATCTCCATTGAGCTGTGTCCCCACTGCTGACTCCTCTCTTTACTGACCATGGTTTAAAGAAAATGAAAGAGAAAACACTTTAAAGCGTGCTAGGTGAGATGGAAGGTGGAGACAGGGATCCCAGGAAGTTTGCTGGCCAGCTAGTCGGCACTATATTGCAAAGATCAGGCCAACGACAGAGACTGTCTCAAATAAAAGGTTGGGTGCACCTGAGGAATGTCACCCAAGATTGTCCTCTGACTCCCAAACTCAAATGCGCAAATATGCCTATGCTCCCATTCATAGGAACACAAATGTATACACATATGTACATGGTGTGTCTTTTAATATATTTAGATCTTCTTTTCTCAATGTAAAATCCTATACATATTTAAATAGATTTATGTCAAATTATTTCTCCTGTGATTAAAAAAAATGGCACCATTAAAATTCTAAATTCCGACCTGGAGCTGATGCTGTGACTCGGTTCTCTGTGCCCAGATCCCACTGGGAGAAAGCTGGTCTCACAGGAGTGCTGACACACCTGAGAACACAGATAGGACTACCACTTCTGCTCCTAGGTACCTGTCTGGGGCCCTCAGGACTCAGGAACCAAGGAGCAGTCTGGGACAGGATCCTTCTGGTTTCCTTGAGCACCTGGAGCTAACCCTGTGCCACAGCTCTTAGTACCCAAATCCCACCAGGAGAGAGCTTGACTCCCAGGAGTGCAGACACACAGACTTACAGGAGGGTCAAGCCACTGTCAGAAACAGCAAGACCAGCTAACATCAGAGATAACCAGATGGCCAGAGGCAAGTTCAAGAAACTAAGCAACAGAAACCAAGGCCACTTGGAATCTTCAGAACCCAGTTCCCCCACGACAGCAAGCCCTGGATACCCCAACACACCAGAAAAGCAAGATTCTGATTTAAAACCACATCGTATGATGATGTTAGACGACTTTAAGAAGAACATAAATAACTCCCTTTAAGAAATAAAGGACAACACAGGTAAACAGGTAGAAGCCTTTAAAGTTGAAATCAAAAATCCCTTAAAGAATTATAGAAAAACACAACCAAACAGGTGAAGGAACTGAACAAAACCATCTAGGACCTAAAAATGGAAATAGAAACAATAAAGAAATCACAAAGGGAGACAACCTTGGAGATAGAAAACCTAGGAAAGAGGTCAGGAGTCATAAATGCAAGCATCACCAAAAGAATACAAGAGATAGAAGAGAAAAATCTCAGGGCAGAAGATACCATAGAAAACATTGACAGAAAAGTCAAAGAAAATGCAAAACACAAAAAGATCCTAACCCAAAACATCCAGGAAATCCAGGAAACAATGAGAAGAACAAACCTAAGGATAATAGGTATAGAAGAGAGTGAAGACTCCCAACTTAAAGGGTCAGTAAATATCTTCAACAAAATTATAGAAGACTTCTCTAACCTAAAGAAAGAGATGCTCATAGACATACAAGAATCCTATAGAACTCCAAATAGATTGGACCAGAAAAGAAATTCCTGTCATCACATAAGTGTCAAAACACCAAACACACAAAACAAAGAAAGAATATTAAAATCAGTAAAGGAAAAAGGTCAAGTAACATATAAAGGCAGACCTATCAGAATTCTCAACAGAGATTATGAAAGCCAGAAGATCCTGGACAGATGTCGTACAGACCCTAAGAGAACACAAATGCCAGCCCAAGTTACTATATCCAGGAAAACTCTCAATTACCATAGGCATTACCATAGGTGGAGAAACTAAGATGTTCCATGACAAAACCAAATTTACACAATATATTTCCACAAATCCATCCCTACAAAGGATAATACATGTAAAACAACAACACAAGGGGGGGAAACTACACCCTAGAAAAAAAACAAGAAAGTAATCTTCTTTCAATTAGCCCAAAGGAAGAGAGACACACAAACATAATTCCACCTCTAACATCAAAAATAATAGGAAACAACAGTCATTGGTCTCTAATATCTCTCAACATCAATGGACTCAATTCCCCAATAGAAAAACATAAACTAACAGACTTGATATGTAAACAGGACCCAACATTTTGATGTATATCGGAAATGCCCCTCAGTGACAAAGACAGACACTTCCTCAGAGTAAAAGGCTTGGAAAAAAATTTCCAAGCAAATGTTTCCAAGAAACAAGCTGGAGTAGTCATTCTAATATCGAACAAAATTGACTCTCAATGAAAAGTTATCAAAAAAGATAAGACAGGACACGTCATACTCACCAAAGGAAAAATCCACCAAGAAAAACTCTCAATTCTGAAGGTCTTGCTCCAAATGCAAGGGCACCCACATTCACGAAATAAACTTTACTAAAATTCAAAGCACACATTGTACCTCACTCTCATAATAATGGGTGACTTCAACACCTAACTCTCATCAGTGGACAGATTTTATAAACAGAAACTAAACAGAGACACAGTAAAACTAACAGAAGTTATGAACCAAACGGATATATCTATAGAACATTTCATCCTAAAACCAAAGAATGTACCTTCTTCTCAGCACCTCATGGTACCTTCTCCAAAACTGACCATATAATTGGTTACAAAACAGGTCTCAACAGATACAAGATGATAGAAATAATCCCATGCATCCTATCAGATCACCATGGAATAAGGCTGGTCTTGAATAACAACAAAAAAGACAGAAATCTACCTACACATGGAAGCTGAACAATGCTCTACTCAGTGATAACTTGGCCAAGGAAGAAAAAAATTAAATACTTTTTAGAATTTAATGATAAAGAAAGCACAGCATACTCAAACATATGGCAAACAATGAGAGCAGTGCTAAGAGGAAAACTCATAGCTCTGAGTGCCTCCAAAAAGAAACTGGAGCGAGCATACACTGGCAGCTTGATAGCACACCTGAAAGCTCTAGAACAAAAAGAAGCAAATTCACCCAAAACACAGCAGGAAATAATCAAACTCATCTGAAATCAACCAAGTAGAAACAAAAAGAACTATACAAAGAATCAACAAAACCAGGAGCTGGTTCTTTAAGAAAATCAATAAGATAGATAAACCCTTAGCTAGACAAAGCAGAGGGCACAGAGATATTATCCAAATTAATAAAATCAGAAATGAAAAGGGAAATGTAACAACAGAAACTGAAGATATAAAAAAAATCACCAGTTCCTACTACAAAAGCTTATACTCAGCAAAACTGGAAAATCTGGATGAAATTGACAATTTTCTTGACAGATATCAGTTACTAAAGTTAAAGCAGGGTCAGATAAACCATCTAAACAGTCCCATGACTCCTGAAAAAAAAATAGAAGTAGTCATTAAAATTCTCCCAACCAAAAAAACAAAACAAAACAAAAAACAAAACAAACAAAAACAAAAAACCCAGGACCAGATGGGTTTACTGCTGAATTCTGTCAGGCCTTCATAGAAGATGTAATACTAACACTGTCCAAAACATTCCACAAAATAGAAACAGAAGGAACACTACCCAATTCATTGTATGAAGCCACAGTTACACTTACACCTAAACCACACAAAGACCCAACAAAGAAAGAGAACTTAGACCAATTTCCCTTATGAATATCAATGTAAATATACTCAATAAAATTATTGCAAACCGAATCCAAGTACACATCAAAACGATCATCTATCATGATCAAGTAGGCTTCATTCCAGGGATGCAGGGATGGTTCAATATACAGAAATCCATCAACATAATGCACTCTATAAACAAATTCAAAGGGGAAAAAAACACATGATCATCTCATTAGATGCTGAGAAAGCATGACAAAATTCAACACCCTTCATGTTAAAAGTCTTGGAAAGATCAGGAATTCAAGGCTCATACCCAAACATAGTAAAAGTAATATACAGCAAACCAGTAGCCAATATCAAATGGAGAGGAACTTGAAACAATCCCACTAGAATCAGGGACTAGAGAAGGTTGCTCTCTCTCTCTCTCTCTCTCTCTCTCTCTCTCTCTCTCTCTCTCTCTCTCTCTTTCTCTCTCTGTCTCTCTCTTTACCTATTCAATATAGTACTTGAAGCCCTAGCCAGAGCAAATGGTGCTCAAAGGGATACAAATTAGAAAAGAAGTCAAAATATCACTATTTGCAGATGATATGAGAGTATACTTAAGTGACCCCAAAAGTTCCACCAGAGAACTCCTACAGCTGATAAACAACTTTAGCAAAGTGGCTGGATATAAAAATTAAACAAATCAGTAGCCCTCCTCTACTCAAAGGATAAACAGGTTGAGAAAGACAATAGTCACAAATAATATAAAATACTTTGGGGTAACTCTAACCAAGCAAGTGAAATAGCTGTACGACAAGAACTTCAAGTCTCTGAAGAAAGAAATCAAAGATCTCAGAAGATGGAAAGATCTCACATGATCATGGATTGGCAGAGTTAATATAGTAAAAATGGCCATCTTGCCGAAAGCAATCTACATATTTGATACAATATGTACTTGATGTTTATAGTACTTGAAGTCCCAAGTCAATTCTTCACAAAGTTATGAAAAGCAAATTCATTTGGAATAACAAAAAACCAGGATAGTTAAGACTATCCTCAACAATTAAAGAACTTCTGGAGGACTCACTGTCCCTAACCTCCAGCTGTATTACAGAGCAATAGTGATAAAAACTGTATGGTATTGGCACAGAGACAGGCAGGTAGAAGAATGAAATAGATCCATTCTTATCGCCGTGTACAGAGATCAAGACCAAGTGGATCTTGGACCTCCAAATAAAAGCAGATATGATCAGACTAATAGAAGAGAAAGTGGGCAAGATCCTCAAACATATGGGCATAAGGGGAATTTTCCTGAACAAACCACCAATGGCTTATGCTCTAAGATCAAGAATCCACAAATGGGACCTTATAAAATTGCAAAGCTTCTGTAAGGCAAAGGACACTGTCAACAGGACAAAAGGGCAACCAAAACAGATGGGGAAAAGACCTGATAGAGGACTAATATCCAATATCTACAAAGAACTCAAGAAGTTAGACTCCAGAGAATCAAATAAACCTATTAAAAAATGAACTACAAAGCTAAACAGAATTCTCAACTGAGGAATAGCGAATGGCCGAGAAGCACCTAAAGAAATATTCAACATCCTTAGTAATTAGGGAAATTCAAATCAAAACAAGTCTGAGATTCCACCTCACACTAGTCAGAATGGTTAAGATAAAAAACTCTGATGACAGCAGATGTTGGCGAGAATGTGGAGAAAGAGGAACACTCCTCCATTGTTGGTAGAATTGCAAGCTGTACAAACACTCTGGAAATCAGTCTGGAGGTTCCTTAGAAAATTGAACATAGTAGTACATGAGGATCCTAACATGTATCAATGACACATGCTCCACTATGTTCATAGCAGCCTTATTTATAATAGCCAGAAGTTGGAAAGATCCCAGATATCTTTCAACAGAGGAATGGATACAGAAGATGTGGTATGTTTGCACAGTGGAATACTACTCAGCTATTAAAAACAATGACTTCATGAAATTCTTAAGCAAATGGATGGAACTTGAAAATATCATCCTGAGTGAAGTAACTCAACCACAAAAGAACACACATGGTATGCACTCACTGATAAGCGGATATTAGCCCCAAAGCTCAGAATACCCAAGATACAATTCACAAACCACATGAAGCTCAAGAAGAAGGACAACCAAAGTGCAGATGATTCAGACCTTAGAAAGGGCAACAAAAATACTCAAAGGAGGAAATATGGAGACAAAGTGTGGAGCAGAGACTGAAGGAAAGGCCATCCAGAGACTGCCTCACGGGCGGAATCCATCCCATATACAGACAACAAACCCAGACAATATTGTGGATGCCAAGAAGTGCATGCTGACAGGAGCCTGATATAGCTGTCTCCAGAGAGGCTCTACCAGAGCTTGACAAATACAGAGGCGGATGCTCGCAGCCAACCATTGAACTGAGAACGGGTTCCACAATGGAGGAGTTAGAGAAAGGACTGAAGTAGTTGAAGGGGTTTGCAACCTCATAAAAAGAACAAAAATATTAACCAACCAGACACCCCAGAGCTCACAAGAACTAAACTACCATCCCAAGAGAACACAGGGATGGAACTATGGCTCCATCCACATATGTTGCAGAGGACTGCCTTGACAGGCATCAATGGGAGAAGAGGCCCTTAATCCTGTCAAGGCTCAATAGCCCAGTGTAGGGGAATGCTAGGGCAGGGAGGCAGGAGTGAGTGAGTAGGTGAGGGAGGACCCTCATAGAAGCAGGGGAGCGATGGGATAGCGGGTTTGTGGAGGGGAAACCAGGAAGGAGGATACCATTTAAAATGTAACTAAAAAATATCCAATAAAAGAAAAAACTTCTGAAGCCTAATTGTTCAAAGTAATGAACTTTTGTGCACTGAGATTCTGTGATGTAGCTAAACTCACATTTCAGGAGAAATTTTAAAAATTCTTTAGGAATGTCTGCATGCACAGTCATATTTTCTGTTAAAGATAATTTTCTTTATTCTAATATGTGTTCCATTTATTAATTTTTCTTGTTTTATTGCAGTTGGTAAGATTTATCAATATTAATAGGATTGGTAAGAAAACAAGCCTTGGGGTTGGGGGTTTAGCTCAGTGGTTGAGCGCTTGCCTAGCAAGCGTGAGGCCCTGGGTTCGGTCCCCAGCTCCGAAAAAAAGAAAAGAAAAGAAAAGAAAGAAGAGAAAACAAGCCTTGCACTGTTCCCAAGACTGATGGCCCGAGTTCACTCCCCCAAACCCACATGATAGGAAGAGAAAACTGAGCTGAGTGATGGTAATGCAAGCCTTTAATCCCAGCAGTGAGGAGGCAGAGGCAGGTGGATCTCTGAGTTTAAGGCCAGCCTGGACTACAGAGTGAATTCCAACACAGGCAAGGCTACACAGAGAAACTGTCTCAAAAAAAAAAGAAAAAGAAAAAAAGAGGAGGAGGAGGAGGAGGAGGAGGAGGAGGAGGGGGAGGAGGAAGGACTACAAAGCTGAGTGATATCTGTTGTCACAGGACATCTATAGTCTCAGGAACTAGCCCATGCTCAGTGAATGATGGTGTTAAGAATAAATGCCCAACCCTGCATAGTGGCAGGAGGTGGCACAGGCTTTTAATCCCCACTTGGGAGATAGAGACAGGCAGAACTTTAAGTTGAAGACCAGCCTGGTCTACATAGTAAGTTCCAGGACAGACAGGACTATATAGAGAGAAACCCTATCACAAAAAGAAGACAGATAAGAGAGAATAAATGCCCAACAGTTCAAAAGAATTGCTAAAAGGAACTGCAGAGGAAAAATGCCAGGCATGTACTGACAACAAAGAATATCAGAGCTCCTGGCACAGACAGCGTGCAGTGCTTAAGCACAACTCTATTTGGGCAATGAGGAAGGTGCTAGCTTCAGTCTTTCTAAAGAAGGCACTGATGCAGGACTGAAACTGGCATCATTAGCCAGTTATGGAGTGGTGGTCCATGCCTGTAATCCCTACTCTTGGATGCAAGGTCTCAGGTCTTGGAGATCAAGGTGATCCTCAGCTAGTTGTCTGAGGCCAACTTGGGCTCCTTGAGACTTTGTCTAAAAAAATTTTATCAAATGGGAATCACTCTGCACCATGAGGACAAGAAACTAAATACAGGTGTTATGACAGCATCACTGTCAATAAATTTAGCAAATGCTGAGATTTCTAAGTTATTCAATTTGTTCCTTGAGCAAGAGAAACTTGTTGACATGAATGGGACTGTTATATAAACAGCTCCAAAACCCAAAATAGAAGCCGTGTTGTAGAGCCATATCTAATTGGATAAGGGTGAATTTCTAATGCTAAGGTACCCCTCATAGGACATAGGCGGTTTTGAAGGAAACCTGTGTCTTCCATCTAAGCAATCCCAAGTGATTACCCCCTTATAGTTCTTCGAGGCTATCAATACAGTGAGAGGCATGCTCACTGAGCATGAACATTTCTCTACTGGGTAATTGTGGAAAAGAAGGCAAGGAAGATGCAGAGGAACTTTGGTCTTACAGGTACAGAGAACAAAGGAAATGAAGCCTGAAGGATCTGAGTATTTTGATAAATCCTCATGTTCAGCACTAGCTCCCTGTGGTCTGGCCATTCAATGAAATCAATAGCTGGAAACTGAAAGGCCTGGAGGGAGAGCAAATGGTGGGGCCCATGGAGCACCACAGGCAGCAGCAATCTGGGTTTTAGAGATACTGCCTGAACTATAATTTGTTAACATAAATTGAAATACCTAACCCCTGTCCTGCTGTTAATATACCTACAGCCCTTTATAACCTATATAACATATAATCCTAGACAAGTAACATACATCTGCTGGTGTGGATGCAGATTTCCCTTGCCTGTACTGTAGCAGCAACAACCACTTGCACATTGTCTCTAGTGTCTATTGGGGATCTTCCAAGAGGTGAAAGGATGTGAAGAAGGAAAAAGGAAGAACTAAACAAACATTGCCTGTTTTAGGAAGATGGCTGTAAATTAAGCATTTGGGATGACAGGAAATGAAACATCTCTTTAGTCTAATCAGTTTGGTCATTTCATGATGAACGAGACAACCCAACATAGACCCATCTGATGGGGTGACTGATTTTTTTTTCTCCATCTTTATTAAATTGGGTATTTCTTATTTACATTTCAAATGTTATTCCCTTTCCCAGTTTCCAGGCCAACATCTCCCCTAACCCCTCCCCCTCCCCCTCCCCTTCTACATGGGTGTTCCCCTCCCCATCATCACCCCATTATCGTCCTCCCCCCAACAATCCTGTTCACTGGGGGTCCAGCCTTGGCAGAGCCAAGGGCTTCCCCTTCCACTGGTGCCCCTACTAGGCTATTCATTGCTACCTATGAGGTTGGAGCCCAGGGTCAGTCCATGTATAGTCTTTGGGTAGTGGCTTAGTCCCTGGAAGCTCTGGTTGCTTGGCATCGTTGTTCATATGGGGTCTCGAGCCCCTTCAAGCTCTTCCAGTCCTTTCTCTGATTCCTTCAACAGGGGTCCTATTCTCAGTTCAGTGGTTTGCTGCTGGCATTCGCCTATGTATTTGTTGTATTCTTGCTGTGTCTCTCAGGAGAGATCTACATCCGGTTCCTGTCGGCCTGCACTTCTTTGCTTCATCCATCTTGTCTAATTGGGTGGCTGTATATGTATGGGCCACATGTGGGGCAGGCTCTGAATGGGTGTTCCTTCTGCCTCTGTTCTAAACTTTGCCTCCCTATTCCCTGCCAAGGGTATTCTTGCTCTCCTTTTAAAGAAGGAGTGAAGCATCCACATTTTCAGGGGTGAATGACTTTAATATAAAACTTCACGCTTGCATATTGCCACGTAGAGAGCAACAACTGTACCTAACCTTTCCCCAAAATACTTTTTTTCCCTCCATCTTTATTAACTTGGGTATTTCTTATTTACATTTCAATTGTTATTCCCTTTCCCAGTTTCCAAGCCAACATCCCCCTAACCCCTCTCCCTCCCCTTCTATATGGGTGTTCCCCTCCCCAAAATACTTAATATGAGCATCACCCACTCCAAATTCCTTGCTGCACACCGAAATTATCCAAAGTAACTAACATCAGAATTGTGGAAAACACATTGGAAAGAAAGAAGTACAGTGTTCTGTCTCCTTTATGTTGAAATGGTCAATAATAGCTCTGTAGTCTGAAACTAAGAGAAACCAAACTAAATTGGACACTTCCACAGAAGCACGGTTGGTGGCTCCACAATGTGTAAAAATAACGGATTCAGTCTCAGCAATGAAGAAACTCGATAGCATGTCTTATTTTCCCAGAAGTATTTGACTGCATGACATCAGATCATTCATGATCAGCTGTCCTAGATTATGTCCTTCACCGAGCTTGTGGGGGCTGCAAAGTCGTGGTTTCATGTAATACCATAGCTGTGAAGTAGTCTTACACACAGTGAAAGAAGAATGTTTAATAGAAAAGTACAACTTTAAGGATGGGTGCTCTATCATATCTGTAAGTATGTGGATGATGGTCAAGTTTTCAAAGTCCCCATTCCTTGGCCAGTTCTGAAGACAAAGACTCTGTCCAAGCACTAGGGGGTGCTACTTCCACATGGAAAGCAAACAGGGCTGGGGTTTGATTGTGATTTACTCCTAAGTTCTTTTCACATTTGAACAGCATGGGTATTCTTTGGCTGCTTCTCACTTGTGGTTGTGTATTTTTTTAATAGAAATTCCATGCTGGACCTTATCAACTTGCCGTATGTATTGTATTGGTATACATACATACATACATACATACATACATACATACATACATACATACATACACCAGGGTGAATTAGGAGGGAAAAAAATAGGAAAGGAACAATAGCCATGCCAAATGACTGTGAGCATTTAATTAACTCTTGGCATTCTTGAGCCTGGACACCTGAAGAATGACTCACACTTGGGACAGAGCTGAGCTAACTAAGCATTCCATTAATGTAGGTTAAAAGACAAAACTAACAAACAGAAAACAAAACAAAACAAAACCCGTCTAAGGGTGACTCAGGCCTCCTATCTCTATCTCCTCACAGCATCCACTCTAGCAAACGTCTAACTTTTAAAACCATCTAAACAAAGATGCTAGAGTCACATAGCAAAGTCTCCTTCCTTAGACAAGTGGTCTCTGGCTTTATCTTACCAATAAGTCGCTGGTTTTTAAGTTCTTTGTTTCAGAAGCCTAGAGCCAGTGATGTTGGTTGGTTGGTTTGCTACATAGAACTTTTTAAAAGAAAGTTCCAACATAGCATAGAACTCCAACACTCCAATTCATGTATAATATAAACATGGCCCCCCACACTCACTTTCTTATCAATGCATAGAATAGGAAATTCCAAGTATTATGTAAAAGAGAGATTACAAAAGAAGGGACTGTGGGATCCACAGTAAAATACAGAAGAGTTGTATGTTCAGGCTCTCTAAAAGATGGCTCTCGGCCTGCCAATCCCCTCAGGGTAAAGAAGCTTGTCCTGTCTAGCCCTGTCAGAAACATCCGTTTAATGAGCTGTAATGTGAGACTTTGACATAACCAGCTGCACAGTGGTAACTCTACTGTAAGTACATTGTCTTCTTGCCCAAATCCAATACTGCTCCATTGTAAACAAGAAGTCTGGCTTAACTTGGCTTTCCACTAAAAATATTTAAACTAAAACAGAAACTGACATCATAAGGGCAGGCTGAGTTCCCTGTGTTTAGATTTTGCACCATTTCTTTACCGTTTCCAGAAATTTCCACCGGATGCTGCTTAATAGCTACAACAATGGGTTACATACAGAGATTAACAGGGGAAACCCGATTAAATCATCCAGACAACTGATCTTTCTGCAAAGATCAGGCTCTCCAGATTGGGACTTTAACACTGTGCTTTGGGCCAGGAGCCAGGAGAGATGTACAGTGACTCTGTTGTCTTCCTGCTCGACTCTGACAGAGCACTGGACTGTTTTAGTTGGCTCCACTCATACCCACTTAATGCCTTAAATGGGAACTTCCAGCAGCGCTGCTCTTTGCCTCGGAGATAGCCAATGGCAGCAATGCTGTCTTGTGGCAGGCAATTACCTCTCCTAAATGGTGCCTGTGCTAAAGTCAAGGTCAGGTTACCCCTGAGAACACCAGGAGACAAAGCCAACCTGGGAAAAAGAGCGGCCCAGTCCTGTCTGCTGTAGCTGCATTGTGTAAACCCTGGCTCTGAGTCCCTATTGTTTCAGGCTTATTTACTCAGCTGGCAGAATTTACTCAACAGCACAGCTGAAACCCTGAGTTTCTCACCTCTGGGCAGTGGGCTTTCTAGCAAGTGAACAGTGTGCTCTCCCAGATACATGTCCTTCTTACGTTCTGACTGTAGTTAACTCAAGTTTTTCAGGGTGGGCCTTGTGATGTGGGATGTGAGACTAGAAGTTTCCCGGGTGGTTGTCATAGACTCAGATTCATCTTAAGTTTCTTTGTCAAGAACACTCAGGCCTCAGTCGAGCAACATACTTTTGAAAAATGACCTACGCTTTGTACTCATGCGTTTGGACGGCCAACCAGGGCACCCAGTCTTGACTCTGTCTTTGCGATTGAGAAGTAAGCCTAGAGAGAGCGAGAAAATGCCAGGAAGACAGCAGATTGCTTCCAAAGCAGCCATAGTCAACCGTGGAGGGGTAGGACTTACTTTACAGAGTGCTTGCTGAAGTGGCTGACTTTTCTTCAGAGTAACAGCTGTTTAACATTTCCTGGAGAACTGGGGAAATGCCAGGACACTGGGAAAAGAGCCAACACGACATAGTTGTTACAAACGGGGGAAAGGTTTAGTAGAAAAAAAAGTAATAAAGACCTATAAGTTCAACTTTTATAGATGGAGAGGAAGTCTTGACAGCGAATAAATAATAAATAAACAAGATACTGATTTTACATGAGCTACATGCCTCCCAGGCCAATCTAGTATTTTAATCTGCCAACAAGAGATCTACAGATATCTGTGGACTAGAGATAGGGCCGTAAGTGCATGGGAGAAAATGATGTTCATACAGACAAGCCCTAGGAATCATGATCACACTGGAGTAGCTGAAATGGAGAACAGAGTGAAGGTTGTACCTAGGACAAGGGGGCAAAACCTAAGAAAATTCAATTCACCTGAGATATTATGCGATCTCCTGCTGTTAACAGAATTTCGGGGTTGGAGGGGCAGATGATGGGTTAAAGAGGCCTGCAGCCAAGCCTGACAACCTGAGTTTTTATCCCTACGGTCCGCGTGACAGAAGGAGAGAGCCAGCTCCTGCAAGCTGTCCTTTAACTTGCACATGTACACCACTGCACGCATGTGCCCTCCTACATAAATAAAAACATACAAAATAAAGAAAGCCATAACTTTAAAAACTTGAATTCGCAAGCCTGGGTCCATAGAGAGTGTTTAGTTCCTTTGAGACTAACAACTGCCATTGACTACTTTGGATAATACTGTTTCTTCATTCTCCTTCCAGTAATTCATATTCAAGTGTGTATGAGCGTATGCATGTATGCATGCATGGCTATGTATACATGTGTATGTAAGCATGTATGTATGTGTACATGTGTATATGCATTGTACACATGTATGCATGTATGTATGTATGTGTTTTTCAAGACAGGGTTTCTCTGTGTTGCTCTGGCTGTCCCGAGACTCGTTCTGTAGGCCAGACTGGCCTTGAACTCACAGATTTACTCACCTGTGCCTCCCAAGTATTGGGATTAAAGGCATAAGTCACTTCTGCGCAGCTCAGCCATTCATTTGTTCACTAATACCTACCAAATGTCTTGTTTATTTTTATTGATTTCATGTGTGTACATAGTCAAGTGAGTTTGGAGGCCAGAGGTCAGGGACAATACTACCTTCATTGTTCTCCATTGTTTTGTGAGACAGAGTCTCTCTCTGAACCTAGGGCTTCTGGGTTCACCAAGGCTGCTTAGCTGGGAGGCTCCAGGGTTAGTCACATTTCTGCTTCCCCGGGGCAGGGATTACAGGTGTGCACTGCCACACCCATTCAGGGAGTACTTTACTAATTAAACCTTCTTTCCAACCCGAAATCACCTCACTCTGCATGGTTTAAGGGGATTACCTAACTAGGGTGGCTATGGATGAAGGACAGACACAGGGACACAGGGACACAGGGACACATAAAAGCTGGGATGGGTTGGTCTGGGATCTCTGATGAAGCAACCACAGCACCCCGGACATAGACATGTTTACTCTGTACAGTTTAAGCAGGGGGTGGAGAGCTTGTTCCATAAAGCACTCTTACCTACAAATAAGGAGGCAGGGTTTAGGGCACACAGCCGAACAAGGTGATAGGCTTAGCTAATCTCAGCAGGAGTGCTCTCTGTCAGGGAGCACTCTTCAGGCCATAATAACCATGGAGAAAGCCAGGGTGGACATTTTCTGCACACATATTTCACTCAAACCAGAGAAAGACTTTGCCATCCTTTGACCCTCTTTGCCACGCATGTGGGTCTGAGGATTTGGTTTTTGAAATGGCTGTGTCCATTTCATCAGTGCACAGCCACTCAGGATGTCATTTCTTCCCAATATTGAATGCCTTACTTACATATTTAACTGCAATTATACCCAGGGATAAAGAAAGTAAAGATGTTAGCCGGTTGATTAACCCCAATGGCGACAGTGGTATGTGAAAGCATTTTGATCATGACGTCAGCACTACTGTTACCTAAAAAGTGTCTAAGAACAGCAGTTACGTAACTAAGTCCTGATGGCCTTGTTCTACTACTCTGAAGCTTTAGACTAAGCTATGGTTTTTTAAAAATTAGTAAAAATGTATGTCACTTAGAACATGGACTCTTTTGCGCTGTCTTGAACTTCACGTTTTGACTGTTGGAATATCAGATTTCCTAAGTACTAGTTAGTCACTGCTCTGTACAGGTTCTGTGTGTTGTTGCTAACCCAGTGCCCTGCTCTTCAGCGACGACAACAATGTCACATGTTATCAGCATCTTTACTTTTGTCACAGTCAGAAATAAGCAGAACAAAGCACATGGAGAGAAAATTATTTCTGCCTTTCCAATGTTCACTTTTATTTTTACTTTCCTTATAAGCCTGGAAACTTGTTCTGGATTGCACGTTTCCGTATCGCTTCCTGTGGCTTGCTGTTGTTACACGCTGTTGTTACACGCTGTTGTTACACGCTGTTGTTACACGCGATATTTTGCAAAAATAGTTCACTAAGGAAACTTCACTGGGACATCTCCAGCAAGACTCTGCATTCCAACGGAATTCTTGTTTTTCACTTACGAATTTGATGGAAACCATCTAAACTAAGCAGTTGCTAGACATTTTCCTTACAGATCTGGACAGTTGCCTACGAGCTGAAACAGTGTATGGTTCAGTGACTCAGCTCTTCATGTAGCTCATTTTACACCACTCAGCAGTGGCCAAGGTAGGGGGAAAGCAAGCAAGGCACTAATTTGTGTTAAGACATGCACCTTCCTTTAGTTTTTATTCCAATTGCTAGAACACACAAACCTGGCTTGCGCGTGCACACCTCAGGGTGCATTTTTCCCAGGAGACTGGTTGGTGCTTGAGCTTCCGACTGGAGAGTGTCTACTGGGTGTGAAGAGAAAGGCAGGGTGGGCAGGGGAGCAGTGTGATCTCAGAGTGGAGCTGGGAAACAGGCAGCATCCGAGGCTTCATCACGGTGAGCAGAGGGGAGCGATCTGGTGATATTTCATCTTAATACAATCCTCACAAGATACTTATTGTTATCCATTTAAAGATGGAGATGGGGGTGTCCAAGTAAGTCACTCAAGGTCGGACAGCAGTAAAAGGACAAAATTGGGATTTTATTGTAGTTCAGTTTGACGCGATGGTGCACACATTTAGAAGTAGTCAGAAGTATGAATTTGTACATGACAGTTCTATGACACTGAAGCACAGAAGTCCAAGGAACTAGGCTCATCCCCAGTCCTTATTGCTGACTGCATCGCTGCAGGTGACAATGCTAGATATGGTCTTACTAAGTCAAGTTTGATTCTATGACTTTTCAAATCTTCTCATGTTCTCTATTTAAGATCTGTATGGTCCCTTTGCATCCTTCTACAGATCTGAATCATTTCACAACTCCTTAGCGAGGCTGAAACACTTCCTTTCCATATGGCGGAGATGTGTTTCTTCAGGACAGGGCTCTCCTCCCCTAAAATACCCTATTGGCTGTTCTTCCCACACCTCTTTCAGAAATGAGTAGTGGGGCTGGGAGGACAGCTCAGTCTGTAAGATGCCTGCCTCATAGGCATGAGGACCTACGTAAAAGCAAGGCATGTGGTGTGTGTGCGTAATCTCAGCAGTAGAAAGCCAAAGACAATGCTATGCCTTGCTAGATAATCAGCCTAGTCCACGGGGAGACCTTCTCAAAACAAACAAAAAAACAGATGGATGGCTCCTGAGGAACAGCATCAGGGGTACACGCATGCGTGCACACAGACGCACATATACACAGAGAGAGAGAGAGAGAGAGAGAGAGAGAGAGAGAGAGACCCTTTAAAAAAGTAATCGTAGCACAAGAATCAAAAATTGAGTCTGGCCTGTTTGAAGCGTCAACAAGAGTATGTGCTTCATTTTCCAGCCAGAGGGAGGGAAGCAGTGACCTGGTCCAAGACTTTCCGTGTGAAAGAAAATGGTATGGAAAACACTGAAATTGTAGCCACAGGTTCAGTAGGAAATGGCTTTGAGGATGTCTGGTGGTTCTGAAGTTCTGTGTCCAGTGACATTGGAGCCATGCAAGCTAGCTGGCAGAAGGCTGGCCTGAAGCAAGAAGGTCCACGGCTTTAGGTCGCTGGAATTCTAGACACCATCAAAGCAGAAGACTGAGGGAGCTCTCGGTGTTCTGGATGCACAGGGAGCCTTCTCTTTCTCTGGACTCCCCTTAAGAGGGAGAAGCTTTAGACAGAGTGGCTGTCACCATAGTCGCAGCTGGAATGACCTTCTATTCTTATCAAGCGAAGCTGACCTCCCTTCCCAGAATGCTCTCCGTGTTCATTTCGGGGATGAACTTCAAGTGCACAGTTACACAGTTTCTAGATGACATGCACACTCCACTCCAGATGGCGAACAGTACATGCACCTCTGAAATCTCGCCTTCAGGGAGACCAAGTGCTGGCTTAAAAGAATGGGGACTTGAAAAGTTTGGCTTGCAGTCGATTTGGAAGCCTACGTAATGCTATGACCAGTCTAGCCTTTCTCCTTTGGACTGGCAGCAATCCACCCTATTCACTTCTATGTGATACCATCAAGTGGAAACCACCACCAAAATGAAAATACTTACCATGTAATTCAAGACTTTAAATCATTTTTCAGCCAGCAGAAGCACCAAGGTCCCTGAGTCCTTGAGGTAACATTTAACATCCTGTTCAGCCATAAGAGGTTTCCAAGCTCGATACCTCCATCCAGGTTACCGAGATTCCTCTCTTGAACAAAGATGTTTCTATCTCCATCACTTTGCAGAGGAGTGAACAATGCGAATCGTCCGCTCTTTGTGTGTGCTTTTTGTGCATCAAAGTGGGTTTCAACATCCATATGATACTAATTTTTTTCCCCAGAACATTCTTGGAGGCTGACAGGCTCTGGTCAGGGAAAATGATCATTTTACACTACTCTTTTCCCTCATTTTAAACTTAAGATTTTTGTCTTTAATTTTTGTGAAACTGTGTTGTTCAGCCTGCACATGGAGCGTGGAATCATGTGGTTCTTGTTATGCGGTTCAGGTCTCCTTGAAGGGCAGGTTTCCTTACCCTGAGCCATCTTGCCAGCCTAGTGCTGATTTAATTGAGTTTTGTTCTGGAATCAATATGGAAAGAAAAGGAATTGTTCTTTTGTTTGGCTCCCCATTGGCTCTCCTTCACAGCACAGACTGTCCCCTTCAAGATCCTCTGTGAACCACTGGGAAGCGACGGAAAAGACAGCACTGAGACGGGTATTACTATTATCATTGTTATTATTATTGTTATTATTAAATTGTCATCAGTGATGGTGGCTCTAAAGGTGTGTGTGATGTGTTGGGAGACTATCTATCTGCCACAGAAGACAAATAGATGTCATAGGACAACTTTGTGGAGTTGATTCTCTCCTTTCCCCTTTATGTGGTTCTGGGCATTAAATCCAGATGACCAGGCTTGGACCATAGCACTTTTATCCACGGAGCCATCTCAGCTGCCATGAGATAGTTTTTGAGTGGAGTTTTGTAAGCTTTAGTGGGACTAGGAATTCCCAGGAACAAAGGTCAGATATACTGTGGCGAGAACAATCAGATCTGCTGGAGGCTGGCCAGAAACGCCAAATAAAAGCAGGTTTGCAGATAGAAAAGACCCATCCTTTGCAATCCAAAGGATGGAGGAGTTCGATGACCACCTGGCTTGGGGACAGGCTGAAGGTGGCCTTGCAGGAGACAGCAGCCGTGAGCCACATTTTCATCATTTCAGTCCAGTTTTGCAGATGCCTGGATCAAGGCACCCATTGCAGAAGCAGAGAAGGAAATCACATCTCAAACATCTCGAGGGTAGAACTGACAAGGGTGTGTGGGTGAGGAGTCCCAGAGATTTCTAGTTTGGGGACATAGCAGGCAGTCTTCGTTGCTGGAGATCTCTGACTATCTCTCCTATCTTCCTGTGTACCTGATTCCCACCTCCTCCCCACCTCTCTCTTCTTCTTTTTCCCCGTGAGGCTCCGTCTCTCTGTATTCTCTCTGCCTTGTGGTGTGAGCTTCTCTCAATATGTGACTTTTATTCTTTTTTCTAATGACCCCCTCCGTCATGAAGCACATTCCTTCTGCTCCCGTTAGATCCAGAAGGTGCTTTTAACTTTGCGTATCCTTTACTGGGTCTCATAAAATTCTCCTATGCTCCACTCCACTATTGATTACAAATTTTGTTTCATATTTTCCAGTAAAGAGAATCTAACGAAACCAGTTCTTCTTCCCATGCTATTTTAGAGACACTCGTCCTGCCTGTTTTCAGAATCATCTCAGGGACTTAAAACAAACTTTGAGCTCATAGCTACTCCTTGAATCAGACCTTTCAGGATGGAAATCCTGGCACCTGCCTTGCGGTGTCCCAGGGCAACACTGGTGCACGAGCGGGATTGAGCTACAGGTAAGGTGGCAGGACAGGGTTCTAGTCAGGTTCTCAGGCAGTTCCAGTTACTCTCCGCTGAAGAGAGAGTGGGTGGAATGGGGAGCAGGGTTGCAGCGTATAAAACATGGCCACCAACCCTGTCTCCAGTAGCAGGATACTCTTAGAACTCACTGAAGCATGTTTGCTACAGAAGCATGTTGTCCTGCAAAAAGTAAAATATTTAAGCACATACTCATGATCTTCAGGTGCACTCTGTGTAGAGCACTGAGAGGGATCGTAAATCCAGATGGGAAGAGAAAGGGGAAGCTGCCCTGAGGAGCTGGCATCTGAGCCAAACCTGAGTGTTGATTGGTCAGATGACAAAAAAGAGTGTATGCAACATAAATAGAAGGAACCTACTAAAGATAGGAGAGCATGGGACATATCCGAAGAGGAGGGTGCAGGCAGGGGGACTTTAAAAACACAGATTATACATGAAAACGCTAAGATAGGACCAAGAATTTTGTACACTAATTTAAAAATAAATACAAAGGGTAACAAGACCACAATTGGGAATAGATGCAAGGCTGGGGCAATGGCCAACAGATAGTGTTTTCTGTATAACCACAAGGACCTGAGTTCAGATTCCTCTCATCCATGTAGAAGTGGGGTATTATGGTGCATGTTGCAACCCTAGCACTGGGGATACGTGGATACAGGCAGATCCCAGGGTTTGCTGGCCACACTGGTGAGCATCAGGTTCAGTGAGAGACCCTTGTCTCAAAAAATTAGATGGAAGGTAACATAGAAGGCATCTGAGGCTGACCTCTGGCTTTCATACACACGTACACACACACAAGAGAGTGTGCAAGTTGGGTTTTGTCTACTTGACACAAACCTAGTTATGTCTTAGAATCTCAGTTGAGGAGTTGCCAGCATCACATTGGCCTTTTGGCAACTCTGGGTCTTTGTCTTGACTACTGATTGATGTAGGAGAGGCCAGCTCACTTCAGGCAATGCCACTCCTTGGCAGGTGGTCCTGGGTGTTGTAAGAAAGCAGACTGAGCAAACCTCCAAGAGCAAGCCAGTAAGCAGCACTCCTCTGTTTTCTGTGCTTCAGTTCCTGACTTCCCTCCATGATGGACTATATAAAACGCAAGCTGAAATAAAGCCTTTATTTTCCAAGTTGCTTTTGCTCATGATGCTTCATCACAGCCATAGAAAGTAAAGCAAAGATAGAGCTGGCAGGAGGCATAAAAGAAAATGGAACTTCAGATCCAAAGCAGGGAAGGATCAAGGGGGCAGAATGGCAATGCAAGTTGTCATGTCCTGCGTCCTCCGTCATTCTTCCTAAGCCCATAGGAACCTTCAGAAGTTCCTCAGTGTCTTTATTCTGGAAGAGATATTAGCCTCTGGCAAAACATGAGAGGCTCCCAAAACCAGAGAAAAGTAGACATGGGAGGGTGGCAGGAAAGGAGAGTGCAGAGTGGACGGTGACACAGAAGGGGCTGTACTGTCAGCCATCCTCCTGACAGGAGTGTACGCTCTCCAGGAAGTGTCTCGTGTGCTCCTCACGGAGCGCAGAACAGAGCAGAGGCTCCAACAGGTTCTGCTGACTTGTCACGATCACACAGCCGGAAAATGACAGCCCTTGAATTCACCTATGAAAGCTCTCATTCCTTAAATTGAAAGGAGGTGGGAAGCTAAAGGAGTTCTATGTTTGAAAATGACAGTGAAAGGCAAAGATGTTTATATAGATCATTTCAACACTCAAGTCTAAAGTGTCTATAGTCGTGGCTACAGAGATGAGCATTCTACATATTCTTTACCCTACATTTTATTTAACACATTTTCAGTCGAACAATTACTCTCTTTGAACACTTTGGTGTGGGTGCCCAAGGTGAAAACAAATGAAAGGAACTGCATGGGTCAGCAGGAAGGGGAGGTCCTCAAGACATCAGCTCCAGCCCATCTTCCCCTCAGACACTTTCCCAAGGCACCTCGGCTTGGAAATTATGTATGCCCACAAATTAAGTTTAGAATACTCCAAGTACTTCTACATACCACTTGAATGAATAGGTCCAGGAAGCAAATAAAGGCCATTTGAGGGGGACAGCTCTGTGTCAGGTGGAATATTATGGCTGGGCAGGACTCCTCTGAACCACCAGAGGACCCTTGCCCGTTGTCATGGGTGCTCCTATGACCTACAGAAGGCCAGAGCCAATCACAGACCTGGTGACTTATGTGACTAGGGCAAGAGCATCAACCCCTTAGAGAGGCCCCAGCTTCTGCCAGAGGCTACAGAAAACAAATTAGAGGTTGGATGGGAGATCACCAGAAGAGTTCTTGGTGAAGCCTCTGACTAGCTCTCAAAAATAATGAAGTCATTTGGGATGACACTGTGTTTCTGGTCTTCTGCTTATTTTAGTGTTCCTGCCAGACAGGGTAAACAAATTTGGAAGGCGATTTCTGTCTGCTCAAATATAATCTTATTCTCAGCTTCCTGGGGAAAGCAGGCAGAAGTTTAGCATGGAGATTATAGTAATCTTTACCCTGGTTTTCCTGGTTTTAGACAGGAGGGATCCTGTGAGCATGGGAGTTTTAGCATCATTGTCCCAAAAGTCCTAAGAAAGGCAGGAAAACTGTTCCGTTCTAACACAAGAGTGCAGACTAGAGGTCTTACATGTTAGCTGATCTGACATGTAAGACCAAGTGCTGGGTAGGGACTGCACAGAGAGCAAATCCATTTACACACACTCTCTAAATGTGCTCCTCACTAACCTAGTCAAAGCGTTCGTGTTTTACCTCGCAGAGTCCGCAAATGCACTCAGTGTCTCGGCACAGAAAACCAAATGGAAATCCAGGTAAACACTCGCAAACTGTTTACAATATTTAGCCAAACACCATTCTAAGTGTTTCTGCTGGGGCATTTTTTAACATGTAACATTCAAATCAGATTCTGAAAAAAGATTGTTTCCATTATGTAGGTGGACTTCTTTCAACTAGATGAAAGTCTAAGCAACAACAACAAAACCAATGCCGAATCCCTTCTGCTCCCACAAAGGCAGCAAGTGTCCTGCCAACAGGGAACATCCACTTTCACGTACTAGCTGCACCCCTGTTCTAGGGCCCACTGACTCTCTCTCTCTCTCTCTCTCTCTCTCTCTCTCTCTCTCTCTCTCTCTCTCTCTCCCCGTCTCTCTCTGTCTCTCCCTCCCTCCCACCCCTCCTCTCTCTCTGTCTCTCTTCTCCCCTCCCTCTCCCTCTTTTCTCCCTCCCCTTCTCTCCTCACTCTCCCTCCCCCTCTCCTCTCTCTCTCCTACTCGCTCTCTCCTACTCGCTCTCTCCTACTCCGCTCTCTCCTCACTCCCTCCCTTCTTGTCTCCTGTCTCCCCCCCCATCTCTATTTATGCATATGTACTTTTACATGTATGCATGGAATTAATGGGTAAAAGATTTTTACTAGAAACTAGCCTGCTAAAGCTGGCCTCTGAATGCTTAGAGCAATTTCTCCACAATTTTTCAAAATTGTGGTCACTCAAATATTTGTTGAGTCACAACTGTGTGTGCTTATAAAACAAAAATACAGGGCTATAAACCAGGCGAATCCATGCCCTCATAGGCACCCAGGTTAGTTTATTGAATCCTGGCTTGCCACAGACTGAATGCTGCTCTGGTCCTGGGTCATTATTTTTACTTTCTTACTCCACAGACGGTCCGTCCTATGCCATCTGAGTCTCGATCTGGTGGCTTAGGAACTTAGAGAGTTCCACAAGGAGCAGAGTTCGAGCCCCTTTCCTCCTCTTTCCGTCACATCTCAGCAAGCTCGTGTGAATCTATCCTCTTTCTGGAGCCCTCCCACTTGACTGCCCTTGGTTCTCTTAAGAGGAAAAGTAACATTCTTCCATTTACTCTGGACCACCATTACATGTGTACAAACATGCTCACACACACACACACACACACACACACACACACACACACACACACACACTGCATGCCAGTTTTTTGTTTAGCATGAGCAAAGTGTAAAAGTAAAGTTTTTTCCCCTCCTCTCTTTAGTCAGCACTGTAGTTCCAAGAAGCAGGAGGTCTGTTCTTTTCTTGGTGACGCTGCAGTTTTTGGTGCAGATTTGCAGGGAACTTGATGAGCAGCCTCAGCACTTAGGATTCTTGGCCAATTTACACCCTGGGGCAGCACTCATAGGCTCCTATTCCTAGACCTGAATCAGGACAGGGCTACAGCTGGTCCAGCTCCAGGGCCAGCATTTAACCACAGACAGCTCTTGAATCAGATAGAAGGATTCCCAGGAACATGTCTGCTGTCTTCTTGGGGACAGAGTCCCCAGGACAGAACCTGAGGGTGGGCATGGTGCTGGCACCGTGACTCACCTTTCTGCTAATGGTGCTCTCCTTTCATGGGCAACATGAAGAAAGAGGGAGGTTATATCCATGAAGTCTCACCAACAAGACTGCCTAAAGATGAGCTGAGCAAAACACAGCATACTAACATGCACTGGGGTAGGAGGACTGACCAGTCCTACACAAAGAACCACAGGTAACTAAGGAATGCAGAGAGTGCAAGAAACAGTATTCCCAGGGAGGAATCACATTAGTTAATTATCCAATACCAAAAGATCAGCCCTGACCAAGCCAGCTCAGTTAGTCAACAGGGTCTCGAGGGAGGGAGTGAGGATTGAAAAAAGACAATTAGACAAACTCTAACATGACTCCAGCCAGTGCTGAGGCTGACCCGGGGGTTTGTTTTGTTTTGTTTTGTTTTTCTTAGTTTGCTTTTATATCAATCTAGTTACATTCAAAGTTCTCAGATCAAAGACAAAGTGATCAAGCAAGGTAAAGATCAAAGAGACACACCAGGTAGCAATCAAACAAAGCAATAGGTCCCCAGAGTCACTGGATCTGAGGGCTTAATAAGATTATCAAGACAAAAAGGAAGTCACACATTCCTTGGCTGTGTTTACCTTGATCCTTGCATTAGCCCAAATGTGAATGCCCTTATCTGATCCTACTTCCTTGAGCCCAGTGACAGGTACTTGACAAAATTTCTATGAGTGGCACCAAAATCTCTCCGCACAGTCCTGAAAGCATAGAAACAAGTAACATTGTACAGACTGGGCATATTACATCAGTAATAATTATACATGTACAAACACACACACACACACACACACACACACACACACACGCATGTAACAACCATCTTTTAAAAAGTCATAAATCTAAGAGAAAATAAGAAACACTATATGTGAGGGTTTAGAGGGAGGAAAGATGGAATGATGTAATTATGATCTCAAAAAAAAAGGTGGGGGGAGGCAAGGCATGTTCAAACCTTCCTCTTGCCACTTGGACCCGGTATCCAGAACTTGTAGGTCTTCCTTCCAAAAGAGGGGAGTGAGTCCAGCCTGTTGTGGCTATCCAGGGTAACCACCTAAAACTCTTGGAGACATCAGGTCCAGTTACTGTGTCTGCCCATCGCAGCTACCCTAATGGTAGCAATCATCTCATCATTCTACTTGGTTTTTCTCATTCTCGTTCAACTTTGCTCAGTTTTATTGCTTACCTGGGGCAATGACCCAGGTCCCCGTCGCTAAGGGGCTTCTGTCTTCAGTCGCCTTAGCTGTATCAAGTCGCTTTTATGCAGTTACCTGTGGACAGATAGCGAAGAGCACATAAGCTTCGGGAATACCCTGGATTCTAGACATACGCCTCTGTGCAGCCACCCTCATCCCTCAAGGGATTTACCACCAATTACACATGGAACACAGAGCTATTTATAAATTGTATATGATATATAAGATATAATATATATTCATATTATCTTAGCGATTTACTGCTGTGAAGGACATTTAATTGGGGCTGGCTCACAATTTCCAAGGTTCAGTCCATTGTCATCAAGGCAAACATGGTGTTAGAGGAACTGAGAGTTCTACATCTTCATCCAAATGTACACAGAATACTGGCTTCCAAGCAGCTAGGATAAGGATCTTAAAGCCCACACCCTCAGTGACACATCTACTCCAACAACAACACACCTCCTAATAGTGCCACTTCCTGGGCCAAGCATAAGCAAACCATCACAAATATATATGTTATATATGAATTTCATATCAGGATATCAGGTTTTTATTAATATTGATATTTTATTGATATCAATGAAACCTAGAGTTGTAGAGGTGTTTGTCTTTTCCTGTCTATTGTTAAGCTAAGTCCAGGCCTCCAAGACCTGGAGTTGGCACATAGCCCCTGAGACTCTGCCCCAGGTTAATTCTGATTGGTGAATAAAGATGCTGACAGCCAGTGGCTGGGGAGAAGAGACATAGATAGGGTTGGAGTTTTGCGGGCTTGCAGGAGAGATGACCAGGAGGAGAGAGGAGTAGAAGCTACCTTGGGCCAGGATCCAAGAGAATATGGCCCAGAGGGCTGCCTGGTTGGAGTTGAGAGCAATCCAGATGGGACACAGTAAATAGTAAGGGCTAACTTGGGGTTAGCATTGGGAAGGTAGACTCTAACAGCATGGATGATAGACCCAGCTATTGTGCTGCATAAGGCATATTTAAAAAATAAAGGCTGTAAGTGTGTGTCTCTCATCCAGGAGCATGAATGGTCTAAGGTAAAGAAACCCCTTGCCTTTAGTATTTTTAACTACATAAAGTAGAATATTTTTCTCTTTACCACTGTTACATGTGTACACTAAACCATATCACACCATATGCACAGATACACACACACACACACACACACACACACACACACACACACACACACCAGTTTTGCTTAGCACTCTGGAAACTAGTACCAGAGACTAAATTTGTGGGATTAGACAGCTCAAATTCTCAAGCTTTCTTAATAGAGTCATCTTCTATCTATCATCTAATTACCTGTCATTTATTATTTTGTTTTCTATTATTTTCTATTTGTGATAACTTTACTTGTCATTGACACACTCTAGAATCACCTGAGGAGAGAATCTCACTGAGGAATACTGTATTGGGTTGGCCTCTGGACATATCTATGGGGGGTTGTCTTAACTAAGTTATTGGATATAAGAAAACCCAATTCTGTGTGGACAGCACCATTTCCTATACAAGCACCATTTCCTGCGCTGTGCACTAGTGAAGAAATCAAGTTAGGCACAAGCCAGCAAACAAGCAAGCAGTGCACTCATCTTTCTCTGCTCCTGACTGTTGTGTGATGTGACTAGCTGTTTTAAGTTTCTGCTTCCTTGATGTTCCTAATAGGAAGGATCACAACTTAAAATTTTGAGATAAAATAAACCCTTCCTTACCTAAACAGTTGTTCTTGTCACAGTATTTTATTGCAGCAACAGAAATGCAGCTATGTCATATCAACTTATCTATCTTTCTTATTTATTTGACTATCATCTATCTATCGTCTATATATTATCTATTTATCATCTGTCCATCATCTATTGTCTGTCCATCTAGTATCTCACCATTTCATGCCATCGCGGCCATGAAGGACAGTACCTCACTCACCTGATGGCCTCTTAGCTCATTCCAGATGGTCACTTGAGTATTGATAGAAATTTGTGGCTGTGTTGGTAGACTATCTTTTGACTATCTTGTATATAAACCATTTGTTTAAAATGTGATGTAGGGGGCTGGGGATTTAGCTCAGCGGTAGAGCACTTACCTAGGAAGCGCAAGGCCTGGGGTTCGGTCCCCAGCTCCAAAAAAAAAAAAAAAAAAAAAAAAAAGAACTAAAATGTGATGTAAAGTTTTAGTTTTATGGTTCTTATAATTATTTCTATTATGTATAGATTGTTGATGTCAGAGAAAAGGACATTTCTTAAACAGAAAGGGGAATGTGAAGTGCAAATTTCTGGGGGGGTGGTTCTTTTGGGTTTTGTTTGTTTTTCTTTTGTTTTTTTTTTGAGACTAAGGTCATAATGATGTTTTACTAGGGTACACAGGTGAAAGGATATTTTGCTAAGGTCTTAAGCTGACACATGAAAAAATGTTTTGCTGAAACAGACACAGACACAGATGAGAGAATGTTTTGCTAAAGCAGACACATGAAAGGATGTGTGATGTTTAGAAAGAATGTAAGTATGACCAGACACAGTGGGACAAGGCTTGTGCCTTGGTTTGCCTTGCACTGACTTGCTAGTCTCTGCTGCAGATGCTCTACCACTGGTTGGCCTTGTACCATGTTGCTGACCTTTGCCTGTTGTAACTTTGTAGAGAGCAATGCACCAAAGAAATCCTCACGGTATTCCAGTGGCTTCTTGCTGCTTCCAAGGACTCAAGCCAATCTGGTAGAGCCTTTCTGTTTATTCTGGATCAAGCTGCCACTGCTGGTTTGTGTGTGGTGTCTGCTGAGTGGACTGGGCTGCAGCTGCTGATTCATGTGTGGTGTTTGCTAGTGGACTCAACTGCTAGTATCTTGACAATGAAGATTGGAATCGCCCCAGAGAACTACTTCTAAACAGGTCCACTTCCCCCGTGTCCTAATGACCTTTCTTTTTCACTACCTCTGGTGGGTGGTGGAATAGAAGGGAGGTTAAAGACTTTATTAAAGTAGGTTTTGAAAAATCTAAGCCTGCACTTTATAGGGTCGGAAATATATTTTAAATTTAGGCAACTCTATATCCTACATATTCTTGCATTTTACCACTATAAAATGAGTCCTTTCTGCTGAGGAAGCATCATGCATACTACAGTCCACCAGGCATTCTGTGGGTCTCGAGCTGGTGGCAATGGCAGAAAGGCACGTCTTCATGGCACTGCAGGTCTCTATGTGATGACTTGCCAGCCGGTGACTAGAAAGTCTTTCCCAAACTGGCCATCTTAGAGGCCCAGCATCCTCTCTGGTCCAGGAAGGGTGAGAATTCATAGTAGCAGCAACCAGGGTATCCTTGAAAGTCGGAGCCCACCCATGCAGTTTGATTCCCACTTGCTTCCCGTCTTTGACACCATGTCTTCTTAGTCCCCTTGCTTATTAGGTTGTTGTAGTGAGGAGCTAACATCCAAAGGACAGATTGTGCTGTTTCCTTGCCTTTTAAAAGGTTACTTCCCTCTCTCTGTCTCCCTGTGTCTGTCTCTTTCCGTGTGTGTGTGTGTGTGTGTGTGTGTGTGTGTGTGTGTGTGTGTGTGTGTGCATACCATGACATCATGGCTCTGAGCATCAAAGTCAGGTCACCAAGCTTGTGTGGCATGCACTTTTACCCACAAAGCCATCTTGTTGGTCAATTGTCTCCTACCTTTGATGTATTTAAGTGACATTATTACTATTATCTTCTTCTTTGTGTTAATATGAGACAAAGGTCTGTGTGCATTATGTGTGCATTCCATGGAAATGTGTATACAATTATACTAATCCCCGTGTCATACCATAATATCACCCCATGTGTCGATTGTTTCTGTAAATGTATGTTTATACAAAAATAACAATTTGAATTGTTCTGAATGTTGACTAACATCAGGTTATTCTTCTGAGGCACAGTGACATGATGCACACTAGTCTGGTTAAAAATAGACAAAATATATTCAAAAAGTTATCTCTCCTAGCTATGTTGTATCCACTTAGTCTTTGTAAGTACACTCTATGTTTGTGTAATAGCAATATCATGTACCATCCTTATATTCTGAGTGATAAGTATCTACCCTTCCCTCTGGCCACTTCTTCAATGTGAAATGGTAACCAAATGAATTCTCCTGAATTCTGATCAACAGACTTCCTCAGCTGCTGCCCCAGGCAGTCTTCAGTAGACTTTTAACACAGTCCAAGTCCATTTCTGGCTAGCAGCAATACAGCATACCTGTGTTTGTTCCAAGCAGGCCCTAATTCTTTCTCCTTCTGTCAGATGGTTTTGGTGAATTCTTGATTCATTGGAATGGACTGAAAGAAAGATGCTACTACAATAGAGGCATAGAACCTAGGGTACCTGCCTCTGAAGTTTGCTCAGGTATCGATTTATTGCCAGTCTGACCTCGAATGTATTTCATCCATCATGTAGAGAATTGCTGTCATATTCAAGTAGCCCTGTTACTTGGCAGATCTGATAGTACTCATAATAAACAGCTCTAGTTTTAGTCACTTGGTGTTCCCTGGTGGGATGCAACATCCCTAACCAGTATCATGCTGTTTTGCCAAATGGGGACTTGGTTTCTGCCACAAAAGATATGGCTTTGCCCCAGAATCCTGTAATCTTATAGATTCTATGCAGCACTCTGATCCAGAGATAACTCTAAAAGCAACAAAGCATGAGACAGAGTAGCTCTCCCTGCAGACCCCTTCCTCTGGTTTGCATCTGAAACTGGATGGTGTGTGTGTGTGTGTCTGTGTGTGTGTGTGTGTGTCTGTGTGTCTGTATGTCTGTGTGTCTGTGTGTGTGTGTGTGTGTGTGTGTGTCTGTGTGTGTGTCTGTGTGTGTGTATGTGTGTGTGTCTGTGTGTGTGTGTGTGTGTGTATGTGTGTGTGTCTGTGTGTGTCTGTGTGTGTGTGTGTGTGTGTGTGTGTGTGTCTGTGTGTGTGTGTGTGTGTGTCTGTGTCTGTGTGTCTGTGTGTGTGTGTCTGTCTGTGTGTCTGTCTCCGTGTGTGTCTGTGTGTCTGTGTGTGTGTCTGTGTGTGTGTCTGTGTGTGTATTTTAACGTTCTCCTTGGTTGTCTATGGATCTCCCAGCAATGTCACCATGCATTTGCTATCATCATAAATCATATCCTTCTGAGATTCTGCCATGACTATTAGCCTGAAGGCCATGAGTTGCAGTGGCAGTAAAACCTAGACGAGAACAAATAAAATTGTCTATGGCTTCTTATCATAGAGCCTTTAAGTCAGTGGTTCTCAACCTGTGAGTCACAACCCCTGTGGAATTGGCTAAGACCATTGGAAAACACAGATATTTACGTTATGATTCATAACCACAGCAAAATTCTATTCATGATGTAGCATAGGAACTGTATTTTTAAAGGGTTGCAGCATTAGGAAGGTTGAGAACCACTGCTCTAAGTGAAGCCTTTGTTTAGTTTCCAGGGAGGGTGAGGGAAAACTGGATATTCAAGATATCAAGATTACCCACCAACTGTCTCCATTGCAGGTACCCATGCTCTCTATCAACCCTCACTTTGACATGGGGATAATGGAGCCTGTTCATTTTTCCTCCTTGTAGGCTTACCACCTTAGAGCGTGCAATCCTGAACATAATTATTTTTCTCATTTGCTCTGCAGCTACAGGAGATAGAGAGATTTTTTATAGGCTGTTATGGAGACCCCCAGGCTTTTGCAAAGTCTTTTAAGTAGGCAATTAGCTTCCTTGAGTTTCTTATTTTTTCTCATTTTTTTTGCAAACAGTCCAGTGTCATCAAAAACAATTTCCACACAAAATTTTTCTTGCCACCCTGTTCCCTGATCACGTTTAGGGACAGCCACTTCAAATGACAATATCTTCGCTACACAACATGCCAATCAAATCCAAATAGGTGTTTTAGCCGTTATATTATCATTGCAGACCAGAGATGATAGGCTTGCTGGTTTACCACAGTCAGTGGAAACCCACGGTTTTCTCTGGAGTCCTGCTTTTTGTAGATGCTCCTATTGCAGTGTCCTAGCCCAGGATTATAGAAAACAAAAACTGAGGTGAAAATTTTAATGTGCTAGTTTTTATTATAGGGTAGTGTAAACATACTGCTTTGTGCACTGTGTAAAGATTACCCTTGTGTTATTCAAATGCTTCTTTCTCTGCCCTTATACCTTGTTTCGATCTGGATATGGCATTGCAATGCTTATGCCAAGAATCTCCTGTCTCAAGTTTGTGTAAACAATCCTTAACATTTATTCTTTGCCTTGTCAATAAGTGTTGATCACCCAATGGCTGGGCAGAGGAGAGAATAGGGTGGGACTTATGCCAGCTAGGGGGAAAAGAGAGGGAGGAAAGGTGATTGAGATCTGCCAGAAGAGGAAGGAGGAAAGAGTTCATAGAGTTCAGCTGGTCAGTGGAAGGCCAAAGATGCAAGTGCTATGCAGATGTTGGCTGGGAGGTAGTCAGATGAGGTAGATTAAGATAGATCATTTGACTGCCCATTTGAGGGGGAGCTTGGCAATTGGTCTCTCTATGTTGTTATTGGTAACTAGCTAGGATAAAGAGATACAGATGCCATATTAATTTACTATGTACATTTATATAGAAACTATCATTTACAGGATAGGATTCCGGAGGGAAAAAAGAAATGAGACGGAGAATGAGGAAGAACAAGCACAAAAAATGTGTGTGGCCTGCCTGGCTAGAACCCATGACGAACGCAGTGACCGATCGAACCCATGACAAGCGCAGCCGTCGATCAGCCTTGCGAAGACATCTGCAGTGAAAACACATGAAAAGAGTGGGAAGTTCTTTGAGTGAGCAGCAGTGGAGGCAGTCCTGTCCAGAAGTTCTCCTACTTCTCGTCTTCTACTGGCCAGAGTTCCCATATGCCCATGCCCCCCCAATCTGAGTTGCATCAACTCTATGGAGCCACCACGCACTTGTGAGATCCTGCCTGGGCAGCGCGTGCCTGAGGTGGTCTCCTTCCTTGTTTGCTGGTGTCTGTTGATGTTTCTCAACCTGTAGCAAAGATGCTAGCAGAAGCCAGGACCCAGACTGTAGCGTTGGGATGAACTGTTGGGACTTTTTTTTGATTTGGGAGAATTCCAAACACCAAAAGGGCAATCAGTGAAGATTCTAGTGGTCTGGATTCCTAGAAGGAAACAATGCTTGGTGTGAAAGTTAGGTCTAAATGTTAAAGATGCAAAGATGGGTCCCTACCTGTCCTTCTAAGGACCTTCACTCACCTCAGCACTTCATAGGCCTAAAGAACTAGAAGATTTTGTGTAAATCATCAGCTGAGAGGACGCTCTTTAGAAGCCTTAAGACACACACGCAAGTCAAATAAACACTCATGGGGCGGGGAGGCTGCCTGCTTCCAGTCCAGCCTTCGTTCACAGCAGCACACCCGTAGGCAGGCGGGCGGGCTCAGCATTCCACTCTTGTGTTTGCTGGTCTCTTGAAGGTGTTAGTTTAGTGAGGTAGCGTCTAGAAGCCATCTCGAAAGAAAAACATTATGTAATTTTGAACTCTTATCGCTTGGGGAGCAAGATGGACTCTTGTTACATCTGCAGAGGCAGAACCCAGTCTGAGGAGACGAAATCAGGCCTCAGCAGAGAAGGAAGCTCAGTCAACGAAAGCAAATGTGTTGGATGGAGTGCCTGCCTCTTTTCCTTGTACCACACGAAGCACTGATCAAGGAGTAACTCAGGGTTCCTTCCAGTGTCCTTTGCATGCATGTGTGAGCTGAAGCCTTGGACTCAGCGTTCCTCTAACGCAGCCTTCAAGAAGACACTTATGACTGCTATGGAGATTGATGTGCACCTAGGACAGTAACGTCGTATCCCTTGAAAAAGTCTCCAGAGTTGCTTTCTCTTAGTAGAGACATGACCTGGGGCACCCTCTGGAGACTCTTGCTCTCCTTTCACCTTAACTAAAGGATACGGGGTGCTAACGGCACAGGGCTAAACTCTGTCTTCCGTCACCCAATGTCTGTAGCTACCAAAGCTGTCATAGGATTGATTATACGAATTTGTTTATTTTGCTGCGGATGGGGGTGGTGCATGCCGTAGTGCAGGTGTGGAGCTCAGAGGACAACTTGAGGGGAGAATTGGCTCTGTCTTTCCACTGTGCAGAACCTAGTGAGGAAACTCAGGCCTTCAGGCAAGCACCTTTATCTACTAAGCCATAGCAAAAGCCCCAACCTTTTTTGTGCTTATGTCCCAAATAATATCCCATGCAACTTCTTGTTTTACTTTCCATCTGAGGAAAACACACACACACACACACACACACACACACACACACACACACACACACACTCCTGGCATGCTAAAATCTGTTTTCTATCATGTTTTAAATTAGTGGCAACCTAATTGTTTGAGTATCCACCCCCATTCAGTTTGATAAAAACTGATAAACCGGCTTCAATTTCCCAATCACCATGTGCCCTGAGGCTGGCTTAGGGTGTCTTCTGCCAAAGGGAGCATGGCATTTCTGACTTTATGATCGAGGAAGAGACAGCAGGGGATTGTGGGGAGAAGGCACCTCTGTGATCTTAGGTCACCTCTTCCTCTCAAGTCTCCTTTCATCACAGATGGATATACTAATAAGTAAACAGAAAATGCACGTAAATGCAATTCATGGAAGGCAAGATTTTTCACATGAGTTGTCCAAGGGAAGCATTTGAACTAATGTGAGCCAGTTTCTGGGCCCACCAGATGCTAGAACAGAAGAACCACTTCTTCACATGCATGTGGCATTGTCCTTTGACGTGGAGAAGGCTGCTGCCCTCCTATGGCTTCATGAGGCTGAGAATTAAGATATACACAATCCAAAAGTCACCATCCTTGTTTCCTTGTGTCTCTGAAGCTCGCTTTTGTTTGTTTGTTTGTTTGTTTGTTTGTTTTTGACAGGCCTCATGTGTCCCAGGCTGTTCTCCAACTTGCTAAGGAGCTAAAGGTCACCTTGAACTTCTGATCTTCCTGTGCCCACCTCGCAAGTGTTAAAAGCACAGGTATGCACCGCCATCACCAGTTTATTTGGTACTGGGGATCTATAAGAGCAGCAGCCATGCTTTCATGTAAATTACAAGACACTTACAAGATCAGGCACGTTCAGACTTCCCTGCAGCAACCCCAAAAGAAACAGTAAAGACAAGAAGCCATTGAAAGAGAGTCTTGTAAAACTGTAATAAGGATGCTAAAGTGTAGTTCTTCACTCTTGATGGCTTCTGGTGGGGCTGGGGGAGGACCTCGGTTTTCTTTAAGGGGCTGGCCTCTGGGCGTTTCATCATGCTGCAGGGAGTACATGGACAGCACAATAGGGCTGAGTGAATGGGGAGATGGCACCAGGATAGGAGGGTGGACCCAGGAGGAACGGGAAACTAGCATGATCACTTGAATAGTGTGAAGTTCCCAAAGAAGATGAAAAATATTACATTGCAGAAAGAAAATAAAAACAGTAAAAGAATGAAAAGCAGAAAGAAGTCCAGAGACATCAGCAAATGAAGAAACCTCCTGCAATCAACCCTTTCCTCAAATAAATCCATTTAAATCATTCAAAATGCAAAATGATAAAATCAGCATATATGTATATGCATGCTGAAAAAAATAGATTGTGGCCTTTGCTGAATATTCATTTTGGTTTGCTTTATTTTTGCTTTTATCTAATGCTTTGAAATGGGGCATTTAAAAATACTTCATGGTTCAGTGTTTCATTGTGCTGTACTTCAAGCCATGCTAGCTTCTTGCTCAATGAGCTCCATTCCTGTCTATAAAAGTGTGTGAGTGTGTGTGTGTGTGTGTGTGTGTGTGTGTGTGTGTGTGTGTGTGTCTATTTGTGGTGTGTTGTCCTGAGAAACTGCCTCTACAACATTGGCCTGTAGGCAAGTCTTGGCATATTTTCTTAATTAGCAATTAATGTGAGAGGCCCAGGTACAAGTGCTGGCCAGAAGTGGATGTAAGATGTCTTCCTCAATTACTCTTCACCTGACTTCTTTAAAAAAGATTTATTTATTTATTACATATAGTACATTGCAGCTGTCTTTAGACATACCAGAAGAGGGCAATTGATTTCATTACAGATGGTTGTGAGCCACCATATGGTGCCTGGGATTTGAACCCAGGACCTCTGGAAGAGCAGTCAGTGCTCTTAACCACTGACCCATCTCTCCAGCCTTTCACCTTACTTTTTAAATTAACTATCAGTGTGTGTGTGCATGGTATGGGGCTCTGTGTGGGGGCTCAAGTGGAATCGTGTCACCAGACAGAAAAACTGGTAAGGTAGAGCAGATTAAGACACCGCAGCAAATCTCATAATTGAGAACAGTAAGCTTTTGAATCTGCTGCCAACCTAGTTTTTGTCCTGGAACACAAGACTGTGACACCCACTAAGAAGACCATAGCAACCGGTCACATAGCAGAGAGCCCAGAGTTCTCTATGCTAATGAAGTATCTAGCTGTGCTGTGAAGGTTTAGCCAATAAACCTCCCTTCCTGAAATCCTTTCCTGGAAAAGGTGTTTAATCTCTGGTCCACCCTGAGTAAGGTGTATGCATCCATTTCCCACTGTGAATAAACAGTTGGAACAAGCAAGGACTGCCTCTCTCATCTAGAACCAGCATGGGTAGAAGTTGTTACTCAGCTGCAGTGCTTAAGTCTCCTGCAAGAGGCTCGCTCCTCCATCCACCTGACACTCACCCCTGGGCTAAGCCAGATCCCCAACCCAAGCCCCACCATTAGCCTTCAGGTTTTGATCCCAATTCCTCTTGGTTTCTAGCAGCGTCTGGTGCCCAGGAGTTTAGGAACTGCAGTCTTGGCCCCAGCCCGCGATGTAATCACTGGAGCGGGGACTCCTATCTTAGGCTGCCTTCTGCCAGTCCTGAGTGGTGCCAGTGTTCTGAGAGCCCAGCACCGCAATGACCGCAAAGATGAAAGGTAGCCTAGCACTTCTGCGTTTCATCTGCCCCAGCAGCCTTCACACATACCAGCGGTGAGGTAAAACGCGCAAATGTGCCGGTATGGGGATGCACAAATGGAGGTCAGTGGGCGGTTTTGTGGAGTTGGTTCTCTCCTTTCACCTTTCGGTAGGTTCTGGGGATTGAACTCAGGTCACCAGGCTAACATAGCAAGTGTTTTTACCAGGTGAGCCATCTCGTCAGTTCCTTCACCTTACTTTGATGGAACCTCCTTTTGAACTGAGGGCTTGCTTATTCGGTAGACTGGTAAGCTCCAGGGATTGTCCTGAGTTTTGCCTCCCAGTGCTGGGGGTGCAGGTACCTGTGCCACCATTTGCTTCCTCACAGGCACGGTGGGGATCCAAACCCAAGGTCCCTCAGGCTTGTGTGACAAGCACTTTAACACCTGAGCTAGCTCCCAGTCCCTGTTACGGTATTCTTTTTATAGCATATTATTCAAATTACCATTGGGCAGTGGGAGTAGGTATGAATTTATTGTATTTTCAGCGTTTTTCAATTCAACATTTGTATGACAAAGTTTTAATCCTTGAAAAATAAAACAAGGTTCTTTGGGAACATGACCCGGATGGGGCTCAATAGTATACAAGGGTAAAATTGAAAATAAACACAGATAAAACACAGATACCTAGAATAGTCCGTTACCTTTTTTAAATAAAAAATTGCCTTACTTTGCTAACAAGTGTTGTTTACTCATTGTCATTCCATCATTCTGCACACGCACACACACGCACACACACGCACACGCACACACACGCACACGCACACACATGCATGCACCTTAAATTATCACTATTGTAGTTCTCTGCACTTAAAAGAAATAAGGCGAAGAGACCCTTTTATTCACAACTCAGTTTACGCGATACTGATTTCCCCAGTTTTGCTTCTATTCATTTTCTTGTACTCATTCAGTAGAGCTCGCCGCACATTCAGTCCATACATCACAGTGAGTGCTGCCCATTCAGTGCATGCAGCGTTACCACAGGTAGGCTATGGTCGTCTTAAGAGACTAAAGATTCATGCTAGGTCACCTGCTGTACTCCTGAGGCGATTATCCCAGAAAGGAAAACTGTGTTTGTACAAAATCCTGTACTCAAAACCCAAGGTAAAAATCCTTGGATAGGTGGGTGGTTAAACAGAGTCGCAAACAACATTATTAGTGCTGCTTAGTGGCATAGGGACACCACTTTTCCCAAAGGAATCATCAAAATGGGCCCCAGAATACCCCTGCCATTTTACATCCCTGAGGCAATGGCTGTGACTCATCCGCCTTCCTGCAGCACCGTGTTGTCCTTACTGTCTTTGTTTCTCTCGTTTAGTGATGACTCATACCTATGTCACTTCTTGAGCAGAGAATCACAAGGCTGCATCTTTTTCAGTGGAGGACGATGGAGAAGAAAGCACAATAGCTGTAGGGATGTAGGCCACCTGTTATTATTCTATCTCTGTCTCTCTTTTTTATGGCTGTATTTTTATGAGCTTTATGTTCCCAGGTAGGAAAATGAGTGACAAGCCTGCGGTTTGCCTCAGATAATACTCACTTTCTAGAGAAGCAGGCCGCTTTCCCTCCTCTTCCTGTTGCTCTTGTCCAGCACCTAGGCCGACTGGCACTCAGCAGCCGGAGAGCTCCACAGGCTGAGAAAAAAGACAGCTTAAAATGCAAACCGTCCACCTCCAGTTCAGGCCCTGGGCCTTACTCTGACACATAAGGAGGCTCATTTTTGAGGGCCACTGTCAGGCTTGGGGTCAAGAATGTGTATATTATTGTTGTACAGTGTATCCAACCGATGTAGTATAACCCTTTTCAGGAAACAATGTATCCAGCCTATGTAGTCTAACCCTTTTCAGGAAACAGTGTCTGCTCAGTTTGCACAGCCATGTATATTCGAGGATGGAGGGATATGGGTAGAAAGTCTTTGAGTATTGCCAATTTGGCTAAACTTCTCGCAGCCTAGTTCATATTTTCTTACTGTTTTTATTTTCCCTTTGAATTTCCTCTTTTTTTTTTTTTTTTTTTTTTTTTATTAACTTGAGTATTTCTTATGTACATTTCGAAAGTGTTATTCCTTTCCGGTTTCGGGCAAACATCCCCTTCCTCCCCCTTCCTTATGGGTGTTCCTCTCCCCCCCTCCCCCATTGCCGCGCTCCCCGACAGTCTAGTTCACTGGGGTTCAGTCTTAGCAGGACCAGGGCTTCCCCTTCCACTGGTGCTCTTACTAGGATATTCATTGCTACCTATGAGGTCAGAGTCCAGGGTCAGTCCATGTATAGTCTTTAGGTAGTGGCTTAGTCCCTGGAAGCTCTGGTTGCTTGGCATTGTTGTACATATGGGGTCTCAAGCCCCTTCAAGCTCTTCCAGTTCTTTCTCTGATTCCTTCAACGGGGTCCTGTTCTCAGTTCAGTGGTTTGCTGCTGGCATTCGCCTCTGTATTTGCTGTATTCTGGCTGTGTCTCTCAGGATCGATCTACATCCGGCTCCTGTCGGTCTGCACTTCTTTGCTTCATCCATCTTGTCTAATTGGGTGGCTGTATATGTATGGGCCACATGTGGGGCAGGCTCTGAATGGGTGTTCCTTCAGTCTCTGTTTTAATCTTTGCCTCTCTCTTCCCTGCCAAGGGTATTCTTGTTCCCCTTTTAAAGAAGGAGTGAAACCTTCACATTTTGATCATCCGTCTTGAGTTTCATTTGTTCTAGGCATCTAGGGTAATTCAAGCATTTGGGCTAATAGCCACTTATCAGTGAGTGCATACCATGTATGTCTTTCTGTGATTGGGTTAGCTCACTCAGGATGATATTTTCCAGTTCAACCATTTGCCTCTTAATTTCATAAAAGTCGTTGTTTTTGATAGCTGAGTAATATTCCATTGTGTAGATGTACCACATTTTCTGTATCCATTCCTCTGTTGAAGGGCATCTGGGTTCTTTCCAGCTTCTGGCTATTATAAATAAGGCTGCGATGAACATAGTGGAGCACGTGTCTTTTTTTTATATGTTGGGGCATCTTTTGGGTATATGCCCAAGAGAGGTATAGCTGGATCCTCAGGCAGTTCAATGTCCAATTTTCTGAGGAACCTCCAGACTGATTTCCAGAATGGTTGTACCAGTCTGCAATCCCACCAACAATGGAGGAGTGTTCCTCTTTCTCCGCATCCTCGCCAGCATTTGCTGTCACCTGAGTTTTTGATCTTAGCCATTCTCACTGGTGTGAGGTGAAATCTCAGGGTTGTTTTGATTTGCATTTCCCTGATGACTAAAGATGTTGAACATTTCTTTAGGTGTTTCTCAGCCATTCGGCATTCCTCAGCTGTGAATTCTTTGTTTAGCTCTGAACCCCATTTTTTAATAGGGTTATTTGTCTCCCTGCGGTCTAACTTTTTGAGTTCTTTGTATATTTTGGATATAAGGCCTCTATCTGTTGTAGGATTGGTAAAGATCTTTTCCCAATCTGTTGGTTGCCGTTTTGTCCTAACCACAGTGTCCTTTGCCTTACAGAAGCTTTGCAGTTTTATGAGATCCCATTTGTCGATTCTTGATCTTAGAGCATAAGCCATTGGTGTTTTGTTCAGGAAATTTTTTCCAGTGCCCATGTGTTCCAGATGCTTCCCTAGTTTTCCTTCTATTAGTTTGAGTGTGTCTGGTTTGATGTGGAGGTCCTTGATCCACTTGGACTTAAGCTTTGTACAGGGTGATAAGCATGGATCGATCTGCATTCTTCTACATGTTGACCTCCAGTTGAACCAGCACCATTTGCTGAAAATGCTATCTTTTTTCCATTGGATGGTTTTGGCTCCTTTGTCAAAAATCAAATGACCATAGGTGTGTGGGTTCATTTCTGGGTCTTCAATTCTATTCCATTGGTCTATCTGTCTGTCTCTGTACCAATACCATGCAGTTTTTATCACTATTGCTCTGTAATACTGCTTGAGTTCAGGGATAGCGATTCCCCCTGAAGTCCTTTTATTGTTGAGGATACTTTTAGCTATCCTGGGTTTTTGTTATTCCAGATGAATTTGCAAATTGTTCTGTCTAACTCTTTGAAGAATTGGATTGGTATTTTGATGGGGATTGCATTGAATCTGTAGATCGCTTTTGGTAAAATGGCCATTTTTACTATATTAATCCTGCCAATCCATGAGCATGGGAGATCTTTCCATCTTCTGAGGTCTTCTTCAATTTCTTTCTTCAGAGTCTTGAAGTTCTTGTTGTACAAATCTTTTACTTGCTTGGTTAAAGTCACACCGAGGTACTTTATATTATTTGGGTCTATTATGAAGGGTGTCGTTTCCCTAATTTCTTTCTCGGCTTGTTTCTCTTTTGTGTAGAGGAAGGCTACTGATTTATTTGAGTTAATTTTATACCCAGCCACTTTGCTGAAGTTGTTTATCAGCTTTAGTAGTTCTCTGGTGGAACTTTTGGGATCACTTAAATATACTATCATATCATCTGCAAATAGTGATATTTTGACTTCTTCTTTTCCAATCTGTATCCCCTTGACCTCCTTTTGTTGTCTGATTGCTCTGGCTAGAACTTCAAGAACTATATTGAATAAGTAGGGAGAGAGTGGGCAGCCTTGTCTAGTCCCTGATTTTAGTGGGATTGCTTCAAGTTTCTCTCCATTTAGTTTAATGTTAGCCACTGGTTTGCTGTATATGGTTTTTACTATGTTTAGGCATGGGCCTTGGATTCCTATTCTTTCCAGAACTTTTATCATGAAGGGGTGTTGAATTTTGTCAAATGCTTTCTCAGCATCTAATGAAATGATCATGTGGTTTTGTTCTTTCAGTTTGTTTATATAATGGATCACGTTGATGGTTTTCCGTATATTAAACCATCCCTGCATGCCTGGGATGAAGCCTACTTGATCATGGTGGATGATTGTTTTGATGTGCTCTTGGATTCGGTTTGCCAGAATTTTGTTGAGTATTTTTTGCGTCGATGTTCATAAGGAAATTGGTCTGAAGTTCTCTTTCTTTGTTGGGTCTTTGTGTGGTTTAGGTATAAGACTAATTGTGGCTTCCTAGAAGGAGTTCGGTAGTGCTCCATCTGTTTCAATTTTGTGGAATAGTTTGGATAATATTGGTATGAGGTCTTCTATGAAGGTCTGATAGAATTCTGCACTAAACCCGTCTGGACCTGGGCTCTTTTTGGTTTTTTGTTTTTTGTTTTTTTTTCCAGAGCTGGGGACCGAACTCAGGGCCTTGCGCTTGCTAGGCAAGCGCTCTACCACTGAGCTAAATCCCCAACCCCCTGGGCTCTTTTTGGTTGGGAGACCTTTAATGACTGCTTCTATTTCCTTAGGAGTTATGGGGTTGTTTAACTGGTTTATCTGTTCCTGATTTAACTTCGGTACCTGGTATCTGTCTAGGAAATTGTCCATTTCCTGCAGATTTTCAAGTTTTGTTGAATATAGGCTTTTATAGTAAGATCTGATGATTTTTTGAATTTCCTCTGAATCTGTAGTTATGTCTCCTTTTCATTTCTGATTTTGTTAATTTGGACACACTCTCTGTGTCCTCTCGTTAGTCTGGCTAAGGGCTTATCTATCTTGTTGATTTTCTCAAAGAACCAACTTTTGGTTCTGTTGATTCTTTCTATGGTCCTTTTGTTTCTACTTGGTTGATTTCAGCTCTGAGTTTGATTATTTCCTGCCTTCTACTCCTCCTGGGTGTATTTGCTTCTTTTTTGTTCTAGAGCTTTTAGGTGTGCTGTCAAGCTGCTGACATATGCTCTTTCCTGTTTCTTTCTGCAGGCACTCAGCGCTATGAGTTTTCCTCTTAGCACAGCTTTCATCGTGTCCCATAAGTTTGGGTATGTTGTACCTTCATTTTCATTAAATTCTAAAAAGTTTTTAATTTCTTTCTTTATTTCTTCCTTGACCAGGTTATCATTGAGTAGAGCATTGTTCAATTTCCACGTATATGTGGGCATTCTTCCCTTATTGTTATTGAAGACCAGCTTTAGGCCGTGGTGGTCCGATAGCACGCATGGGATTATTTCTATCTTTCTGTACCTGTTGAGGCCCGTTTTTTGACCAATTATATGGTCAATTTTGGAGAAAGTACCATGAGGAGCTGAAAAGAAGGTATATCCTTTTGCATTAGGGTAGAACGTTCTATAAATATCCGTTAAGTCCATTTGGCTCATGACTTCTCTTAGTCTGTCTACGTCTCTGTTTAATTTCTGTTTCCATGATCTGTCCATTGATGAGAGTGGGGTGTTGAAGTCTCCTACTATTATTGTGTGAGGTGCAATGTGTGTTTTGAGCTTTAGTAAGGTTTCTTTTACGTATGTAGGTGCCCTTGTATTTGGGGCATAGATATTTAGGATTGAGAGTTCATCTTGGTGGATTTTTCCTTTGATAAATATAAAGTGTCCTTCCTTATCTTTTTTGATGACTTTTAGTTGAAAATTGACTTTATTTGATATTAGAATGGCTACTCCAGCTTGCTTCTTCCGACCATTTGCTTGGAAAGTTGTTTTCCAGCCTTTCACTCTGAGGTAGTGTCTGTCTTTGTCTCTGAGGTGTGTTTCCTGTAGGCAGCAGAATGCAGGGTCCTCGTTGCGTATCCAGTTTGTTAATCTATGTCTTTTTATTGGGGAGTTGAGGCCATTGATGTTGAGAGATATTAAGGAATAGTGATTATTGCTTCCTGTTATATTCATATTTGGATGTGAGATTATGTTTGTGTGCTTTTCTTCTCTTTGTTTTGTTGCCAAGACGATTAGTTTCTTGCCTCTTCTAGGGTATAGCTTGCCTCCTTATGTTGGGCTTTACCATTTATTATCCTTTGTAGTGCTGGATTTGTAGAAAGATATTGTGTAAATTTGGTTTTGTCATGGAATATCTTGGTTTCTCCATCTATGTTAATTGAGAGTTTTGCAGGATACAGTAGCCTGGGCTGGCATTTGTGTTCTCTTAGAGTTTGTATGACATCAGTCCAGGATCTTCTGGCCTTCATAGTTTCTGTCGAAAAGTCTGGTGTGATTCTGATAGGTCTGCCTTTATATGTTACTTGACCTTTTTCCCTTACTGCTTTTAATATTCTTTATTTTGTGCGTTTGGTGTTTTGACTATTATGTGACGGGAGGTGTTTCTTTTCTGGTCCAATCTATTTGGAGTTCTGTAGGCTTCTTGTATGCCTATGGGTATCTCTTTTTTTAGGTTGGGAAGTTTTCTTCTATGATTTTGTTGAAGATATTTACTGGTCCTTTGAGCTGGGAGTCTTCACTCTCTTCTATACCTATTATCCTTAGGTTTGATCTTCTCATTGAGTCCTGGATTTCCTGTATGTTTTGGACCAGTAGCTTTTCCGCTTTACATTATCTTTGACAGTTGAGTCAATGATTTCTATGGAATCTTCTGCTCCTGAGATTCTCTCTTCCATCTCTTTGTATTCTGTTGGTGAAGCTTGTATATACAGCTCCTTGTCTCTTCTTTTGGTTTTCTATATCCAGGGTTGTTTCCATGTGTTCTTTCTTGATTGCTTCTATTTCCATTTTTAATTCCTTCCACTGTTTGATTGTGTTTTCCTGGAATTCTTTCAGGGATTTTGTGTCTCCTCTCTATGGGCTTCTACTTGTTTATTTATGTTTTCCTGGAATTCTTTCAGGCATTTTTTGCGATTCCTCTCTGTGGCTTCTACTTGTTCTCTAAGGAGTTCATCATGTCTTTCTTGAAGTTCTCAGCATCATGGTCAAATATGATTTTGAATCTAGATCTTGCTTTTCTGGTGTGTTTGGATATTCCATGTTTGTTTGATGGGAGAATTGGGCTCGATGGTGCCATGTAGTCTTGGTTTCTGTTGCTTGGGTTCCTGCGCTTGCCTCTCGCCATCAAATTATCTCTAGTGTTACTTTGTTCTGCTATTTCTGACAGTGGCTAAACTGTCCTATAGGCCTGTGTGTCAGGAGTGCTGTAGACCTGTTTTCCTCTCTTTCAGTCAGTTATGGGGACAGAGTGTTCTGCTTTCGGGCGTGTAGTTTTTCCTTTCTACAGGTCTTCAGCTGTTCCTGTGGACTTGTGCCTTGAGTTCACCAGGCAGGTCACTTGCAGCAGAAAAGTTGGTCTTACCTGTGGTCCCGAGGCTCAAGTTCGCTCGGGGGGTGCTGCCCACGGGCTCTCCGCGGTGGCAGCAACCAGGAAGATCTGCGCCGCCTCTTCCGGGAGCCTCAGTACACCAGGGTTCCAGATGGATTCTGGTGCTTTCCTCTGGAATCAGTAATGTGTGCAGAGAGCAGTCTCTTCTGGTTTTGCAGGCGTGTCTGCCTCTCTGAAGGTTTAGCTCTCCCTCCCACGGGATTTGGGTGCAGAGAACTGTTTATCCGGTCTGTTTCCTTCAGGTTCCGGCGGTGTCTCAGGCAGGGCTCCTGCCTCTCCTGGGCCCTCTCCCACGGGAGCCCAGAGGCCTTATACAGTTTCCTCTTGGGCCAGGGATGTGGGCAGGGGTGGGCAGTGTTGGTGGTCTCTTCCGCTCTGCAGTCTCAGGAGTGCCCACCTGACCAGGCGGTAAGGTCTGTCTCCCACGGGGTCTGGGAGCAGAGAGCTGCTGCGGGCCGGGATCCGCGGGTGTGGGACTTCCGGTAAACACAGGACGTGCCCGGTCCTAGAGGAATTCTGCCTCTGTTTTTCCCGATTCCACCAGGCAAGTCACTTGCAGCAGATAAGTTAGTCTTACCTGTGGTCCCGAGGCTCAAGTTCGCTCGCGGGGTGCTGCCCACGGGCTCTCCGCGGCGGCAGCGACCAGGAAGATCTGCGCCGCCTCTTCCGGGAGCCTCCGTGCACCAGGGTTCCAGATGGCCTCCGGTGTTTTCCTCTGGAATCAGTAATGTGTGCAGAGAGCAGTCTCTTCTGGTTTCGCAGGCGTGTCTGCCTCTCTGAAGGTTTAGCTCTCCCTCCCATGGGATTTGGGTGCAGAGAACTGTTTATCCGGTCTGTTTCCTTCAGGTTCCGGCGGTGTCTCAGGCAGGGCTCCTGCTGCTCCTGGGCCCTCCCCCACAGGAACCCAGAGGCCTTGTACAGTTTCCTCTTGGGTCAGGGATGTGGGCAGGGGTGGGCAGTGTTGGTGGTCTCTTCCGCTCTGCAGCCTCAGGAGTGCCCACCTGACCAGGCGGTAAGGTATCTCTCCCACGGGTTCTGGGAGCAGAGAGCTGCTGCGGGCGGGGATCCGGGTGTGGGACTTCCGTAAACACAGGGCGTGCCCGGTCCTAGGGATTCTGCCTCTGTTTTTCCCGATTCCACTAGGCAAGTCACTTGCAGCTGATTAGTTTGTCGCACCTGTGGGCATGCGGCTTATGGGCGCTGTGGGGTGCTGCCGTCGGCCCTTCCGCGGCGGCAGCGACCAGGAAGATCTGCGCCGCCTCTTCCGGGAGCCTCCGTGCACCAGGGTTCCAGATGGCCTCCGGTGTTTTCCTCTGGAATCAGTAATGTGTGCAGAGAGCAGTCTCTTCTGGTTTCGCAGCCGTGTCTGCCTCTCTGAAGGTTTAGCTCTCCCTCCCACGGGATTTGGGTGCAGAGAACTGTTTATCTGGTCTGTTTCCTTCAGGTTCCGGCGGTGTCTCCTCACAGAACAAAAAAAAATTTCCGCTGCTTTTCAGTCAACAGTTGTAGAAATGAAGACTCCGGAAGGTAAGCGGAATGGAGAAAACCGCGGAAGTCACTCGTACTTGCCTAAGAGAGCACAACGAACTGGATCCGTGATGAAAGCCCGTACGCCCATCCTCGCCCTAGCGAAAATCTCTCCTTTTCTTTCAAGCATAACCTAGTCTTTCCTGATTTCAGAGAGGTAAAGGGGACAGTTGATGGTGACTGTGGTTAAATATCCCTTGCCTATTATGTGCCCAGTCATGTCTTCTTTTGCATTTTGCTTTCTAGATCATCCTTTTTTTTTAAACTAGTCTGTTGACACAACATAGCCTACTATTCGCTAGGCCTCACCATAGGCGATTAATGCTGTTACATAAGCCATGAACAAGGGGCCCGTCCTTGTCTTCATGGCAACTTTATGAGAAAACATGATGGTTGATGGGGCTCAAATGATTCTGAAAATCCTAGAAATTGAAAGATGACAGGAAGTAAGAAACTGGGACCGCTCTTGGAAGCAAAGCGTTAAAGTGACGAGCTCCTGGTAAGTTCCATAAAGAGTAACACTAAGGGGCTTATTCAAATGGCTTTGCTCCTTAAACATTTGCTCTGCTGTTTATTTTGCTGCTCTCTGTAGCTCTGGCCTACAGCCAGCAAGTTCTCAGTGGATTCCCCACTTGTAATGGCTCTGCCATTCATCTGAGTTTGGTTTAAAGATCAAGGTGCCTGGAGGCCTGTCCTCATTCTTGCCAGGATACACTGGCTCTCTCCCAGTCTGTGCAGTATCTTGCTCAGGTGAGAATTTGACACAACTTAAATGAAAGAAATAAAGAGAAAGGAAAAAGAAAGAAAAAAAGAAAAAAAGAAAAACTCAGAAAATAAAAAAATGAAGAAAAATATTGCATCTTTCATTTCTTATCTCCAAAGTCTATTCTTTCTCGTTTTGTGTTTTATTTATCTTATGGAAAACAAATCCTTGCAGCCCAAAATGAGATTATTGCAATACTTGAGTAAAAAGTATTCTAGCAAAATAATTCTCACATGTTCAAAGCAATGTTCAAGTCAGCATAGCCATGTGCAGGGAGAAGTCACTTATTCTGCAGTCTAAGAAAAAGATGCTTCCTAGTATAAAGTTTCCGGTAAGTGGTTTTTCTTTGCTTGCTCACTGGAAAAGAAATCTGAATGACTAAGGTAGCTTTAATCAAAATGTTCCTATGATAGCTATTAAAGCTAAGATAGTCTATTCTTTCTTATCTTGTATCTTTGCGTGTACAAGCTGCGACCTGCCCGCATTCACAGGCACATGTGAGTGTGGAGGTGGGCGGATATAGAAGTCCTAGGACAACCTCTGATGCCAAGCCTCACCTTGCAGTGTTGTCTGCACTGCTGTGTGAGTGAACCACATTAGCTGGCCCTCGAGCAACCAGAGTCTCCTGCCCCTGCTTCCTGTCCTTCTGTGAATGCTCTAAGATTATAGACACAGCTTTATGGGTTCCAGAGACCGCACCTCAGGTCCTTGTGCTTGCATGGCAAGTGCCTCACCCACAGAGCCATCTCCCCAGCTCCAATCTGCTTTTTTAAACATGGAACTATGTCATCATGACTGATCCAGGTGACTCTATGTTCCTTAGGCACTGGTATCCTGAGCACCTACTGAAGACTTGCAGAGCTGTTTCCTACATTGAAGTAGCTAGAATGTTATGCTTTAAGTGTGCCTCTATGGAAGGAAGCCTCCAGTTTCATTTGCTTTTATTATTTTCCTTTCTTGCTATACCTCTGTCATATTTTTTTTTGCATGGTTTCTGAAGAATAAAAGAAATATTTTGTTTAGAGTAGTTCTTAAGTGCATCTCTCTAAATATATTCTTTTCAATGTTTGAAGACTTAGAAGGAAAATGTTTGCGACGTCCTGTTTGTCTGTTACTTAATAGTTACTGAGAAAGCCTCTGCTAAAACATCAGGTATTGTAGCTGGGGCCATCAAGGATCCAGGAGCAATAGCGGAGTAAACAAAGGTTACCATGCCAGTGTGATATAAATAATATAAATAAATATATTTAAACAGATGTATTTAAGAACTACTCCAAACAAGTTTTGTTTATTCTTCAGAAACCATGCAAAATAGTATGAAAACTTATTTCTAGAAGGCCTAGTTTCAAGTTTCCCAACTTGAAACTCAGTGATAGAATGAATTTAACTGGAATTAAGGATCCAAACAAATTATTCAAGCTTCACATGTCTACATGAAAATTAGACAGCTGTGTGTGTGTGTGTGTGTGTGTGTGTGTGTGTGCGTGTGTGTGTGTGTGTGTGTGTGTGTGTATGTGTTTAGTCCATTTGCATTTGGCAAGGTCCATTCTGTTCCCTATTCCTGGCTTACAGTCAGAAGCAACATTTGCATTAGTTAAGCACGTGTCTCATTTAGATCTGGGTCCTACACTCCAACCTATGAATGGCTGAACTGTTGGATAACTCATGGCAGCACATACAGTCTTCTGATGAGTGACAGGCTGGGTTTTAACCATCCAGGTCTAGATGTGCCCTACATATGGCTTTTGTAAAACAAATAGGAAAGGTGGATATGACCTGTGAGCGGCTGGATGCAGATACAGCTGTCCTCACTCTGCACAACTGCCTGGCCTGGTGTTAGGGATTAGCTGTATTGTCCTTGTCCCAAGTCAGGAATACAGTGATGTGACTTCTAACCTCCTAATGAGAAAGTTCCCTGCACAGCTGGTTCCTGATCTCAAGCTGCCCAATAGAATGGAAGTCTGGCAATCCCAGGCCAAGCATGACACATGCCCAAGGTTATGACAATGAGACAAAGTCTTTCACAATGACACGATAACCTTTGCTTACTCTGTTCTTACTCCTGAGTCCTTGCCATTCCCAGCTACGATACCAGAAGCTTTAGCTTTCGCAGTAGATGCTTTGTCAATAACTACTAGGTGAAGGACAATCACAGACATTTCCTTCTGCATCCTCTATGACTACCCATCATTTGTGTGTTCTGTCTGAGCTAGTGCAGGGGAGGAATATGTCTGGGTGAGGTTTACGGGAGTCCTCTATACTAATCTTTCCCCTCAGGTGTTTCTAATGCAGGGATGATGAAGCAGGGCCACCATAGGAAGAGCAATGACAAACTCTTAACCTGATAAAGCCTATACTGTGGATAGAAAAAACTAAAAATGTGGGTTTATTAATCTGCTATAGCTGCCACAAAAAAAAAAAAATACCACAGACTGGTTGGCTTAACCAACAAACATTTATTTTTCTCAAAGTTCTGAACCCTGTGGTGTATGGTGAAGGTTCTGGCTGATTTGGTTTCCAGTGAAGGCTGTCTTCTCAGCTTGTGGACTAATGATAAGTTCCTATGTAACCACATGCCTGAAATGGTAATTGGTGAAAGCAAGTTATGTCAGGTCTTCTCTTACAAGGATGCCAATCATAGTGGGCCGGGGCCCCATTCTTATGTCACGTGTCTCAAACTTCAGCCATACAGGGATGTCGAGTTTCAAGATACAAATTGTGGGGACTCAAACATTTGGTAAAATCTGTAATAGTGGGTTTGAGATGAAATACCTGGAAAAATCAATCTCTCTCATTTCATCCATTTTTGTTTAGAGAACTATCATAAAAATGGCTGACTTACCTGCTTGAATGAGTCACAGTGGCATGACTCCCCCACATTTCAGCTTAGCTCCCCAGGCTGAGAAAGTGCTGCATAATGAATGGTGGTCGTGCAGGTTCTAGTAGGACTGACTGCTGGAAGAAAGACTTGAAGTGGAAATGTCCCAATTGTCCTCACACTGTATTTAATAATGACCATCTTTCCAGGGCCAAAAAGGGACTGAGCCCAGTCTGAACACAGATAAGGGTAATTAAGATAGAAAAAATCGGGCTGGAGAGGTGGCTCAGCAGTTAAGAGCACTGACTGCTCTTCCAGAGGTCCTGAGTTCAATTCCCAGCAACCACATGGTGGCTCACAACCATCTGTAATGGGATCTGATGCCCTCTTCTGGTGTGTCTGAAGACAGCTACAGCGTACTTATATATAATAAATAAATCTTTAAAAAAATAGAAAAAGTCCCAGATATAAGTACTTTTAAGGTGGGCCTAGGGGATATCAGAAGAAATGGAGGACTTCTCAGGAAGGAAGCACGAAGGGGCACAGCAAAGGAGTAAGATCTATTTTTCAGTCATCCTTCTGAGAAGGCCCTGAAGTTCCAAGTAGATCTTCAGGAGCTTGGCACTCCTGGTCTTCATCCTGCTCGAAGGCTTCCTTCCAACCGTGCTTCTGCCCCTCAGGACAGATATCATGATTTACCCAAATGCGTTTCTCATGTCTCTATGTGTTCAGTGAACAGACACTCTGGATTCTTTTGTCCTCCTCATCCCTCCCATAGTGGATCATCCAGAGTCAGTTCCTGGAAAAAGACCATGCTGTGAGGGCAAAGCAGTGAACTCATGACCTGCGAGGGCAGAGCAGTGAACTCATGACCTGTGGGCGTGGCTTGTAATTCTTTCTAGGTCTTGTCGCCTGGGGAAGAGATTGCCAAAGTCTCTATAACTCCAGGACAATATTTAGTCTTCTCACAAACCTATCATGAATAATAATCCCAGGGAGTATAAATGTAAACCCATCAAAGTCTGCGTGATACCCTTGCAGTAGCACTTGGCACAGCCTCTGAGGCTAGTGCAGTGACCTGTTTCTTGCCAATGGCCCCTAGTCCCTAAAGCATCAGTTTCATCCCATAGTGGCCGAATGAAGAGGCCAAGACTCTTCTGTGTGCTTATACAAAAATACCTTCTTTTCCATGGTTTGCTCCTGCAGATGCACATGTCACTGGGGATGACCTACATATTTATAGCTCTCCACGGATTAGATTCCTTCCCACTTTAAGTGGAGAAATTTGCTTAAGAAGCACAATTATTTATTCCAAGCAAATGCTGATTTCACTCCCTCAGTCTCAAGCTAAATCTCCTCTTAAAAATACGCTAGCAAATCTGTTTATAATCAGTCTACGGTGGAGTAACACATCAAAGGCGTTTATGGAATGGAAGGTGAAGATGTTGACACCCTCTCAGATCGTCCTTCAGTTAACACCCAGCGGTGCGTGCATTCAGTACTGAGCCAGCAACTCTTAAAGTCTGTCTGCTAAACAGCTGCAGGCATTGCCTGGGAACTTCACTAGTGAGCTCCCTGCAAATCCAGCCTAGGAACTACCAGATCTGAGGTGAATGACTGAAGGCCCACAGCCTGGGCATCCACAATCCCACAGGTGACTCAAGACTGAGATGTACTCTTGGTCTACGACAATAACTCTGCTCTTTGATATAATACATGTTTGAATCAGCTGGTGAACTCTGAAAAATCTGGTGTTCAGACCACTCCACAGACAAATCAGACTTGAGTTCGTTAGAGCGTATGAGTAAGGTTTCCGGGTGGTTGTAGTAAACAGGTTTACATGTGTGTGAAGACGATACTGTGTTAGTCACCTCTCTTGTTTCTTTGACTAAATGCCTGACAAAAGTAACTTAAGGGGAGGGTTTGTTTGGGCTCGTACTTTAAGAGCACAGCCCATCATGATAGCAGGAGTGGGATACTCTGTCACAAAGTATCTGCAGTCAGGAAGCAGAGAGAAATGAAGGTTCTTGTTCAGCTTTTCTAAGTTTTGGTCAGCTGGGAACCTACCCTAAAGAGTGGTATCACTCATGCTTAGGGTGAATTGTTCCATCACAATCAACCCAACACAGAAACTCCCTCATAGACATGCCCAGAGATCTGCCTCTTACGTGATCCCAGATCCTGTCAAATTATCAATTGATATTAACTATCCTCCTATTCAAGTATGTATGTATCTCTAAAGATTCTGACTCAGGTCTCCACAACACTGGCTATTGGCTTTGCCCTTGGTAACCTAAAATAACAATATGATAAGCCTTACTGCTGACGACACCACACCCACACAGTTTTGTTTTAAGACATAGAGAAATCAGTCTCAAGCTGATTGGGAAACTTCCTCCTTACTGGCTAGGTTTCATCGAGCTCAAAGTGGTTATTCAGGCTGCCGGGGAGGAAAAGGCATCCCTTGTCTTCTTACTCAGTTAGGACCTGAATGCTGCAATGCTGACCTGTCAGGGAAGATGTGCCCACTTATGCAATTGTGGCACAATTCTTATGGCAGAGCTAACTGCTTTCTGACTTAAACTGAGGCCTGCTCCACAGGAGGCAATTTGTGCCTTGTACTATAAACCTGGTCAAAAGCTCTTGGCTGAGGAGGTCATAGGCTCAGAGTGGGAATGACCTACGGTGTTGTTTCACTAAGTGGTTATGTCAAATTGCCTTCCAGACACTTAGGTTTATACACAGAGACCTGAGCTGCTGTCGATCTTGGTCAGAAACATTTCCTTCTACACTGGACAGCGGTCAATGCAGAGGAACATGACTGGTAAGTAGGGGGATGAAAATTAGAGACTTGAGTGTGTATCCCTGAGCAAGCATCTTGACTGACCTCCAGGCTCGGAGAACAGTGTGGAAAACAGGATAGAAAGAATGTCAGAGCCAGAGGATGTGGAGAAATGCCAAGAAATGCTGTCTGAATCCAGATATGACACGGCTCCTGAAATCATGAACTGCAGCAGCTGTGGTTACGTGCACAAGACCTGCACAAGATCAAGCCAGCCAGAACTTCAGCATAGGTAGGAAGACCTCACCAAGGAGCTTTTGGCTGTTGATAGCTGCAGGATAAAGAAGAATAAATCTTTTTTTATGGCATAGCCACTGAGAGGATTTCTATGTTCCAGTGAATGGCCTTATACCTATGGAGCACTCACTGGACTTTGTGGATTATCAAATCAATCAATCAATCAATCAATCACACACACACACATACAGAGAGAGAGAGAGAGAGAGAGAGAGAGAGAGAGAGAGAGAGAGAGAGAGAGAAATAGAGAGAAGAAATTTAGAGGGAGCCATGATGTTGGGGAATGGAGGGGAAGTTGGAAGGAGAAAATAAGGATGGATCTGATCACATTTCATTATACACATGTATGAAATTTTTGAAGAGTAAAAACTTGTATTAAAGATGGTTTTGACTCAATAGTATCAATGATGTCATAGGATTTATGTTTCCAGCAAATATACATGAAGTAATGGCAGAGAATCCTTGGGCCACTCCTTCAGAACCCCTAGAGTCAGCATTGCCTTTAGGAAACTTGGGAAAGGTCTAGCTTACTGGTAAGAGTTAAGTCACAGCAGTAAACATTTAAAAATTTGGGGCAGAGTAGGTCAGCAAATTATAGCATGAATAAGGTGGAAAATGAAGTTTCAGATGCAGACAGGAATCCAGGCTGATTAACTATGATGCCACCATTAAACACAATCTTTGGACTACTATTTACCTTTGGACTTAGTGAACAAAATAATGACATCAAAATCTTGACTGTATAATACCTGAAATTGTACACTCCTGTGCTGGGGGCTCACATAGCTAAGCGAACCCACCATCTAGGAGCAAATATCTAAACACAACTCAGGATCCTGAGTCCAGGAGACCTGGAGCTGAACCCGGATGCCATCATTTCTCAGTTATGTGATCTTAGAAATTACTCATCTCTCTGTGTTCTGGCCTGTCCAATGAGGACATCAATATCTACCTCACAGGGTCATTATGAAGATTACTATGAATAGTACTTGGCTTACCTATGGCTCATAGCAGAGAGCGGCTATTGTTATCTTGAAGTATTAAATGCCTCATAACTACTTATCCACCAGAGTCTGTAGTGAACCAAATGTGCTCCAGGGTTGAAACATCCTGAGAAAATTTTCTATTTCCTGTTCATTGACTTGCAGAGTTCACCATAGGAAGGAGCATTTAAAAAAAAAAAATCTCTACTTCCTTTTAAAACTAAGTAAAAACATGAAAGTATGCATAAAATAGGCTTTGAATTCTAGAGTTGCATTTTTTAAGTGAAAGTAAGTGTGGAACTTAAGTATTCTAAGTTGTCCTCATAAGGTTCTTAATTAACTATACCCACCATTAGTGACTCATGAGAGGTGTCTTGGGAAAGCATCCTTCCTCCATCCTTCCCTAGCTGCTAAGGGAGAACACACTCACTTTTGTTTACTGGGTTACATCAAGGAACGACACAATCAAAGAGGATTTTAAGTGGGTCATGCCATGGTTTCTTATCCAGGAAGAAATTCATTCTGATAAGCCTACAGAAAGAGGAGAATGTAGACAACATGAAGAATTAAAACTTGGAAGGAACTGAAGGGATCACCCGTAGACTTCTTAAGCTTCATAAAGACAAGTGTGTTTGGTGCTAGTGGTCACTGGAGGTGATGAAGGCTGCTCTCAGCCTCCGTTCTTCGAGAGCTCACCCACCAAACTGTGCTCTTCCTGTCACAGGATAAACGTGTTTTCTCCACTGGGTTTGGGTTTGAGAGCAGCTGGGTACCACTTCCTTCATAACTACTCCTTGGCCACTTGAAGATGGTGATTCAGTCATCTATTTGTCCCACCCGCCCCCTTTCCAAGAAAAAAATCCAATTCCTTAAAACTTGCCTCAGGGGTTTTATTTTCCAAGCCTTTAACCACTGTCTCCCTTCTGTTCCCTGGCCACGGTCCTTGCTTCTCTTTTCAGCTGTGTCTTTTGAAACTACACCTGGTTCCTGAGAAGGGATCTGCTGGTGCTGACAGGAATAGGAAAGGCCCATGTTGCCGTGGTCACTCGTGAGGGACCAAGGATGTAAGCAGTCATGACCAAGCATGTACCAGCCATTGTCCTAAACAGTGTAGAAACCTCTGCGTTCTCGGGAATAGGCGAGAAGAGAAAGGAGATAGAAGTGGGTTGTGTCAAAAGAGGTTATCTAAAGTCTAGCTGCAAACAGTCAGCTTTGCCTGGTTCCAGTGGCCCATTGGCTCCCAAAGCCTGGAGTTGCACTATTGCTAGGACCTCTCCCTCCCTCCCTCCCTCCACCCCTCTCTTTCTGTGTGTGTGTGTGTGTGTGTGTGTGTGTGTGTGTGTGTGTGTGTGTGTGTGTGTGTGTGTTTGTAGGTGTGTACTTAAATACATCTCTGATTCTTTTGTGATCGCTAATTCTTAGAAGTAGAATTTCTATGGCACACTTTTTAAAAAGTTTTTTTTAATGTGTGTGGGTATTTTACCTGCATATATATTTGCAGCACCATTTCTGGTACCATAGATCCCCTGGAACAGGAGTTACAGACACTCGTGAGCTGCCGTATGGGTGTTGGGAGTTGAACCTTGGTCCTCTACAGAAGCAGCCAGTGCTTTTCAATGCCGAGCCAGTTCTGCAGCCCTCCACGACTCTCCTCTGCATGAGACTGTTGGATCCTCTGGCATCAGAGTCAATTGTGAGCTCCTTATGGATGCTGGGAATCGAACCCAGGTTCTCTGGAAGAGCACCCGGTGCTCTTAACTGCGGAGCCATCTGTGGGGCACCTCTGTGGCGTGTTTTACTTTCTAAAACGCAGTAGCAAATTGCTATTCAGAAAATTCAATTACGTTTATCATGATTTCAGAAATATGTAAACAGCCCACGGGCAGATAAGTCCTGTCTGAAGACTCAGTCAGGTCCGTGGCGTCTTGAGTATGTTTAAAGTGCCGGCAGCTGCACGGGCTCCTCAGAACAGCTCTGACCCACCATGCTCACCATCTGTGGTGACGTCCATAAAACCGGCAATGCAACGCGGCTTCACGCTTTGTCGTTTCTCCGTGTTGGACCGTGGCTTCTCAGAGGGAAATCAGGGCAGGAATCCAGAAGCAGGAGCCGATGCAGAGGTCAAGGAGTAGTGCTGCCTGCTGGCTTGCTCCCCATGACTTGCTCAGCCTGCCTTCTTATAGCACCCAGGACCACCAGCCCCAGTTTGGCACTACTCACAGTAATTCAGGCCCTCCCAAGTCAATCAGCAATCAAGAAACATACCTCAGGCTTGCGACAGGCCACTCTGGTAGGGGCGTTTTCTCACTTGAGGCTCCCTCTCCACAAGTGACTCTAGCTTCATCCAACTGACTTAAAATTAGCCAGAGTAGCAGGATCTGTAGCACAACACGTGAAAGATCAGCCTCCCCGATCCTTACAAATAAAACAGAATGGCCAGGCAGAACCGATGTCTGCTCACACATGATTATTTTGCTTGTTTTGTTTTTTAAATAACTACCAACAAAGACAGTATCAATGTTCAAGAACAGGTTGACACTGGAAAGTAAATCTGTCACCTGCCACTCTTCCCTGGCACCCAGATCCACACTGTGGTAGCACTCTAGTCTGCCAACTTGTGTAAATTAGACGTACTTTATATATTGTGTTTGGTTCTGTCTTCGCCCAGGGCCATCCTTTCATACAAGCAGAAGTATTTTAGAATGCCGTTTGCTGTTTAAAATGGCAGTGTTTGAAGACACTTTCATGTGAGTCTGTCTGGTGGGATATCCTTGTATGGGGGCTGCTTAGACTATACCTTCCCTGCCATTTCAAGGAAACGCATTCTCACAGCAAACTTCCTGATTTCCTGGCTCTTAGGATCTTTCTGCCCTCTTCTCTGAGCTGTTCCGTGAGCTGTAGGTGTGGAGGTTGTGTTGTTGGTCTATCAGTTGGGGCCGGGCACCCCACAGTCCTTTGTTCTCTGTATTTAGATCAGCTGCGGCATTCTGTGGTGGCCTCCATCTGCTGCAAAGGGAAGCTTCGGAGATGTGGGGCGAGAGCCGCACTTAACTCTGAGTATAAAGGTCAGTATTTAGACGCAGTTAGGTTTAGGAAAGCAGCAGTAGTTTCTCCTCTGAGAGCCATGGCCTCACTAGCCGTGGGGATTTTGCTAAGCTGCCAGCACCTGGCAAACTTTCCCTCCTGCTAAGTGGGCCTGAAGTCCAAGCAGACAGCTGCTGGTCACTGCCAAGATATGAGTGCCACCATTGCACCTTAGGGGATATCTTGCCATACTTGTTATTGTGGATCATAGACGTCACAGCTGAGTAGGACTAAGAATTGCCTGCCTCCCTTGGCAGCTTGCATAGCCTCTTCTGGTTCTAGGAAAGTTAATCTTCCAGGAGGAGACTTTCAGCACAGGCCACCTCAATTCCTCTGCGTCTGTGTGCAAGGCGGTGTCTTCAGGAATACAAACTTAGCTTCGAGTTCTGAGAGACAGCCAAGATCACCAGCAATCGGGTGTATTGTTCTGGGAGTCTCTTGAGCTTCTCTGACCAACATTCTGAAAGGGGGTTTCACATGCTCGTTACTAAAGTTTTTGTTAGTCTAAGGCTCTTGTGAGTCAAAAGTATTTAATAATCTGAAAAAGGCTTACATTACTCGTTAAGAGAAAAGCGTGGAGCTAAAGTGTATAACCTTTTGTGATTCCTATGACAGAGTGCTCTGACAGTTTAGTGAAGGAAGAGTTTGTTTTGGCTTGTGGTCTGGGCATATATGCTGTCACGATGACAGGGGCAGAAGGCTGCTAGCTGGTCACATGACTTCTACAGTCAAAAAGCAGAGAACAAGATCCCAGCTCCTGGAATGGTACCACCTACACTTAGGGTGGACCTTTCCTCCCTAACAATCTTAATTTAGAACTTTTTCCTAGGCCTGCCCAGAGGCTTATTTTCACTTGATGTCTACTTACAACAAACTGACATCAAACCAAACAGACAGACAGACCACCACACAAAATTCAATAAAATATGGTATTTTATTTTCAATTTTATTATGTTTATTTTAGTGTTTGTATGGGTATGTGCATGTGTGTGTATTGTGTAGGTGTGCATATCTCTCTCTGTGTGTGTGTGTGTGTGTGTGTGTGTGTGTGTGTGTGTGTGTGTGTGCAGGTCATATGATAACAAGCAGGAGTAAGCTGTTTCCTTGGGGATGGAACTCAGGTCATCAGGGTTGGTGACAAGTGCCTTTACCTTGGAGCTTTACCCCTGTCCCTGTTTTGGCAAATATCTCTAAAACATATATGCTCAAAGAAAAGTTGAACAAGCGTGCAGGAGCACCCCAATAGCAGCTTTCTAAGCTAAGCGGCAGGGCTGCAGGTAGGTGTAAGTTCCCTGTCAGCATTTCTAAGCTCTGAACAGTAACTATGTGCTCTGGGGAGCATTTAAAATTAACATTAAGACATGAAGGGGATGAAGAGTAAATAACACTGATACCAAAAAGAGAGATTGAAAGAGCAAGGAACACCCCCAAGACAGCCGGGTAGTTTAGTTCCACCCTCTCCACTCTGGAGCCGTCATTCCGAGTCACGTGATCCCATGTCAGCTTCTTAATCATCACGAAATTCTTGTAGATGAAAGGGCTTCGTAGAAGTGCTGTGTATGTATTCTGTGATACAGTGTGGCATTGTCAGTCATGTTCAATCATAGCTACATTTGCTGTAATGTGAGTCCTTGCATAAACACATTTTTAAAACTCTAGATGACATACAATCCATTGTTTCCTGTGGGGCTTTCCAGGTGGCGAGAGAGGCCAAACGTTTCAATCAATCAGGGTGTCTGCTTCATTGAAACGAAAAATTAAAGCTTCTCCCACTTACCAAAATATCTGAAATTCCCTCCTTCCTCCTTCCTTTGGGATGAAAGATTAAAAGCTACAGGCAAAATAAAAAGCTGTATGAAAGAAAGGACTTTTCACTCACACCGGGGGTAGTCAGTGTTGAGCTTCAGACTGTGGGTACCTAGGACTTAACCACCTGTTCAGAGTCTCACACTGTAGCCCAGGCAAGTCCTATATTCAAGGTGATCCTCCTGCTTCAGCCTCCTGAGGGCTGGGATTATAGATGTCAAGTCAATCCTTAGCTGACATTTAACATCTATGAAGTAGCCTCAAACTACCTCTATAAGATTATTTTCACTATAATTATTTATAATCCTCTTAAACCAAATTAGAATTCATTAGACTCCGATTCCTAAAAAACTTACCACTTTTGTTTTTTTTTTTTTTTGTTTTTTTTTTTTTTTGGAGCTGGAGAGATGGCTCAGTGGTTAAGAGCAATGACTGCTCTTCCAGAGGTCCTGAGTTCAAATCTCAGCAACCACATGGTGGCTCACGACCATCTGTAATGAGGTCTGATGCCTTCTTCTGGTGTGCTTGAAGACAGCTACAGTGTACTCATATGTAATAAATAAATCTTAAAAAAAAAAAACCTTACCACTTTTGTATTTTTGACAGCAAAATAGGTATAAAATGGTATATCACTAGAATCATTATAATCTTTATTTACATTCCTCTGATGGCTAAGTAATGGTAAATATCTTCACATACTTATTGACTATAGCCTTTCTCATCTAAAAATGACTTTTAATTCTTAAATTCTTTCCTTTCATATAGCTTTATTATTGATTAGTAGAGACTGCATCTTTTTGAAATTATAAATTACAAACCAAATTATCACCGAAATTTCCCTCAGTGTAGAGGGAACCTACCCCACTGAGAGCTTGCCTAGCTCTTCGCAAGGTCACAGAGCTCTTAATGACTGTGGCTGCATAGTAAGAAACCTGTTAGGTTGGTCACTGCCCATTGAACTTTGTTGTTTCTCCCACTATTTGATTGTTTTGCATTTCCTCTGGGCAAGACACACAAGGCTTTTGTTAGTTTCTCTGCGATTGTATTTGTGGTGCTGTGTTTTGGTTTACACTTGTCGTTTGGTGGGGTTACATCCTTGAGTAATGACCTTGTGCTTAAAGCTTGCTTAATAGTTCTTGTACCATCTTTTAAGATTTAGTTTACTTTATATATGTGAATACACTGTAGCTGTTTTCAGACTCACCAGAAGAGAGCACTGGGTCCCATTACAGATGGTTGTGGGCCACCATGCAGTTTGTTGCAAACTGAACTCAGGACCTCTGGAAGAGCAGTTAGCACTTTTAACCACTGAGCCATCTCTCCAGCCCCTTCTTGTACCAGATTTAGACACTGTATATTGACAAGCTTTGCGCATGGTTGTTTCTCCATCTTCCTTTCTAGCTCTGCAACCCCTTTACTTCTTTTTCTTCCATTAATACATTGGATGAGGTCTACAGAAATATTGGTTATAGTTTCTAAGGGATGACACTTTTCTTGTTCTCTATCTTAAGGCAAAAGAATTCCTTTTTTTCATCATTCAGAATGACATTAGGCATACATGTCCATAGCAAAGTCCCTTCTCCTAATCTTCTGAGCGTGTTTGTCATACATGAAGAGTAGACTTTTTGAACTTTTAAAACTTTTATATATATACACACACACACACACACATACATACATATGTATGGGTGTTTTGTCTGTACACATATCTGTACACCACATACAGGCCTTGTACATGCTAGAGAATCACTGTGTCCCTGATCCACATGCCCAGCCCTGTATGGTTGGTTGGTCAGCTTGTTTTAACTCAACCTTTTCTTCCCTTCGTTAGTTCATTTTGGGTGGTTTCTGTCTTTGGATTAACTGTTTTTTTCCTTGACTGCTCTGGTTTCCTATGGACCCTTCTCAGTAACCTCTGCCAGGCTCAGCATCCCCTTTGTGGGGAGAGCTTTAATTTTATGCATCCCAAGTTTTATTTGGTGTTCGAGGCTTTTTGTGGGAGTTTCCTATTTGCATTGTGTTGTGGAATCTCTCTGTCATAACTGGAGTTGAGTTTGCTCCTTTAGCTCTCCTCAGAGGTCGTCATCTGCACTGGCTTATACATGTTGGTTGGTTTTTTATTTTTCAGTGTTTAATGCACAGAGATGAGCAGGACTCTGTTACTGGCTATGCCTTCAATTTAGAAAGACATTTCTTCTGGTAGCAGAACTCTAGATTGGTAGCACTTTCACTTTTATGAAGGTGTTCAGATTTTTCAGTGTATCAGAGATATCTTCTGATTCACATTATTGACAGAAAGTATCATTCTGTTCCCATGTTAAAGTCTTTCCATGTCACTAATCACATTACCCCACTTTTTTTCATTGCTATAGATGAAATCCAGAGATTTTATACACACACACTCACACACACACACTCACACACACACACACACATACTCACACACACACAGTTGCATGCACACGTATGTGCAAGCCCTTTATTATTAGATGTTGAATATCTTTTATTTACATTTTGTGCATTGAAATATTCCCCTCCCTTCTTCCTGCTCTTTTTTTTCCCGTCCTTCTTGCTTTACTTCCTTCCTCCCTCCCTCCCTCCCTTTATCCACCCATCCTTCCTTCTTTCCTCCCTCCCCCTTTCCTTTAGTGTGCTAGCAGTTAAATCCAAACCTGGATCATGATCAACACCATCAATAAGCTATACCCCCCAAACATATTTTATTCCTCATCTTGTAACATGGTCCATAAAGTGTCTCTAAGAACCATCCAGAGTGATCACAATGACCATGTTATCTGACTGCTTTTCCTCATGTATGAGTCCTGCACTTCCCTATTGCAGCTTGTGAAATGTGTTTTTTTTTTTTTTTTCGTTATATTCAGCTTATTTATTTTTATTAATTCTTTGGGAATTCCGTCATGCCCTAATTCCATTTATTTTCCAGTCCTTCCATGTTGGCCCTCCACCCTTGTAACTTACTCCCACCGTAAAGGAAATTACAAAAAGAAGTCTTGCCGACCCCTCTGGCCAGTGTTCTCTCACTGTCTCCTCTTGAGTTCTGCTGTGTGTGTACCACTTCCCTTCTCCTTCTTTCCCCATCTCCATCACATACTAGCTTGTCGGAGTGGCATTGGAAGGTAGTGTGTCCTGCAGGATACCCTTTTGCCCAAACAGCTTTGCTTGCAGTGAGTCGTTGTTCAAGACACCTGGCTGAACCATCACTGAGACTCCTCTCTGCTATCCTGCAGTTGCCTGGAATCATGGAGATCCTGTGATTACCTTCCTACAACTCTCTCCTACCAAAGGCTACCAAAGGCACGGCCTTGTGGAAGAGGTGAGGGCATGACCAGCTTTCCCAAGTGCCGTGGCCTTTGGGGTAGGGTGAGCTCAGCACCTCAGACAGCAACACGGCTTCAGGGCCAGCCCCGACCACAAGCATCCCCACAGCTCTTGGTGGTAATGGGACATTGTATGACCTCAGGCCACTGACATCTGCCTGTTCCTCAGCACCAGGGGACCTCACCTCACCTCAGCTCTGCCTCTCTCTGCCGGCATATGAACGTCTCTTCTCTCCCATCACATGGACGTCTCTCCTCTCCCATCACATGCTTGCTCGCCAGAGTGGCGCCTGCCTGACCTGCACTGTGCTGACCTTCTCCCCAGTTCTGTATTCCGTTTTCTAATGGCAGTCAGAACCCAAGTCCAATGCCAGTTACTGTGTCATTTTTGTCAGAAGCATAAATTTAGTTATATTATTAAAAATAAGTATGCAATTAAAATACGAAAAATATTTTGGTGTATCTATGTACTAACCAATTAAAGTAGTAAATACCCGGATGACTAATCCAATTCCATACTCCAAAGGCCCTTTTCAAATAAATTGAAATTTTTCTACATGCATTTCTCTTTGATTGCATGCAATATTGAAAACCCGAATTGCTCAGCAATGTATAATCTTTGCTACATTTCACAACTGTGGGGCTGGTATATGACTTTTTTCTCTATTACGGGTCATTTCTTCCATGTGTTATAAAACACATTCCTGGGATGGAGTTGGGGAAGGCCCCAGGGAATCTATGGGGGTGACTCTTGCTGAGATTCCTAGCAGTCGGGGATATAAATCCCAAAGTGGCCACTCCTGTAGCCAGGCAGGACTCCCAGTGGAGGATAAGGACGCAGACCACCCACAAACCCTTCTACCCAAAATGTGTGCTGCCTACAAGATGTGCACGGACAAAGACGCAGCCAAGACTGAGGGGATGGCCAACCAATGACCCAACTCGAGTTCCACCCCGCAGGCAAGAACCAGTCCCTGACGCTATTAATAAATACTCTATTAATACACTATTAATAAATACACTATTAATAAATACCCCGCTATTCTCGCGGACGGGAGTCCAGTATAACTGTCCTCTGAAAGCTCCACCCACAGTCTTGTGGAAGAGTTGGGGGAGGATTAAGAAACCCAAAAGGGGATAAGAATTCCACAAGGAGACCGACAGAGTAAACTCACCTTGAGCCCTTGGCTCCCAAAGACTGAACCACCAACCAAAGAGCAAGCTGGGCTGGAGTTAGGCTCCCTGCACATATATAGCCAATGGTGCAGCTTGGTCTTTATGTGGGTCCCCCAACAACTGGTGCGGGGGGCTGTCCCTGAATCTGTTTCCTGCCTGTGGATTCTGTTCCCCTAACCGAGCTGCTTTTGCTGGCCTCAGTAGAAGAGAATGCACCTAGTCCTACAGTGGCTTGGTGTGCCAGGAGAGGGCGATAACCAGAAGAGGCCTCCTCCTCCTCAGTGGAGGGGGAGGGGGACTGCATGAGATGGCACTAGGAGGAGGGGAGTTGAGATTGGAGTGTAAAGGAAGTAAGTTAATCAGTGAAAAGAAAAAGACTGTAGTAGAATGTTAGTTCATTAGAAATAAAGACTAAGACTTAATAATCTCAAGCACTTAGCACCTAGCACTATGGTTGTCAAATCTAGGGCTTAGTAAATCATTGCATAAATAATGGAGCCGGCCCTAAGTCTGGTGCTTTCACTTCAACTGCTAAGTCTAGTCATGCAGGCGCCACACTGTTCTCCAAATGAGGGCCGCAAAGGTCACTGTCTGCAGCTCGTGCCAACTTCTCGGCTGAAGCCCATGGTGTGCAGGTATACACTGAATTCGGAGTAGGGCTTCATAGTCTCCCCTTTTCAGAACCCTTGTCTCCGGTCTCTTCTTCAGTCTCCCTTGGTTGCTGACCAAAGCTGTCCGAAAGCTTCTGGAAGCAATGGATAACAGGCCCCATGAGTTTTGCAGGGGTCTCTGCTCAGGAGTAAATTCAAATAATAGTCTCTCAGTTCCTCTTTAAGAGCCCAGGGGCTTTTGTCTCTCTAGCCGCTCCTCTCTGTAATGCATCTGCCTGTCTGGCATGGGCCACTCTCCAGCAGCAGAACTGAATTTCAACCGGCTGCATTACTGAGGCGTCTGAGTGAGGTGGTGGCCGTCAAGCAATTTGAGCAGAAAAAGGCTATGCTTGCTGAAGTCCATTTCTCTTGTGTTTGCAGAGTCTCGCCTTCTCCATATCATACATGACCTGAGGTACTGGAGGCCCAACACTGAGAAAGCTTTGATGTTGAGGCGCTCCTTTAAATAAAAGATTAGTAAATAAAAATGAGCATTTAGTGCAAAGAGTGTGTGTGCATGTACATGCATATTGTGTGCATGCATATTGTGTGCATGAATGTGTGTGAATACATGTGCATATTATGTGTGTGCATATTGCATGTGCACCCACATATGTGTTTGTATGTGTGTATGTGTGTGTATGTGTGTGATGTGTGTGAGTGTGCGTGTGTGCGTGTGTGTGTGTGTGTGTGTGTGTGTGTGTGTGTGTGTGTAACAGATTGGAAACTGGAAGCTAAACGGGGAATTCTGCCCGTGAGAAGTACAGTGTATCAGAGAGAAAGATGTGTGGGCTGAGCCTTCAAGGGTTCAGAAGAGTTCACCAAGTGGAGTAGGGCCGAGAACTCAGGAGGAAGACGTCCCAAAGCTGTGGCAGACAACTGAGGGAACCATATAAAGTAGGAAATATTTGTCTTTGGCTTAGGGTAGCTGAGGTTTTGGTCTGCAGGCAGTTGGCTCGGTGGCTTTGACCCTAAGTGAGGCCACGCATGGTGGGAGGGAGGGTGTGATGGGGCAAAGCCACTCAGCTCACGATGGCAGAGAAATGCAGAGACAAGAGGGCTGTGAGCAAACGCACCCTCTGAGCACATAGTGACACACTTCTTCCACACCAGCTCATCTCCTCGTTTTCCCTTCCTGATGATTCTAGGATGCAGGAATATATCAACGAATTCACCATTAATTAGGCCAGAGTCTCATGATCCAATTTGTTCCCTAAATTACAACCTCTGAATATCACACATGTGTTTTGAGGGTATATTTCATTTCCAAACCACGATCACATACAAAAGCATGGAAAACAGAAAATTATGGTTTGCATAGGAGGGGAGTTATGAGAAGAAATTGGTAGAAAAAAATAAGAGTCTGCACTTTTTTAATTAAAGAAAAATTGTTACATATTTATTTATTTTGTTTGGGTGTGGTGACACATGCCACAGCATGTATGTAGAGGTGAGAGAACTCAGGTGGCAGGTTTGGAAGTGAGTACTTTTCCCAGCTGAGCCATTTCACTGGACCAAGTCTGAACTGCTAAGAAATATAGACATCTTCCCACAAGCCTGAGTCCCTAAACCTCAGCTGTAGTCTTAATTTCACACTAATGCCAGGTCTATTCGATTTTTTTTTAAATGATTATTTACTTATTATACATAAGTACACTGTGGCTGTCCTCAGACACACCAGAAGAGGGCATCAGATCCCATTACAGATGGTTGTGAGCCACCATGTGGTTGTTGGGATTTGAACTCAGGACCTCTGGAAGAGCAGTCAAGTGCTCTTAACCACTGAGCCATCTCTCCAGCCCCTATTCAGTGGTTTTTACTAACTTTTTTTCTTTAAATCAACTTTAACTTGTCTTACTTAAAAAATGTTATTGTATAATAATGCATTGTTATATATAAATGAAGTTAAGTAGAGAGTATGACAAGGAATACTTGACCCTCCAACGTAAGAAGTAAAGCATTGTGGTTACGCTTCTGAACACAGCCTCCCCAGTTCACGTGCTCTGTTTATATGCTGCTTCCTGGATCATCTCCCTCCCTCCCTAAGCTGTTCTCATTAGCCTTGCTTTCATTTTCCTAATTCTGCTACTTTTCGAAGAATTATCAACTCTCTGTGTGCATACACAGGCTTGCCACGATTTTAGTATATCTTGAATGTGTCCTCTACAGAGTCTCATGTTGCTTAGTGCTGTGGTACTGAGCCAGTGGTCCTGTGAGAGAGTGCGATTCTCGCTCGGATCAGAGCCCGGCCTTCACAGTGGACAACGATCATCTCCAGGGTAAGAGCTTACAAGAACATGCTGTTCTAAAAATAGTCAGAATGATCCCCTTTCCCATCCTTGTCTTCTTGTCCTGCCGTGGAATCCCTGGCGTTGGCACGTGTTCTGACTTGAATGCCATCCACTATGTGTAGCCACCACTAAAGGGGCTCTCAACAGAGGCCAGACAGACAGGACCCCTGATTTTAGATGGTCAGCTTCCAAAACTGTACAGTAAGTGCCTGTCCCCCTGCCCCGGCTTTTTTTTTTTTTTTTTTTTTTTTTTCCGGAGCTGGGGCCCGAACCCAGGGCCTTGCGCTTCCTAGGCAAGCGCTCTACCCCTGAGCTAAATCCCCAACCCCTTAAATGTGTAACCCAGGCTGGCCTCGAACTCGTGATCCTCCTGCCTCTGCCTCCTTCAGCAAATCCTACCGGTGTGCGCCACTACAACCGGCCCTGCCCCGGCTTTTAAAAATAAAGTATCAACTTGAGGCACTTTGTTGCAGTAACTTTGTAATAACTTTGTTGTGGTATCGGTACACTGTTAACCTTTGGGTTTGGGCTTTAGATGCTGATTCCTAGCAGAAAGGTCTTTACACACCTGCAGATGATTGTCATGGTCTCAGAAGACAGTGAGGAACTAGATTGGAGAAGTCAGAGGAGGAAAGGATAAAATACAGACAGCCATTTCAAGGCAGAATTGCTGAAACTAAGGGATTATCAAAAAGAAATATATTTTATGAAATCAGATCTTCTTTAGAAATGGGCACTGTACAAAATTTCTAATATTAAAAATATCAAAATCTTACTTTGTATTGTGATAGTTAAGGTCATGGTTCCCTAGATTTGGGGGAACAAGGAAAATCAAAGCCACAGGCTTTCTTCCCGAGAAGTGTGTTTCGTGCCTTTTAAAGGTAAGAAAGTGATGTTGTCTATGCTGGAGTGTCTTTACGGTGTGGTACCTTACAATCTTACTAGGTATCAGATAGATAATATGCAGATCTTGGCTGTTTAACTCTAAGATAAGTCTTTCTCTCTAGGCCTTAATTTGTTAAATTTGCCTTTTGAATTTCCCCACACCCAGCTTTGTTTTCAAACACAAATCTCGTGGTCTTTTTTGCAAACAGTCTATACAATGTGACTATTATTTTCAGAGTATCTTTTCTCGGGAAGCCCCAATGCGGTTGATGTTTACAAACTCTAGTTAATTTAAGGCTATCCACACTAAGGGAGTTTTTAACGTTAAAATAAGGGGTTGGATTAGCCAATTTTATTGAGACTAAAGTAATTAACTTGTAATTTGTGGTTGGCTTTAAAAAAGTCACCCACTGGAAGGAATATGGCCTGGGTACTCCCCAAATCTTCATGCCAGCTCTGACTGGGAAATTTGAGCAAAATAAAATGGTAGAAGAAGTAGTTTCCACCCAGAAAGCCATTTGTGCCACAGCAATTACCCTTGCAAAACGGTTGGACCTGCTAGATCAGAAAGCAGCCATACAGCAGGAACTTAAAAATAAAAATATATAGTGATCCCTTATGAAAATGCCAGCGGAATGTAACAATTGCCTTATTAATGAGAGAGTCAATATCTTCCTGTGTTCTTCACAATTCAGTCAAACAAATCCTCTAGTTAAAAACTGGCTGTTCGGGCTGGGGATTTAGCTCAGGGGTAGAGCGCTTACCTAGGAAGCACAAGGCCCTGGGTTCGATCCCCAGCTCCGAAAAAAAAAAAAAAAAAAAAAAAAAAAAAAACTGGCTGTTCACCAAAGTAGCAGACTCAAAAGCCCAGTCACTGGGAGATAAAATGCCTTAGATAAGTCAGCAGCGTTCACAGGTGGTGACGTTCCAGTAGATCTCAGGGCTGCTGCATGCCAGTACTTGGCTGTGGGCCCTTAGCCTATCCAATCCAATTAGAGTAGCATTTCTTTAGTCCATTATATAGAAATACTGGGCTAGGTATGCTGTTGCTGCCAGACTGTTTTCCCCATATAGGAAGATCCGAACAGTTTGTAGCAGGGCTTCATGTAGCATGGTGAAGAAAAGATTCCGTTTGTCTTCCAAATAGTTGAAAGGAGGTCATGGCTCATGCTGAATGAGAACGCCCACTGCCCCATCCTCTCCAGGGGAAACTTAACAAACGTTGTAGCAGAGAGCTAAGTGCAGGGCAGGATTCTGTAACCTCAGAAGGGGTTCACAGGTAAAGTCCTCAAATCTCCTATTTGAAGATATCAACAAGGACCTGTAACTGAATCTTAACGAGACAGGAAGCATTCAGAGTTTAGAGGCTACTTTAATGGGTTGAAACACCTTTCTTCTGCATCCCTGTTTGAGTAGCAGTTATTGATACTAAAGCTAGAGTGGTATTTGCGAAGCTTTTCTCCCTGAGCAGAACAGGAAATTTTCTGACCAGAACAAGCTCATTTCTACTTAAATTTTAGAAACTGTTAGTTGTGCATAATGGCTCACATCTATCTATAATCTCACCTTTGGGAGGCTGGGGCAGTACAGTTGCCTTGAGTTCAAGGCCAGCCTAGATCACTTAGAGAGAGATCATGTCTTGAAGACTGTATTTGTACCTCTGGTGACTGGTGGATAAAAAGCTAGCTGGCAAAGCATTAAAAAAAAAAACCCACTTGTTTAAATGTTTAAATCATAACAGAAGGGTTGGAGAGATGGCTCAGTGGTTAAGAGCACTGACTGCTCTTCTAGAGGTCCTGAGTTCAATTCCCAGCAACCACATGGTGGCTCACAACCATCTATAATAAGAACTGGTGCCCTTGTCTGTCATATATATATGCAGAACACTGTATATGTAATAAAGAAATAGATCTAAACGAGTTTTTAAAAAAAATCATAACAGAAATCCATTTATGAGTTAAAACCTATTATTGATACTGGAAGCTAACACAGGTATAATTAAAGCCCCCCAGCCTAGTTGTTGGATGCTCTGTCCAGAGAGAATGCTTTTAGAAACTCAGGCAGTGTTTACCTTATAAAAGTTGCCCTGGCCTTGTGCACTCATTTATGCAGTTAAAACCATGATGTCTAGAGCAGGCTACCAGAAACACAGTTCCAGAGGAACTTTCTAATCCCCAAGGTCTCTGAAGTGTGAATGGCAGGGAGGGAGACTGAGCTTCTAAATTCATTGTGCTTTCCTCCGTCCTCCTCTGTGGTCACCTCCCTGTCCTTCACTCTTAAGTAATTCACTGATACGGTCTCACTAAATAGCCACAACCCAAATTCATAGACATCCTTCTGCCTCATTCTCCCAAGCCCTGGGTTACCGCGTGAAGGCCGTTCAACCCAGTAAAACACGAAGCTTCTGTTTATGTTTTTCGTCCTGAGGATCATTCGGCTGCTACTCCATAGATCATGTCACAACACTACATTTTGCACTCTTCTATCTGGGGTTCCCTCTGTGAGGACATCTACCATGCCTTGGAAGGGTCCTGTTTACTTGCGAATAACAAAAATCATCTCATCATGGCTTAGTAGGAGGTGCCAGGAATGGACGTTTATGAATGTTGCCTGGCAGGGATGGGGCATGCCTCAGGAAGGGAGGTGCATTATCCGGGGTCACCAGACATAAAGAGCATCTCCGCTTAGATCTGATCTCACCTCTCACCATCTCCCTCATCACACATGAAGTCTGTGGAATCTAAGTTATTAGTGGGTGGAGACTCCTGTCTCTCTTTGTTACTTTCCAGCCTGCTTCATCAGATAACTGGAAAAGGTTTCTAGAATAAATGGGAACTTTAATCTGTGGCTTGACGTCCAGTTCTAATGTTTAGCCTTCTCTCTCAAACCAGTCTCCTTTCAAAGGGGAGGATCCTCCAGGAATTCCAGAAATTGCTATGTCCATTTTTTCTTAATCCCATGGAGAAGTATTTTCTTTCTCTATGAGATAATGAAGATAACATATAATGCTTACTGAATATCTGTTGTACGTCAGGAGCTATCCTAGCACCTTACATGCACTAATTTATTTAAATCGCTTTGCCCACATGACATAAATGTTATTATCCCTATTGTGCAGACAGAAATTCCAAATATTGGAACAAAAGTTTGTTTGCATATACAATTTCCCTTTCTATGAGAAACAAGAAAGGCATTCAGTAAGAAAGGCAAATTCTTGACTTGTTTCTTAGCAAAGTTCATAGTTTACTCAATAGAAATCAAACGATATAAAATAATAAAAAGGTTAATAATTCTTCAGGATTCTGGCACTACGCTAAGAGTATTACTGTATACCAGTAACTCCTAAAGTCCTCGTGGCTGTGGAGTTAAGGATATTAAAACTAAGAGATTGAGGAGAAACAAAACTGTCCACTAGGTGGCACTCATCCCTCCGAATGAAGGGTGTGGGCGGGAACCCTTGGGATTATGTTCTCAGAGAAGCTGAAGATTCAGATGGCTTTCAAATTCCTAGGCTGAGAGCTTTTATTGAGGTGCATTGAGGAGCAAGATACCCTCAAGGGAACTCTACCTGTTCTGCTTGTAGTGAGTTCAGGTACATAGCAGTCAGCATAGCGTAGACTCCACACTGTAGAGGGTGGGTGTAGTACTCAGCTTCAAATTCAATTTTAAGTGCAGTTTTCTCCTGATTGCAGCCCTAGTCATTACTAGTTGAATGACCTTGGAGAGGTTACTTAACCTTTCTATGACTTAGGGTCCTCACCCATGAGGGACAATCATGACTTACTTCATTCTTCTTTGCATGAAGCAATATTAATGTAGCTTCTGTAGCTGACTATCAAATACAACTGCAATTTCTCTGGCTCAGGATTTACTACTGAGGACAGTAACTCAGCTTCCTGTTTAAAAATGGGCATTTACTACGTAAGAGCAAGAGATGTCATTTTTTATATCTCCCGCAAGCTAGCTAGTTCCAAGCTGAAGACCTAGGGAGGAAAATAATGAAAAAAAAGTAAGAAATTTAAAAAGTAATTTTTAAAATGTGTAAAGCAAGGCAAGTCAGATGTATTTGCCTAGGTCTGAGGCCAGGGAAGGCGTCTAAGACAGGGTTACAGCCAGGGAGCTGAACTGGGCACAAAAGCTTCCAGTTGCAGGTGAAAGAAAAGATATTTGCATGGGCAAGAAAGCAGCTAAGTTCAAACATGTGAGCAAAGACCAGGGTCAGAGGCTCAACTTACTGGATAGAAGGGCACTTCATAGGGTTTTAAACAGGGGTATAATGTAGTATTGCTCAAAAAAAAAAAAAAAAAAAAAAAAAAAAGAGCAATTTTTGTTTGTTTTTTGTTTTTTGTTTTTGTTTTGTTTGGTTTTTTTTTTCAGACAGGGTTTCTCTGAATAACAGTCCTGGCTATCCTGGAACTTACCATGTAGATCAGGCTGTCTTCAAACTCACAGAGATCCACCTGCCTCTGCCTCCTGATTGCTGGGATTAAAAGCGTGCCCCACCATGCCCGGCTAAGAAAAGAAATTAAAAAAAACAAAAAACAAAAAAAGCAATTAGTGAGAAGCAGAAAGGAGACCTATTCCATGTGGCAGCGTTTTGAAAGGAGACAAAGGGATCCAGTGACCTCCCTGCCCAGGTGTATCTTCTTTTGCATCCTAACAGGTGGGAAAGACTTAAGGAGAGGAGTGGGCTCTACACAGCAACGCAGTCCAGTCACCGCGAGGCCCCACTCGACACCCGTGTGCAGGCTCAGACTCGCTGGCAAGACCAGCTGACAAGGTATACATTTTCCAGGAGACAAGTTCCTCTTCTGGCTGCCTCTATGTCCCAAGCCCTTCCCTTCTCCCAGCATGAGATTCCTGGGGATATTTCTGTTTCTTAGGGTCCATTGTTTCAATAGTCTGATAGTTGAGGGAGAGGGGCACGTATTTCTTTAAAATGATTTCCTTCCTGCCCAGATGGTTACATTTCCCCACTAAGAAGTTTAAGAAGCGTCATGAGAACCGGAATGAAGAGGATGAATTGAAGAAGTGAGACGGGGCTGGAAACACTGCTCAGGAGCCTTGTTCACTTCAGCCCCAGAATGGCGGCTTCGTCAGCCACAGGGGCAGGAAATGAACGTATGTGAGAGGCACGGCAGACCCTGGACCGGCTTAGTAGACTAAATGTCTGAAAGGTAGAGTCAAGGGTTGACAGGGTTGTCATCTCCCAAGACAGAATCTTAACAAGTAGCACCTTGGGAGGTAGGACCATGCATTCATTTCTAGGTGAACTCTCGGTTCAAGAGGAACAGTTGAGTCCTGGCTACACCTTACTCTAAGTTACGCCATATTGTATACAACACAAGCTGCCTTGGCCTCAGAGAATCCATTTTACAAATAGCTTATGGCTCCATTTTGAGGGAAAAAGAAAATTGTGGCCCCTGGGTGCTCCCACACACCACACCGTCTGCCAGGTACTGCTCATGTAACACAAGCTGACGAATTACTTATTCCTGGGACTCGAGGGTGCTGCCACCTATTTTATTGGGGTGAATTGAGGACGGATATGGGAGGGAGTGCTGAGTGCATTGAAATCATATCAGGAGCTGAGCGGTAGGTAGTGGTGTGTGCCCTTAGTCCCAGCGCTCAGGAGGCAGAAGCAGGCAAGTCTCTGAGTTTAAGGACAGATCTACAGAGTGAGTTCCAGGACAGCCAGGGCTACAGAGAAACCCTGTCTGAAAACAAAACAAAACAAAAAACAAACAAACGAAGTGGCCTGTTCTGTCTGGTTGCTTGAGCATGTTTTCAGCTAGGCAGGAAAAGCTCCCCTCTCTGCTTAGACTCATGCAACTATGGCTGTGGGTTGTCAAATGACAGCAGGCTGCAGTTCCGAGGACAGGTAGCATAAACACCCAGGGTTCTTCATTCGTAGCTGCAGCTTCAGAGTTCAAGAGCTGTCGCTGTCTTCAGGCAGCTGCCACCAGTTGAAGAGGGGACTGTGAACCATTACCAATTGATTTGATGTGCCAGAACAATAATATTCATATTTATGTTAACTGGTACAAAATGTGTTATGCTTTACATTTTTATTCCAAGAGATAAAGAATACAAGTCTTAAGGAGGTTTGCTGCCCAGGAGCTGAGGAGGTCGTGCCTGAAGAAATGGTACCACTTCCATGTTTTAGAAACAGAAATTTCAGCTGATCTCTTCTTGTGCCGGACTCTTGTGCAAACCAGTTGCATCCAGTTCTTCAGGTGCAGAGGGGACTGTGCTTTCTTGACCACTATTACCAGACTGAGTGGAGCATGTAGTTTTCTCAGACCCATTCCTCTAAGACCTGCTTTCGTCCATACCAACCCAAGCTTCCTTTGGCAGCTCGAATGTTCATGGAGGCAGTGAGTTGCAAAAGAGTTTATTCTTGTGTTTTCTTGTAATCTTTTAGCTTTCCTTCCTTTGGAAGCCAGGCTGTGGGTATCCACGGACTCAAAGAATAAACACATGTCTTTTTGAGTTGAGTTCAAATGTATCAAAGCTACAAGGAATAAAAGTGTTCTCAAGCAAAGTTAATGGTTTCAGCAAACACCGTGACCCAGGAACAAGATTTCCCACTGCAAAGGGTCAGTTGATGGATCAAATGCAATAGACTCTGCTGACCGTTAGAGGGGAAATCAAGAACATCAGCTGCCAGTTTGTTTCCAAGGAGGACAACAGAAACCTCGGGTGATTAGGGTGACTGCCCCTAATTGCAGGTAGAGCCTGAGAAAACTGCCAGATGCTTGAAGGAGCTATAGAATCTGCCTTACAGATCTGTCCTGGCTCAGGAGGGCTGAGGCTGCAACCCACAGTTTCCTATCCAGCTTGAAATGGGTGGGAGAATGGTTCCTGTGTACCCATGAACAGCACTGATTTTCTAAAGTGCTTTGCACAGCCCCAGCCTCATCTCAGGGACCTCAGAAGACACTCTGATAGCAGGGGAAGATAAGAGCCCTTTCAAAGCCCATTGTTATACGTTGACCAGTGTACATCCAATTAGCCCTTTGGGTTGCTGGACCTCCAAAGACCAGAAGAGGCAATAAATCTATTTTCCCTTGCTACCCATCTTCTTCCTTTCAAACTTAGACCTCATAGAACGTGAGTCCCGGAATTGTTTCTGCCACTCAGAAATTTTAAGTCTGCTGTTCGGAGTAGAATTTTTTGTAGTATTATACCATTTTGTTGCACTTTTGAGTTTGTGGATGGAGGTTTGTATCCCATACATGTGTAGTAGTTATCTTTCTGCATTAACAACTGCTGTCCGCTGTTCACAAGAGGTCTCCCTTCGTGAGAGGAAGCCCCATAGCACAGCATAGGCAAAGCATCCAGTTGTTCAGCTCTGACACCACTTGAACATGCATAGTTTCCCCAGCTGTTCATTCTTCATATTAAGTGATGAAAAATGTTTGTCCATTACCTGTCTGTCTTAGTCACTGTTCTGTGGCTATGAAGAGACACTATAACCAAGGCAACTCTTATAAAGAAAAGCATTTAGCTGGGGGCTGGCTTACAGTTTCAGAGGTTCAGTCCATCATCATCATGGTTGGGAGCATGGCAGCATCCAGGCAGACATGTGCTGGAGGAACAGCTGAGAGCTACATCCTGATCCATAGGCAGAAAGAAGAGAAGAGGGAAAGGAAGTTAGACTGGGCTGGCATGAGCTTTTGAAGCCTCAAGGCTCACCACCTCCAGTGACACACTTCCTCTAACAAGGCCACACCTCCTCCAAAGGGCATGTCTCATAATGCTTGTAATCCTTTCAAACAGTTACAAACTGTTTGAGAATCCTTTCAAGCTCTGTGGTGTCTGAGCATTCATGTATATCTACCTATGGAGTCCGTTCTTTTTCAAATCTCCACACTGTCATAGTCAAGGTTAAGGGACTTCTTACTGGAAACAGAGATATGTTGTAGCTGAGTTCATTGAACATACATTGACTTTAAGACCCCACATGGCAGACATTGCCTTCTGATTTTAAATATATATATAATTTATATTATATATCATTAAATATAATATATGATATATGATTGTCTTAGAGTTTTACTACTGTGAACAGATACCGTGACCAAGGCAAGTCTTATAAAGGACAACATTTAATTGGGGCTGGCTTACAAGTTCAGAGGGTCAGTCCATTATCATCAAGGGGGAAACAGGGCAGCATCCAGGCAGGCATGGGGCAGGGGGAGCTGAGAGTTCTACATCTTCATCTGAAGGCTGGTAGTGGAAGACTGACTTCCGGACAGCTAGGAGGATGGTCTTAAAGCCCACGCCCACAGTGACACACTTCCTCCAACTAATAGTGCCACTCCCTGGGCCAGACCTATTCAACCACTACAATGATATAATGTATAACGTACAATGTATAATACATACTAGTAATACAATAATATACATAATAAATATATAGAATATAACATATAATGTAAAATATATAACATATATAATCTAATTGAAGGAGTGATAAAGGTTGAGTTCAGAAAACATACAAAATATATAGAAGCAAACAAATTGCACTCAGAAACTCAAAACCAGTAAAACTAGAAATAGTCCATATTAACATTTCGGCCTATGATAATGTATCATGATCTTTTGGAATTTGTTATTTTAAGAGACCCATGATACAGAAGGGCTCATGAGGCCCCACTGCTCCCCAAGTGACTACTGACACTTAGGGTTGGCTTGTCATGGGCTTACCACTTTCTTCAGTGGCATAGCCACCAGTAAGTCACACTACTTCATACAATTTTCTATTCCTTTCCTCTGTCTCACGAAAGCAACCCCAATTAAACTCACATACATTAACAACATACAAATAGGAGAATCTTGTATTGAGAAAAAAGATGGTTTCAATAGGAGAAGGAGGAGAAGTAAGAGAAGGCAATGGAGGTAGAAACGGCCAACATTCAGCACATGCATGTATGAAATTGTTAAGGAACTAAAAAGAAAAGAAATCTCTGATTTACGGTGAGCATGTATGTGTGCACGTGTGTGCACACGTGAGCATTTTCTTCTAACAAGAAGGCATGGTTTGAGAATTTCAATGATCACATATATTCTGTGACTAAACAGTATGATGTTGATCCAAAAATATGAATTAATTTCAAGTAAAACAAAATCTTTTGTTTCTCCTTTTCTTTTTCTTTCTTTTTTCTTTTTTTTTTAAGGTAAGAAGAAAGGGAAGTTAGTCTAATCTATGGCCTAACCATGCAAAGTAGATCATTGTTAATTTAAATATTGCCTTCTCTATGCTCCTTTAGGAAAAGTAGTTCTCTATATAATTCATAATGCTAGTAAATGTAGTGTATTATCCCAGCAGTCAGGTCAGGAAGCAGAATTTGAGACCAGCGTGTACTACTAGTGAGTTCTAGGTCAGCTGGGGTTACATAATGAGAATCTGCCTTTCTCTATCTATAATCTATATTTCTCTACATGTCTATTGTATATTTTAAGGAATAAATGTAGGGTTGTGCTTTCATTTGGTGTCTAAGGAGTCCACATGCAAATTACTTAGGCTCTCTGAACTCTTGCTGTCAGTTTTAAAGTGATTTCAGAGAGTCTGTTCAAAGCCAAATAGGACAACCCACCCCAAAGGTAATGAATAAATAGGTACAATTATTGTTGTCACGGAGGTACCATGCTTCGTTGAAATTGCTCATATCTCCATGGCGATTGCTTGGGTCGTGACCTTTGCTCTAACAGCTTCTCTAGTTCCCCCAGTTCATGGAAGACCAGCAGTCTGTATGAGTTTGCTGGAAGAGAAACCAGCTATGGAAAGTACCAGGCCAAGTGTCTTTCTCCCACAAGTCCTTTATTGTCCCTGAGTGATCTAGTGAAAACTAACTGTAAACCATGACCAGGCTGGGCACTGAAGACAGGGTCACATGTGCCAGGCTGGCATTACATCACAGAGCTACAACACCCAAACCTTCAACATCTCCAACCAACATTACAAGGCTATTTCTACCCTCAACCAAAGCTACCAGCATTTAATGAGCAGTTTTCGTGCATCTGTTTTTGTTCCGGTGTTTTCCATATTATTCGAACTACTTCATGAATTATACCCTGTGTCCTCTTTAACAGGTGAGGGAGGCCCAGAGAGGGTGCTGTGGGCTCTGGGATTTCTGAGTTTTTTCAGGGTTTCAAAGTGAATTCTTAGACCTTTATCCTTCTGTTTAATTGCCTGGACAGGAAGTGAAGAAAACAGACAACCATGTATTTTTCTTTCTTTTTAGTATAGAATTCCTTTCAAAGAGTCTTTCTTTTCTCTTCTAGAAAAATAAACAAGAAAAATGCTTGCTTCATTAGCAATTTTACCCCTGCTGAGGCTCCAAACCATGCTTTGTGGGGATCTTTTCCCCTCCTGCAGAGCCCTATTCAAAGGAGCCAATGAACACCCTATGTTGAGAGTCACAGCTACTGATGTTGAAGTAGATTTGTAATACATTAAATAGAAGTCAAATCACACTTTGAAAACAAATTTAAAGGTAAGGTCAATAAAATTGAGGTTGGAAGGCACTCTGAATAAAAAATGGCTCCAAAAGAAAATATTTCATCCCATGTTATCCACACTGCAACATTAATGTCACTTACCAACTATTTGACCATGTCTCCCACATGCAGGAAATGTGTTTTTAAAAAGACATGCTTTAAAAATAAGAAAGGTCATTATTTTATTTCCAGACTCTTCACTTGTTCCTACTGATCAGAAGTCTTTGACTTGGGAAAATAGTTTCATTTCCCTCCCCCTTTCCCAAATGTCCTGAAAGACCTGTATTGGGATGGGAAACATGTTCTGAGTCCCAGAGGAGTTCTCCTTGGCTAGGAAGAGCTAGCTGGGGTGCCTGCTGAGAAAGCCCGGAGGGAGATACCTCAGAACAATGTTTCCAAACACTCTATGCTCACTTTTTTCAATATAACTACCACAGCCTTGTGTGGTAGACAAGTCACTCCAGAGGGCATTGTGCAATGCTTCTTTCACAAATGCTCTAAAGATACAAACTCCAGCTTTCAAAGAACTGCATGGAGCTCCCGGAATTATCCCAAGAGCTTTGTAGAGTTTGCTTCCAAAACAGAAAGAGCAGAGGGTCTTTTTTATTAATATACTCTATATGAGCTCGAGGAAAAGTGTTGTTTTTCTGTGAGGAAAGAAGTTAATTATAAGGAAAAGATGCTGTGGGGGAAGGTCCAGATCCTTGAACTATAAAATTTCTCTCATTTCCCCCGAAGATTCCCATAATGGTATCTAAATGCATCATGCAAGAAAACTTCTTCATCTAATGCAATTAACTATTCTCTGATCTACCAATAAGAATTTTCATATGAGCTATGAGATAAACTTTTAAAAATAATTTAATCATAAAGATAGGAAGTGCCTGCTCAGAGAACTTTTCCATGGGAAAAAAGATACTTTGAAAAATATTCTCTTTGTGGAACTTTCTGCTGAAGTTGAGGACAAGATTGTTTCTGTCTTCAGCTTTTAAAGGAGAAAAATGTATGTGCGGATGAAATAGAAGTGTAATGTACTTAGAGTATCATGCATTGCCTTAGTTCCCTGTGCTTAGTAGGTGCTCATTAAGTAATAATGCAAGTTGCAGAATTGTTCTTGTGTTTGGGGTCATAGAGGCTGTGTTTAAAGCCACCGGGAACTGTTCAAAACCAAGCCTCATTTGATTCCATTACATGTGTCCATTTCTTCCTTCTCCCTTCTTTCTGTGAACTCTGAAATCATGTGTTAGGATTTATATTTGGGAAGACAGCCCCAAACAGCATAATCATCAGACCTTACAAAGACAACACAAAGAACCAAATCAGAGGCCGGTCTATGCCCTCACATGGTGTCTCTGTGACTCTGCTTCTGAGACACCAAGTTAGGACAGACTTGACATGAGAGGCAGGGAGGAGCCTTCTCCGGGAACTCCTCTTAAACTCTGACTTAGCTCAACTGGCTGATTGGTTTAGCCTTCCACATCTGACAAACTCAGTTTTTAAAAACAGAACCAGATGAGGGCCATTGGTCTGGAGTAAAGGTTATCAGGATAGTAAACAAATTTCTTTTGCCTTCTCTTGACAAATGCTTACTGGGGCAGACCTGGCTTTACCTGAACTTGGCTGCATCTGCTGTGAGCATAATGGGCTCATTTAAACTGAAGAGTTTGCCTTGAGATCAGAGAGTTTAGGGTGGAGTCTGTAGTGTAGTGATGATCATAGAGTTCTGCTTCCTCCCCACCACTGAGCTCTCTCCTTTGTTACCAACCGCTTGCCAGTTTTGCTTTGAAAAGTTGAGCTGAAAGTGGGCGATGGTGAAGTAGTAAGTCTTGTTCACCTTATTTTCTAACACTAGACAATTTCCACCTCATCAGTGCCTCTGGGACAGGATGCTGGGGACATCTGGTTTTCTGTATTGACAGTGCTGGCTTCTACATAGATGTCACTTTACAGAGCAGTGATAACTTTGTTTTAGTGAATGAAGCTTTGTTTTAGTGAATGTACAGAAGGAGGAAGTGGCGGGCCACTTTATCTATTGTTGTTGTTCCCGTTTCACATCTGCCCTCTGAATGGTACACGTGTGTGTGGAAGGAAGTCCCAGGCCCAGACACTGTGGCCATCACACATCAGATTTTAAATGTCGAGCTTGTTGGATTAGAACTTAAACTTAGGACCCTGACGCTCTGCTGTTACTGCATAGGCAGCGAGGAACTCACTTTTCAAGCCACCACCGTTCTCACTCACCACAGAGACAGGATCCTACAGGACAAGGGCATGGCATGGAGCTAGGCAGGTAGTTAGATGGCCTATCTCTCTCCGCTCCTCTAATCAGTCCTATGCAGAGCAGGGTGACTACAGCAGAATTAAAGAGCCACAGAGGTGCGACCCCAGCTGACCTCACTCCATGCTGTGCAGGCGGTACAAACATGGCTATAAAATCTGGAACTGCAACTCTAGGCCGCGTTGCAGAGGTGTGGTGTAACTGGTCACAGTTGAGCAGACTGCTCAATTAGAAGGGAGGTAGCTCTTGTGGGAAGACTATGTCTGGCTGTCTTTGAATTAAGAATGAGACATAGTGTCAAAGGCCATGGCCCAAATTAAAAGAAGGCCTTGGCACAAGGAGGGAAGCCCTCTGATACTCACAGAAGAGCATTCCTACGGTGTCCCATGGACAAAATGTGTGCAGGGTCTGACGTGGCATAACTAAGTCAGTTCTAATATTGTACCAAGTACTGCTGAATATTCATGCCTTCTAAATGATATTCTTACATGTCTTAGATTCCAGTTATGTAATATACTAATTATCCATCACTATATAAAATAAATCACACTAGTTTAAAACAACAAACCTACGACAGAGTTTCTGAGTATCAGTAATTAAGTCGTGTTTCTAGATGGTTCCCTCTCTGAAGTCAAGTGCTGGGTGCAGAGTCAGAGGCAGTGAAGGTTTTCAAGATTTGATTTAGAGCTTGCGATAGCTGGTTTACATGACCGCTACCAGGAGGCTGTGAAGCCCAAGTTGCTTGCACCCAAAGACCAACAAGGAGCCAGTTCCAATGCAAAAGACATAAAGGTCTTTATTAGGAGCAAGGCCTCTCAGACTCTCACCACCGCGGTGGGTCAGAGTGAGAGCCCTGAGTCTAGGGGTTCAGGATTTTCATTGTGGACACAGTAAACTTGGAGAATTTCCATTCGGGTCAGCAAGTTAATATTTTAAAATCTACATTTCTGGTGTAATCTGCAAGAATTGAGGAGGAGAACAAAGCCACCTGACAAACAAGATGGCTTAAATTACTTATTCTCTGCAAGGTGTCTTAAGTTATCCAAATGTGTCTTGTCCCTGCTACTGTAGGCTTACTGGCTGTTGCTAAGGACGATGGGTTGCCATAGGACGCTTGCCCAGTGGAACTCTGAGGTTTTCTTCCTGGATCTGGAGTTTAGCTCCCGGTCTCAAAATGGAGTTTCTTTTAAAAGGGGGTTGGTTGGGCTTTACAAGGCCTCAGTCCCCATGGACCTTTCCACGTGTTGACTGAGCATCCTCATGATATCTGCCTTTCCCTAGAGCTGGTGACTCAGTGGCAAGGCACAAGCTGTAGTGCTTCCTTAGCGTACTCTTAAAGACACGCCCTTCCTTCCGCCAGCTCCCATTCAGGAGAAGGCACGACTGAGTCAAGTGTGGGTGAAACTCAGCGTTGTCTTTTGAAAGAACTGTTGCAGAATGTGTGGACATTGTTTAAACCCTGCCCTTACATGTAGTATCTACCCAGGGTGTCAAGAAATGCAGTCTAGTCAGGGCTGGCTACAGAATTTGAGAAACCCATTGCAAAACAAAAAGGTAGAACTCCTATGGTAGGCAGTGTTGACTATTTCAAGACAGTGACAGAACATTAAATCAAGTGTTGCATGCTCAGTACTAGGTCTTTGAATCCCAGACCCACTCTTTAATAACTAGTAATTCTCAGGAAAATAATTTAATATCACTGAACCTTAACTTATGTTTCTCTAAAACGGTCATTCTTAGTTAAGTTCCCTTGGGATGCTTCTTTTTAGAACAATAAATGAAGTCATTCCTTTTTTCCGCTGACTGTAGGCACTTGGTAACACTGATAATGCTAACCTTTCAGAGATTTCTGGTGTTAGCGAAGAGCTGGCAAAGAGTGAAGGTTGGTTATTTAGCTACTGATCATAAACACGAAGAAGCAGGACTAGCACCTCACGGGCTCGCCAGCACCAATATGGCGGTCTGTCCAGCATGGACTCATTTGCTCACCAGTGTGAAACCTATGTCCTGTAACCTACAGGAAGAATCGCTAAAAAGATATATTTCTGAAGTGGCATGCTTTAAAGCACTCTAACAGGCAGGCTGAGGCATTCTGTTGTAAGAAAATCCAGATAGGAAGATTAAAGTTCCGTTGGTCGCTTTCAGGGGCATCCATCAGCACGATCTTGAAACTGTTGCTGTTAACTAGTTTCTATTAATAACTGAGTGAGACTGAATATTAAACAGAAACCTTCTCATAGCAATATTCTCTTTGGGTGACTCGAAAAAAAAAAAAAAGAAGCTAGGAATATTTCTTCGTGAAGTCTTCACTGTAATAATGGCAAGATAAATTTATGAAACAATCTAGTGCCAAGCTGACGTTTTGTCTTCTTTCCTTTTTTTATTAAAATATTGTATATGTACTAGTGTATTGTGTGCACCCAAGGAATCTAGAAGAGGGTGTTGGATCTCCTGGAACTGAGGTTAGAGACAGTTGTGAGCCTCCACGTAGGCGCTGGGAACCCAACCCCAGCCCACACTCACAGCAGCATTAGAGCATCTTTCCAGACCGCACCCCAACACTCTCTCTTCTTTCTTATGCAGAAGAGCCTTCGCCTCAGTGGGCGACAACAACCCAACGACTGTGCAAAGTTCCGGTTACTTCTCCAGCACGCAGTAGCTGGTGCTCCAGAATCGGAGGACGGGGTTCTAATTTGTGCAGTAAGTGACCTTTGAAAGAGGCTTAGGTGCTGCGCATTCGTCTGGAAGGGCAGCTCACCAGAAGTACTTGGAGGAAAGAGCTATGCTCCTTTCAGAAACAAATCGACAGCACAAGAGCGCCAGGTGAAAGAGCCGTTTGACTTGTTCTAATCTCTAGACTAGGCTCCCTTCTCAGCAATAATCTTCTGTTTCTCATAGAACTTCCTTATTAATTCCCAATCCAAAACTAGTTCCTAAATGTGAAACAGCTGTGAGCACACAGATGAAAACCCCCGGCGCTCTTCTCCCACCTTCCTCCCTCCCACTTCCCCCACCCACCCACCCTCGCGCTCCCTACAACCCGGAAGTTCTGTTTGTGATCTCTTTCTCTTTGAGCATGGCACAGTGGGTTTGACTTTCTCAAATCCCTTTGCAAGTTTTTTTTTTTTTTAAGAGATTTTAATCTCATTTTGACAGGAGAGATTTTAAATTTAAATTATGTTCAATCAATTGCTTAGTACAAACTTCAGTACATCAAAACACCGACTAGTTCTCTGTGGGTTTCCGGTCTAGTGCAGCATAGCACAGCAGGGAGCCACTGTTCTAGGTGACTTGGAGTCATGTCTTCTCTTTTTTTCTCTTCCAGTCCTTGCCACTCTCCTCTCCTTCCCTGTCTTTCTTCAATTCACCACCTTTCCTGCCTAGCAAAGGAGACTTCCATAGGCTTGGCTTGCTTCTTCTGATTCATTCCAACTCTGTCTACCTACAAGGGATTTGCCTGGTTGCTTGTCCTTTCCAGGGCTCTGTTCTCTAACTCCACAGAGTACTAGACCTTCCGCTTTCCGCGTCTTCTAGCTTTTCGTGGGCTGGGCCAATGGGAGGCATAGGAGAATGCCAGTTGAGAGGAGGCTGGGAGTCTTCACTTCCTCTTTTCTCTGAGGGCTCTTCTAGCAGCCAGCAGCTGCTTTTCTGACTCTGGCTGCTCTCAAACAGCACCTTTATCATCTCGACTTTTGCCAAGACTTCTTGCACTATGTTTCGGGTTTCTAGGCGCTCTTAACATCTTTGCAGGTATGGTGGCACAGGTAGTTGGGAAACTGAGGCAGGAGGATTGCCATCAAGTTCTAGGTTAGCCTGGGTTTCATAACAAGTACAAAAGCTAATCAAGGATGCACAGAAAGAGACTGCCTCAAACAAAACAGCACCACAAAACAAGCGGTGGTCCGGAGAGATGACTGAGCAGTTAGGAGCACTTGCTCCCTCCAGAGGAGCCGGATTTAGTTCCCAGTATCCACGTTAGGCAGCCAAGAGCTGCCTCTTACTCCAGTTACGGGAATCTAACACATTCTTCTGGCTTTGCCCAGGTACTGCACACACATGTGCATGCACTCAGGTACACACACATACCCATGATATCAAACAAATAACAACAACAAGCCCAACCAACCTAACACTCACAGATAGATGACACTCGCCATCATAACTTCAGCCCGGAGGAGTTCATGGCTTCCAAATATTGCAAGTTATACCACCAAATTGCTTAAGTTCTTTGTTCTTGTCCTTTATCAGACACACAACAAGTTCTGGTACTCCCTCTGAGATACCTGTAGTGTATCTTTTTCCTAACTGAATCCTGAATGAAGTAGGGGGTACAGATTACAATAATGGTCAAAATAAATAATATCTCAAATTACGGGTTTTCAGGGGTGAATTGTTGCCCCTTACTGACTTACTCTGTTTATTTTGCTTTTATGAATATGGTAAATCATACACAAATAGCTGGTCACACGTAGTGTCAGTGGTCACTTTGGGGTGGGAAGCAGAAGCAGTATGATGTCTTACAGAGTGCTGCTTCTGCCTCCTGCCATGTCTGTAGCCTCCCAAGCATGAAGTCAAGGCTGCTCTGCCTGGTCTGTTTATTAAGAGTGCCTTCCACTGAACTGTGGACTTGTGAGGGGCTTCCGTTCTCATTCCCATCAGGACACAAGTCCCATCTGAACTCTAATAATGTGGTTTTGGTTGTCTCAGCTTTAGCATTCTTGACTCTCACCTGCCAGCCACACATCTTTGTTTATGAATCTGACAGCTGCTTGCTTCAGCAGTAAGTTTTAACGCTTTCTGCTCAAGCCTTTAAAAAAATAATCCGGAAATTGGCCAGAATCCTCTCATCAGAGGAATATTCACATAAACCATGATTCGGCATACTGATCTGTGCAAGTCTACCTCTCTCTCTCTCTCTCTCTCTCTCTCTCTCTCTCTCTCTCTCTCTTTCTCTCTCTCCCCCCTCCCTCCCTCCCTCCCTCCTTCCCTCCCTCCCTCCCAAACACATCCTCTACATAAGGCTCAGCAAGCTTGTCCACCTTAGACTAAGAATTCCATAAGTACTCACTACGGTCTATGTCTTCTGATCATATCTAAGATGTGTGAGGTGATCCCTATGCATTTAGCCAGTAGTTTTTATCAGTAACTTTCTTCCAATTCATGACCCTGTAAGTGGTAAGTGTAGCTTCAAAACACAAAGTCTGGCACTGTTTGTCAGATATTTTGAACGTCCTACACGGCAGCTAGTCTCACGCTTTGCTTGTGTTAAAGGATCGCTTTGCTGGGACACTCAACGCTTCTGCTGAGGAAGCAGCAGCTTCCTTTGAGATATTCTTCTTTCTTAGTGGTCCCACATGAGATTCTGCACTAGGGCAGAGATTTATGAAGTGGTATTGTCACATGAATGTGTGTGTTACTTTTATCCTGCGATAAAAGGTCCATGGTCTCAGACTTCCACTCTGATTTGGGTCTAAGCATGACATGGTTACTGTAATGAGTCATAGCCACACTACCTACACACACACACACACACACACACACACACTCGCTACAGCATGTGCATCCAGGGTGACTAATATTGCTCATTCATTTGGCCTTTGTCATGGCTTGTCAGAAACTGAACTCGTGTTCATTATTCTGAGACGTGTTCAGCTGTGAAATAAGTATTGAAAAGATGAAATATAATTGATCCTGAGCCTTTGTGAGCTCTCAATCCTGTGTAAGCAAGACGTACATATTTAGTGACCCAATATGTCTTTTTGAGCTTGAAAGTTCATAGATTAAAAGTACTTATAGATTGGCTTGGGCAAGAAGACTAGGGAAATCTATGTATTGGCTCTGAAGGGAAGAGCAAAGCTATTGTGGCACGTTAACGGAACACTAGTGATGAACCGACTACGAGCAGCTGAGCACGGCTGTTTCTGCAAAAAGAATTTGCTAATGTCAAGGTGTGAGAATGTAAAATATAAGTATGGGAAGAATCAAATGAATTCGAAGATTTTTTTTTAAATTAAAAAGGTGAGTTTTATTTTAAACATTCTAGGTATTTGTTGTAGGTTTACTTTCAGGAAATAGATATTGCAGAAAAAATATTCTTGGGGCTTCTATAACAAGATTTAATCTTTCAAACTGAGTGATGAAAGCTGTGTGGGAAGTCTGAGGGATGATACTGAAAACACTTGGCATTCACTTCTTCATTTGCCCATGCATGTAGCAAGCATTATTAATTACTTACTGGCTTAGTCAGGGTTTTCTATTACTGTGATGAAGCAGCGTGACCAAAAGCAACCTGGGGAGGAAAGGGCTTATTTCCTTTTACACTTTTTATTTACACTTCCAGGGAACAGTTTGTCACAAAAGGAAGTTAAAGCAGGAGCCTGGAGCAGGAGCTGATGCAGAAGACCTGGACGGGTGCTTCTGGCTTGTTCCTCATGTCTTGCTCAACCTACTTTCTTATAGAAGGCAGGACTGTCATCCCAGGGGTGACTCCATTAACAGGGAGGGCTGGGCCCTCCCACATCAACCACTAAGTAAGAAAATGCTCTACAGGCTCACCATAGCCCAGTTTTGTTTGTTTGTTTTGTTTGTTTTTCGAGACACAGTTTCTCTAGATAGCCCTGGCCATCCTGGAACTCACTCTGTAGACCAGGCTGGCCTTTCCAGTGCTGGGATTAAAGATTTTGCTGGCACCGCCTAACTGAACCTAATCTTATGGAGGCATTTTCTCAATTGTGGTTACCTTCACTCAGATGACTCTAACTTGTGTTGAGTTGATGTAAAACTAGCCAGGACACCTGCTATATTCTAGGAATTATGATAAATATAGGAAGTGAAAAACACAGCTATGCCCTGGATTGTGTCAGTGTAGTGAGGCTAATAATTGACTATATGATATTTTAAAAATATTTTTATTAGTTCTTTAAGAATTTCATGAATTTTTTGATTATATTTTCTGCTCCCCAACTATTCTCATATACATCCCTGTTCCCTACTGCCCCCAACTCTGTGTCCGTTTAATTTTTAAATCCATCAAGACCAGTATGTGCAGCCTAAATTTTCTTGGATGTGTAGCTCTCTATTTGAGCACATATGGCTTACCAGGGCCTACACTCAGAGAAAACTGGCTATTCTTCCTGCAATGCCTACCATCAACCAATAACTCCTCAGCTAGGGCTGGCTGGGGCCTTGTAGCCATCCAAGGTCTCTACACTATTCCTAACCCCTCTTCCTCAACAATCCTTGAACCTTGGGAGGAGAGAGTGAACAGGTAACTTACTGTGGCATGATACATTCTGAGATAGAAGCACAGGGTACTATTGGAACACAGAAGAAGCACTCCTTTTCTTTTTTCTTTGCCTTGGAAAGTGGGAATGTCAGGAAGTAGTGCTTTCCAGAATGAAAGAATTGGCCACAGGACAAGGGCAGGAGCTGCTTCCCATGCCGTGGAAACAGGGTATGAAAAGGTAGAGAGTCCCTAGTGATCAGAGCTGGAATCCTTCAGATAAAATCCCTCAGCAGGGACTGATGAGGGCTGAGCTGAAGAAAGGCACCTGGCACATGTACTCCAGGCTAGAAATGGAATAGCCTGAGGCAATATAGAGAGAAAATTCACCAATGAGCATGTAGAGAAGTGAGCTGGGATCTAGGGTAGCTGGAAGATAGACCGGCAATGGGACTCCCAGAGAGATGAAATTCAGAAGACAACTCACAGAGGGCAGGGATGACATTAGCTTCAGCTTTGACGACTGGGTCGATGATACCAGGAGGAAGGAAAGATTCAGCTGTGATTAGGCAGAAATGATGGTTTCTCTTCCCTTAAGTGTCTTAGGTACCTGTGAGTTCCTGCAGATGACGCTGAGTTTAGGATAGAAGTGCAGTAAATGCTCGAACCCGGGGAACCTCAGCTAAGAAATACAAACTTGGCTGTCAGCCATAGTCAGTGAACTAGAAGAATGGGGCAGAGACCCGAAGGGAGCACTGGCGTTTAAAGAATCATGAAGGACCCGTCAAAGGGTAAATGCTAAACGATACTGAGAGAAAGCAATGAAGATGGCGAGAGAAATAGCAGTGTCAAGCAGGTAACAGTGAGGCAGGGAGGCACTGTTACAGAGCAAGTGGGTGAAGTGATGCCTGGACCCAAAGCTGCCTCAAAGATATGGTAACTGAAAGATTTGGGAGGATGCTGGGAAGCTCATTTTAATGATGTCATAGGCACGAAGCACTGACAGAAAGGAGATGAGAACATAGACAGAAATCAGAAACCAAACTTGTAAACATTTGACTGGAAGGAGAGAGAGTTTTTAAAGACCTAGGCTCCTTTTTCAGTGAACATAAGAACTCAACTTTGTTCAAAATTGACATGAGATCGAAGCCCTTTCTCCAGGAGGTCCACAGCTCAAACTTCTGGGTGCTTCCACTCATCCAGAAGACTTGTTTGGATTTGAACTTTAGTTATATTTTAAAAGCAAAGTTCCCCCCCAAAACATATTGATAGTATAATAGAATATATCTACTTTCCAAGGTATTGACAAGGCCCTACCACTCATTGAGGTTACAGATTCAGATTTCCCTTAGACACCCAGCACCTAACAGGGACTGGGGTGGGGTAGGGTTATAGTCTTTTGATTTCAAAGCAAGAAATCGTAGATAATCTATCAAATGGGAAACCAGTAGAAGTCACATTCACTGTCACAATAAGCTTAGACAGCAGCTGCTTAAAATGAACAATGAAATGGCTCAGTGGGCAAATCCCTTGTTTAGAGGGCAGTGACCTGAACTCACTCCCTGCAACCCACATGAAGGTGGAAGGAAAGGACTGACTCTACAGAGCTGTCCTTTGGCCTCCATACATGTAGCACATGCATGTGCACAGACACTACACACAATAATAATATATATATAGAAGGAAAATAAACGGCTTGTGAAGACTTCGTATACATTTGTTTGGACCATTGTACTGAAAAACAGTGGAAACGGCAGACTTGAGCAGCTAAAACGTAGTTTCGTGGTTCTGGAGTCTGGGAAACATTGGCAGTGTCTGATAAAGGACATATTCAGCTCCCAGCTTTGCTCACTGTCACCTCACATGGTTCAGCATTAATCTCACCATGAGAGTTCTAGTCTCATGACCTCAGCTAAACCTAATGACCTCCCAAAGGCCCTAACCCCCATCCCACAGGCTGTTAAGAGTCTCAGCATAGTTGTCTTGGGCAACATAAGTATAAAGTCTTTACATGTAAGTGATGGGCCATAATCGAGATATACATATCCCCCTCCCATCTTTATTTGTACCTAAAATCTCGCCTAATTGGCTCTTTTGCTCTGGAGTATGTCTGGCAAACTGGCCCAAGGGCCCCCGAACACAACTTTTAGTAAATTAAAGCTCGCCTGGTTACACTCCTTAAAGGTAGCCCACAGAGCTCCTTCCTACTCTTGTCTCCCTCCCTCTGCTTGCTACAAGTAAGCACGGGGTTTCAGGGAACAGAAAGAACTGCACACATTTCTAAAAGAGAGTCTGGAAACATGGGTAGCACAGAAGCCCAGGCCTTGCAGTCAAGCAGTAGCTCTGTCTGGGGGCCTTAGTGTAAGCCCTCGCGGGCATGAGCTCATTAGACTGTATTCTGAAGACAAAGCTCAGTAGGAACTGGAGTTTTCAGGAGGCAACATTTTAGAAAAGGTCAATTCAAAAGACAGTTTTAAAGGCCATGTCTAGGATGTATATTTAGACAAGTTTAGTATTTTCCCTCATAAAATGAATGCATGCTTCATTTTATTAAAATGTAAAAGATTATTTGAATAAAAAAGGATTAAGTAAAGCTTGAAATCTCAAAGTCCAGGGCATGTGTGTGCTTGTAGGGATGTCATTTAAACGATAACTCAAGTGGTTACTATGATAGGTTAAGTCCGAAGATTTTTGAGACCAAAAATCCTTTTAGTCATTCATTTTGAGTATGTAAACTTTGATATTTAAATGTTTTGAGGGAGGAACATAAACATTGCCTCTAAACCCTCCCCACCCATAGTTGGAATCCTGTTCTTCCAAAGAGTCTAAAGTAAAGTGTGTGAGATAGCATATAAGGGTTTGTGTGCATGGGAAGAGGCCTGGAGAAGGCTGGGAGAAGAGTCCATGCTTCCATTTCATGGAAATGAGAATAGTACAAAGGAAAGGAGTTATAGCCAAAATTCCAAGGGTCTGACGTGGGACATTTCACTCCGTGGTCTCAGATCCCACCATTTATCTTCATCATTCCAACCTTTGGACAGGGCCAAACGCATACAGCTGGGCTGCCATCTTTTGATTAAAGTGGTTAGGACGGGACAAAAAAAACCTGTATTTGTTCTGGATATGTGCAGATTCTTCCTTACTGTTATTAGCTACAGAACACAATATAGTACCCATTTGCGTTACATGGATAATGTATTAAATATTGTAAATTGTCTGGAGACGAAAATGCACAGGAAGATATGCATAGTTTATGTGTAAATTCTATGTCACTTTTACATAAGGAAATCCTGGAATCTCTGAGGGGGGTACCTGGAATTCCTAGAACCAATCCTCTAGGACTTTGAATGCTAGCTGTGCTTCCTGATGTAGGACAAAAGTCATCTACTCTACCCTCTCGTCCTGAGGCGATAGTGACTAGGATTCGAGGAATCCTCAGAGTCTGGGCTTATAATTTAGAGCACCACACCACTCACCAAACAGATGGGTAGGACAAAGAGCAGTTTAGACCCTAAGAAAATAAACAGACTGTCTTTCCTGTTAGGGAAGTCTGTATGGTGACTGTTGCATTTGTCTGACAAAGACTCATAAAGAAAACTGTAAGGTTATAAAATATGATTTCCAGTTTAACAAAATGGTAGACTTTTACAAACATGCCTACCCCGGAGAGCAGGCAGATCAGAGTAATGAGAACACTTAAAGAAAGCAAAAGCTTTTGAAGCCACCTAATACTCTGGAGTGGGCGGGGCTTCAGCTCGTGGGCTGCGCCAGTGTTATCTCAGGTCTGAATTTAAGATCTGTGAATCTCTGTATGGCTCACGCTCACTGCTGTAGAAGTTGAGCCTAGCAAGAAGGTCCTTGAGAATCTAGGGCAGAGTTCTCTGCTCTCTCCTCTTATCTCTACTGACCTGAATGGATTTCTGGAGAATACGGTTTTAGCATTAGTCTTGTGGGGAAGGAAGTTATGTGTGTATTCAGCAAAGTCCATGCTTGTTTTAGGGAGTCAGCTCTCTGGTCAAGGCTCTGGTCCACGTGGTCTAGCTCTTCCACGGCAGAAGGTATGTTTCCTTTGCTGTTATTTCCTTTAAATCCTCCCTCCCCCGACACACAGCATTTATTTGATGCTTAAGTGATCACTACTATGATCCCATCAGCAGTTCTTGCTTTTGATTTACTTCATTCGATGGGGTTAAACATGCTCTGAAGTTTGTGAAAATCTTAAGGCTGAGATTATAGGCTGTCTACTTTGCTTAAAATAATGATAACCCGTGAGATCAATTCTTGCTTTAAAAGTACCGATTGAGTTTCTGGTATGCTCACAGGCTTAGGATTAGGAGTGAACTAAAGAAGCACAAATCTTATCCTAAGGATCTCCTTGCTGTGCTCAGGGGTGGACATAGAGAAGGCAGCTGGACTAACCAGTCGCTCGCTGTTACCAATGACTCGCCCTTAGCCAATGAGTGAGCTTGCTGGTAACCACGCCCCCTTCCTATTTCTGGGATAAACTTTGGCCGACTTTTTCAGTAGGTTTGTCTAGGCTTAAGGTAATTTTGAAACTCATGAGTTCTCTTTCTTCTATGGTGATAAGTAGAACGAATAAAGGTATCAGGTGTAAATGCATTTAGTTTTAGGGACTGGAGTTGACATAAAATACAGCTTCATATATTGACTAGGTCGGTTTTCATCTGATATAGATGGCCACTAATTTTTAACGTAACCATTTTAACACAGCCCCAGACTTTAGCACAACTTACTCCATGATAGGATTACCATCCAGGCCATAAACTTAGCTCGCAGGCAGTGTTACCTGCCAAAATTAAAAGGCCTAATCCCTCAAAGTCCACTTAGTTCTGAGGAAGTCTCAAAATATACTAACCTTGCTTTTTTGGCTTCTGTAGTCCTGCTTCTGGCTGTTAACTGAAGTACATCAACTCAAAACATGGGTTTTGTACTTAAAAGCTCACCCTGAGAAAGGCTAAGCGCTACACTGGGATCCCAAAACACCCAGACTAGGCAATGGCTGGCTACTGACTTCCTATTGGCTTAAATCCATGCCCGACACTCTTCTCTGGGGCATCCTCCACAACAGCCACACTCTATGGCTCTTTCTTGCAGCCCTCCTTACGTCTCCTCAGTAGTGATTTGACAAGCTCCCCAGTTACTCCTGGAAAAAAAAATGAACGTGACTGCTTGAAAAGAATGGGACACTCTGACCACTTTCCAGGTGGATTCCCAGTTCTACTGAGGCTTTGTCACGATACTGCTAACTTACCACTACCTGAGAGGAAATTAAAAAAAATACATTTTTTTTTACTAGTTGAAATGACAAAATGCTAAATTATAAAACATCAGGAGGAAAAGATTCAGCAATTTAAATTCCTGGCAAGAGGTTTATGATTTAGTTGAAGCTCAGGGTAATCTAGGTCAGACAAATCCATTTCAGGAAAAAAAAAAGTATACTTTGTGTCCTGTGACCCTGTGCTGGTTCTCAATTATGTGTGTTTTTATAAAGAATAATTGTTGCTTTTGTTTTCTTTTTTCTTTTTTTAGGAAGAGTTTTTCCAGGGTATGGTAATGTCCTTATTGCATGGACCTAGTGTTTTCAAACTGACAGGTCTAATATGTTGGCCTATTATCCAGTCATAGAGGTCGACATTTATGAGAGTACACAGTAAGTAACCTAGAGCCTACAAGTTAACGTTGTATTTGGGGTATTTTTGAATCTCTCTCTCTCTCTCTCTCTCTCTCTCTCTCTCTCTCTCTCACCAACAGTATTAGTGCATTTTCTGTTTCTTATTGTCATTAATCTACAGTTTTTTAAAATTTATAGCTAAGAGTTGTATGTTTACTGCTGAAAATTCCTTAGAAAGATTAAAAACAAACTACCTAACCTGATTTCAAAGAGAACCATTAGCAGTAAGCACACATCAAAGTGCTCCTTAACTGTGTAAAGCTTTTCTTTTGCACGAAGATATTAAAGAGCCACTAAGTTAGTGCTTCAGGTGTGTGGAGGACTATGAAAACAACATAATCATTTCAGGAGACAAAAGAGAAAAATGACTCACAGATCAGAAGCCCGCTGAAGAGAGGAAGCCAGTCAGGAGGAAAGAGGCTGAGCTCAGAAGCCAGAGGCTGGAGCCGCACTGAGTGTCCGCGCTGGATGTCGCTGTGTGTAATGGCCATTCCTGGTTGTCAACTTGACTCTCTGGAATGAACTACAATCCAGACTTGGAGGGCTCACCTGTGATCCAGATCTTGAGGCTGGAAGACACAGATTGCTGACCTGGATCTTGGCATGGAGATCTTGAGGCATAATGGCCATGAAAAACTTAGGCTCAGGCAAGGAAGTACACGCCTTTAATCCCAGGAGACTGTGGAAAGGACATCTGTGAGTTCAAGGTCAGCCCGAGACAAGCAGGTCCCAGATCCAGGCGTGGTGGTACACACCTTTAATTTGGGCCACACCTTCTGCTGGACATTGGGAAGAAGATTCACTCTTCTTGACTGCTTGCATTTACTTGCCAAGACCAGCTGAAACAACCAGCCTCATGGGACTGAACAACTACTAGATTATTGGACTTCCCGTCCACAGCTGCCCATTGTTGGAATAGTTGGACCATAAGACCGTAAGTCAAAACAACGAAGTCTTACTATATAGAGAGATGTCCCATAAGTTCTGTGACTCTAGTGAACCCTGACTCATAGTACACTGTGCAACCTGTGTTAACTTATCCTGCCTTGGTTTCACCATCTCTGAATTAGGATACGAATGAACGATAGTTCTCTCTTGTGGAGGTTGCATGAGGCAGCATGCACGTGAAGCCTCAGGAATGTTCTCTAGGACAGAACATTCGCTGTAACGTGGCTCCTTTTTGTGAGTAGGAAATTGTTTTGGCTGTCTTATGTCAACATGATACACAGAGTTACCTGAAGGAAGGAAAGCTCAATTGAGGAAATGCCTCCTTAAGATCCAGCTGTAGGGTATTTTCTTAATTAGTGATGTTGCAGGAGGGTCCAGGCCATTGTGGGTGGGGCCATCCCTGGGCTGGTGGTCTGGGTTCTATAAGAAAGCATGGTGAATAAACCATGGTGAAATAAACCAGTAAGCAGTACCCTTCACGGCCTCTGCATCAGCTCCTGCCTCTGGGTTCCTGCCCTGCTCGAGTTCCTGTCCTGACTTCCTTGATGATGAACAGTGATATGGAAGTGTGAGACAAATAAACCCTTTCCTCCCCAACTTGTTTTTTGGTCATGGCGTTTCCTCTCAGCAATAAAACCTTAACTAAGACAGAAATTTTCTTGTGTGTAAAAAGTGGTATTTCCATGGATTTGGTATTTTTAGAGTGATTGACTGAACTAATATGCAGGCAGATATTACTCAGAGAGGTCAACCTTCAAATGAATACAAGCATATAGAATTCATAATGGAGCAAATGCAGGATCAATATGTTTTTATGCAGACAGCAGGATTCACCTTAGCACTGTGCTCAGGAAAAGAGGAGTATGAGTTTGGTCTCCAACAAATAACTTTGAATAAGCGGAAACCTTGGAGACAGGAGTCTGTGTATCATAGACCGGCTTCAAACTCACTGTGTAGCCTAGGACGACTGGACACTTCTGCTTTCCCTGTGTTCCTCTCATGAGACAACTGCATGCAGACACACTCATCACCCCTGTTTCACACAGTGTTGAGAATGAGCCCAGGACTTCACACACGCTCAGCCTCACACAAGCTTGAAATAAACAAAATAAGCATTTAGGTGGGCAGACAGGAGAGAGGATTCAGCAGAGCCGGAAGTTCCCTACTAGTTATAAAACACTGAGGCAATGTCTTAGTTACAATTCCTATCACTGTGATAAAACGCCATGACCACATGCAACTTGGGAGAACGGGATTTATTCAGCTTCTGCATCACCGTCCGTCATGGAGAAAAGACAGGACAGGAAACTGCAGGCAGAAACTGATGCGAGGCCATGGAGGAGGACTGCTTACTGGCATGATTCCTATGGCTGCATCAGCTTGCCATGTTGTAGTGCCTGGTACAACTAGCCCAGGATGACACTGCCCACAGTGAGCTGGACCCTCTCCCATCAATCATGAGTCCAGAAAATGCCCCATGTAATGGCATTTGCCTACTGGCCAATGTAATGGGGACTTCTTTACTTTTCTTTTTCCAGTTGAGATTCCTTTTGCCCAAGTGCCTCTTGCTTGTGTCTAGTTGACAAAACACTAGTCAGCAGAGGCAGAGAATGTGCGTCTGCTGGTCCAAATTGCAAAGCCAGCTCATCCAGGAACACTGAAGAAATCTCAAATTATGATATCTAGCCCAGTCTTGTGCTTGCTAATACCAAAATAAGGCAGGAGCAGGCTTTGTGGTTCCGCCATTGCTCTTTTGTACCAATACTGAAGTCCTCAAAAAACATTTTATGCTATTTTAAAAACTTTATTTATTTATTTATTCAATATTGTTATTGTTGGGGGGGGGGCTGGAGTGCCAGGGGTTACTTGGGGGAGGTTGGGAACAACTTTGTGGAGTCCTTTCTCTCCTTCACTTTAGTTATGTAGGTTCCAGGGTTGAGTTTAGGTTGGCAGACTTGCCAGAGAGCTTTACCTCCTGAGCCATCTTGCTGGCTGCTAACAATGTTTTTAAAGAGAAGAAATCCTACAGGAACGGAGGTCTTCTCTGCAGGAACACTTTCCTTTCTCTGCCTGCCACGGCTTGCCAAGACCCCACTTACGGTGGGAGCCTGCACCGGTCTGTTGGGTGAAGCTCAGTCCTTAGATGCCTTTGCTCCTGGGACTTGATAATTTATGTTTTCCACCTTGAACTCTTACTAATAGTCTTTCTTTATACACTCTATTTCCTCCGAAAAGACCAAAGAGAAAGTTGAAGAAAAAAAAAGGTCTTTGTTGGTTGTTGGTGGATTTATCAACTTTTGACAACTGTTAGAACAACTTTACTCCTTTCTTAAAATCTCTTGGTTGATTGACTTTAAAAAAAAGTACAGTCAGGAAGGTAAAGTAATTTCAAACCCTTATGATATAGTCTATCTTCAGAAAGCTTGACGTTTATGAAAACTAGGTTAATGGTGTTTTTAAAAACAATCGTGACACACTTAGGGGCTGGTCTTTGCAGGGTTTTCTAGTAGTGTCTTGGTTAATTTCCTTGGTATTCATTAGATGGAGCCAACAGTTCCTAGTACCTTTTTTTTTTTTTTTTTTTAATTTAGAACTACTTCAAAGCAGGAAGAAAGTCTCAGTTTCCCCTGCTCTGGGAGATCTCCTTGGGGGCAGACATCCTCAAAACTTCCTCTTAGTGCTCCAAATAATCCCACTGAGCACTGCCTTGTCCCAAACTCTTCCGTGAAACCTGACAATCAAACACTCTAGGTCTGGGAATGCAGCTGAGCTAGCATAGAGTCTGCCGAGCTCGTGTAAGGCCCTGAACTAATTTTCAATACTCCATGGAACCATGGGTCTGTATGCAGTCCCAAGCACTCAGGAGGTGAACACAGGGAAAGGGGACACTAGGCTACAGTGAGTTTGAAGCCAGTCTATGATACACAGACTCCTGTCTCAAAAGCTTCCTGTCCCTACTCCACAAGCCACGACTTACAGTTCATGAACCTGTCGTTAGTATTTCTGCTATTTTTAAAAAGTAGATTGGCTAGGAGAGTTCAGAGGTCCTGTCACTGCCCCGTTGCTATAAGAGGATGGAACCAAAGATCTGGCACCTATTAGAACACACTGCCACGTAGTAGGTCTGAGTGCTGTTTCTCTGGAAGCTGAGAGTTGTCTTCACAGTACTAGGTTATCAAGGTCTGGGGCAGCTTGCTTGGTAAGCTGTGGTGGAGACAATTGAGCTGCCACTAGGCTAAGTATGGTGAACTGCTTCATTAACAACCTCACCAATGAACTCTCCTCAAGCTTCATGTTTCTGGACTGATTTGGCTTGGCTGGGGTTTCATTCTAGGTCTTCATGAAGTATAAGGTGACCGTAGCTAAGTCATCTTTAAGGCTCACTCATCCACAGGCTGGGGCAGCTGATGCTGGCACTCTCAGCCTGGAAAGCCATACCTAGTGTTCTGTGTGCTCCCTCACAGCAGGGTAGCTGGACTCTGAAAGAAAGAGACAGAGACAGGACTGGCAGATGCCGCCCCCCCTACCCCAGGGAGGGGGAGGGGAAGGGAGGGGAGGAGGGGAGGGGAGGGGAGGGGGAGGGGAGGGGAAGGGGAGGGGGAAGGAAGAGGGAGACAAGAAGGGAGGGAAGGAGGAGAGAGGAAGGGAGGGAGGGAGAGAGCTGGGTTGGTCACATCACCAACTGTATCCCATTTGTTAGAATTCAGTCCAGCCTGTATTCAAGAGGAGAGCAGTCAAATGGCACTCCTCCATGAGAGGTGTATCAAAGGATTTGTGGAGGTTCTCCACAGCTGTATATAAACTGGAAGGACGATCTCTCAGACTTTGTCCTAGTTTCTGTAACAAAAATAAGAAAGCAACTTACCTCACAGGTTTTTGGGAAGATTAAATAAAATTGTACCCAGTACTCAAAATATGTTAGGTTAAACCATTGTCATGTCTACTAGAGACCAAACATGCTGGTTACATCAGTGATGCTAGAATTCTAAGCAGATCAGTTTGTAGAGGAGGGTCTTGGTGGCCTCTGAGAAATCCCCAAGGCCTTTGGTTCCTGTGCTTGTGGGACGGAGTGACTATATAAGGTTTGAAATCTTTGATTCATCTGCTTTCAGTGACAGTATCCAGATATAGGTCAGTGCACTTAAGCCTTGTCCCATTTATGGTAATTTATTTCATTATAGGATAAAGTCATTAAATTCATGAGTAATAATTACTGTGTCTGCCGTGCTTAACACCCCAGCCATGTAATCCTCACCTCATCCCATGAGTAAGTTTGATGAACACCCTTACCTCTTCCAGGAACAAGCCAGACCCAGGGTCATGTGGCCTGTCCTGAATCCCAGTGTGACGAGGACAGCTGGAGAGAGAAGCTGAGAGTCCCGAGTCTTTAGACCCTCTACCATAGCCAAGTGACTGCCAGTCATAGCTCAGTTCACAATGATATATTCAATATGTATGTCAGTGACAGAGACAATAAAAGCCTCGCACGGCAGGCCATTTTCTCTTTCATTAAATTGGCATTTTGTGATATGTTTGGGCACCCAAATTTTGACCTAGGAGAGGAGGCAATGTGGAGAAGGAATATTCTCTTTGCTGGGGTTCGCGCCCAGTCTCTTGCAGCTGTCCGGCTCTGCATCTTTGGGCTGCAGTTCGCGGATCATGCTGTGACCAAGGTGAAGGGCTAGCGCGCTTCCCTGAGTGTCCCCGCCCGCCCGGTGCTCACCGGGGGGCGCTGTGCGGCCTGCGCCTGGCTGAACGGCGGCCGGGGAGCGAGGGGCGCGTCCGGGCGGCAAGGTCGCCGCCCCCGCCGGGAGAGGGGAGTGGCCGTGCCGCCGCCGCGCCTCAAGCCAGCGCACTCGGAGCCCAGCCGGCGGACGCGGTGTGGCTGCACGGGACGCACGGTCGGCTGAGCGGCGCGGGATCCCTGGCAAAACTGTGGCACGAACCCCGCATCGGGTCGGACCCGCGTTCCCCAGGCGCCGGCCAGCGAGCAGCACGCGGAGGCGGAGCGGCAGAGCGGTTGCCGGGCGAGGTACGCTGCGCTCCCCCGTGCCGGCTCCCTTCCCGCCCGTGCCTTTGTGCGCGCGGCCCCAGGCACAGCCGCAGCCTGTAATCCCTGGTCATCAGCTCCTGGGGCGCTCCTGTGGGGCGCGGCGGCGCTCCACCGTGAACCCACGCGTACTCCCACTCGTGCTCCCACGCGTGCTCGAGGTCGTTGAGGGTGATCGCGGCCCCGTGCGGCTTCGGGGGTGGCAGGAGGGGGAGGGGGCTTGCAAACTAAGTTGCTCTCTCACTTTGTGATATTGGCTTCCCCCATATGGGCGCTGGGGAACCCTGCTTCCCGCGGGCCCACTCGCACCCCCCTCCATTCCTCTGGCCCACTGGAGTTTCCTGGCCCCGGGTTCTGTGGAAGGACAAGCTTATGGCTTCCTGTGGGAAGGAGAAGCGGAGGTGGAACAATGGGACGTCCTGGGGAGTGGGGTTCAGGTGCGGTGTGCCCCGGCCGCGTCGCACCCTGAGGGGCTCCGGGACCCGATGGATCGCCCAACGAGTGCAGCTGCGCTCCGCTCCTTTGTTCCGCCACAGCGGAGGGGGCTGCCCCGGGTCCCGTTTCCTGCCCGGGATGGGATTGATTCACAGTCCCAGAGAGGCAAAGGGAAGGGGGCGGGGCTCGAATGGAAACCAGATTGGGAACGGGAGCCCTGGAGGGTGGCTGGGCAGGGTGGAGCGCTGGGGAGGGGGTGATGAGAGTGCGTTGGAGTTAATTACAAACACAACCTTCTGCCTAAAGGCCTGTGGCGTTTATTTGCGGTGCTTTGTTCATACTACGGCCTAGCTCTAATTGGTGCAGCAAGTTCTGTTTTTCCTTGAAGTCCTAGGCTCTGACTATGGGAGTTTTCTGAAAGCAGATCTTGTTATTTATAATGGACGAAGAGGGTTTTTTTGTTTGTTTGTTTGTTTGTTTTTGTTTTTGTTTTGTTTCTGAACTATTTTTCGAAATGAATCAGGATATATGTGTGCATGTGCATCTGTGGATTTCACTGTGGCTCGGATAGGCTGACAAAAAACCAAAACCAGACTAAAAACCAAAAAACTTTTTTTTTTTTTTTTTATCGTGTCAAGCCAGGAGAAGAAGAGAGGAAGAGAGAGAGAGAGAGAGGAAGAGAGAGAGGGGAGAAAATGGAGAGCGGAAGGAAGAGTGAGAGCGAGGAAGAAGAGTGAGTGAGAGAGGAGGAATAGTGAGAGAGAGACTCCTGTAGCTTTATTCACCACTTATACCAAAAAACTTTTTTTTTGAGACATAGTTTATTCCCTGGTTGACCTGAAGCTCAGAGATCCCACCTGCTTTTACCCTCTGAACGCTGGGACTAAAGGTGTGCACTACCACACCCAGCTAGGTGTGGGCAGAGCCTTTTTGACAAAATAGTTTTCCCCATTACCATACTGTGCAGTTAGGATGCTTTTCCAAGAACTTTGGGGGCCTGGGAAGCACCAGGAAGTCGGATTGCTAAATACAGGAATAAGAATGATGTAACACTGAATTGAGGATTCTTTTTCATTGGTCCCAGAAGAAAAAAACCCACCCGACACTCATTGTGGGTTTGGGTTTTTATACTGGAGCCATGGCTTCAAGTGTTCTGGGCTTTCCGCTGGGCCTACTGGAGTAAGAGAGAGAACGTTGTCTGACACTGAATATTTCTCTCTCTCTGTTTTTAGGAGTAAAATTGAGTGTAGTATGTCAGGTGTTTGTTAAAGAGACCCAGTCCTAGATTGGAATCAAGAATTCTGGAAGGTTAATCTGATCTTGGGAGTGGGAGCAAGCCTTGGGGGTCAAGCTGTGGGTGTTTCTGAACAAGGGATTCCAATCAAGACTGGGAAGGAGGCTGACATTTCCAGGCACTGATAGTTATGCCTGTGGGACTCTGATGGAAGAGGCCCAAAGTCCAGTGCAGGTTGGAATTACTGTGGTGATAACTTACAGCTTTCTGGCTGGGACCAGTGCTTCCTTTTGGAAAGCTGAGGGGCCACCGTGAAACCACCATTTTGGCCGTTTGCTGTCAAGAGGAATCAACGCCGAAAGCCTTTTAACCTTAGAAGGCGAGTTGGGAGCTCGCTCTGGGGAAAATGTTTTGTGCCCACTAAGTGGTAATGGAAAGAACTGTGCAGGCTCCTGCTGAGGGCTGGTGAGGGGATGTGGTCACGCTTCCAAGCCAGGCTGTAGAGGAGTGGAGCATGTCCTCAAAAGCCATCACGACGTGAGGTTGGAGTGGGACAGTGCCCAACTGTCAAGTTCTTTGCCATTACAGCTGCCTGGCTATGGACCGTGTTTCATTGTTAGCCTCCTGATCTAGACTTTTCATTCATGCGAGCTGTTTTGTTAAGGGAGCTTCATTTGGAGTCCGCCCAAGTGCTCTTTGGTCCATACATTGACAAAATATATAGTGTTAGGGCATTCGGGGATCATGAATGGGAGACTCCCTAAATAGCTGGTTTCTGGCCTCCGGCTGTCCCAGTGGATGGGGGATTGTGTGCTAAGCCTGGCAACAGGCTGCATCCCCTCTGGGATGAGTCATCACTTTGTCAAGTCTGGAGTTTAAGGCTGACTTTCCCTACACAGCTATGAAAAGCCACATGGATGGGCCAACCTCACTGGGGAAGGGTGTGGGCTGCGAGTGGGATGGGCATTTGTGGAAGAAGGGAACTGTACCGTCCTTGGCATCTATTGTATGTCCTTGCTTGTACCACTTGATCTGCTTTGGGCGAGGTTCGTCTTCCTCCTGATCCACCGTTTTCAATAACTAGGCATTTACATTTTAATTAAATAGGCCAGCGTCAATGATAGTTACCATCTAGTAGGTTTATTATGTGTACAATTTCATAGGCACCGTCACTATATTAGTCTTTAATAAAACAACTTGGCCAAAGGTCTCAGTTGGCCCAGGCTGGCCTAGAATTCACGCTGCTGCTTTGGATCGCTTTTGGAGTCTTTCTGCCTCTTCTCCCACCCCCAGGGCTAGCTTTATAGGCATAAACCACCATGCCCAGTTAAACTTTTTTGTTTGTTTGTTTTTTTGGTTTTTGTTTTGAGACAGGTCTTACTTTTAGTAATCACTATATATCCTGCTCTGGCTGTTAACTCATGGTAATCCTCCTGCTCTGGCCTCCGAAGTGCTGAGGTTGTAGGTGTGAGCCAGTGCTCCTTCCTTAGTACTCTGCCTCTTGTGTTATAGGTGTGCAGCACCCAGTAAGGGATAGAAATGGAGTCCGAGCGCTCAGTTCTAACGTCAGTGTTCTAACTAAACACTGTACAATTGCTGTGTATCATTAATCCCAGTTATCTGGAGGCAGAGGCAGACAGTGAGTTCGAGACCAGCCTGGACTACTGAGCTCCAGGGCTATGTGGAGATACTGTGTCTCAAACAACAAGTAAGCAAACAAACAAGCAGAATCTTGTAAATAATCATGATTTGCCTATTTACCCCATCAGCTTTTTGCAGGTTCTAAATCACTTTCATGTGCATTATAGTTGATCCTTCCTAAAGCCACTGCAGAATAGCTTTGGAAGGCCGGATTACTGGCATCACTACTTTAAAATGGCAATTTTGAAAAGTTTATAAGCATACTTTAAAAAAAAAACCCACTAGGGTTGTATGTAGGCCAGGCTGGCCCAGAACTCACTATGTAGCTGAGGATGACCCTGAACTTGTTTTCCTGCTTCCTACTACTTCACTCGGTTGTCAGAGGCTTTGGAGACTCAGGATCCTGCACGGTGGGCAAGCTCTCCCAGGGAACTGCAGCCCCGGCTCCCTTTATTGGTGTTTTCCAAGGCTGGCCTGGCATTCGCCATCCTTACATCCCTTGAACAGTGGGCGTATGCTGCCACACCCAGTTTACATAAGCTTCATCGAAACAACTTCATTTAGGGGACCTGTCGTTTAAAATTAAGTTCTTTTTAAACAGCATTTCAGCTCGGTAGAATAGAAGTTGACTTTATATAGAATTAACACATTTCCTATTTCTTGAAGTCCACTTTGGCTCTTTTTCTCGTAAGGTCTCTGAGAACACTGCACTTTCCTCCTCCTCAGCTAAGATCCAGAGGAATGTGATGCAGAGAGGAAGTGGGACATCAGAGCTGGAAACACAGGCAGCCGGCAGGCCGAGGATTTTCCCAGCACACCCTTCCAGTGCTGGCAGGAGCTCTTTTCAGAAGACATTCTTCCGTAGGGAAGTGTCAAGGGTCTTCCTTCACTGGATCCTCTGAGATCATCACATTACTGAGCTCTGTGGGAACGCACATTCCACATGATTTGTGTACTTAGTCCTTCCCTACTGGGAAGTGAACTAGTTTAGACATCAATATAAAAGGGGAACAGAGGTGACCTGTATCCTTGGGCTGGAACAGAGAGCGGTACTGGGCAGAAGGATCAGACATTGGCCCAAGAGTAACCACTGAGTACAGGATGGGATTTGTATTGAATTATTTATGGAGTTCTCATAATACTCCTGGGCAGGTAAAAAAAAAAATCACACCCCTTCACTTATAACATGGACGCACACACGAACACACGCACACACACACACAGACACGTATGCATGCTTACATATTATTTCCTACGATAAGAATTTAGGGACTGTAAATTGTGCCTTCAGTTGCCTAAGTATTTCGGTCTAGGGTACTATCGGGTCTCCAGGGTCAGTGGCATAGCAACGACTTTGGTCTCTTACGTCCTGAATTCTCCAAGACAGGCAATGTGTTCTCGTTTGTGAGCACCTTCCTACACACCAGGACTGAAGCAGTGCTTGGGGGATGGGGAGGAGGGTGCTCAGCAGACTCCTTACAGAGTTGGTCGCCCTTGACAGTTTTGAGGCACCTCCTTCGTCAGTTGGTTCCATTAAGTACCCCGTTGATGTGAGCGTGAGACCCTGTATCGGACACCTTTCAAAAGCAATAAAGGAAATTGACTGTGTCCCCAAGGACAGTGTAGCGGGGCAGATGGATTTGCCTAGAGAGTGGAGGTTGCTGAGATGAAGAAAATGGCTGTGACAGCTGTGGCGATCAAGGCCAAGGCGACACCTGCTGCCCCGGGAGAGGCTGGAAATAAACAAGCGAGGAGAGTGTGGGAAGAGAGTGAGGAAGTGCAGCACAGGTGCCCAATTCATCCTTGGCTTTGTTTCCATCAACTTAGGAGAGGATTCAGGCCCTGGACCCTGAGATCCAAACCCTAAAATCTGTGTGAGAAGGAGCGAGCAGCACATGAGTCCCTGTCAGGTCTTAGCTCCAGCGTCCTTTTGTCCTGAGTTCACTGGGACGGCCAGTTCCCCACTCCCTCAGGTGTATTTGTGGTTTAAAGGCCGTGCTGAGCCAGAAACGTTCATCAAGGAGGGATGTTTCTATCTTAGTCCCTGTTCCCATTGCCGTGTTAAAATCCCTTGACAAAAAGAGGAACTCGTTCATTTTGGCTCACTTCAAGGTACTGTTGGTCTTAGCTGGGACGTCAGGGCCACGGGCGCTCCAGGCAGCTGGATGTATTTTTCCCACAGTCAAGGGTCAGAGGGCAGAGAAAGCCTACTCTGCTGCTGGTCTCACATTTCCCGCTTAGGCAGCCCAGGATCCCAGCCAGAGAGTGACCCATAGTGGATGGGGTCTTTTCACCTCAGCACAATTAAGGTAATCCCCACAGAGAGACCCAGGGGCCCATCTCCCTGGTAATTCTAGATTTTTGTCAAGTCGATACTAACCATCACCTTCCTAGTTCAGGTTATGCTACCGGCCATTCGGGATGTACCTGATTTATTGTCATTGTTAATGCATTCATGAGTAATTATGTGGTATGGTTTTTTTCCCCTTCCACTTTTACATGGGTTCCAGGGATCAAACTTAGGTCATAGTGCTTGTGTGTCAAGCACTTTTACCAGCTGAACTATCTCAGTGGCCTCGAGCCACTTGCAAGGATTTAGTTTTGAGGGTTTTGAGGGAGCACCCACTTTGGAGAGAGACTCCTTCTTCCTTGCTTACATGGTCATCTAGAGTCAGGCCTCCTGCATGTGCCCTGGCTGGCCCAAAGCTAGGAAAATGGTTTGCTTTCTCTCACTTTATCCAGTATTTCTGAATTGTGTGCTTAGCTCCCCAGTCCTGATTCTTATCCTCAGACTTGGTTCTGAGAAGCCAGGCCCTGGCTGGTGATCCTTCTCGTCAGTTCCCCAAAGCCCACAGCCCCACATCTCTTGTTGTGAGAGTTGGGTGCTGTCTAGGAGTTTCCTGCGAGCTCAGCTGGCCTCTGGCCATCAGTGTAGGTGGGAGCAGTACACTGTAGTCATAGTGAGTACAGGGTAATGCAGCGTGAAACGGTGTGGCAGAGGTTGAGAGAGAGCACTTTGAGCAGACTCAGGGAGAAGGGGGTTAGTAGAATTTATATAGTCTTCCAAGAAAGGCAGTTTTAGAAGTGAGAAGCCAGAGAGAAGAGAAACTTGGCATTCTTCCTTAGCAGCACGGCACTTGACAGACACATTGGGCATCTGTCTTTCCTTCTCGCACAGACAAGCCTAAGAGGACACCAAGTCTGGGTTTTCCAGTGGCATTAGGTGCCCTGAAATTTTGGAGATGACTAAATTTTGCCATTAATATGAAAATAAAATTTAGGAGTTTTGTTTTTCGTTTTTTTTTTGTTTTTAAACTTATTTCAAAAGAGAATTTGAAAGAGATTATATTTTGTCCTTCATGCTGGAGGAATGTATGTAACTGCCACATAGATTTCCCATGAAAACGTAATAAAAATATTGGGGCTGTGGTATCTATAGGTAGAGTCCTTGCCTAGTATTAGATCCCCTCTGAGTTTAGTCTGTAGCACTGGGTGGTGGTGGTGGGGCAGACCTTGAACTTGTGATTCTTTTGACAGTGGCTCAAGTCCTGGGTTTACCCAGCCTAAGAATTCAGCATTCGTTTTGTTTTGTTTTGTTTTGTTTGTTTTTTGAGATAGAATCTCTGTGTAGCCCTGGATGTCCTGGGACTCACTCTGTAGACCAGGCTGGCCTTAAACTCAGAGATCTGCCTGCCTTTGCCTCTGGGATGCTGGGATTAAAATCATGTGCCACCACTTCCTAGTTTAGAATTCAGTATCTTTAAGTAGCTTTTAGAAAGCTAAATTGAAAGAAAATGGAAGAAATTATTAGTTTCTGGTCTTATGCTTATGTGTCAGGGACCTATTGTGCTCCTTCCCTAGTTTTATGAAGAATTTTCAAGCACTGAGACCTAAAAACAACCACACGCACACATGCACACATGCACGCACACACACACTCACACACACACTGAACACAGATGCACACATACGTGCACACCCCCCCCCGAGCTGATTGAGAGGTTCCTATTGCCCCACTCACAGTTCCCAGTGTAGAACCTCTCCCTTACCTCCTCTCTTTCCCTTTAAATTCTGTACTATTCTCCCCTGAAGAGTTATTTGCCGTGTTCAGATAGGAAACATGCTTGCTTCTTAACTGATCATTTTTTCCCCCCTTGAAAGTGCTTCAAAAGAATTGCCAATGTTCATTCATTTTAGAGCCAGAGCCCGGCTGCCTTGAGGAATAGCTTAATTTTCCTAACATTGGGTTTGTGCCAGTTTGCATTGCTAGCTGTATTTTTCAGTCCTCACGTAATCCACTTACATTTGAAGTAGGGGAACCATAGTTAAGAATGAGCACGTGACACGGTGAGCCACGTAGGAAAATGTTCTCATTGCCCGAGGTCTCCAGGGTGTGGAGAAGTATTCATAGAAACATGCGGATTGCCACCATGGGTTGGGACTGGAGGCTTCCTCCTTTGTGTTCTGTGACATTTGGAGAAGGAAGGGCAGTGTGACTTTTCATGCAAGTTTTATAAAGGTCCAAGAGGGTCTTGGATGTCCATATGAAGGCAGTTTTTTAAAAACCTTCCAGGCCTAGTGAAGGTAACCTTTACTTGTTTATTTTTATCTTATAAGCTGTATGTTTCTTACCTTCCTTAAAGACAGAACTTGTATAGTTGGTATTTTGATTTTGAATACCCAACTTCTGGAAAGATGCAGTTGAAAGGATGCTGCCCACACTCGAGACGGGGCCAGGCAGTTAGTGCTGGGAGCCCTTGGTTGTTTTCCTTCCTGTGGAGATAGCTCACTGTCCCCCAAACCCATCTAAATCTGTGCTTGACTTGGCTGTTTTTATTAAGAAAATCATTATAGGGGGGGGATTTAGCTCATAGAGCGCTTTAGGAAGCGCAAGGCCCCTGGGTTCGGGTCCCCAGCTCCAAAAAAAAAAGAACCAAAAAAAAAAAAAAAAAAAAAAAAAAAGAAAGAAAGTATCATTATTACCCCACTGCTGTTTTCTGCAACCCTTTATCCACCTAGGCCATTGCTGAATTCAACTCACATTCTCTGTTCGAACCTGACACCTCTCCTTTATTCTGTTTGGACTTTTAAAAGTATTTGCCCAGATTAGCTTGTTCCACAAAAAGAGCAGTAGACTGGGAAAAATGACGCTCATAAGTTACATAAAACGGGTTCCTTGGCCAATGTTGCTACTGCTTCATTTGAATCGCTTCCTTTGAAATAAGTTCCCTTGCAGGATGACCTCCTGGCCTTTGTGGATGTGTACAATGAAGTCCTGAGAAGGAGCTGTGGCTGTCACACATCCCATCTAATGCTTCTGGTACCCATTTTGAGGAATCTGTTTCTACTAACTCTGCTGATGTCACTGCATTGCACATTTTCAAATCCATGGCTCTCTGACACTGCTGAGAATATGTTCTGTATGAACTGCATGTGTTTCACCCTTTTAACTTCATAATGCTTCATTTTCTCCTCTCTCTCTCTCTTTCTCTCTCTCTCTCTCTCTCTCTCTCTCTCTTTCTCTTCTCTGCCCCTCCCTTCCTTTCTTTAGACACACATATCCCACCCCAACACACACGCGCACACACACTACACTTTCTATGTAGCCCTGGCTAGCCTTGAACTCACAGACATCTGCTGCCTGCCTTTGGGATTAAAGGTGTGTGTGACCACACCCAGCTACCACACTCAGCTTTTTTTTTATTTTTTAAAACAAAACAAAATAAAACTGCTTGTTTCTTGCAAGTGCCCCATCTACCAAACACATTTACGAGTATTCAGTTCTTTCCCCCATTTTCTTTACCAGTACCCCCCCCCCCATTCATGGTGTTCTTGTTCGTCTGAGTTTACAGTGCTCCCTGGTTGAACTTAACAGAAGAGAACATTCTCTTATTATTATTCGAAGTGATAATATGGTAAAAAATAGCGCTAAACATCATCTAGTGCAGTCACTGGATTCACAGCATTTTCCGTAATCGTGTCAGCCCGTGTGCCACATGAAACTGCAAGTTTGTGTCGTCTCTGCTCAGGTTAATGTGTGCGTATGTTCTCCAACCTCGCTGTGAGCTCCCCACGCCCACTTCGCTCCACCCTCAGTTTTAAATTACTGGAGTTGCCTGCGTCTCAATAGAAATTCAGGGAGAATGGATAGTTTTATAGTTTCAAGGCTTATTGCCACAAACCTGATAAACCTCTCTGTTTACTTAGGTTTTTTTTTTTACAGCCTTCCAGTGAAATTTAATGCGTACTTCATGTGTGAAAGTCTTTCTCATCTTTTGTTAGATTTTCTGGTGTGATTATGGTTCTTGTGGTCAGTGTTTAGTACCTTTGTCATTGCTGTTTCTGGTGTATCAAGAAGGAATTGACTTTGCGTTTGTTCATTAGATGGCTCTTGGTTGATTTAAATGTTGATGCCATCTGTACTTGCTATGGGAAGCGGAAGTCAGGTGGGTTTCAATGGAGCAGGAAGTAACTTGGGCATATGTTGGGAAAGTCACAATTTTAATTTAAAAAATGATACACATTTAGAAGTAAGGAAAGGTGACTTTCAGTTATTTAAATGCATTCATTGATTTAGTTATCAGATATTTTGGATGCCTTCTATGTTATGGGTGCCATACAGAGTCAGAATGGTGACCCGAGAAGGTGTGGTTGTACTTTCATGGAAGAGCAAGAGAGGCCACAGGGAAGAGATTGGTTGGAGAGAGGAATCCAGATCACCACATCTCATTCCTCCTCTGCCTCTCTCCCCCTCTAGTCTCTACACACAGACACACACACACACACACACACACACACACACACACACACACACACAGACACACACACGAGTGAAAACAAGAGAGACTCCTGAGCCCCGAGGTGGGGTACTCAGGTGCACGATGAGTCAAGGGGAGCATCAGTCATCGTGGACTTAAGTCAAGGTATTACTTGTGGAACTAGTCAGCTAAGGTAAGCCAGCTTACCTCTGGCAATGTGCCCTTCTCCCCCAAACAAAGCTGCCTGAATAGAGAGAGGACCGTCTCTGTGGTGGAATAGACACCCTCCTTCCAGGTTTTCTGCCACCCATGCTTTTACTTCAGACAGCCCCCATGGCTTCCGTCACGGACTGTTTGAATTTATGATGGTGTGAAAGCAGTATGCATTCAGTGGGAACTGTATTTCGGCGTTTGATTTTCTTTTCCCCCCGAGGCTAACAATATGGGCAGCAGACGAGATTACTACTAAACCGTGCAGTAGCCTGCAGTGTCCTGCATTGCTGTGCTGGGAGGTTCCCGAGGCCGAGGAGAGTAAATGCAGTTTCAGCTCAGGGTATTTCAGCTTATTTTGGGTGACTAAGCTCCATCATTAGTTGAATATTTACTGCTGCTACCCTTGCCACTGCCTACTGCTTCTGTGGGGCATCCGAGCATCCAGGGAAGTGGCTGTCTTTGCTTAGAGGTCAGGTTTGCTCCCAAGAGCAGGGTGGGTGGAAGGGGGAGAATGACCTGGATTCCCCCGAGGTCCTTGCACCCTCTTCACCTGTCAGTACAGCTCTGTTTGGTCAAGGCTTTGCACTTGGGGCAACTCATCTGAGCTTTAGTCGTGAGAAGCAGTGTGGTGTGCTGGTGCAGGGCTCCCATAAGCATTGGCTTTGAACATTGACTTTTGTGTTTAGTGTTGCTAGCCCGTGTCTGTGCTTTACTGTTGAGGCTGTGGCTGCCTGTTTCCTCATCTGCAAAACGTGAGTAATAACAGACTCTTCTCTGGGCCATAGGAGGAATTCTGTGAGGAATGTGCGCGTGCACATGTGTGGTGCCAGCCCAAAGCAAGAACTCTATGTTAGTTCCTATTGTTTAGTCTTTTTGAGAATGGATCCTGAGGTCACTCCTCCCTGGGATATTCAGGTCTGTTTGAATCCATGCCGTGTGTATAATTTATGACTAACAGAGACCTTGGCATACTTCTTGGACAGGTAAGTAGGAAGAAAAATGGCACAGGAAAAAAATGTTGGCAATGATCGTTGGGACAATAGAGCAACAACGCTTGTATTGTTATCCCTCTCACTGGTTTTTCCCTGAGCACTGATTATAATACAGCTACTGGAAAAAGAGGAGGCCGTGCTAGCCTTTACTCAGATGCTGCTGCTGTGTGGTAAGGGAGAGCCAAAGGATTGACTGACAGCCTGGTGCTGGCAGCTTTCACTGGTGGAGCCCCTTTCCTGGTGTATTTAAGTTGCAGAAATGCAACAGTGTGTTCAACTGTGTTCAAACAACATCTGCAGAGGCCCCCAAAGTTAGCAGATGGACTGTGTGCTTGGGAGTTGCTTCTCGTGTCATTTCCCTCTTTGTCTCTGTGTTCCCTGAAGGCTCCCAGTCGCCCCCCACCCCACTCCATTGCTCCCTTCTGTTTCATCTCCCCTTAGATCCCTCTCCCACTTTTCTTCTTCCTTTGCTGTCCTGCAGGGCTGATGGGCTCAAGGAGAAAGTTTGATCTTTTACTACCTGGTAAAATACTTTGTACCTTCTAAATCAAGTGGCCTAGAATCAGCAAGAGAAGTTATGAATTAAGTACGCCTAAGGTTCCAAAAATACCTAGAGCCTTCCTTGCAGGATTGGGTTCTGAGAGGAGTGGCCAGTGGCATGCTGGGCTTGAATTTTTCTCTTTGCCTGTTTACTTGGGGTTCTTCTGCATTGCCGCCATTGTGCATGTATCAGAAAATTTGAACTTTTCCAGACTAGTAGACTAGAATTCTGGAAAATCACCCAATGCATTTTCACAAGGGAACCATGCCAATCTGATAAGTTTCCTCAAAAGCTTTCCAGCCTTCCTTGTGCTTCTCCCCTTCTGTAATTGTGTGCAGAGACGTGGTCTTTCCCGAGAAGTTTATCTACAGAAATTGATAGTTAAGTAGTTTGAAAGTAATCCCGTTGGGCCCGCTAGGGTACCTGGGGAACAGCAGCGCTGCCTGACATCAGGGGACAGTTGCTTACTTGAGGTGGGCATTTAAATAAACAGAATTACAGCCTGTTTCTAAAAACCTTGTTCTGTAGTCTATTTTTCATGCAGTAGTTGAATGTAACAAATTATTTACCTTAGTTCTCTGTCTTAGGAAATCTTGCAACTACAGCAGTATCCGGGTTGATAGTGTGATCTCAACTAGGACTTGTTGCTTTTCAGAAGCCTTCACAGCGGTTCTTTCAGTCTGTTTGTGCACGGCGGCAGATGCAGGGGTGTCTGTCTGTCAGTGATGCTTGGTGGGGGTTGTAGAGCCACGTGGAGTTGGCATGACCTTGCAGAAAGATTTTCTGTCAGGTTCAAGCTGGGTGTGGCAGAGGTAAGGCCTGAGTTTAGGAAACCCAGGGACATCGTGGATTTGGCCTTAACGCCGGGCCTGTCTTGGCCGTTAGAAAACAAGACCCAGGTGTGGGGAGGGTGCTGGAGGCTAGTTGTACAGTTCGGTGGCTCCTGGAGTGACCTGTTTTGTATCCGATGGCTGTGGAGTGTGGTTCCTCACTAGGTCCCTGTTGCACAGTCTGTGGCCAGTGGTTACCTGGTTCACCTTCGCCTCCTGTGGGATCTATTCCACCTTAACGGTTGTTTTCAGCCCCAGCTTGTGTCTGGTGAGTTTTTCTCTTTCTAGAGCTGTCAGCAGCCTTGGCTGGTGCTCCAACTTTGCAGCTGTACATAGATTTATGTCCAGTTGGGTTCCTAGAAAGAATCAGTTTTGAGGGTCTCACACTGACAATTTAAAACTATTTGTGTGTGTGTGTGTGGAGAGAGAGAGAGGTGTGTGTGTGTGTGTGTGTGTGTGTGTGTGTGTGGAGAGAGAGAGAGAGAGAGAGAGAGAGAGAGAGAGTGTGTGTGTGTGTGTGTGAGAGAGAGAGAGAGAGAGAGAGAGAGAGAGAGAGAGAGAGAGAGAGAGAGAGAGAGGAATTGTAGAGGATTGTAGCAGATGGCAGGGAAACGGGATGTCAGTCAAAGAGATTTAGGAATTTAGGACTTCTCTAGTAAACTTACAACTTGTCCACAAACCATTCATAGAATATGGGATTATTAGAACTCTTTAGGATATTTTTTATTAGAGAATAGTTTTTAAGAACATCTCACATAGAGTTTGGAAAGTAGAGTTAAAAAAGATACATATCGGGAGCTGGAGAGATGGCTCAGTGGTTAAGAGCCCCGACTGCTCTTCTAGAGGTCCTGAGTTCAATTCCCAGCAACCACATGGTGGCTCGAAACCATCTATATTGAGATCTGATGCCCTCTCCTGGCCCGCAGGCATACATGCAGGCAGAAAGCTATATGATGTATACATAACAAGTAAATAAATATTTAAAAAAAAAAAGATACATATCAGAGATTATGACAGCACACACAAGCCAGACAAAAAAGTTGGGCCCTGAGAAGGGAACTGGAACACAAAGGCCTGCCTCAGCCTGCCCCCGCCCCCAGCCTGCCCGCCCCAGCCTGCCCCGCCCCAGCCTGCCCCAGCCTGCCCTGCCCCCCAGCCTGCCCTCCCCCAGCCTGCCCTGCCCCTAGACATGTCGCCATTTATAATTGGTACCTGCTGGGAAAGAGGAACCAGTTTTCTCCAATGAAATGGAATATCAACCAGCCACACTCCAGGGCAGGCCCTATGCCCATGACTAGTTGGCAAACACAAAACCGACTGACTGACCGACCGACTTTCTTTCTTTTTTTCTGATTTTTTTTTTCTTTTTAAATTTTGTTTTGATTTTCATTTTCTGGTTTGGTTTTGCTTTTTGAGAGAGAAAGAACATAAAGATAGATGAGAGGGAGGTAGGGATGATTTGGGATCAATAGAGTGGTGGAGTGTTTATCTACCATTCGGGAAACCCTGTGTTTTATGCCCAGCACTGCCTAAAGGTAAGCATGGAGTTCATCCTGCCCATATACCCCCCAGCACTTAGGAGGCAGAGTGAGGATCAGGAGTTCACAGTCATCATTGAACCTGATCTTGAATTTGGTTTGTTTTGTTTTTTAAAGTCACACTACCTTAAAACGAAAACTATAGTCATTTCTGAATAAAACTTTCTAACCTTGTATGTTTATATTTTTTTTTCAATGGCTCTTTTTTTTTTTTTTTTTTTTCCGGAGCTGGGGACCAACCTCAGGGCCTTGTGCTTGCTAGGCAAGCGCCTACCACTGAGCTAAATCCCAACCCCGTAAGTTTATATTTAGAAATCCAATTGTTAACACGGAAGACATTTTCTGTATTGCTGCCTAGTTTTAATATGTTACATTGAGTTGTCACTTAATTGAGCATGTTCATGCAGTGAGATGCTTTAATTTTTTTTTCTTTTTTTTTTTTTTTTGGAGCTGGGGTCCGAACCCAGGGCCTTGCGCTTGCTAGGCAAGGGCTCTACCACTGAGCTAAATCCCCAACCCCTGTGAGATGTTTTAATAAACGAAACACTGTGTGTTATGTGTAAGGATCATGTCTTTCACCTCAAACACTGACTGTTTCTTTGTGGTGGGAGTGCTGCACAGTTATTCAAATACATTTCATGGCTGCATAGTATTCCATTGGGTGCTGTAATTTCTTTGGCACAGTCCTTTATTTTGGATTACGTTGGTTTGCTGTCATAAATAATACCGTGGGCTCTTAACTCTTGTTCTCTTCGATCTCTGTCCCTTCTCTCCCAGTTCCCCTCCTCCCTATCTCCATGTGTTCATGACCCTGCCTCCTCCTCCTCCTCCCTTCCTCCTTCTTCCTCCTCCCCCTCTCTCAGCCTTTTCTGTCTCTATTCTCTCAACTCCCCTCCCCATGCCCTAAATAAACTCTATTCCATACTATATAAATAAATAAATAAATAAATAAAACTGTGGATGACCTTTTGGTAACTATAACTTCTTCCAGATTTTGGATGATTTTTCTACTAATAGAGACCAAGTCTGAGAGGACTGCAAAAAATTTCATGAAGGTTGCCATCATGGGTTGGGTGGCTCGGATGGATGGGAGGGGCGGGAGAGTTGGAAGGAACATAGTAAAACACTTGCTTCTGGCTTGCGTGATGTTCACACAAACAGGGCTCCAGGGAGAGGTTCATTTTGGTTTGCATAGCTCATTCAGGCTGTGAGGAAATTTTCAACATAATTGTTGAATCGCTGGGCTGGAGCTTGTGCAGTAGTCAGGGCCTGGGATCCAGAAAAATGTGTCATGATGTCTAGGTGTGCTTCAAGTTGTAGATGTGTTTAGGATTAAGCCTTGGATACCTGACTAGACCTTGGAATGAGAAGAGAAGGTGGAGGACAGGACTCTAGGGAGCGTTGCTTTGTGAGTAGAGGAAGGAGGAGTTACTAAGACAGGTAAGGCTAGTAGGACTAGTCATACAGTAGAAAGGGTGGTCATAAGGAGTGGGGTAATGGTGGGCCACAGAGATACAGTGACAAACTTCGAGATGATTTCAAGGCTTGTGCGGGGGGTGGGGGGACAGGGACAGAGACAGAGTCAGAGACAGACAGACATACGTTTCTAGGAGCATCAGTGCCTGTCCAAGGTGGACTGTTAGAAACCTGAAGAGACAGACAGTTGCTAGAAGGGGCTGTTGGATGTTGTGTCAGTTTTCTAAGGCTTCCATAACTAAATGCTACAGAACAGCTTAAACAGGCTCATTCCCTCATAATCTGGAGGCTAGAAGTTGAAGACCAAAACGTCAGCAGGCTCCCAAAGGTCTCTTCTACCGCCTTTTGAGTGGCTTACAGGTAGCTGCCTTGTTTCCATTAGGTCATCCCTTGATCTGTCTTATCTGTCACCTCTACTTTCTAAACAAGGTTTTGTTTTATGTGTATGGATGTTTGTTTGCATGTATGTCTGTGTACCAGCTGTGGGCCTGGTGCTCACAGAAGCCAGAAGAGGGCATTGGATCTCCTGGACCTGGATGTGAGCCATTCCCTAGGTGCTGGGAATCAAGCCCAGGTCTTCCAGAAGAACAGACAGTGTTCTTAGCTGCTGAGACCTCTCTCCAGTGTCTTGTGCCTTCTCGTAAGGGTCTACTCTAGTCCTCCCCTTTAACATGGAAGATCCTCTCTCCAAAGACCTCACATTTTATGGCACTGAGGGCTTTATGGTGTGAACCTTGAGGAGAGACATGTGGCCTTCGTGCATGACTGTGAACCCAGTGACCCACCTGCCCCTCCCCTTGCCTACACCTCCATTCTGCGACCATCCGGCCACTCTGTCTAGCTCTGGTCCCTCTGGTAGTTCTGTTCATGCTTGATTCTTTCCTGGTTCTGTCGCTTTGCACCTTGGCCCTTTTCATGAACTCGATGTCATCTGTCTTGTCTCCTACTCTTCTTAAGTCACAACTCCACCTTTTGTGGCAAAATGTTCAGTGTCCAAGCCGTGAAAATTTACATCAGTTGAACTGTGGTAAATTATATTTGATGGTAGCATGGAGGGATCGTGGGACGCTGAGCTTTTGGCTTTCCTTACTGCGTCCCTCAGTTTAAAGGAAAAGCATGCTGGGAATATCACTTTAGTTCAAGGTTCAGTAAAAGTTACATTTGAGTTTGCCTTGTGTTTCACAAGTTAATTCTTTTCCTCCAGATTTAGTTTTGAGTTCCTTTTTTTTTCAGGAGCCCACTTTAGTTAAAATTAGACTGAGTGGGTTGCAATCCCAGTAGAGTCTGGGGGCAGAATTATTTCAGTGGGTGTGTTATAACTGGTGTACATTCTCTCTCTCTCTCTCTCTCTCTCTCTCTCTCTCTCGTGTGTGTGTGTGTGTGTGTCTGTCTGTCTGTCTGTCTGTCTGTGTATGCATGCACATGTACACGTGTGTGTAATGCAAACAGACACATATAGACACACATACAGACACACACAGACATACACTCGAGACACGTATAGAAACACACACATATACAGACACATGAACACAGACACACACTCAGACACATACACACATGCAGAAACACAGATACACATTCAGACACAGACACATGAACATTTAAGTACACATTCACATTCATGGCATGGAGGATTAAAGCTATGTAGAATTAAGATCCTATTTGATGCTGAGCTGGGCACACAGACATGCATATTAACAAAGGAATCAGGGTTCATGTAGGTGTAGACCATGAACATTTAGTTGTTTTGGGTTTTAATATGTATGTGTTCACATAGAAATGTGGGCTTTCTGATGTATGTGAGTCTTAGACTGCTTCTCAGTACTGTAACAGAATAGCCGAGGCTGGGTAATTTACTTAAAAACTGTATGTTAGCTCATCATCGTGGGAATCCAAGAGCACACATCAGCATGTGCTGGACTTATGGTAGAAAATGGAAAGCATTTGGGGCTGCATGGAAGGGAGAGGAACCAGATGAATGGTCCCACTGCATAGTAACCCACCCTTAATAGGACTAAAGCCAGTCTTTGGAGAAGCACGCTGGTCTCCTTTAATCACCTCATTGTCTCCCAACAGCCCACCGACTCTCAACGTCGCTATATTGGGCAATTAAAACTTAACATGAATTTTGATTGGAGCACACCATATTCAAACAATGATTGTAGGGGGTTTTCTTTACCTAGTAGTCTATCGAAATACATTAATTTAAATTTAAATTAAAATACATTATTTTCAAGACATTGAGTGTTAGATCTGTAAGTGTGGAGCGGTCATAGATGGATTTACTATTTGGCTACTGAGAGCAGGGATGCCCACATTTTTCTGAGGTTCCTTATAGTCTTTTCTAGAGTGAAATTCTCTTCAAGGGCAATGTTTACCTCCGCTGGCAGTTTTAAAGATGTAAAATTTTGAAGCATGAAACTCAAATTTATTTCTTTTTTTTTTTTAATATTTTATTTATTTAGTATTTTTATGAGGTACATTGTAGTTGTCTTCAGATACACCAGAATCTGTTGTAGATGTTGTGAGCTGCCATGTGGTTGCTGGGAATTGAACTCAGGACCTCTGGAGGAGCAGTCAGTGCTCTTAACCGCTGAGCCATCTCTCCAGCCCCAAATTTATTTTTCAATAGCTGGGTATGGGTTGATTCTCTGAATCTTTCAGAGCACAGCTATGGGATGACGTGTGACCTTGTGCTCTTGACTGTATGCCCTGCTATGGCTTTGAAGAGTTACTATTGTGCCTTGGTGACTTGAGCACTGGTGACTACACATTTGCCACTGAGTAGATGCATCGGGATGGAGTTTTGAAAGGCCAGTTCCACTTTTAGCCAGATAACATGCTGACGCTTTATTCGTTAATTTCCAGGCCGCAGCTTTAGAAGGCAGTGGTACATGTGCCAGGCACAACCTATAATCCCAGAACTTGGGAGGTTGTGGTCAGCCTGGGCTACGTAGCGAATTGCAGGCCAAGTGGAACCACAGGAGACACTCTCTGGGCTGGGATGTGGGGGGTGTCAGGGGGTAGACCAGGGAGAGAGAGAGGAAGGCCTTCCAGTTTGACCAAGCTTGCTCCCTCTCATTGGTAAGTTTCCCAGATTTTAATTGTCTAATTTCTTCTGTGCAGTTTTTATTTCATCTCATTTGACTCAATCCAGTTCTTATTTCCAAGCCGCTAGACTGGAGCCACAGCTGGAGTCCCTGCTCCTAGATCGGGCTATGACCCCCTCCCCCCTCCCCTTAGTTAGAGCCTGTTTCCCCTTTGACCTCCCTGCTTTTATATAGTGTGCAAGCTGAGCAGCTACATCGAGCAGCCCTTGCTCTGTTAGTGTTTGTCACAGCTAACCCAGATGGTGAGCTAAACATTCTTTTTGCTGTCTAGGCTGTTGTTTAGATCTGAAATGTCTTCCCAAAGCCCGTGTGTTAACCGCCTGTTTGCCAGCCTGAGATTCTCGGGAGAGGTTTTTGGATGCTGTGAGGTGAACACAAACTTCTGCCATGATGTGCCACTCTAATCCTATAGCCAGAAGGCTAAGTGAACATGGACCAGATCCTCTGGAACTACTAGCCTAAATGAACCTTTTCTCCTTTTAAGTTGATTGCCTCAGGCATTTTGTTACAGCAACAGAAGGATGACCAACCCAGCTTCTGTATTTGTTCAGAGGCGCTCAGGTGGTTCTCCATTCCATGTACGCAGCATTTCCTCAGACTGAGACAGACCATCGTGACGATTTGTCATAGTAATCCTGCGTGTGGACACAGTAGATGAGGCTCTGTCACGGTCCTCTGAGCTCTCCTGCTCCCAGCACTCAGACAGGTTTAAGTTCTTTAGGTGGCTCCCAGCCTAGCCTCAGGATCCCTTTATTTTCTGTTGCATTGCCTACTAGGGCTGTACATGGCTGTCCCCTGTTGCCATTTTACATAGTGGCTCTTTGCTAAATGCCTTTTACGCATAGCACTTTAAAGGGTCCTTCTCTGTGGTCCCATCCATGTCGTCTTTTGTCATCTGGGTCTTCCAGTCAAGTTTTACCCTTTCTCTGATCTGCCTGTGCCAGGCCAAGTGCTCTGCTGCTAATTACAAATATAAATCTACCCCCATGCTCCTCACCTTTAGGTGAAGAGGCTGTGGCCTGCACACTGTTGATAGCAATTGTCCCAGACTGATTGCAAACGCCTGGGAAGCGATGGATAGATTCTTGCTCCTCTGTTGTGCTCTGAGTAGGCTTAGGTGCTGGGTTAGAGCAGCGGTGCCCCACAGCAGACAATCCAGGGCCGTTCATGCAGGCAGGCCCTGGGTGGATGGTCTGGCTGCCTCTGCCAGCCTGGCGTTGACCTACTTTCCTCTTATCTGTGTGCAAACTATTTGTTGTACTTAGTGTGTTCTTGCTGTCACAGCGAGTGTTTGTCTCTCCCTTTTGTATGGACCGAGTGCTAAAGTTCTGGTGATGTCTGTGTAACGCACGGAACAATGGCAGACGAAAGTTGGTAAGCAGCTTTGTTGCTAACTGGGGGGACCTTATACTTACCTGTAGTTCAAAATGACTCTGATTTTTTCCTCAGTGTCTCTCTAACCACATATTATGAAACACGTAAAGGAAAGGGTAGAACTGTACATTTTAAGGTTTTTAGCCTTTTAATTTCATGGCTCATAATCTCATGTATTTCGAAAATGCGTTTGGACCAAGTACCCATAAAGGAAGTGAACTTTTTTCCCCGTCTCAATTCGATGGTGCAGTTGTTTCACGGGGACACAGGTTGGATGGCTCTTTGCATGGGCAAGCTGGTGGAGGTGGATTTTTGTATAAAGTAATAGGTGTGCTTTGTTCAAGGAGGAAGGTGTACGTGTGGCCCTTTTGCATGTGAGTGGCTACATTCGGGGGAAGTCCTGCCGTTGCTGCAGAACTGTCATTCGGATTCAGTTAATAATTGTAAGCGGACATGTTGTAAACATAGGTTTTAGGAAACATGTTTGGTATCATTTAAAAATTATTACGGCGTGCTGTAAAGGTTGATTCGTTTTCTCTCAATTCTTCATAAGTAGTGCAGAGGGCAGTCAGTAAGAATCGTGATAGCTTTGATCCTCAAATAAGTGACACTTCCAATATTACAAGGAAAAAAGACCCAGAAATTGATACAGAAAATGCTTCCAAATTATAATGTGGTTGTTGATTTTAATCAACTTTACGTGCATCAACACAACATAGCAAGTTAGCTATTTTTTTTTTTAATTCTTTTCAAATTACAAAGTAGCTTTGCCTTCCGAGTTTATATTATCGGGGTCTCTGGGGGTTACATCTTAGCTATTTTTGTTTGATTGCTTCTCAACTAGTAAACATTCATGAGATCCTAAAGTAAATGAACAAACATCTCTCTCCCTTTGTTTACATAGTTTATTTTTCTGAATTTCTTTTCTAAGGACTTTCCTTATTCTTAAGCCGCGGCTACAGAGCCATTACTAAAGCTGCACTTTCAAGGAATATACTTTTGCTAATATGTAGGCTTACTAATGTGTAATTTTGGTCTCATAACTTAAGTTCTTTCATAGCCAGATGGATTTTTAAAGGTAGCTGATGATCGTGTGGATAGCTGTAAACACACAGAATCCGTGTATGCTGGGGGTTAACTGCGTCCTGTTTATTTTATGCCTATCTTTCTGTGGTGTCTAAAGTCAGACTTTAATACGTGTTTTTCACGATGAAACAGACGGCTGCTTTCCTTTGCTTCTCAGAAAATGGCATTGAGATTTTTGCGGACTGGCATTTGCTGACGTTTTGGGTTTTTTTTTAGAACATTCTTTAGAATTCCCCACATGAAGGAAATCAGCCTTTTTAGAATTAATCCTGCCAGCAGGGATGGAACCAGGGACAGGAGGCTATAGAAGCAAACTTGGGGAGACTGTGTTACGGACTTCTGTGGGGAAACTGAGGCTTGGAGAAGTGCCATTGTGCCTGAAGTCTCGTGGGCACACTGAGCCGGATCTGGAGCTGGGCTCTTCTGGGTTTAAATGATCTGATGAAGTTGTAAAGGGAGCAAAAAGGCTAGGATGTAGCTTAGTGGTAGATCACTTGCTGGTATTCAGTGGGCCAGGCTTTGAATGGACAGATGGTGTAAGCAGAGGGAGAGGGCTGGCAGGGCACTGGAGGACTTAGGTGGGATTTTTATCCTGTGGAACAAAACGAGCTTGGTACCTTCTGATTAGTAAGTGGATTCTTTTGGAAGGGTAGTTAGTTTCCCTGATGGCTGTGTTCGGTTTAATAATTACTTGGCGCTCTTGGCACCTGTGGATTTGCCAGGGCCAATGAGAGCTGTCAGCTTGCCAGTTATATTTGAGTAGTTTCACATCCACACCGGGGTTCCCGCGTTCGCCAATCTAAACATTTGACTCCTTGGAATCTTTTTATCCGCCTTGAGGTAATGGATTGAGAAGTCTGAGGGTTATAATTAGCACATTCCCTCGTGCAGCTGAGTTTGTGTTTCTGGATGGACCGGCGGTTTATGGTGTTTGACTACCTTGTCCCGAAGGGATTGTAGCCCTTCAGACATGAGCTCATTGATTCTTGTAATGCTGCTCCCTGGGAGCTGTGTAGCATGATTACAGGTTCCCTCATAACACTAGTGTTCTGCACTCCTGGGCTTGTGGAAGGTGAGGGATGCTTCTGTGGGGTGTGAGGAAGCAAGGGAGGGAGGGCAGGGTGCAGCTCTTCGGTGAGCCTTGGTGAGATGTCCTTTCCTGATGTTCCTGACACCACTTAGTAGACCTAACTCTGGGAAGTGACAGTAGGGACATGGTGCGGGCTGCACTTCCTCCTGGGGAATGCGCGTTGGTTACTTTGCTGTCACAAGGGCTGCTTAAAAAAAGGAGCATTTATGTTGGCTCACGGTTCAAGTGTGCAGTGTGTCACCGAGAAGTCCTGACATGGTGAGGGGTGCTGGTGCTCAGCTGAGCATTGAGCGCCAGCTCTCAAATGGCGCCACGCACATCATAGTGTATTTTTCCATCTGATAAAACCAAACCAGAAACTCCCCCTCTGACACCTCCAGAAGTTCATCTCTAGGTGATTCTAGATCCTGTTTTTTTGGCAGTGAGACTAACGGAGATTTAATGTAGGACTCCAGGGGAGCAGAGGTCTTTTGCAAAGGAGGTGACGAGATTAGGTACCTGGATATTCTTAGGAGAAGACACACAGAAGAGCATGTGTGCTCTTAAGGTCAAAAGACGAAAGCCATCTGTGCTGCGTTTCTTCTCTGCCAGTCTGTGTACAGCTTTGCTCTCGTCCTGAGTTTGGGGATCAGAAATTGGAATTTCAGAGGTGAATTCCCTTGGATTCCAGTCTTGACTCTATGACTGCCAAGCCTGAGATGGATGTACTCACTGTACCAGTATGAATCTAGGGTCCTTCCTTGTACCAGGTACATCTAACCCACAGCCTGTGGAGCCAGCTGTGGCCCAGGATAGCTGTGAATATGGCCTAACACACAAATTGTAAACTCATTGAAGTATTAATTTTTTTTTTCAGTTTCTTTTTGGTAACATCATCTTACTGTTCCCGAGCATGACTTTTTTGGATGACATTGCATTACATTTATTTATAGGTCACGTGCCAGGTAAACCATTTCTGCATGACTTGGGTAATGCACAGTGAGACAGACCTCTTACCTCTGGGTTGCTACGAAGAGCTTGGTAATTTAGGACTCAGATCAAAGGGTGTGTGCATAAAACAGCAAGTGCAGGGGGGTTCTAAGGCCCTGAGCATGGTACATTCTCCCTGACTCTCACAGAGGAACAGCCTCTAGGAGCCAGTGCTTTCTCTGTTGGAAGGCTTTGCCTGGGATGTGATGCCTGACCCCTGCTCTCTATGAGTTATTCTCTTCCGTCAGGAGACCTGGTGGATACGGTGGTTAGTAATCTAAAGCCTTCACTGTTCTGGCGCCTCAAGAATCCTCCGGATTAGTCTAGATGATATATTAACCATATTTGCTTTCCACAGCTGGAAACAGCCTCCCTGCCTCCCAGGTCTCCATCTCTTTATGAACTGCAAGGTCTCCATGCTGTTTTCCAGGCCCCACAGCCTGCCTGGGAGTGAGTGGACATTGGCTTCTAGGCAGCTCTTGTTGATCAAGCCGGTTTGCATGCTCAGGTAGAAACCAACCTTGACCTTGGTCAGTGGTGGTTTCGTCCATTTCTGGTTTTGCAGAGACACCCTCTGGGGTGTTAACCCCGAGGTAACCTAATGTCACCACAGTAGTACTCTTACATGGGGGTTGTTAGCATATGGGCTTTCATTTGTAGTTATCTGTTTACTCTCAGCCCTTGTTCATAGCTGTTTGTCTTCACTGCCTGTCCCCTAGCCAAGAACTCTTAATGAAAGCCCTCTGAGCAGCAATCTAGTAGACTTAGCAGGAGGCCTTAGAGGAAGGCTGGTGGTGGGCCTCCTTCCCATGTATTGGCTTTACCAATGAAATAAGACTGGAAGGTCAACTAACTACAATTTGTGACAAATACAGGAGATAGACACTACCATAAATTTCTCTTAGCGAGCAGGTTGGTGGGAGTGAAAATGAGCATAGCCTGAACCTTGTCACAAATGCACGTCAGCCCTCTTTCTCACATGCACTGAACAACAGAAGTCACCCCCGTGGTCGTGTGATTCACTAAACTTATGAGAACTACATGTACCAGGACCTGTCTGCATCGAGAGTGCCGGCTTGCCTTTCTCGGGAGGGGCAGGCAGGAGGTGTGTCACAATGCCTGAGATGCTGCGACACACACTGTAGACAGAGTTGCCTTAAGCAGTGGACATTTATTTCTTACAGCTCTGGAAGCTGCGAAGTTCAAAATTTGGTTTCTACCGAGTCTCCTCTTGCTGACTTGCAGAAACATTGGCGTCTCCTCACATTTATGGTTTTTGTAAAGAGAGAATCTCCCTATGTCCTTCCTGGTAGCTTTTAAAGCTTTTTCTTTTTCAAAGGCCTCACCTCTGGTACTGCAGAACTGGGAAACAGGGCTTGCAATGGGAGAACACAGCATCCGGTCGGTAACCGCTGGCTGACTTGGAGTATCAGTGAGTCCTCACAATGTTAGATAAGGCTAGGCCGTGTCTAAGTGAAGAAGCCCAGTGAACCTCTAAGGCTGAGAACTGGACCTACCCCTGGCATCTGAAACTTTACTCCCTGTCCCAGGGCTTTGTTTCAGGCGTCATTCTTCCCTTCAGAAGGGGGGTGAGCTCTGCAAGGCTCTCCTAAATGAAACTGGTTCTCAGCATCTCCACAAGTCTCCATGTCACTGCTTGCAGCCTCCCGCCGCCACGGTTTGTGTGTCCTGGTGCCAGGCCCGTGGAAGCCGGCACTGTTCTGGCCAGTGTGCACTGCCCACTTAAGCGGTGGCCTGGTTGACGATGCTGCTGTTAGAGACCTTTGGAAGCCTTGGCATGCTGATGCACTGTGTGGGATTTGTCCTAGAGTGGAGAGACTTCAAAAGAGGAGATTAGGGAGGAAGGCAAAAGAGTCCTGAGGTCATGGGTTCTCTGCCAAGAAATCTGTTTGCTTTTGAAGTAAAATATACATAAACAAAATTTATGAGTTCAGCTTTTCCTAAGAATTCTAGTAAATGAAGGATTTAGGCCAAGGTAAGCATCTTAATTTGAGTTTTTTATTTCTTGCTCATCTGCATTTTCTATTTCTTTTTTTCCCTATAGTGGGCACGCACTTCTCTTAGTCATTAAAGTGGTCATTTGAAATGCCAAAAGTGGACCGCTTGGCTTGGAAGGTCGCTCAGTGAGCAGAAGCATTTGCCACTGACTCTGACGCTCTGAGTTCCATTCCTGACCCGTGTGGTCAAACGAGAGAACAGACTCCCACCGTTGTCCTCTGACCTCTACATGTGAGCCCTAGCTCACGTGTGCCTCGTGTGCACCTTAAATAAATGTAATCAAAAACGTTAAACCGCGGCGTTCCTTTGCTGCTCCTGCCTGAACTCTGACTTCTGGGAGTAGTGTGGGGGAAGGGTACTGTGATTACTCCCGTGTTCTTAACCATTCATACAGTGCCAGAATCTAATCAGGATTAGTTCTGTACATGTAGCTCGAACTGAATAAAATGGACATTTAATCCACCCGCAACCCTATCCCCACACCCAGACGATTAGAAGGCTGAGGAAGGAAGTTCTAGTTCTGAGTGCTTGGCTCCTGTTAGGTTCTGAACTTTGAGGTTGAGCTTTTGGTCTCTCTTGTCTTTGTTTGTCTTGGGGATTTGATGAGAGTTATTTTGCTCATGACGTCATATTGGCCCAGTTTCCTGACTTTAATGTGTTTTGCATGCCATTCTCAAAAACATTAACGGCTTCGTGTGGAGCTACGGGCTTGCTTTTATTTCCTGTCTTATTGTTGCTGTTGTGATTTTTGAGGAAATCCTCAGGCGGCTCAAAGCTCTTCTCATTCTTCTGTCTCCTAACTGTGGCCAAACTTATACAGTGGCAGCTGTGAGGATGCCCATTGCTGTGTGACTCAGACCTTAATAGTCCTTTGCATCTGTGTCTGCCGTTTGTGTTTTCCTGAAAGCTTTCCGTGTACATGGGGCAGTGTCATAGACTTTGGGGAATTACCAAGGAATATGACATGATTCTTACAATGAAGAGCTGGTTTTGTTTAGAAAAGGTATGGCCAGCAAACACGGCCACTGTACCTGGAGGTTAATGAGTGGAACGAGAGTCATTTAAAGACATCAGTACTGTTGGGAAGCCCTCCTGTAGCTGCTGTGGCTGGGGCATGCTTCTAAAGATGCTACAACGTTATCAGTACAGTTGCTACAGTGCAATTCTAAGGATGCTATGATGTTTTAAATGCCAGCAAGCCGAAGATAACTTTCCAGTGTTTTACTACGCACAAGTTGTTTTTGGCTTTGCTATAGAGGCCGTTTCAGATTTAAAATACTATGACAATATTCTGGACTCATTGAGATGTCAGCTCTAATTCGCTCATGGTCTTTCAAGTACAGAAGTGTTTCTGCTTGAAGTATTCATCGTTGCTGGCCTGTGGTACTCTGAGAACTACAATTTATTCTGGGGGCAATAAGATCTCTTTTATTTCCGCTACCCTCCATTTCTTGTTAACTGTTAACTATTGAATATTAATTTGGAATGGCTTTCCGTACTATTGTTTAGATATTGAATGGTGGAGTGCTCATGTACTTCCCATGCTCTTTTGTCCCCATCTCTGTGTGTGGCTGACAGCCAGAGGGATGACTGTCTCTGTATCTGCAGTATTCATAGTTAAGGTGAGTGGTGTGGTAGGCAGCTTGTAATGTAGGGTGAGTGGTGGGGTAGACTAGTTTATTGAACTGTTAGGTTACAGTGGTCCTAAGATGCTTTAGGATAGTTTATCCTACGTTCTCTTTCTGATTTCGAAGACAGTTTGAGATGATGCTTTTCATATTTTTTACCTGTGTTTTGTGCTACATAGGTTTCTGGTAAACATAAGCAGTAGTCGTTTTAGAAGTACGTGAGAGGGGTTAGGGATTTAGCTCAGTGATTTAGCTCAAGGCCCTGGGTTCGGTCTCCAGCTCTGCAAAAAAGAAAAGAAAGGAAAAAAAAAAAGCTTAAAAGAAAAAAAAGTACGTGAGAGTAGGAAGAGGAGGGAGCAGCTGCCTCATATGCATGGACAGTGGCTGTAAAGAGCTCACATAGCCATGGGGTCATCTGGCACTGGTTAGTTAATGGGCTGGCTGCTGGTTCAATTACCCCATGATTCAGGGGCCTCTCAGAAGGTCCCCCAGGCATTGTGTTTTTATAGATGGCCTCAAGTTAGGGAGGAAGGTTAGATTTCATAAAATAATAAAATCTGCCATCAGCGGCTTGGTACTGTGCATTCAGGACCCTCAGTTTTATGTCAGCTACAGATTTGGTTTGAACCACAGACAGATTGAGGATTGCAAGGAGGTCACAAGATGAACAAGGATGCGGTGGGCAGGAAGCAAGGACGGGCGGGAGCTGAGCAGCAGGAGTTATGTTGCTGACTGGCCACAGGGCCACACCGCTGTGTGACTGTGAGTGTCGTTCTGGCCCTGACCATCTGCTGTCTGCACTCCCAGGGGTGTTAGATAGTTGTGCACAAGCTGGGCTCACACCTCCTGCTTATGCTGGGATTGGGAGAATGTAGGTCTACCAGAAACTGGCATTGACTCCCCACAAAAGTCAATGTGACTGGGAACTCCCCGAATGGTAGCGAATGGTAGATCAGGGACGTGTAGGAGTAGGACTGAATGCCTACAGAGCCTGCAAGACCCACGTCTACTCTTGAGATCAGCTGACCTCACACAGACGCTTCATCTCTGTTGGATCAGATTTGTTTGTTGTTTTGAGATAGGGTCTTGCTTGCTATGTAGTTAGTTTAAACATTGTCCCGCCCTCACCTTGTTAGAGAAGGACAGACCTGACTTCACACACACCTTTCTTACCATTACCTACGTGTAGCAAAACAAAATGCTCCAGACAAAATTATGTATCTCCTCACTGCGCGTCTAAAAAACATGCTGACCCACTGTTTTCTGAGGTCTCTTTTGTGCGTTTGGCTTACACGGCCTCCTCTGAGGGAAGCACTGGGGAGGAGACTTTGTGAGGCTTCCGTACTTCAGCAGTTCTTGTGAGTTAGTCTTGAGGGCTGGTTGTTGGGAAGGGTCAAGCAATCATATATCACTATCAGCCAGAATTTTGCATTCCTTAAAGATGGAACTGTTTTAAAGGTTGACTTGTTTCCATGGACTAATAATGCACACTGAAAATACCACTAAGCCTCAGGAAACTAACCTGAGAATGTGCCTCTTGGCCTTCCATCCTTCCCTGCAGGGAGCTGTCAGTCTTGGTTGATGGTTGGCTCAGGGTTATTAAGAACTGGAAGAAGCAGAGTGTGGCTAACTCCTGGATTCTCCCACTTTGCAGTGGGAGGGAGGGCTTATCAGGCACAGAGACGCTTCTGAGTGGAAAATTCTTCCCTTGTGGGCCTTTTCAGACAGGCCATTTTCATGAACACATGACTGGCATTCTGAATCTCCTGTATTCAAATCCTCGAATGTTACAGGTATGAGGTCCGAGTCCCCTAGGCATGGCTCCCCCGGTGGTTCCAGTAAGAGCTGTTAAATAAGATCTTGGTCTTTGATGTGCAATTCCTGTGTCCTCCACCTCATATCCCATGCCTTAGCTCAGCTAGGTCAAGCCTTTACTTCTGACATTCCGATTCCTGGCATCAGTTTCTTTGGTTCAGCATAAGATGCTTTCTGGTGCACATAGTTGAGAGAGCTAAGGGGGCTCACATCATGGAAACATTGAGGAATGAGGTGTCAGGGACCTTTTGCAATTTGATCCAGAGATTTATGATGTCACTAGAAGCCCTTCACTAATAATTTTCAGTAATTTTCCTGCCTCGCCTCTTCCATGTGCTGTTTTCTCTTGGGACTAGTCTATTTGTGAGCAGGGTGGTCGAGCCATCCCAAGTGTCCAGTCTGCAAGCCTGCCCATCGGAGGTGGACAGGACTTTGATGCCGAGACTCCGGCCAGCATCAGATTCAGTCAGCCTTGAGTCAGAAACAGTGACTAGATGCTGTATTGATTGAGTTAATGTATATATGATATGTTTGTGCTAACACCTGGAGTTGAAGGTGTTAGCTCTCCTTTGAGAGCTTTTGGGAATGGGAACTACATATGTATACACACACACACACACACACACACACACACACACACACACACCACACCCCTTTTGGTTTGATAGTCACACACATATTTGTATATCACAGTGCCCTAATACATCACCATTTTCCTATATGGAAAGCATGGAACTTCTTTTGAAGTTTTAAGGAAACATTGTTTAGCAAATGCTTCTGAAATTTGTATTCATGGCCAGTCCTAACTCTGTCAGAGAAGGAAAAAAAATCATTTTTTTTTCTTGGTAGAGCAAATATGCCAGATATTTTTAATTAGGATCTCAAAAGTGAACTCAGCTTATGCTAGAGGTAATGGCTCTAATGTACTTGAGGCAGAGTATGGACACAGTTCGTTTTCAGGAAGGTATGGAAGTGTTCCCACCACATTTCCTGTGTCCTCTTTTTACCTTTAATGATGGGAACCATCATGGCGTCATGCCTCCCAAAACCTCCATGCTAAAGAGACAAACTTGTCTTGTAATGAAATGAATTTTATATTGATTTTTCAGTTTGGTTTGTTTTATTGGTATATTATATTTTGCAAAAAATTGTATTTTCAGTTTTTATCAATTTTCCGAATTGATTTGTACCTGCGTATGATTGTGTGTCTTACGACTAGGATAGAATGTCAAAGCTGGCTGACCGTGAGCTTCCTTGAAACACGGTGGTAGGGATGGTGAAGCAGGCTTAGTTAACTGTGGCAGGCTGGCTGCTTAATTACCAGCACCTGCAGCCAGCAGGTATTGCCTTTCCAGCTGCTTCTATTAATAGACTCAATTCAGAAATCCGCCGGGGCAGAGTTCCCATTCAGCCACTTCCCTCCTTTAAGTTGCTGGTTTAAGATGGTTATTTTTGCAACCCTTTTCAAGCTGACTTCTCCCTTAATCCCTAAGCCCTCTTCTCTCACCTGCCAAATTAGGTGTAATGCCTTTACAGACCCAGAGTGGTTTTGGCACAGTATGAGCCTGAGAACTTGAAATTTGATTAAAATGTTAATTTATTGTGACAAAGTTGGGCGTGCCCAGTCCTTCCTTGGAAGTCTCCTGGCTGCTGCTCAAATCCTTGGAAATGGCAGGCACCTCCCACCCGCCCCTGCTTGGTTCTGAGACGGAGCCTGATCTACCTCAATGCAGGAGCCAGTCCTTGATCCTTGCTTGTTGCGTTTTAGTGGTTCCTGGGACTACTTCTTCTAGGTGTGGTTGCCCTGAAACTAAATCATATATTAGTAAATAAATAAAATAAAATAATAATAAAATAAAATGGATCTCTTCTCTTGAGTCTTAAGTACTTACTTGAGCTAAACATATTGGAGCAAGTTTTGTTTCTTTCATAGTCTCTTTTTTGGCTTTTCGAGTTTTTTGCTTTGTTTTTTTTTAAAACAGTCAGAAATAACAGACATGTTTGTGGAGATCTATCTCTCTCTCTCTCTATCCATCCATCCATCCATCTATGTGTGATGTGTGATGTGATGTGTGTGTGTGTGTGTGTGTGTGTGTGTGTGTGTGTGTGTATGTTGCTAGTAATTTGTAACAGTGAATTACTTAGTTACTGGGTCTTCCTGCTTCTCTTTATAACTTCTAGAAGATGCGCTTTCTCCTTCCTCTAAGGAACTTGGCTATTTGCACCAGAAGATGAGGGTGAACTTAAGTCGCTAAGATTTAAGCATGCAGACCTTCCAATGGTCTAGTGTGGCACTCCATGTGGAAAGAGTCAGGTGGACTTTGCACCTAGTGCCAGGGGCGTGCCTACGTAAATTTATTATAATATTCACAAATGTTGTGGCTATTAGTACCTTGATGTCAATTTAAGCCTGACTTCTGCCCTGGATATGCTTTTGTGGAGTGGGACGGTGAGTGTGTGTGGTAACGGAAAAGCTGACCACATGCATCACCTAAGAGACTCGCCATACCCAGTCCTCAGTTAAGACACTGAAGGGACTTTGGTCCTCTCCACAGCTCGGGGAGGTTGGGAGTTGTGTTGGTTAGCATTCCTCTGTGGGCTGTGGGCAGCAGCTTCCATACAAGATGTAGAATGCCTCTGTTACAGGCCGCCTTTGTTTCCAAACGGGTAGGTAGCCTTTCCCACTGAGCCGTTTTGCTGTTAGGTCAGCTAGTCAAGATGAAAGTTGAGAATACCGTGACCACTCTTGGCAGGTCGCATTGGCTAGGCAGCCTGTTTACCAGCGGATTGTGCTCTTTGTAAGTTATCTTCCGGTACCTGCGATGAAACTTCTTCCCATAGCTACAGCATCCAGGGAACGATGGAATTCTTTTGGTCTGTTTGCTTTTGAGACAAGGTTTGACTCTGTAGCTTTGGCTATGCTGGAACTCACCGTGTAGACCACACTGGTCTCAAACTCACAGAGATAAACCTGCCTCTCTGTCTCCTGAGTGCTGGATTCAGAGGCATGTGCCACTATGCCATGGGCTTCTTTAACACCACGTACAGAGCATTTATAAGCAGTCGCAAGAAGATGAGCATCAAGTTTTCTTCTCACTTAAAAAAAACCATTTATTTACTTTTGCGTATGTCTTGCTGACGTAGTGAGCGTGTGCTCCTGTATAGCGTGTAGATCCTATGACAACTGCTGAGTGCCCCCTTTCTCCTTAGGTCCCGGGACCTGAACTCAGATTGTCTTGGTGGCCAATGCCTTTACCCACTGAGGCATCTTACTGGCTCGATTTCCTCATACACATTTTAAACTCATTATGTATGTTTTGGGGCGGGTGTGTGCCTGTCGTTGTATGTGTGCCCAGGAGTCCGATGAGAAACTACAGGAGTCGGTTCTTTCCTTTCATCTGATGAGTTCGGAGGGTCGAGCTCAGGCGAGCTGGCTCGGTGGCCAGTGTTTTCCTCACTCACTCAGCCATCTCACCAGAGTAGCCTATGTTAACATTGAATTAGCCATATCTCTAGTGGGGTTATTGTGAGGGTTAAGTATCACTAAACGCACAGTTCTCTGGTATGGTGAGCAGTGAGGGTTACTGGCATCATTTAAAAGCGCAGTTTCTTCGGGGAAATGCATTGTAAATTAACCTTGGACAGCTGAAGCTTGTCATCGTAGAGGGAGCCGGTTCATATAAAGACCCAGTCCGACATTGCTATGCAAGGGCTGGCGGCAAGGGTGGTTTGAAGTTCTGGGAAGAGACGCTGCTGGCCTGTGCCAGTGTTGGTGGGAGATGGCACAGTGTGACAGTGGCTTTGGTTCCCGGTTGGAAGCTTCTGTAGATGGACTTTGCCTGGGGGGATGGATGGGGGGTAGGTTTGTTTGGGCAGTAGGTTGACATCATGGCAACTAAAGCAGTTTGGATTGCCGGGCAGGTGGAGGTCATTTTCCCCGTCATACGAAGAACTCCTCTGGAAGAGTTTTGCTCACTCCTCTGACTCCTCTCTCTCTTTCCCAGCTGGAAACCATGGCCAAGATGGAGGTGAAATCCTCACTTCTGGACAACATGATCGGCGTTGGAGATATGGTTCTCTTGGAGCCTCTCAATGAGGAGACGTTCATCGACAACCTGAAGCAGCGCTTCGATCACAATGAGATATATGTGAGTGCCTGGACGCTTTTGTGCCTCACACTTGCTTTCTTTGCTCTTTGTTCCTAAGCATTCAGACGGTTTTGAGTGTTTACCGGATTGGCATAGGCACTGCACCGATAGATGAGCCTGGTGTTTCCCAACGAGTTTAAACACCAGCTGCACGAAGGGCATTGCACATGGGTTGCGCTCATTGCCAACCCAACTGTGGGTGTTTCAGTACCTCCCTCTGAGGACATCAGTTCAGAGTGTCGAGATCCATTGGCATCTTGGATGCCTTCAGAGGATTAGAACACTGATCACTCAGAAGGTATTGGCCAAAACAGGGCTGTGAGCTCGCAGAAAAGACTGGAACGTGTGCAGAGAGGGACCGCAGTAGACTGCTAGATTAGTGCCGGTTTCCTGGAGACCAGCATCATTATGGCTGCTGTTAGTATAGTGGCATGCATGAAGAGGCAGCATGAGCTAAAAAACAGATTTATCTCCAGCCCTTGTATGTGTTGACATAAAGGTGTGGTAGGAATTCAACCAATGAAATGGGGTATTGATTTTCAATGTGAGAGGCCGAGAAGCAAGCACAATCAGTTGGACAGAGGTAGTGTGAATAGATTTTTGCCTTGCTTCCGAGCTCTTTCCTTCTTTAAGAAATGTGTTTCTGTGCATCAGAATGAGCTGCATTATTGGAACGGGCAGCATTTTTTTTTTTAATTGATGTGTGGAGGAACTAGAAATAAATAGATGGAGAGAGAGAGAGACCTAAAGGTGAGAACTAGCAAAGCTTTGACTTTTGTAGAACAAACTGAAATTCATATGAAAAATTACAAGCTTTATTATTAGTTTTTTGGTCACATAAAGTTTTCTGTTCTATGTAGTCATCTCTTAGTCCCCTGGGACCTCTGTAATAAATAGTATCTTGTAGGTGACATGAGCTTATTTCTTGTAATCTAGAAAGCCCAGGAGGAAAGGACTAGCAGGTTCCGAGGGGAGGGCCTATCTCCTGGCTGATGGATGCAGATGCTGCTACGTCCTCGAAGGAGGAAAGGGGAAGGCCAGGAGGGCCCACAGCGCTAACCACATTCCTGTGGATTCAGCACAATGACCTGTTCACCTCCCAGAGGCTCCCCCTCCAAACCACAGAAGCATTTAAACCACAGCACTCAGGGCAGCTCAAGGGTAGCTCTCACTAATTTTCTTTTGTGAAATAAGTTGCCATCTGGAACTTTCACAGGAAAGGGAGACTTGTGACTCCTGCTTTTAGGACATCTCTTTAACAACTGGATGCTAACCTGGGAATGGTAACAGTTCAGAGTCTCCTTGAGATGGTAATCCAATGGAAAGGGCATCGAATGCTACTGTGGAACAGGGGAATGGCCTGGTTTGGCTTGGCGTCACCTCCCCTCCTGGTGTAGCAGGATTGCCTTCAGGTGGGAAAGCCTGGCCGTTCTGCAGCTTTAACTGAAAGTATGGTCTGATATCAAATGAAACTTGGTCTGATAGCAAATGAAAGATGGTCTGATAGCAAATGAAACTTGGTCTGATAGCAAATGAGAGATGGCCTGATATCAAATGAGAGATGGCCTTTAAACATTGGTCTCTGAAACACGGACAGGAGGAATCAATTATATCCTAACTAATGGCGCTGATCATTTTTCTTTTTGGCTCTAAGCAGCACAATTCGCTTTTAGATGAATTGAAAATGGGAGCGGAGAGCATTCTGTGCATTTGAATACCTGGCTTGTTGTCGCCACTAAAAGGAAAAGTCTCCCTCATAACAAAGTGGATCTAGCAGACAAAATGTCTGGGTTTCAGCTCGACATAATTTTATTTTCTAAACTATTTTTGGAATGCTCTTTCTGGCTATACGGCAGAAGTGGAAAATTGACTTTAGCTTGTAGATATTGACATCAGTTGTTTTCCATGATCCTTGGTGGCTACTCTTGAGTGAGCCGTGTGCTCTCCCTCCTGTGACTTTAAACATGCCATGTTGGATGACAGTGGAGTCTCTGTTTGCAGTGGTAAAAGGCAGGTTCTAGAGTAATTCGGATAGCGTGATCCTGCTCCCTAAGGTGGGCGTACATTTATGTGTCTGGCTGTGCTGCATTGATGCTTACATAGAGCAAGGCTTCGTAACTGAGTACAGCGTGGGGTACCATGGACACTGGAGAAGTACTGTCCCATCTCTATTTTGTAAGTTAAGCATATATTGCTTTTGCAATAAAAGAAACACAAGACCTGCGTGGTAGATGTGGTTATCATGGTTCCCAGCTTCAAACACCACGCACCCTACCGTAAGAAACCTACTTCTGGCTCTTATTTTGATAATATTCTTGCTTTGCCTTTCTTCATGGATTACTGTAAAATTGTTTGGCCTGGAACTTTGTTTTTTTTTTTAAGGATTTATTTATTTCATGCATGTGAGCTGTCTTCAGACCCACCAGAAGTTGCATCCCACTACAGATCGTTGTGAGCCACCATGTGGTTGCTGGGAATTGAACTCAGGACCTCTGGAAGAGCAGTCAGTGCTCCTAACTGCTGAGCCACCTCTCCAGCCCTTGGTCTGGAACTTTAACCTAAGTTAAAAATGTCCAAATAATCATCATCATCATACTAGTGTGTGTGTGTGTGTGTGTGTGTGTGTGCGTGTGTGTGTGTGCGTGTGTGTGTGTGTGTGTGTGTGCGTGTGTGTGTGTGCGTGTGCGTGCGCGCGCGTGTGTGTGTGCGTGTGCGTGCGCGCGCGTGTGTGTGTGTGTGTTCTCTCAGAATAGAAGATGCTGTTGAAATTTGTTGTGTCCACATATAGCTTTCCTCAGTTCCTCAGGCAACCACCTGGGATGAGCCATCCTGCAAGCACGTTAACTTTGTGCTGACAATGCCGGCAGTGGCCAGAAAGTTGGCCTCGACTTGTAAGCTCTTGTGTGATCACAATGTGAGCAATTTCCTGTGTGATCCAGTCATAGGTTGGGAAACTCTGTTTTCCATCCTGCTATCCATCTCCCTTTCAAACTCCCCCTCCCCCCCAAAAAAGATATGGGGTAGTGTCTGTTCTGACAGAGCTGTCCTGAGAGGTACTTTGCTTTGGATGTGGTTTGCCCAGAATAGTCACAGACCCTCAGAGTCAGTGGGTCTCCAGTCAGCTGACTCCCGAGTATGAGAGGGATGGATACCCAACAAGGGCAGCTCAGTGGCTAGGGAGAGTGAAAGACATATGGGTGCTGAGAAAGCGCTGACGTAAGGCTGGGGCCATGTCGATGTTGCTGCCACGTAGAAGAGTGTGCTCCCACAGGAGGGTGTGTCACGAGCAGTAGGCTGCCTGTGCACTCAAAGGCATGCTTCCCAGACTCTTGCTGTGAACTTCTGATTTACCAGAAAAAGGGTAAATAGCTTTTTTTCAGAGGATCTGGAGCAGAATTCAGTCTAGTGATACAGAGAGGTTTCACCAGCACCTTGCATCCAAAGTAGTGTGAAGCTGTATTTATTGTTCCGGAACAAGTGGGTTATTTTGATGTAACTCCTCCCAACCTTCAGAGTAAAACGCAACCCCAGGATTATCTTCTGAAAGGGGTTGACACATTGATCAGATAGTAACGTGCTGGTTCGTGTCTGTGGCCCCAGTCAGTGTTTGCAACCAGCTCAGCTGCCATTCCAAGCCAGGGCTTTGGGTTTGTTTGGTGGGAGATAGGGGAAGATCAAGCGGTGGGAGATAGGGGAACAATTGGACTGACCGGTTAGAAGCAGGCCGGGTCAGAGGCTGTTTGCTGTCATTCCTCACTCTTGGCAGAGTGCAGTGCAAGCTGGGACCAGCTGCCGGCCCTGCCTCTTAGTCTCAGAGGCTCAGTGTGGGGTCAGTGGCTGGGAAATACTAGTTGTGACATTCCCAAGCTCTGCTGTTCTAAGTTCTTTCTGCCCTTTGTCAGCCCTTCCGGCCTCTCCACCCCCACCCTCAGGCGAGCTTGCAGCCAGGGCAGGTCTCTTGGGGGCTTTGCTGGGATGGAGGAAGAGGCAGACCTGAGGTTGGATGTTCTGTTTTTAGGGTGACTGGTCAGGACTGCGGTTCTGTCCAGGAACAGGAGAGCTGCAATTTAGGTAAGGACAGGGAGGACAGATATGGAAAGTAAAGAGGCAAGGTGTCTGTCTACTGGCAGAAGTATTTGTGGTGCCCAGCGGTAAATTTAGTTTGTTTTCTGACTGAATTGTCAGGTTGGGGATCATCTACATATAGCTTTCTGAATTAGCCCAGTTTCAAGATCTTATGTTAAACTAATTGCACTTGTAAAAGTGACGGCTTGGAAAATCTAGTACAAATTGCCTTAATTTTTAAAAATTCTGGAGGCAGGGATGGAATGGGACCAGACACTTCTGTAACACTCAATTGTAAAGTACTGGATGTTTGGTTAGTTTTGAACATTGTAACAATTACATGGGTTCATATTTGTACACTTCTCATTTATACACAGTATACATATATACACAGTATACATATATACATTTATTCATGCCATGTAGACCTAACCTATGTTTCTAGAGATACTGTTTACCATAAATGATGTGTCTCTTTCGTTATAAAACAACTTGAGTTTCTCATCTTCTTATTGTTTGTGAACATGAGGAGTGCTCACTGTGTGAGTGACCTAGCTCAGGGAATTTCCATCCTGTACTGAATGAGAATTTGAAATTTGGACCTTTCATTTGTTAGCAGAACTCAGAGTTGACATTCAAAGTCAGCTTCATGTTAATTCCTACCTGTCCTCCTGGTTTTTATAATTTCACAATTTCTTCTTAAACGTCTTTACATTTTTTTCTTATACAAAAGCCATTCGCTTTTGAAAACCATCCCGGCTGCTTAGGTGCATGTAACATGGAAACGTGGTTTTCTAGTATCAGATTTCCAGAAGTAATACTGATTACTGCACTGTTTCAGAGTCTTCCAGACTGCTCATTCAAGGAAGGATGCTCTTTTGGTTCTAGAGTTGGAAATAAGAGATTCTCTTTCCTTAGACACCCTAGACCCATTGAGGTTTGAGTGGGACAAAGTTAATCTTCAATGCCATTTCTACTTCTGCCTAAACCAGGTTGGGAAGGGAGGGGGAGAGCCCACCCAGACCTGTTCTAGTGAAATGCCTAGACTGCAGTGTTAGTGTGTGTGTGTGTGTGTGTGTGTGTGTGTGTGTGTGTGTGTGTGTGTGTGTGTGTGTGTGTGTTTGGAATGCCAACATGACCTGGAAGCCTGGATAGAGCCAGGAACTTCACTCGTGAGGTGTAGAGAAATGTCATGCCTGGTTCTGAGGACAGCCTGTCTCTTGCATGCTTTAGGAGGACAGTTAATGTTGAAAACAATGTGTCAGTTTTTAATATGTCCAGACTTTCGTAAAAACCATGGTAACTAGAAAATCTTTAACTGTAATAATGCACAGTTGCCTCTTAACTGCTAGTCTTAGAGTTACTTCAGGTTGAGGTTCTATATTGTTCTTGCAATATTAGTATAATATTATAAATATTTATAATCATTTAACTCAAGTATTCTGGTTGAAGCTACACCTGTAGTTGGATTTGGAGGACATGAAGACCTCAGAAAAGACCTCTGTTGGAAGCAGTTTGATGGGCACCCTGGAACAGAGGCCTGACCTGAGGTCTGGCCCTGCCACTTTTGTGTATGAGATCTGGGAAAAGTCCATAAATGCTATGAATACTTTAGACCCTATATGTTTTAGTTAATTTAGTTCCTAGAGAGTCTTGCGTGCTGTAACATTTTCATTTTACATATGACAAAACATTCTTAGGCAGGCTCAGTGTCTGTTCCATGCTCACTGTGGCTATAAAATGGAGCTGGGATCTATATCCAGGAAATCCAGTGCTGGAGGTCATGTGCGAATGATAGTTCTGTTGACCTTACATGAATATCAAATGACTCACTAATATGGAAGCCTGTTTAGTTTCCTAAGTAGTTGTATATAAAATAGAAATTTGCATAGGCTTTGAAATAAGTCTGTTTCTAAGTGACTTAGCTGAATAGTGGGTTTGATAATTAGTATTCTTGCCATGTATTGACAGAGAACTCAGTGGTACAGTTGCATGAACTTATCAGACATGGATAGGAACGTCAGGTTCTCAAGTCACATGTTATCATGCCATAAGTCAAAGCAGAAAGACATCAACCAAGAAGATTATCACGTTACCTCTCTTCCCCCAAACAAAACAAAACAAAACAAACCAAGCAGAGAACAGCTCGAGGAAAGAATGTTGTTCATCATATTACGTGGACTACAAGTGATTGGTGGGTCCTCATGGTCCTTCTTCTTTATGAACACAAGGTAGAAGAAGAAGGCATTTGGCTCAGCGCAAATGGACCAGTTCAGTTACACACGAATCTCCTTCATCTACAGAGCACATGAATTTGATGAATTTTAGTGTTGATTTTAATTCTTAGTCACTCACCACCGACAGCACCATTGTCTGAGACTGAGTTCTTTCAACTGTGAAATGGGTATTTTGATGAATCTCTTACTGAGTTCTTGCACGGATGACTGGCACATGGTAGGAGGGGGATATATTGTAGGTGGTGTGACTGGAAGGCAAGAATGACTTTTCCTTAATGATTTAGAATTTGTTATTTTTTAAAATTAGATTTCCACTTTCCTCTGCTGTGACTGAATACTGTATTGTTTTTTATTTGTTGTTTTGTTTTAGGGTTTTTTTTTTTTTTTTTGACTAAGATGCATTTGACTAATAGTTCTCATAGCTGGTGGTTCAGATAGCATTGCGTTATTGTCCTGGTGAGGGTTTCTGACTGTCTCAGCTTGGTGGAGAAACAGAAAAGGAAAGTTCTGTATGCAAATGCAGTGACCACTTGGTGAGACAGAGGTGCAGGGACCTTTATAACCCTCTCCAGGAAGTTGCATCCTGTGAGAACTATCTCTTCTGAGGGCAGTGTCCCACCCTTAAAAGCTACCCCAACCTGACCACATTTGAGTTTGTTTCTAGCATGCAGATTTGGGGCGGGGGGTGACACACACCCCAGCCAAGTAAGCCTCTTTCCAGTTTGTCTTCCCTACTCCTGCTTTTGTCTTCATTGTGCAGATTTATTGTGACTGTATTCCTGTTTCCAGTTAGCCACATAATACTGTTTTCAGGATTCGTGGCAAGAAGCAAACCTAACCAGTCAGGGCCACATGAACCCTAGCAACAGGCTTTATTGGATCTGGAGAGCAGTATATATTTGGAAGATCCCGCCTCCTTTCAGAATCTGTCTCGGCGATGATATGGCAGTGGGGTGTTGTCCTGCTCTAAATTAAAGGCAGCCCAAGCTGATATTTTTAGCTGGTATTTAAGTGTGGCATGGGACTCATATATAGTTCTTTAATTTATAGTCTGAAATGACTGACAGCCCAGGAATGAAAGATTATGATGCGATGGTAGGCTAAGGCCAGCAGGCCTGGATGTCATCTGCAGTCACAGTCTGCGGGCCTCTTAGTTTATTTGTGGACATCTCAACTGAGACCGGTGACTTAAGGCACTAGATAAAAGAGTGAACTGAGAGACACTGGGAAAATAAAAACATCAAGCAGGATGTGGTGTGTGCTGTTCTGAGGGATCATGAGGGCGGCGAGGAAGCAGGCTTTGAGGAGCCTTTGAAGCCGTGTGAGTGGAAAGGAAGGGCAGTTTAGCAGAAGCAAGTATGGGCGGCGAAGGCACGAAACCAGTCTCCCGCGTCCTGGTTTTCCTGTAGCGTCGTGATAGGAACAGATGGGGCTGTGTATGTACAGGTGTGTGCACACCGGTTCACAGATGTCTTAGCATGAAGTCAGTGTGAGGCCGAGGGTACGCTGCTGTGAGACCTTGGGTGCATTTTTTCATCCTGTGCCTCCAGTTAATTCATCTGTAAAAAGAGGGCATTATTAGTGATGTGGTGTGTGTGTGTGTGTGTGTGTGTGTGTGTGTGTACTACCTCATGAAAATAAACACATGTAGTGCATTATATATGTCATAGACATACACACACACACACACACACACATATATATATACATATATATCATAAATATGTTTCTGAGATCAGAGCTGTTAGATACATACATTGGATCGCATTTTTATTGTACCAGAAAGGTACTGAAATCTGTTCTTGACCTCACATTTATAATTGTGACTTACATCATTTTGCACGGTTTTGAACGGTGTAAAACACAATAAAGCATTTGGTAGACTACACTGTCTCCTAATAAAACCCCAAAGACAAAATATCTCTTCAAGAGAATTGGGGAAGTCTCACAGATGTCCATTTCATAGCACTGTGGTGCATAATAGTTTGTGTCCTGTGATCTAATTCCCACGGAGAAGGGGCTCCTCCTGATGAAGTGAATGCTTTGTGTTTCTGAGGATTCTAATGACGTGTGTGTGTGTGTGTGTGTGTGTGTGTGTGTGTGTGTGTGTGTGTGTGTGTGTGTGTGTGTGTGTGTGTGTGTGTGTGGTGTGTGTGTGTGTGTGTGTGTGTGTGGTGTGTGTGTGTGTGTGGTGTGTGTGTGGTGTGTGTGTGGTGTGTGTGTGTGTGTGTGTGTGGTGTGTGTGTGTGTGTGGTGTGTGTGTGTGTGTGTGTGTGTGTGTGTGGTGGTGTGTGTGTGTGGTGTGTGTGGTGTGTGTGTGTGTGTGTGTGGTGTGTGTGTGGGTGTGTGTGTTGGTGTGTGTATTGGTGTTTGTGTTTATATGTGTGTGGGTGCTTGAGTGTGCATGAGTGTGTATGAGTGTGCGTATATATGTGTGAGTATGTGTGTGCATGAGTGTGTGTGTGTGTGTATTGTGGTGTGTGTGTGTGTGTGTGTGTGTGTGTGTGTGTGTGTGTGTGTGTGTGTGTGTGTGTGTGGTGTGTGTGTGTGTGTGTGTGTGTGTGTGTGTGTGTGTGTGGTGTGTGTGTGGTGTGTGTGTGGTGTGTGTGTGTGGTGTGTGTGTGTGTGTGTGTGTGTGTGTGTGATCTTATTAGCTCACTAGACTTACCCTCACATGCTCTCCTGGAAACTCAGCCATTTCCTGTATACAAAGACAGTTTTGAGAAATTCTTCATGACTTTGGCATTCTAGGACTACGGGGTGAATTTTGCTGAGGCTTAGGGCTTGGCATCCTGACTTGGCTTCTCCACAGTGGTCAGTAGATTCCACTGGAGCCATTCGGAGTTCATACCACCATAATAGGTACTGAATACTTGCTGTGGGCTGGGTGCTTTGACATTGAATCTCATTTAATCCTCAGTTCTTCAGGGGGAAATCAGTAGCAGTCCCTCTGTGTACAGGAGGAGACTGAGGAAACTGTACACAGGGAGAAGCTAAAAATGTGCCTCACTTGACACAGAACTCAAGATTTACAGGGAAACGTGGAGCCAGCTTTAAACAATGCAACAGATGGATTAAAGCATAACCCACGGGGTAGGATGGGGAGCCTTGAGTTCAGAGCCCAGTGCTGATGGTGTGGGTTCACATTTAAGCATGTCCACCCGACCCTTCCCCACTCAGTGACTTGTGACTTCACAACTGCTCTTGCACTGCCTGCCCGGAAGCTCTAGGTTCCTCCTCTCCCCTCCCCTGTTCTTCCCTGGTCTTCAAACTCCTCCTCCTTCCTCCCTTCTCTTTCCCTGCCCTCTCCTGGGAAGGATGTGAGCCTAGGCTTAATTACTGGTTGGGTAACTTGTCTGCAGGGAAGCCACACAATTTCCTGTCTTCCAAAGGTGCTGCGATCTGAATAGTGTTTCCTTGCATGGCTGTGCTACAGTTACCTGTTTCCTGTCCGTGCCCCTTGGGTTACTTCCCTGTCTAGGCTAAAGAGAATCCAAGTCTGCTGTGAACACGGATATACAGATGTGTTTTAATTCCTCGTAGTGCATGCTTTAGAAGTAAGTTAGGAGGCAACTAACTGGGTAACTACCCCCTAAAACCAACCTCTCAAATGTCATTCCTTGCTCTTGATTTTCCGAAGTCAATTCCTCCTGTAGACCTGTTAGGATTTCTGCCTTTCCTGAACATTCTTGGACCCCGTACAGGTCACAGGGACCTTTCTCCATCCAGACCTCAGACCATGAGTGCTCATTTAGACAGTTATGTAACGTCCTTTCATCTACTTCAGTGCCTAGAGTATTAGCTTTGCTCCCCCACCCCCGACCATCTTTTGTTTATCTATTTCTTTGTTTGCTGGGTAGCCCAGGCTAGTCTTGAACTCCCGTTCTGTAGATGGTCCAGGCTTGCCTTAAGTTCATACTTGTCTCTCTGCCTTAGCCACGTTAAGGCTGGAATTTAGACTTGTGCTGTCAGAGTCGTTAGCTCTGGAACTCTGCTTTTCTGTGTAGAAAACTCCTCTCAGCAGTATTATGAAAGCCTCTGACGTATAGACTGTTGGGGAATTTTATAATTCACATGACGCTTTAAAAAAATTGACCTTTAGTAAATGTGTTGCTTGGTTATTTGGCACTCAGTTAAGTCACCTTGCTTATGTAGTCCTGTGATGGGCCACTCTTAATGGAGTCCTGGCCACCCTGGCTTTGAACCATTCCTGCTTCCCATTTAAAGTCACATGCGTGGAGACTTGAACTCAGAGGGTTCCAACATCTTCTCTAATGGGTTCTGAAGCCACTTTAGATTAAATAGCACTCCAGCTACGCAACTGTTTTGTCTGTTAACTGATACCTTCCTGATTTATTTTTCTGATGTTGAAATGATTATTATGATTAAGTGTTTTTCTGTTAAGATCAAAATGTTTTTCTTGTAACCTGAAGATTCCTTTTCTTTCTTCCTTTTGTTTCTTTCTGGTGCAAAAAGACTTCAGCATCCATAATCTCGATGGTCCGGGGCGAGGCTTCTGCCCCACGAGAGGAGTATTTCTGTGTACAAAGGTTGAAGATATAATCCAGATCTCCTGGGCTTAGAGTTGACTTACCCTCAAGGGAGACAGCTGACTCCTGACTCCTCATCTGAATGCATTTCTATTGACTAATGTGACCATTTTTACTGTACTCCTTTCTTGGCTCTTGTGACAATTAAGATAAGAATTTGTGACCAGGTCATGTGAGTTTACTGATAGCTAAGTAGAAAGCCACTGAAGTGCATATTGTTTGCCAGCACTCTAAGGAACCTGGGTTGCGTTTTTCAGGATCTTCACAGATGTGCAAGTGAAGTGACAGTTAGTGGTGATAGGGACAGGGGCACAGCTCCGTGCTGCTGCTTGCAGCTGCCTAAGGGATTCATTTCCGAGAATCCCACTTACACAAACCCAGGATGCTTGGCTTCATCCCAGATGACATGTTCAGGATAAGCTAGTATGTGTAGTATGTTTTATACCAATTGTGGCAGGAGGGAGTACCTGGGGGGGGGGTCCATGCTGAGATGCCCCCCGCACCCCCAAAGGAATCTTGTCATGCAAAGAGGCCTTGTATGTGTGTGGGAAGGGAGAACAGGGACCAGGAAGGCTGGGAACAGAGCCGTGAGGGCAGAGAAAGGGACAGAAAGAGGGAAAGAGAGGAAGGGGCGAGAAAAGAAGAGGCTGGCTAGGAACAGGTTGGAACAAAGAGAGAGAGAAAGAAGATGGAGAGAGAGAGAGAGAGAGAGAGTCAGAGAGAGAGAGAGAGAGAGAGAGAGAGAGAGAGAGAGAGTGTCAGTCGGGTGGCGTGCAGAGGGGGCTGTTGTTAGGTAGCTGTTGGGCAGAGCCTAGCAGAATTGTCTGTAACCCAACATGTAGACTTAGAATTTATTGAAAAACAGATTTTAAGCAGGAGAATTAAGAGAAAGAGAGGTTCTCAACTATAAAGTAGGACATCTGGGAGCATGGACATGTGCTTTCCAGCTTCGCTGCTTTTCGGCAGTCAGATAAACACAGTCCAGTGGGTTTCGAAGGTCTTTAAAAGGGTGCAGGGGGAGCCGAGCGAGAGTAGAGAGGCACCTACTGGGGTTCAGTTGTGGGTGAAAGTCTAGATGGTGGGGGGATGCAGGACTGTAGGATATCCTCACTGTAGACAAGTATTTTTGTTTGGGAGATTCCCAGACAATATCTGGAGAGCAGTGAGACCCTCCCAAAGCCATATTGTGTTCAGGTCTTAAAACCCGGTATGTTTACATTTTAGCACAAAATATCTCTATAAAAGAGGAAATACATGGGGCGGGAGAGAAGGCTTAGTGGTGAAGAGTACTTGCTGCTCTTGCAGAGGACCTGGCATAACCTTCTGGCCTCTAGGGCACCATGTTGTGCACATACATACACAGAGGCATATTCACCGTATACATAAAAAAATTAAAACTATAAAGAAAGAAAAATCTTTATCTTGGCAACTTTTTCAACAGTGATGGTTATTGTGTTAGTATTCTTACTTTTCCACAGGCAGGAGGAAGCTTCAACCAGAGCGTTGCTCTACAACAAAGCTACCCTACCAGTAACTAAGACCTGAGTTCTTAGCAGGGGTGGGGTGGATGGAGAGGGACAAAGAGAGGAAAGGGGGGGGGATGGGAGGGGGGAGGAATCAGACTCCAGAGTTTCCAGGCAGGCAGTGCAAGAGCAGTTGTGAAGTCACAAGTCACTGAGTGGCGAAGGGTCAGGTGGACATGATTAAATGTGAACCCATACCATCGGCACTGGGCTCTGAACTCAAGGCTCCCCATCCTACCGCGTGGGTTATGCTTTAATCCATCTGTTGCATTGTTTAAAGCTGGCTCCACGTTTCCCTGTAAACCTTGAGTTCTGTGTCAAACGAGGCACATTTTTAGCTTCTCCCTGTACTACTGCTGATTTCTCCTTGAAGATCTGAGGATTAAATGAGATTACATATCAAAGCACCAAGTCCACAGCAAGTGCATAAGCATTCTGTAACCGACATTTGTTACAGTGATGTAAACGCTATGTAGTTATCTACTGACCACTGTGTAACAGTAGTTAGAACTCCAATCCCTATACCTCAGGTAAATTTATCTAAGCCTAAAATGCCAGAGTTCACTTGGGATCTCTTTAAAAGCTGTGGCAGGCTGGGCCTCCCCAGGTCACCAAGATGGTCTCTGAGGAGTGAGCTTTGCGAGGACTCCTGGTGGAACAGGAATAGCCTTTGGGACCTAAGGTCTGGTTGCAGGGAGTCTTCCAGGCTCTGAACTGGAATCTAAGAGGAAAGGCTGCTAGACCAAGTGTCCTGAGGAGAGGTCAGCTTCCTGCAGTCACAAGAGGCCCCCTCAGGTTGTATGTGCTGTTTGCAAGGCATCTGTTTGGAGAGCTTGAAGTTAAGACATGCAGCTGGAGATGGTTGGGATTCAGGAATGTTTGCACATTCTTGATTTAATGTCTGCCCCAGAGAAGTGAAAGGGGAAGCTGGTAGTTGAGAGAGCCTTTTATCCAAAGGTCCAGCCTGTTCTTCTCTCTCTTTACTTTTTCTGTCTTGTTCCCTTTTCATTCTTCTCCTCTTTCCCTACACATATCCTACAGGTTGGCAGTTCATTCAGGCACTGACAGACATGGGAGGAGCTTCTCAGTGTCTCCTGGATGGAATGTTGACACCACTGACAACTGTGCTGAGGTTGGGAGGATAGGGTGAGGAGCATGGAAATGGATCCTTGGCAGTGAACTTCCTATCTTTTGAGGGTCTGATGCAGTAACAAAATGCCAGTGAGAATGAGTTCAAGTGTTGGTTGATGTAGAAATGAACTGCATTTCCTGCGCATCAGATGGGCAGCCTAAAACCAGAGTTGACCCTGAGTCCCACCCAGCCAGCCAGCTGCTTCCAGGGCTGTCTTGTGTGTCTCCAAGGTGGAAGGATCGTGCCTGAGGATTTCATTTTTCCTACTGCTACCATGGGGATTTTTAAAGTCTTTGCCTATAGAACCTTCAAGGAAGAGACCCATCAACCGCAATGTCAGCAACCCTGGTGGACGGCAAACCTGTTCAAGGCTGCAGGAGGCAGATATGAATTGGAATGAAAGTCACCAGCCTGGCAGGGATGACTCTAGTGACACGTGAGGGCTTCCCTTTGACTATTAAAACAATTGTCCCCAAGAAATCGAAATTTCTCTAGGAATCTCATGCTGGGAGGAGAAGGCTGCAGCTTGATTTCAAAAGGAGAAACTTGTTTTTGGGGGGGGGGGATTTCACACTGCTCTAAGAACTTGTCTGGCAACTCTGCAGGGAGATTGAAGCCCAAACACTGGTGTGGGCTGGGCTGCTCTCTGACTGGGACTATCTTCTATTTAAATAATACTCTCCTATTAAAGACCCTAAAGAGGGACACTGTGTGTGTGTGTGTGTGTGTGTGTGTGTGTGTGTGTGTGTGTGTGTGTGTGTGTGTGTGTGTGTGTGTGTCTGGGAGACAGACAGACAGGGGAGGGGAGAGCAAGCAGGCACTTACGTGCATTTGCAAGCATGCCTTCATCTCTGGACTTTTGTTCTTCCCATAAGTCTCCTTTTTGTGCTTTTCACTTTTGCTTGTTTAATTGGTTTGTTGGGGACACAGGCTAGGATCCTGCTCAGTGGTAACATGGGGAATATGGCTGCTTTAATGTCTGCTTAGATGACTGTGTCTTGTCCTACTTGGCCCCTTCTCTGGAGATGCTGTTGAATCAGTTGTTGAAGTGATGCGGCGAGCCATTTTCAGAAATTAATGGCTGATGACAATCTTCTGGCCCACCGCTCTCTGGAATAGCAATTCGGGCTGACTTAAGCTTTGTGTATCTTGCTGTCCTCACATGGTAGTATTCCTATGGTTGAAGTATCTGGTGCCGTCTGTGGGGGTAATGGGTTGGGACGGCTCATTTATAACACCTATAGCGCAGGCTGGAGGGCAGGATGCGTTGCTTCCCCACATGACTTCTCCATTGATAGCTCAAGCTCTTTCCCATCTAGAGCACAGGATAGTTGTTCTGATGTGGGCCCATCCCAGTCCACACATAGTTTTCAGATCTCTCCCTGAGTTACATTTGCTAATGTCCTTTTGATCAAACAGTGTCTAGATTCACAGGCAGGGAAAATAAGCACTTCCCTTGGAAACACTCCCCTTGTTTCGGAGTGGTTATTGATGGAACTACTAACCACAAAATACTTTGTGCAACAGGCCTCACCTGGGAGGTTTATTAAAGGGAGGGGATAAAGGGGCTGCCTCTGGTTGGAGGAAGGGAAGAAAGGAAGAGGGGAGTGAAATTATCAGGGCCATGGTGCCTGTGCAGGAGGACTTACAAGGAGACAATGGGAATGTGTGGTGGCCCTCTGGGAAGCTTGTGATGACTGGCTTGTTGTCCTTGAGTCCCTTGGGGCTTACCATGAAGGTGCCTAATGGTCCTATTGTCGATAGGTCCCTTGGGGCTGGCTGTGGAGGTGCCTGATCACTAACAGATACTTAGGTGGAAGACATTTTTCTGGCTATTACTTGTAAGCACCCCTCTCAGTAGGGCAGGAAGCTAGAGAGAAGGACATTGCTTAAGGCTTTGTTCACTGGCAACACATGGACTACAGGCTTAATTAAGCAGTGGCTACTGGATATAGTGAATTTGGCATTGCATATCAACACAAGAATAATGGACTGTATCGCCCACCGTCCTAGTGATGACGGGACCCCGTGTGAGCCAGTCATTCAGTTAAAGCTACTTACTGAGCAACCTCGGTGAGTCCTGTTCTGCATGGCAGGGACGCAGCTGGGGACAGAAGCACAGCTAACTCAGAATGCTCGAAAGTTACAAATAAAAAGAAATTCTCTTTGTCATTAGCGAGGGTTTTGATGTTGAAACCGAGGCAGCGGTTTGTTCTCCGTGAGGAATGCCACAGTGGCAGATTTTTATCACAGCTCAGCATTGTAAAGTTTGGTTTGAAAGAGCCAATTCAGTTGAGAGCAGGTTTCTCTGCTGGCCACCAATCCGTATACTTATTTTTATTTCACAAAAGGAGAAAGATTCAAGTACTTTCCCCACAAAGAAGGCTCACCATCTATTCAATAAACATTAAAGTTGTGACCAGTGGCCACAGTTTCATTTCTGGTGTCACTATCATGTGTTAGAAGCTTTTCAGTTTCCCATTTTGAACATCTCCATCTGGAGAGTTCTGGGGAATTCTGATGTGAGGAACACAAAAGCTTTGAGAAAGTCTTGTCTGATTGGGATTAGGGAACCTGTAGTCATTCTTTCAGGCCAGGCTAGTTGGGTCCTGATGACAGAATTTAGGAATGTACACTGTGTGGAGGTGCAGTTTTTAGTGGTAATGTTTTCTGCCTTTGGTTAGATTCTGCTCGTATTGGTGGAACATACAAAACAATTTGTTTTGTTTCCCCTGGTGGGAGAGGTCTGTTACATTAAACTCACTGTGGCTCATATAAAGACATCGCAAAAACTTTCCTCCTGTTTCTTTGCCTTTTATGTTGTTTAATTGTCATCCCCGTGGTTCTCAGTGGTGCCAGTGCTGGTGAAGTTGTCTTAGAAATGTTAACTGTTGATGGGCAACGTGGGAAAAGTGAGGGTGCTGGGCCAGCCACATCCCCACTCTCATCTTCAGCATTGTTTTTCCTTTTAAAAATTTTTTTTTGTAAAGTTACATTTTATTTGTGTGTGTGTGTGTGTGTGTGTGTGTGTGTGTGTGTGTGTGTGTGTGTGTGTGTGTGTGTATGCAGAGGCATGTGGGGCACACGTGGAGGACAGCTTGTACTCTGTTCTCTTCTTACACGATGTATGTGGGTCCCAAGAATAGAATTCAAGTCTCAATGGCAAACACCTTTACTGGCTGGGCTATCTCACTGGTCCCATTTTCAAAATTCCTATCATGTAAATAGCGTTTTTTTCTTCTTTCTGTTTTTATGATGTTGAAACTAAGGAAAACCAAAGCTCCTAAGAGGAGTTCATCAAGTGGCTATTGCCTGTGGTATTGTGGCATTGCACAAAATGAGCTAACCCAGTCTTGCTGGAGATGCCATCGAGGGAAGGTTGACGGGTCAAGGAAGAGAGTTCTAGTTTGCAGCTGCGAAAACACAGCATTGATTCCTCAGGAAGTACATTTAAGTTTAGCACTAAATGTAAATTCAACATTATACGTATGTTCCATCAGAAAGTGCATGTAAATTCTACCACCAAAGTGTATTAGATATGGTATGGAATTCTGATGCTTGTTTATTTCCAAGGGCTGCATATCTAATGCTGAACTGCATGTGGTCTGTTCTGCCAGTAGACCGCATGCTGTAGAGGGGCAGTGCTGAAGCCCTTCCCCTAGGTATGGGCGTGTCCGGGGGTAGTTGGGTTGTGGCAGAGGTAGAATGCTAAGAGTGGAGGCATCAGTAGTAGGCCTTTCCTCGGAAAGGGCAGCTTCTGCTTCCTATTGCCAGCATTCACAAGGTTTTGGCAAGTATGGTGTGGCTTTGGTGAGCTCCTGTCCAGACTCATAAAGTTAGGTCAGGATTTATCTTCAAATTTATTTTCAATCTACAAATGTGTGCTTTTCCTTTGTGAGAGGAGTGAGCATGCACTGTTGGCCACTTGGGTTCAGAGAGGCAGAGCGTCCTTAAATGTGTACGGCTGTGGTGGGGCACAAGCGTTGGCTTCGCCAGGATGGAACCATATCATACTGAACTTAGAGATGTCCAATGCAGCCCATGTAGTTGTTAGCATATTATTTATTTCTCTTTTTCCTCTTTTTTACAGACATACATCGGGAGTGTGGTTATATCTGTTAACCCCTACCGGTCCTTGCCCATTTATTCACCAGAGAAAGTGGAAGATTACAGAAATAGAAACTTCTATGAACTGAGCCCTCACATGTAAGTACGGCCTGCAAACTCTTACCTTTCGCTCCCGTGCGTGATTGACAGAGGTGTGCAGCTGCCTCCTCAAATCACAGGGAAGTGTTTGCTTTTCTTTGTCGTCTTCCGGTTTTTAGATCACAGAAAAGAGTGTAGAAGTTAATAGTTGTTGCTGAAAAAGCCAAGGCAAATTCTGGTGTAAAGTTTTTCTGCTGCAGAGTCTGTGCGAGCAGCAGCCGCTGATGGGTTTGTGTATGAAACAGGAGTGCACGTTGTTTAGGAGTCTGGCAGCCGGGTGGCGGCGGCACACGTTTTCGTTCCGGCACTCAGGAGGCAGAGGCAGGGCAAGATCCACCAGCCTGGTCTACAAAGCAAGTTCTAGGACAGCCAGAGCCACACAGAGAAACCCTGTCACCAAAAACCAAACCAAACCAAACCAAACCAACCAACCAACCAACCAACCAACCAACCAACCAACCAACCAACCAACAGCAACAAAACCCCAAAGTCCAGCTAACGTTTTCATTGTCTCTTTGGGCCAAGAAAGATCTCAAGTATTGAGTTATACTAGTGTTTGGCTCCTGTTTTCTACTCTGAGTGACTAAAGTAACCTTAGGTTTCCTAAATGTTTGATGGATCAGTACAGATTTGGATTACTAGATTTTTAATCACCCTTATAAAGAGGTCTGAAAAAGAAAAAGAAAGAAAAAAGAGAGGAAGAAAGAAATGTTCACTTATATTCAAAAGGAATCTATTCATGCTTTACGTTCTCGTGTCCACTGGTGAGTTAAAGGAAAGAGAAAGATCCTGTTTAGGCCAAGTGGTGTAATGAGCTGAGAGCCTCGAGCAGAGGCATTTCCTGCCCCCTCCTCCAAGGGTATGTGAATTCCTCTGCAATTCTTACTGTTTCCAGTTGCATTAAGTAACTCGCAGTGATTTGCAAAGGGGCGATTTGTTATATGTGATAGAATGCTTGTATGTGATAAAATGTTCCGTGTAGATTTAAGATATCCAGGAGCTATTGCTGGATGCCGGCCCAGGACTGTTGCATTCAAAGGTGTCTTGGCTCAAAAGTGTCAAGGGCTCGGCAAGGCTGTGCCCTGATTGCTGCAATTATTACTGTTAGCTTCTACCAAAACACCTTCACCCTCCCGTCAAAAACGTATGCTTTGCTGAAAACAACCCCAGCTCATGATGAGATGCATATGTGTGAACATGTTTACTGTCTGTGCGCAGAAATGCTAAGGTAGAATAGTTTAGAAAATGTCTGGGCTGAGGGAAAGATTAATTTGTCATTGGGATGTTGTGGTAGTGGTAGTGGCATGGCTTTTGAAAGTGGTTAAGCCATGATCCTGTGGTTCAGATGTTCAGCAGTTTCTCCAACCGGGGCTGAGAAGTTGATGATGTCTAAGGACACTTGATTGTCACACTTGTAGGTAAGAGGGTGCTGCTGGCCATTAGGTGACAGGGCTGCCACTGTACAACCCACAGAGTGGTGGCACACATCAGACCTCAGATCACAGAGCTGTTTGCTCACAGAATCAGTGTGCCGGAGCCAAGAAGCTCAGTTCTGAAACGGAAGAACTTTAGTGAATGCCGAAACTGTGTTTTCTCTCAGGATTAACGATCACCCCTATCAGTTTTGATGAAAAATGAGCTCTTATAATTAAGGAATATATCTATATCTGTATGTGAATATACATACACACATATATGCTCAGGTATCTGTCTAATGGAGTGTCTGTCTATCTCAGTATCTAGGTGTGTATATTGATTTCTCTTGGTGATACAGCTCATCGGGACATGTGGGGCTCTTAGGAAACAAGTATTTAAATATGTGAAAACAGTTACTAAAAACCAAGCACCCTTTATTTTCCTAATCAAGTAGGTTTTGCCAGTGGTCTAGTCTCACTGTGCCTAAGAAAAATAAAAATCTGAAATTGCTCTTATCATTTTATAATTATAATCATTCCTCTAGGTCCCTTGCAGTAAAGCATTTTATTTAGTGCCTGAAAGTTTGTTTTAAGTCTTAGGTATTGAAGTCGTGTTCAAAGTCTGGTCCCAGAGACACACTCAGAAGCCATATTGGAAAAGCCCGGGCTTTGGGAGCCCAGCTTCCCACGGACTTCTAGCTGTTCTTATCCACCGCAGTATAGCTCACTCAGTGAGGGATGTGGAGCTGCAAGTGGTGTTCATTCACGGTTACGCTTTATGCTGCAGACTCAGATTCTTGCTTTAGTGGTCACAGTACAGAGCAGACCAGCTCGTACAGCCCGAGACTGACACTGTGTGTCAGCATTACCCTAAAGACTACGTGTATGACAACTCACTTCATTCCCAAAATAGTTCTTCGAGGGAGGTGCTATTACTAGGAGGGGAGTTGTTACATCTGTTGGTGGCAGAGCCCTTGTGGGCTCTAATCTGGAAATGAGTTCCACGCTGTTCTTCTTGATGTGTATTTCCTCAGGTTTGCCTGTGTTCTTGGGCCTCACACCCTCTGTAGGAGCAGACCCTGCTTTAGGTTACATCCACGGCCTATCTATCCCAAAAGCCACATTTTCATTTGTAGTTTTAAACCATCTCTCCGGATGGCTGTTCTAGGACACGCCTTGGACTGTCTGTCTCTATTCCTGTCTCTGAACCATTCCTGGAGGGGACAGCATGGCGCTGCTACCGTGGTGGAAAGCAGTGCCACCAGCACTAAGGGGTTCCCAGTGTGCCGAAGAAAAGAAGCCTGTGAAGACCTTGGTGCTGTGGCTTTCGCCAGCGAGTGCGTGTTTTCCCGCCTCTGCCCCGCCTCCCTGCGTCTGACTGCCTTCCTGTGCTCACACTCATTCCCACCACGACCTCTCTGCAGCTTTGCGTCTGCACCTGCTTGTTCCCCCTTGACCCCAGAGTAGCTCAAGAGTAGCACCCTCAAATCTCAGACGGTGTCAGACCCTCTCTCATCTCCTCTCTGCTGTGCTGGGTCTGTTGCTTCCCTCACAGTTAACCCGGTTAGCATTTGCTCAGGGATTATGGATCTGCCAGGTGAGGTGTGGATCTGGAATGTGGGATGTGACAATGAAGGTCCTTTGCATAGAGCTTGCTCCCTGGTGCCTCTAGCAGTCTTGAGCAGATCACCAGAAGAAGCTTTATCTCTGAGAAAGTAAGTAGTTTTCTCTGCGCAGTGGGAAAGCATTTTTAGTTTAGGGATTGTGTTGAGGGAGAGATACCTGATTGATGCCCAGATGGTCTCATACAGGGCTTGGCGAGATGCTCCATGGCCCAGTAAGAACAGACTGCTGCCGCCAGTAGACATGAGGATTAGAGTAATTAGGATGATAAGGTGTGAGACTCTTCGCCAATCTCGTCACATGCTCTTTTCTAAATACCGCCGCCTCCGTCAGGCTGGGACATCTACTTGGTTTGGTGTATGACTCCTGCATTTTCCTTGTGAATATTTGATTTTGACAGTATCTTGAAACAGGCCTTGTACTACAACCGAGGCTGCTGTTCTCAGATAGTTTTGTGTTACAGGGTGATTTTTAATGCTCCTTAATTATAATTATTTCAAGAATCTGGTTTGGGCCAGCAGAATGGCTTAGCACCATGGGGATCTGAGATCAGTACCCACAGTGCACATAAGGTAGAAGGAGAAAATCGATGTCACAGAGTTGTCCTCTGACCTGCACATGCAGACCCTGGCATGCATCCCCCCCCCCCCCGTCTTATAAAATCATATGCTAATCATCAAGTTAAAAGAAAATGGGGGAGGACCTGTTAGTTTCAGGTGCTGCTGTGCTTGGCCACTGACCACTTATCTGTGAACTCACCCCAAACTGCATTGAGAGTCTGAGCTCACCGACTGCAAGAGTGTTTTCTTTATTCTTGTGTTTGAAAATGCCTCAGATTTATCTTTTTAAAGAAATCTCAAGCAGTTAAAATATTTACATTCCAGTTGGGCAGTGGCGGTACATACCTTTAATCCTAGCACTTGGGAGGTGGAGGCCTGGCCTAGAGTGCGTTCCAGGACAGCTAGGGCTGCGCAGAGAAATACTGTCTTCAAACAAACAAACAAACAAACAAACAAACAAACAAAGTCTACATTCCATGTAAGAAATATATAAGTGGATAAAATAGGATTTCTTACCTCAAATCCTTCTCAAAACACTTTACTGCTGCATTTATGGTATATCTGGTCCCTTAAACATCCAGTTCCCTTGAAGGGAAGTACCATCCCCTTTATGTAAAAGCTACACTTTTGAGCCTGGGGTCCTTGGAGGGTGTCTCTCAGGAAGATGCGGTTCCTTTCTAATGCGATTTTAAAATTCTTTGGTAATAGTTTTTAAATGGTATTCTAAGGAAGGCTTGGTACAATTCAGACAACTCAGTAGTCGATCCCCAGAGAAACACCACAGATCTCAAACTTCATCCATAGGAAAGAAGGAGGGGGATGAGAAGAAGGAAAGCTTTGGGCTGTCTTGGCTCCTCCCACTGGGCTAGACCAGGCTGTCTTGGCTCCTCCCACTGGGCTAGACCAGGCTGTCTTGGCTCCTCCCACTGGACGAGACCGGCACTGGAAGGAACTCCGCATAGGGATCTACTTACTGGACTCACTGGACTTTTGTCTATAGATGTTGCTGTGGTTGGTGCCATTATCACCCATAGTCAGGCAGCTCCGTTGTAATCAGACCATGTGGCCTTCCCTTCGGGCAGCCTGTGCGAGCTTCTGACTAATCTTTGACTAGACAGGTTCTTTGGTCTACTCATCTGTGGTCCAGCGTCAATTCTGTCTTCTAACCTCAAATACTGTTCTTCCTCATGGAACCAAGTATTGAGCAAGGAGTCCATTCTGGGTCCTTTCTATGTCTCTTACTTGTGCCCTGTGGTGATTGTTAAACCCCACTTCACGGTCAGATCCTGTGTGACCTTCTTCCTGAGGTAGCAGAATTGCCCGTGGGACTTACATACTACCTGTTCTCTCTGTGGTTCCTTGTGTCCAGTCTTTTTTTTTTCCTTTAGATATATTTGTTGCGTGCATGGATGGATGTGAATCACGTGCATACCTGGTGCCCATAGAGTTCAGAAGAGGGCACTGAATCCCTTGGAACTAGATTTAGAAATCGCTATGAGCTGCCATGTGGGTGCTGGCAATTGAACCCAGGTCCCCTGGAAGAAAAGTCAGTGTGCCCTTAACCACTGAGCCAGCTTTTCAGCCCTAAGTGACATTATTTTGGATTAGGAATTTCTGTAAGTTAGGAAATTTATCCTGCTGCGTGGCTCCCAAAGCTCTTCCTTTAAGAGCCCAATAACTAGAAAGCAAAAGGCATTTAAAATAATTTTTATCCCATTTCGCTTAATCTCATAACTGACATAATTGAAAACAAGTTCTTTTTCCATAGGATGGGGGGCTGTGCTGGCTGGTTCTGTGTGTCAACTTGACACAAGCTGGAGTTATCACAGAGAAAGGAGCCTCCCTTGAGGAAATGCCTCCATGAGATCCAGCTGTAAGGCATTTTCTCAAATTAGTGATCAAGTCGGGGAGGGCCCAGCCCATTGTGGGTGGTGCCATCCCCGGGCTGGTGGTCCTGGGTTCTATAAGAGAGCAAGCTGAGCAAGCCAGGGGAAGCAAGCCAGTAAGTAACATCTCTCCATGGCCTCTGCATCAGCTCCTGCCAATGTGGAAGTGTAAGCTGAATAAACCCTTTCCTCCCCAATTTGCTCTTGGTCATGATGTTTGTGCAGGAATAGAAACCTGGACTAAGGTAGGGGCGTTTAGTCAGATGTCATGTACCATGATGAAAAATTTCATTTTTATCAGAAGGCAATATGTCCTTATAGTGCCCTTTGACTCTTCAGTATTTTTAGGTGGTTCATTTTGTTCATGCTGCCCAAGAGCCTCTTGGAGGGAACTCGCAACATAAACTCAGACTGTATCATGCTTATGATGGGACAGTCCGGGACAGAATGGAAACACATCCTTCTTGAATTAAGATAAAGTTGTGTTGTTAATATTCCACTAATATTTGCAAGCAGTATTTGAAGTAGCCAGTCTTTCCATTTTGTAAGTAGAAATTTGAAAATAAAAAAAAAATGACTTTAGGCTTTGAAATTTTTATTACCCCTCACCTAAAAGATTCGGAAGTCGCTCGCTGGGCCAGTTTAGGTAGTGCTCCTGTTAGTCATACAGACGTGTCTCTGTGACCTCTGAGCCCTCTGTTTGCCTGCAGAATGACGTAGCAAGGTGGCTGTGTCCCGAGTACTTGGTTGATCTGTCATTTTATTGCACTGCAGGCGAGCCAGGTAAATGTTATCAAGAACATTCTGATCCTATCTGAGTTGAGAATGTGGAAACGATGAAGGTGGGCGTGCACAGCTTAGGCTAATGGTCCTCTGCAAGAAACCTGGCTGCCGTGCGTTTACAACGATCGATATTTTTCCCTATGGCACAGCATGAACGCTGTGATTATGATAGTCTTTACAGTATGAACTCTAGGTTGCATCCTATGCTTCTGTAATGGTTAGTTGGGTAAGTGGCATGGAGAGATCTTTCCCTGAGGAGTGTGGGCGTGGGTCGGGGGGTTGCTAAAGTTGCTGCACTGCCGCTCTCCCTCTCCTTTTAGAGCACTCGAACCTTTAGCTGTTCTCGTGCCTTCTAATACACAATGTGTAGGAAGCAGTTTGTCCTTTCCTGTCTATCACACTGTCTACTCTCCCGCTTTAGAAATGTTATTCATTTACTGAGTAAATATTTAATGAGCACTTGCTGTGCTCCCGGCCCCCTTTGAGGCACCGGGATGCAGCAACAAACAGAACAAAATTCTCATTTTCACTGGGGAGATAACATTTTGACTTAATGTATGCAAAAGACTGAAGTTTTGCACACCATCAGCTCGTGGGGGAAAGGGAAAAGGAAAGGGAATGAGACTTTAGTGAGAAAAGAAGAACATGATTTTTCAGTGGTATCTTTACAGTATATCTCTGGCGTCACATTCTCTGAAGCCATGTGAACCTGTACGTGGGAGACTCCGGGCTGAGGCCTTTTCTCTGTGTCTCTGACGTGCATGTGTGACGTGTGCAGGAGGGAACCAGAGTGCCAACCCCACTCTCCGTTTCAGACGCTTCAGATTAACACTCACTCATCGCAGCACCATCTCGGAAATGGCCAAAACCATTATTTCACATTCACTCATACATGATGGTGTGGGTCATAGTGAAGAGAAGGCAGACACGGTGTTTGCCTTCCAGCTTTGGAGATCGCTTGGTTTAGAACGACTGAAAACCTCAGAGCTCTAGTGTCCGTTTTGCTGCAGTGGCTCAGTCCGTTGCTTCCGATGCTGGATCCACAGCTAGGCATGTCTCCTGGCCCCATGCATTCTCCACTTCTAAAACTGCTCCACAGATTGAGATCTCACTTTCGAAAATCAATTTCCCCAGGTGTCTGCTACCTTCCTGGGGCTACTTATTTTTAAAATCTACAGTTACTTATTTTACTTGGGGGATACATGGCTGTCAGAGAACAGCTTACAGGAGGTAAGTTCTCTCCTCTCACCATGCGGGTCCCAGGAATTGAACTTGGTCATCAAGGTTGCTGGCAAGTGCGGCAGAGACATCCCAGTGTGCTGCTTGGAGCAACTTTCAAACAGTAGAGGGATGCCACAGCTAATTATTCTTCTTCCAGACTTTGAAGGTTTTTATGATAAAAGTGAAAAAGTCAGTGGGATGCCAGCCAGATACTTTTGTCGTAAAAGTTATAGTGATGTAAGAATGTATCTGTCAGTAGAAACTTTCTAGTACGTCCTGGAAGTCTTGGAGTCTTAACTGTAGATATCTATTGAGATGTTTTATTGTTTCTTGTCAAATGCTCATCTGGGATTTGAAAGCCTTTAATCTAAAGGCCGTTTGTAAAGTTGAGCTTACATCAGATGTTCACATCAGCCTAGAGGTAGTTTCAGTGATAAAATTTCAAAGGTAAAATTTGGTTCCCAACAAAATAGACTACTTCCTGTCGTGTTGCTGGTCTCTGATAGGACTTGGGAAACTCGACAATAGTCTGGGGAAACGCTCTGTTTCATTAGATGAGTGGCCCAAGGCCCCAGCCTCAGAAAGGGTTAGTTCCTTGTTTCCTCGACACCAAGGCAGGTGGAACACTCTCAGGGAGCCCTTCCTTAAGGGTTTATGGAGAGTGCCGTTCCTACTCCATTGGTTTTCAGAGAGGCTTTGCTCTGATATGTGGGTAGGCCCTGTATGACAGAGTTGGAATTTGTCAGGGTAGGGGCTGGCCAACAGCAGTTCTGACCCATTTTGGGGAGATGAGCAAAGTGAGTTTAGAGTCTGCACTTGGGAGACTCAGGCTTAAGAGTTGAGATGGGCTTGCAGGGGCTGAAACCCATGTGAAGGGAACAGGCTCCATTATGCCAGCCCAAGAAGGGGGCTTGTTGCTCTGTGGTTCCGGGTGCGTTCCTGCCAGTTCCAGCCTGTGAGGAATCCAAAGTCATCAAATGGAAGAACTTGAACTCTCTCCCAATAAACATGATTTAGGTCCCTAAGATATGCTGAGTTCTGCAGATGTACACATGAGTTTGTGGTGAAGGACATTTGGTCGCTGCAGGAGACGCCAAAAAAACTAATAATTACAAAAGGCAAAGAAAGGACACAGAAAGCAGGATGCATCCTGGTTCATCCTGTCTCATTAGGGTCACTGCAGAGGGCTGCAATGCTTGAGTGGGGCGGTGAACGCATGGTCTCATGGAGAAGGTTTCAGAAGGTGGGGAGCTTGTTACATGCAGAGAGAGTAGAGTTCCAGGGTCAGAGAGGCATCGCCAAGCCATAGGGAGCAGTATTGACTCCATCATTCAGCACGTTATTTAGATGCCTGCTAAGTACCACATACCATGTGCAGATGGAACCTCCCATCCCCAGTACCGGATCCCTTCGACTCTCGCGAAGTCACTCTGTGTTCATAGGGGCGCAGAGCTACTTGAGAGAGTTTAGGTGGCAGTTGGACCCCTCTGTTGGGTGTGGGTTCTCTAGGGAGCTTTTTATTTATTTTTTTTAAACTCGTGTTCAGTTGTCGTAAGTTGGAACCTGTGGGATCTTGGGTATTCCCTTTAGAGGAAGCAAGAGGGTGGCTGTCTCCCCCGTCCCCATTTTTGCATCTAAGATCGTCGGTTAACAAAGTATAGAGTGTGGTCTTGTTCTTTTGTCCCACTTAAACTGCAATGTTGAGTTGGTCTCTTCCGTTGATCCCCATAGAATTCCCATATCTAATGTAGGTGTGGGGTAAGTGCCATTCTGACACCAGAGTGTGTGATTTTTCCCCCCCCCAACATCATTAGGTTCTCTAATACTAACTGGACGTTTAACAATCCAATTAGTTCTGATACTCAGGTATTTAGAAATAGCATAGACTTTACAGGTCACAGACTGTCCAACAAACATTCCCCATAAAATACCACCTGGGCCTTTCCGAATCATACTTTTTTTTCCAGTAGCCACACATTTATATCCATAAATGTCACCCTGCCCTTTCTGTTTCGAGAATTTCCTAGAGCCTCTCATGGAACTCAGGGAAACACTTACTGATGTATTAAAAGGAGAAGATGCATTCAAAACCACTGAGTAACAGGCCACATGGCTCTGGGCCAGAATGAACCTATGCTCTCCCACCACGCTGTCTCCCCTGTACCTCTGTATCCTGCCAGCCGGAGTCCCCTCCATGCCCCTGGCCATCTCATTGCCCGGAGTTTTAAGACCTGATCTCTAGACACACTCCCCATCCCACCCCTACTCCCCACTTCTTGGAGGTGTGGAGTGGGCCCAAGTTTTCACTGTCAATGGCAGGCTGGGTCTTTGTGCTGAACACCCCCATCCTGAAGCTATTAGGGGACCCACTGTGAGTCATGTGCTAGCATCACCTTAGGTAAGGGTGAAAGAGGCCATTTTATGAGTAATAAGAGACACTGGTAGTACTCAGGAAATTTCGAAGGTTTTCGGAGTGCCCAGGACCTGAGGCAAGGGCCAGAATGTACATGTATGTGCATCTTCCATGTGCCTTAGGGTGCTTGAGAGCTAGATGTTTAGTAGGGTCTGGATACGGTGTTCTAGAAACCTGAAGCAGCTAGCTTCTACTTAAAAGTAGTTCAAAAGTTCTGCCCCCTGAAGCATTTGACTCAGCCTCCCAACTCCTCCTTAGTAGTACCTTTGTTTGTCCCACAGTGGGGGTACTTTGAGGTGAACCTCTCAAAACCTTAAGGAGTCTATTACTCTTCTCTGCTGCAGTGCCGTCTAGAGCCTTTCCCCACCTCTGCCAGCATTCGTATCCGTGCTTTTCTGGCCACACCTTCTAGCTGTCATGCTCGCACCTCACTTTCCTTTTTCCTTTGTCTTAAGACTGAGAAAATTAGACATACTCATCCCTAGGTTTCCTCTATTTTTTTTTTTTTGACAACTTGTTGAATTTTTTTCTGTTTCATGAGAATAGTTATTAAGCTCCTCTTACCTTCTACCCACTGAACCATCTTGCCAGCACTAAAAGAGTATTGTGAAGATCACCTCCTTGTTGTCAGATCTAGGGACCAGTCTTGCGTTGTCTTTGGCAGTGTGACAGACTTCTTCATGTAATTATTCTAAGTCTGGCTCTCTGGCCTCTACTGTCCTGTTTTCCCACCCTCTGGCTTCTCAGGATGAATCTTCTTTTTGATTGCTGTCTCAGTGGGACTTGGCTCTGGGATGTGTCCTCTCAGACAACCACTTAGAAAAGCCACAGGGCTCCGAATGCCTGCTGTGCTCTGGTGTTGTTTCTTTCAAACTTGGATTTCCAACCTCATCTACAGACAGCTGGACTGCACTCAGCTCTTTGGCATCCCCCCCAGCTCTCAAAGGCATTGCACACTTCAGCATGTTATAGCCCAGACTTGGGGTGACCCTGTTCTTTTTCCTCTTCCTGGCTGTGGTGGTGCCAGCACCACCCTTTGATTATTCACAGACCAAAACTTTCTTGCCTGTTTCTCTGTCTCTGTCTCTGTCTCTGCCTCTGCCTCTCTCTCTCTCTCTCTCTCTCTCTCTCTCTCTCTCTCTCTCTCTCTCACACACACACACACACACACACACACACACACACACGTCCCCCTGCCACACCCAGTTTATCATCTGGTCTATCTCCCACCTCACTATAGCTCTCTGCTTGTCTCCCATGATCTTGTCCTCACATGCTAAGGGCTGAAGCGATCGATCGATGCCTTCCACAGGTGTTCAGCAGGTAGCTTCTGTTGCTGTTCACACCTCTGTATAGCTCCCAGGTGCTGTCTCTAGTCTCTGAACTCCTTTCTCCAGGGACTGGCCTCCTTGTTGCCATGGGAACCTGCCCTGTCTTTTTCCCCTTGCCATTCCTCACTGAAGTGACACTTGCATTTGTTGTGCTCAGTCAGGGCACATTTCAGTGATCAGAGTAGCTCCTTCATGTACCACGTAAGAGAGCAGTCCCCCCACGCAACCTCCTTTTCTTCAGTTTGTCATCCCTGTCATGCCACTGTGTGTTCATTTGCTTGTTCATTTACTGCTTGTATTCCTGCTAGAGTGCCACTTCCAAGAGAGCTAGGGAAGTTTGTTCTGCATATCTAACTGTCCATAGCAAGTACAACAATGCCTGGTAATGGTGCAAACACAACATAAAACTTAGAGATGAATGAGTACATTTGGGTGCCTATTAATAGAAACTTTGTGTAGAAGGCACATATTTATTTTCAAGGATCGTCCTCTCACATTGTGAGGTGAGGTGAGAAGCTACCTGCTGAACACCGTGAAAAGCATCACTCCAGCTCTTAGCACGTGAGGACAAGATGGGAGACAAGTGGAGAGCTGGAGCAGGAGGCCAGGGTTGGCTGTATATTGCCAGTGTAATGGATCGGCATATAATTATTTCTTGGTGTATCCATGGGTTCTTGGCCCCAGAACTCTCAAGATTCACAGATCTGCCAAGGCTCAGGTCCATTTAAAGAAGGCATGGAGCATGGACTCATAACCCTACCTCGCCCTGCACTTACTTTAAATCATCTTAAACCATCTCTTGATTACTTACAAAACCTAATGCACCATTGTTAGTCTGTAGGATTTAAAGAATAATGGAAGTGTGTTCCTGTTCAGTAGTTTTTCTTTCAAGTCTTGTTCCTCGGTGTTGGGTTGAATTCATAGATGAGGAAACCTGTGGGCACAGAGAGCCAATTGCACGTGCTTAGAGATAAGGAGGGAATTGAGCCCCTCACACATAGTGTGTTCAGAGACTTGGGAAGTGCTACAAGCATGGAGTCTTAAGGTATTCTCAAAGTAGGTGTCTTAATGACTAGCTGTATGGAAGACAAACAGAAAATACTGTCTTTGGCCATGGTACAACTAGCCAGGGCGCTAGGAAAAGCTATTTGGCTTGGGTTGGTAGTCCACGTAGAACCAGTTTTAATTTTATTAAGGCATTCAAAATACCCATATGTTTGAGTCATTGGGAGGACTGAAGGATAGGGACGGCTACTCTAAAGGAATAGGAGTGAGTGGAGTTTGGAAACAGGTGTTACTTGAAAATTGCAATTTATGACTGGAAAGAATTGCCAACTTTCAACTGCCAACTGGAAAAAAAAATTCAGACTTGTTGAATATGCTCAAACGTGTATGTATGTAATATTTTAATGAATGAATGGTGAACCAACTGGAAAACATTTCAGACTTGTTGAATATGCTCCAGAGTGTGTGTGTATGTAATATTTTAATGAATGAATGGTGAATGACTTACTTTGCAAATAACTTGCAAGTGTAAACATGTTAATTCATTTATGTTTCCTGACAAAATTTCTAGTTGATTTGGTGATGGATAATAGTATCAATCAGGAGGGGCAACATTTGATGCAAAATATACTGGTTGGCTTCTACAAAGGTAATATTTGCTGTGTGTATAAAGTTCTTCTCTTTGGATATTGGTGTCCAACACCTGGATGCATGGGGTCGGGGAGAGTCATCAGCTTCAAGACTAAAAAGAATATCCTACAACTGGCTTAGCTTAATTTTACAAAAATTAGCACCAGAGGACTCAGCTAGAAAATACACCTTTTCTACCAAGCCTTTTTCCTCTGTCCACTTTAACAGTGTGGAGTTAGAAAGGATCTGGAGAGGGGGGATCTGGCTGCTTTTCAGGATGGACGTGTGTGTTGGGGAGGTGTAGGCGCCAGCTGCTTAGGGTTCAGAAGATGCTCTCACGTCCATCTGCCCTCTGTCACCTTTAGCTAGGTGTGACGTGTGCACAGCTGCCTTAGCCAGCAGGTACTTGTGCATACTTTGCTCATATAAATAGAGCAGTGCACAAAACCAGGCATTTCCAATGGAACATTCTCACTCCAGGCCATACAGATTTATTAAAGAAAACATTGCTGAAGCATAAAGGCACTAAGGGTGTAATTTGTAAGCTGAGTACATGGAGCTGTTTGAGGTGACGTCAGATTCGTGAGTCATTGCTATCTGGTTACTCATTACCTGGAGCTTTGAGTAGAAGGAAGAAGGAAGTGTGGAAATCTGCATGCGTACTTTCTGGGCATTGTTCCTAAAACCCACAGAAAATGATGATATCTACTGCTTTGAACACTGCTTCCTTTCCTAACGTAGCATTCATCTAAGTGGTGTTGTGTCTAGGGTGGGAAATGGCAACTTTGACCTGCAGGCATATAGTTACAGTACCTTGAGATTTTTTACAACTTGAAAATTGTTTATCACTCTCTGTACTTAGGGACATTTTCCATCGATGACTGCACATGGATGACACTGATCACCGAATATCACTTTGAGAATTAAAATATGGGCTAGAGTCTGGCTCTGGAAATGGAATTGTTTGATACATGTGCAGTCTGTTTCATCATTAGCCTCTTCTGGCCTACCATTCCAGTCAGTGCTTCTTGCCACAGTCTGTGCACACAACACGCAGCAGCCCTGTGTACTATCCGGGGCAAGAAGCTGACACTGCCGTCCTTACCAGGCACAGCACCACGATCTCACGGTTCTTTATTGTACATAGTCTGATTTTTCTCAGTATTTTCTATTTATGTACTGGGCTTTTACAAGAGTAAACATCTCCAAGTGAGGATAAAATGTTACTCTTCCTTAGTTGCTTCATGATCACTGGTCTTAACACGCATCTAGTATGCTTGTTACGGTCCAGTACCAGTGTCCTAATGCATTGTGTACCTTATGAGACACACATACAAACGAATTCAAACCTTTAAGTCATGATCAATAGAAATTCTAATATTTTGAATCAGATACGTGTGCCTTACCTTTAGGTATGTGGTAATATAGTTAGGAAATACTTGCTTTTAATGTTCAGCTATTCTGTTCTGACTGCCAACAAATTTCTATTGTAGTGAAAATTCAAGATTATAGTGTGCTTGAGATCTAGTAATGGAGTATAAGGGGGAAGGGGGCGTGATAAGAGAATTAGCTTGTGAGTAACTAAGGTTGGCCATGACAAAAGTTTGTTTCCCAGATGCTGACCCCGTCTGGTAGGTGTCACAGAGCTGTCCTCAGGCTCTCTTTCATCCTGCTTACATCACCTGTGGAGCACCTGGTTTATAAGGCTGCTTGAGACAGAAGAGAAGGGCTTGTTTGGACCTTCCTCATTGGCCTGTGCATAGTCATGTGGGCTCACTATAACTGCAAAGGAGGCCGGGAACCAATCTTCCCTTGTGCCAGCCAGAGGAGTACAAGGTGGGATACAGGATCTCACCCCAGCTTCTGCCTCCCATGTCCTTAGTGTAGAGTTGTTAGTGTTTGTTAACTCAGCTCCCAGGAGCCATGTAAAGGCTTTTGCATAGATTTCAGCATGAGCAGGATAATGTATTGTGCTCTGAAAACATTTCGAATTTTTTTTTCTTATAACTGTAATCACAGTGCATGTTTGTATTTCCATTTCAGCCTTATTTGAATACATTCTTGCAGAAGTAAAACCATTGGCTTATCTTCCATGTTTCTGCTCTTAGATTTTTGTCTCACACTACTGTTCTGAAGAGCTAGCATTGGTTTACTAGGAACCAAGGTTTTCAGCAACATCATAGTTAGTTGCTGTTTGTAGAATGAACCGACTTTATGTTATTATTTGAAGATGTGAGTAACTGCTTGATACACTGCTGCAGTAGATCTGGTTTTTCCCACGAATTCCTTATTGATTTTTCTCGAAACTAGTATTTCTATTGGGATTTTTAGACTATGAGGTGCTGATCTCTTCTGTTTTCACCACATAGTCATCTCCTGGAATTTTGGTCCCATAGTTCTAACCAGCTTGGAGACTGAAGTCGGCGTTAATGTTTTTAGATCCCACTCTTCCAGACCGACGGCGAATATGTAAAAGTCAATTTCCTCTACACTTGGGAGTTTAAAGCTGTGTTTAAAGACCGTGTAAATTGAATTTTTCTTTCCAAATATGGCTGAAGTCAAACACAGATGATGAAGAAGTAAAACTGTTAGAAAGGACTACAGAGAGAAGAATTTTGTTTGTTTTCTTAGTCAATAAAAAAAAAAAAGAAAAGAAAAGAAAAGAAAAAAGCTTACCCAGCCGGGCTGATACAGCGGTCATGAAAGTGTTTTTTCCTGAAGTCTGTCTGACTCCAGATGCTGCAGTTCCCCGAATGTGGAACTGGAAAACAAACAAGCAATAACAAACACCAGAAAGAAAGGAGACTAATACTGGAGATTCTCACAGGAGGTGGGTGTGAGGAGACAGGCGAGTCCATTTCAGTGGACTTACCTCAAGTCTTCCGGGTTCTGTGAGACCAGTCAGAGCAGTAGAAGATTCTTAGCGATGTGCTAACTCTTGAGGGGTAGCCTCTTTATTTGGTGAGCCTATGCGTGCACATGAATGTAGATGTGTGTGTGTGTGTGTGTGTGTGTGTGTGTGTGTGTGTGTGTGTCCATCCATCCATCTATCCATCCTCCAGTATTCTCCCTCCCCCCAAAGAAAAAAATCTGCATGTAGATGTAGTCCCTGTTGTATCAATTGTTTTAATTGATTTAATTTAATTGATTAATTATTCTATCATCTCATATTCTTAGTTGACTGAAGATACCTTATGATTTTACAGTTAATGTAATAAGCTTTGAAAGTCAGAGCCCTGCAGATGTCAAAAGTAGTTGTGACCTAAGAGAAAGCTAGTACCATAGTGCTCTCTGTAGTGACTGACCTTACCCTTTTCATGGCCTTGTTTGTGGAAGCAGAAGGGGAAATGCGATCAGTCATAAAGTTAGTTTTGCATATGGGATTAAAGTGTCTTGTTTGTTCAAGAGGATGAAAGTTTTTCTTGAGGGTTAAAAGGAGATTTCTCTCAGGGGACTTAGGACGTGCAAAACATCATCATGAATATCTCCCATAACTTCCTTGTAGAAAATAGTGTCATAAACACAGGAATATAACAGTGAAGTTTCCATACAGAGTTTTGAAAAACCAAGTCTGAGAAACTTAGGCCAGCATCTGTGTGTAAGGAAGCTCTAGAGCAGGTGAACATGAAGGGTCCCCTCGCACAGGATTGTGGATGGTGAAGCATCTAATATGCTTGTTCAGTTAGACCTGGGCTTCCCAGTTGAACCACAGGTGCCTCTGAATCTGTAGGGCCTAGAAGAGAGAAAGCAAGACATAGGGTTCTTATGGGATGCTGATGTGTCCATAGATGAATTCCAGTGGCATAGGAGATATGGAGACAAAGTGTGGAGCAGAGACTGAAGGAAAGGCCATCCAGAGACTGCCCTACCTGATCCATGCCATACACAGACACTAAACCCAGACACTATTTCATATCCCAAGAAGTGCATGCTGATGGGAGCCTGATAATAGCTGTCTCCTGAGAGACTCTGCAAGAGCATGACAAATACAGAGGTGGACGCTTGTAGCCAACTATTGAACTGAGAACAGGGTCCCCAATGGAGGAGTTAGAGACAGGACTGAAGGAGCTGAAGGGGTTTGCAACCTCTTAAGAAGCACAACAACCAACCAACCAGATCCCCCAGGGCTCCCAGGGACTAGACCACCATCCCAAGAGTACACAGGGATGGACCCATCGCTCCAGCCGCCTGTCCGGCATCAATGGGAAGAGGCCCTGTCAAGGCTCCATGCCCCAGTGTAGGGGAATGTCAGGGTGGGAAGGTGGGAGGGAGTGGGTGGGTGGGTGAGGCAGCACCTTCATAGAAGCAGGGAGAGCCGGGTGGAATAGTAGGTTTCTGGAGGGAAAACCAGTAAAGGAGATAACATTTAAAATGTAAATTAAAAAAATTCAATAAAAGAAAAAAATTGAACAGAGAGTTGGGTTCCCCATTGGAGGAGTTAGAGAAAGAATTGAAGGAGCTGAAGGGGTTTGCCCCCCCCTAAGAACAACAATACCAACAACCAGAGCTCTTAGGGACTAAACCACTCTCCAAAGAGTACACATGGACAGACCCATGGTTCCAGCTGCATGTGTAGCAGAGGATGGCCTTGTTGAGCACTAAGGGGAGGAGAAGCCCTTGGTCCTGCTAAGGCTGGATCCCCCCCCAATGTAGGGAATGTCAGGGTGGGAAGGCCAGAAGGGTGGGTGGGTGGGGGAACACCCTCATAGAAGAAGGGGGAAGGGGATAGGATAGGGGGTTTATGGACGGGAAACCGGGAAAGGGGATAACATTTGAAATGTAAATAAAAATATCCAATTAAAAAGAAGAAGTGAAGCTTCTTTAGGTTGGGCTCTGTATGGGGTGGCTTTGCTAGCTTGACTTCTCTTGTTATACAAACTGGGATCTTTTGTTCTTAGGGCATAAACTTGCCTTGAGCTTCCTTTCTGTAACAGAAACGTTCATAGGTGCTGTGCATGGCACACTGTATGCCTCTCTGGAGTACCTCAGGCTTGAAAGGGTTGACCGGGGCCTTTTGTTCCTATAGCACTATTCTGTCAGATTGTTGCTAATTTTCAGGACTTTATTCTGAAATCTTAGGTTAAGTGCATAGGTCGTTTCTCACAGATCTCTTCTCAGATGCTGTCTCCTGATGAAGGCATGGGGTGGTCAGTTTGACTGTCTACTTACTTCCAGATCCAAGTATGTCTTCTCTCAGGTATATATGTAATCTGATAAGTGGATATTTCTAGTTATTTTCTTAAGGCCACGTATGTATGGTGCTACGACTGAAGCTTTCAAGCAGATGCTCCAGAGCTGTGCATTGGGGTTCACTTTGGAGCTTTATGTTGTGTGTGACACCATGCAAAAACTGTTTGAGGCCCTCTGGGTGAGAGCACGCTCGTGTCCATGTTAAGTCTTGCACTGCCTGTTCTAGATCGTTAGGCATGGCTGAACTCCTAACCTTCCTGAAGTCCTTAGCCAGGGTGCAGAGAGGAGGGGGGTTACTAAGACTCTCCAGGAGGGAGGGCCTGTTTCTTTCTTTATAATTGCTCCTGCGTGGTAGAGGAAAACTGCAGGGAAACAGGCAGGGTGTGTCTGGCATTTGGGGTCTACTCATGCCTATATGGTAGACTTTTTGATATGTAGACATGTTAGCAGTTAAAAAAAACACAGCCCCATAAAACATAGCAACCAAATAATGTGCAGAAGAGACCTGGAAATGTGAACTCCCCTCAATGCGTGATGGAAGCCCCACTCCCATGGAGGAAACCAGTCTCTGGAGTAAGGGAAGGAAACGAGTTTCTAGAAGGGCTTGTTTGTCTACATCAGGAGACCCTGATGCCGCTTGAGTCTAGAACTTCATTGTTTGGTGACACAGGCTTCTTTCTCCACATCTTAATTGCAGTCCTCTGACACTGCCCTTCAACTCCAGTATATTTTCTCTATAAAATTAAGGCGTGGACGTCTAAATGATGTGCCCCAGATTTGCATCCTAATTTGAATAGATGAGTATAACACCTTGTGTTTGGAGAGCGCCTGTTGGGCTGTCCTTTTTCCCTTCCGGTTAGTTCTGGCTGCCTGAGAAATCCTGAGACATGCTACTGTTGCTACCCTTTGTGATGGAGCAAAACACATACATCTTTGTAGATATCTTTCCAACCATGATTTGGGGGACAGAACTCATGGGGCCTGGAGAGGTGGCTACTTTCCTGTTCTTTCAACCTTGATGTAAACTGAGTCATTAGCTCTAGTTGGCATCCCAGTCCTTCCCTGAGCACTGGCTACACTTCAGACATTGTTCAGGGCTCACTCTGATCATGGAGGCTTAACAGTGAGCCAAGCCTCAAAGCTAATTTTCTTTTACAACTGGACTTCTTTTCTGTTGAGGAATTTTTAACCCCCCTCCCCAAAGTGTACTTGGGGCTCTAGTTCAAACGCCATCTCCTCCACCCCAAAAGTCTGATTACCATGGTCAGAGCTCCTTGCACCTCTTTAGTGTGCAGGGTCTCCCAGCTCAGCTTTGTCTCCTGAGAATGGCCTTCCTGTGGCCCGCCTGGCTGGTGTGAAACTGTGATGTCTGAGCCCTTGTGCCCTCTGGACCCAGCAGCTGCACGGGGTCCTTAGAGTTTATACTGGAATCTGGAAACATGGAGGTCGTGCTTTTCTGAACAACCTAAACATTTGGCCTGAGAGCCCAATGTGTCCCTCCAGCTAGTAAACAGAGTTTGGTTAGGAAGGATCTTTAGACGGACTCTACCGGGCTAAGTCTCCAGGACTCAGTTGTCTGTAATAGGGTCATAGAAGCTGGCTGTGAATGAGCCAACTTGGAATAAGGGAATAAATAATACATTTAAAGTTCTGGCACATTTGTGCCAACCATTTGTTTAAACTGTGTTTACCTTGAGCTGGAAAGGCTGTTCCTGTAGATGTGATTATTTTAATGAGAATTGGGAAATAAAAGACGATTGTTAGAATTTCTTATTGAAAGAGATACTAAAAATACCCGAGGGTTAATTGGGTTTGAATTAAGAGCCCCGGTTGTGTATTTGTTCTTTCCTCCAAGTCGTGTGTTTTACTCATTTTCGGAGAGGGGAAATAACATAATTTCCTCCTAGCCCCCATAATTTCCTCTGCTTCCTCCTGGCCTCTGGCCTTGCTTATGGCTTAGGATTCAGATCTTGCAGTTTTCTACTCTCCCTTAGCCAAAGCCGCTGTCTCTCTGGATGTTAGGAAGTACATTGTCATGTTTGTTAGCATTCTCTTGTGGGGCTTTGAGGCCTTTTCCTGTTTTTCAGGCTTCCAGAGGGCTTCAGAGCCCCCACTCTAAGTGCGTCATCCTAGGTGAGCATACCAGGGCCCCAGCCCTTGTAAATGACTTGTCCCTGCCTCTGCATACACTTACATGTTAGTGAGTAAAGAACGAGATGGGGCACCTGAGATGGGGCACCTGTGCTTCACTGCGTTCCCTTCAGTAGCAAAGACTGGTAAAGAAATGGGGCTAGACAGAGTTAGTCTCTTTTGACCTCTTTCCCAGTCCAGGAAGAATGCTGTTAGTGAGGAGGACTCTTGCCCTCTGGTAGCATGTTGGTGCCCCAGACTTTCTGGGTATCGTTGTTGTTAACTTTTCTGAAGGTAGTCCTTGGCAGCACATCCAATTTGCAATTAAATTCCAAAATGATGCTTCCAGGCCATGAGGGCCAACGTTTCCTAGACATGGCTTTCAAAGCTGAATCCAGTCCTTTTCCTTCCTGGGATGGTTTAGTCTCCCCAAGTCTCTTATCTGCTTTCTGATGCCCTGTCTCCAGCCCTGGCTTCTGCAGTCACTTGTGAAAAGAACCATCACTGGTCTAGCCCACCATCCAGTGCCCATCAGCACCATATCTGTCTGGTAAAAGGAGAGGTGTTCATGTTTATTCTGTTGGGTGAGTCTCAGGCCAGTCTGGTGGGCCTCAACAAACTGTAGGGTCTCCATCATGATTTTGATAATGGGGTCCAAAGATATTGGATATGACCCCAAACACTTTTGTACTAAGGGCATTGTAATAAAAATTTCTAAAATCTCAAAAGAACACTCATTTAATTAATTAATTAGCTAATTAATTAATTTTAGTGCTGGCAATTGAACCCAGGGCCTCATACATGCTAGTATTAACTCAGTACCTCTGTCAAGTTGAATTTTTTTTGTAACTAGCATGTGAGCTTTTAAGATAGAAAACATTTCTTGTTAACTCTGGTGCTCAATTACTAGAGTGTGCAGTCAAGTCATGTGGGTATTTTTATCATGCCTTGAAATGTAACACGTGAAGTACCGTGTGAAGTATTTTGTCCTCTAAGTGATTATACCTGACCATAAAGATTAATATTTATTTTTGAGTGACAAGATATGAAACCTGTGAACGCCGAGGTTGGCGGGCCTGTGTACCGATGGGAGCGTGGGTCTAAAGGAGGGAGTTCTGGGTCTGTGTGCCATGTCTTGCTCTGAAGCTGGACCTTTAACCTTTTATTTCATGTTCTGCTCTCGTCAGTACAGAACAGATGCCTTCATTTTGATTAGCCACAGTGATATTTTGTCTGCTTGGTGGCCAGTAGAGACACAGCTTTTCCAGTTAAAATGCAGCCCAAAGAATATTTAGGCTATGAATGTGTGTGAGCTTAGGAGTTAAATGAGCTAAAATACTTTTAGAAAATTATAGATCATCAAAAAATACATTTTAGTGCCACTGTGTTTTGTTGTACGCAGTACGATACCTTTCTTCTATTGGGTTGGCAGTTTGGGGCTTTCTCTGAGTTTGGATGTAGAAAAGGAAAGTATAGTTCCTTTTTAAAAATCCAATCAAAACACAAGAGCAGTTCTTTTAAATATAATTCCTGTGGGCAGCCTGTCTGGACTCATTCTTTTGTATCCATTCTCACATGCCATGTGATTGACTCAGTTTACCTTCTGTGTTTGTTAGAGACAGGGTCTCATGTTGCTGCAGGCAATCCTTGAACTCTCCATGCAGAGGAGGAGTGCCTGAACTGATCCTGCTGCCTTCACCTCTTGAGTGGCTGTGCCAGCATAGGCCAAAAGTGCAGTGAAACTGCCCAACGCAAAAGTACTGACACTGTAAGGATGAGGCTGCCCCTTAGGAGGTGGTAGAATGACTCTCTCATAGATGGGTAGAACAGCTCTCTCGTGGATGGTTGGAACACTGATTTAGAACAAGGTGATATCTCCCAAGAGGATAAACATTGCTGAATTAACAGTCCAAGACAGTTAAGTATATAAAATATTCACAAAGTCTTTTACAAGGAAGCCAACTTAGGGACTTTCCCTCAGGAAACAAAACCCCGAAGTCTCTCCCTTTCCTCCTCTTAAGCCTTCTTGTAGGCTGCCTTGCCTCTTCATCAGGCTGAAAATGAAGTTAGATTTAGCAGATGGAACTTAGACACTTTTAAGCACATTATTTTTTCAGGAGTGGGGAGGTAACTTAGTTTAGAAACACTGAGATGTCAGAGCTGAACCAGAGTTAGAAGGGGAAAGAGACAGTCGGGATTTTAGTTCTGGAGGAGGACGCCGAGTCTGAGCTATTTGAAGAGGGCCGAGTTGAGAAGGGGAATTCCCTAGGGTGGTTTAACGACTCTGGGATTCAGGATCACATGGGAGGGAATGCCAGTTTGAGAGCCTTAGAAGACGAGCATTTGAATCAGGAGGGTGGAATCCTTTATCTGAGTTCAGGAGAGTTTTCTGAAACAGATTCTAGCCTGTTAAACACTAGTTAACAGAGTGGTCCAACTCTGTGCTCGGAACAGACAGGGTGTGTTCCCACGCTACCCATTTGGACAGAGCTGGAGACACTGAAACCTGGACTGCTCTTGGGCATGTGGGCTTATGTTGGAGCGGTGACGTCATGTTGGAAGCTCAGGCTTTGTTTCTGCTCTGCACTTGAGGTGAAACAAACTTAGCGAGGAAATGGCAGGGTGGAGAGTGGAGAGTGTGGAGAAGGAAGCCCTGCCATTGCCCCTGATGACCATGCAGGGTGAACCACTATGATTAACACTCTTGAGTAGAAATAAGGCAGAGGAAGAGCATAAATACCAGCTGGGCTCTTTGCAGCACGCAACCCACCATTCTACCCTCACAGAAAATGACAGATGAGCCCAAACCAAACTTTTGAAACTAAAACATGGTAATAGACAGAAAATGCACAGTGGATGTATCTTGGTGCTTGCTGGGCAAAGTTTGGTGGGCAGCTGGGTAGCTGATCTGGAAGCCTTGGGAATACCAGGTTGCTCTCATTCTTAAGGCTCAACTCCAGGGCGGAAGAGGTGGTGGGGATGAGTGTGTATAGAGTTGTCAAGGAGGAAGAGGAGTACATCCAGAAAAGGGATTGTGTTCTTCGGGGGCATTCTTTTGGTCATTTAAAGAAGAAGTGGAGATCTGGGTCTGTAAGAGTTAAGTGCGTCATTGGGACTGGAGGTAGGTGTGTCCCTGGTCAGAGCCAGGCAGTTTTTAAAGTGCTCAAGTATTTTGGTACACACTCATGGCGGTTAGAAATCAGTCACTTTCTAGAGTCTTAAAAGAAGAAACATCCCCTTTCAGTTCTTTATCTTATGCTAAAATTATGTCCGCCATTTGACGAATCAAGTCCTTAAACAGTTAAGTACTGTTGGTTTTCTGTATCCATGGATTCAAGCAACCTTGGATCAAAAACACCAAGAGAGCTGAACATGTGCAGCCTTCTCTCTCCCTTTGTCATTATTACATGGTAGAGCTATTTGTGGCACTAGCACTGGGAGAAGCATCGCAATCCTCCAGAGACGATGTAAAGTATTCGGGAGCTGTGCAGGGGTTATTTGGAAACACAGCACTTTATAAAAGGGGGCTTGAACATCCACCACATGGGTAGCCAGGGAGAGTCGGGAGGAGGAATGTCAGAATATGCTAGTAGAAAAAAATTCTTCATAGATAGTACCAGTGAGGGATAATTATATTTCTATTTGGTCAGACAGAAAAAAGAATTAAGTGTTCAGCTTAGGGGTTTCCACAGTAAACCCCTGGAAGAATTACTTAGTCATTTTCCCCAACTTTTTATGTGTGTGCATCTATGGGCCAAATGCCGTTATTCTCGTTTGAAGCAATTTTTCATTATTCGGTGATCAAATAATACTATAGAAACAAAACTAAACCCAGTCCTGGAACCACCAATAGAGACCTGTATTCAACAATTCACGAGGAGTTCAGTAAGTCTGTGTGGTTGGAAAACTTCTTTTGTAGTCACTGTAATGCACTTTCCTGCCTTGCGTGCCAAGGAAGACGTTGTGAGTGACATCTCTGAACTGTTACCTGGACGTTGGAGAAGTGGGAGGGGAGGCAGGCGAGGAAGAAAGCCTAAGCAGTGTTCTCCTTCCCTGCACGAAGGTCATGGAGAGAAGAGACTCTGGGAATTATGTGTTTGTTGGAGCTCCTTCACTCCAGCACCGTCCTTGTTCAGAGACAGTGCATGTGTGCATTCATCCCGTCTTGCACTGGTCACGTTACATATTAGATTTAAAGCTGTGTGCTTGGCACAGGGATTAATGGGCTAGAAAGCCTCTACCATGCAGGAGCTTATGCTGTGGAAGGGATAACGACGTCTACCTCTCTTTACTTCATTGGTGTTTATTCAACGGTAGCTTAGTTTACTTATTACATACAAGGCCAGAGATATGTCTGTGTAAAGGTTACAAAGTAAGAGTGGGGCAGCTGGCCTCTGGCACCACACGGCAGTCTAGCAGGAGATAAGATATGGAAGCTTAGACTATGTTTGAACTCCTCTGTGCCTAGCCTTCCTGCCTCCAGCTTGCTTTCTCTGGGCTCCTTTGTCACACTGTGACCCAGCCGAAGGCAGAGGCTGGGTTGGTTCTGTCTCTGTGATTTAATGCTGGCAGTATGAAGGTATAGCCTTGTATGTGCCAGTCTTGGGAGATTTAAATGAGTAAGCATAAATGAGTTGTGGAAAATTGAAGCAAATGGAACTGTTCCTAGCTCTCAGTACCGCCTATTCTGCTCTCAGGTATAGCCGTGCAGCGTGACACCTTACACGTCTTTTGTTCCTAAATGGGACCCTGGGTAGTCCTTCTCAGGTCCCCTTCCGTATGCCTTCTTTCTAGCACTGTGGAGGTGCTCCTAAAGCCTGTGTCAGTCTGCTTCCCTGGCACTTTGTTTATGCCCAGAAGCTCTTTGCCTTGCAAATTTATTCTTTGGAACTAATTTTCCACCTCCTAAAGTTTCTCTTCTCGGACTCCAGTCCCTGGTCTCGGGTCCCTGTCTCCTATGCACTGCTCTCTGCTTTATCAGGCTTGATAGAGCAGAGGCTTGAGCTATTCATTTTTGTCTTTCCTCTGCTTTCCGCTCAGAACTCACAAAAGAGGCTGAATATTATTTTATACTCCCAGCTTGTTCTTAACACGCTCTCAGTAAATGCTGTCTTAACGAATGAGAAGTAGGATCTTGGCAAAAGTATTTATCATATTGCCCAGAGTTTTTTCACTTTTTTTCAATGAAAGAGAGACATTTACCTTGTTAGTAAAACTCGAGGAGGGACAGACCGACAGGAGGACTGGCCTCAGTGTCATGATAGGGAGGTTCTGTCATCATAAGGATGAGAAGCTGGGCGCCAGGCAGTGGCCAAGAACCATGGTGAGCTCCATAGTACCCAGTGGGCCTTCAGTTCCTTTTTGCATTATCAAGCTCTGTATTTAGCCTCATAGTTGTTACAACTAGGTGATATTTGAATGTGCTCTGCTAATGTTTGGGAAAAGATTTTTTCATTATTATATTGAGGCTTCCATAAATTGATAATACTTTCTCACTATATCAAAATGCTTGAGGATTGCCCTGAACAATACAATCTCAATATTATCCAGCGTAAACATGGCAGTGTGACATTTTCTCCTTGGTTCTCTGAATTACCTAGATTTTTCTTTTTTAAAGATTTATTTATTATCTATAAGTACACTGGAGACTCTCTTCAGACACACCAGAAGAGGGCATCAGATCTCATTACAGATGGTTGTGAGCCACCATGTGGTTGCTGGGAATTGAACTCAGGATCTCTGGAAGAGCTCTTAACCACTGAACCATCTCTCCAGTCCAGTTACCTAGATTTTAATAGAAACACCACACATACACACACACACACACACACGGGAGGGATAAGTAAAATTTCATTTTAAAATAAATAAATCAGTGTTATTTGCTTAGTAGAGAATTCATGGGAGAAGGTAAATGGGACAGAAAGGATGGATATATTGATCTGTATACTTCAAAAATTGGCAAGAAATAAAATGTGATCATTTGAAGCAAGTTACAGAGGCCCTTAAAATACCCATAGTTACCAGATAAGCACATATTAACCAGCTGAATCCCCCTGCATTTTTTTTCTCACAGCTTTGCTTTGTCGGATGAAGCATACAGATCCCTCCGTGATCAAGATAAAGATCAGTGCATTCTCATTACTGGGGAGAGTGGAGCGGGAAAAACAGGTGAGACCACCACCAGACAGACCTGGCCCTTTTGGGAAGGCAGATGCTGCTGAAAGGCAGCTGGAAAGGAGCCAGGTGGCCCTTGGGAGCCAGGTGCCCACAGCTGCTGTGCAGGGGCTGTGATGGCCACAGTTGGTGTTCTGTGGACAACTCCTCTCTCATGTGAGGGGTCAAGATGCCGGCCAGTGTAAGTCCCAGCACTGGTTCTCAGCCTTTTAATGCTGTGACCCTTTAATACAGCTCCTCATGTTGTGATGACTCCCAATCAAAGTTATTTTCATTGCTACTTGATAACTGGAAATTTGCTACTGTTAGGAATTTTAACGTAAATATCTGATACTCAACACCTGTGAAAGGCTCATTTGACCCTCTGCCCCAACACCAAAGGGTTTGTGACGCACAGGTTGAGATCCACTGCTCTAGAGTCTTTTGATCCTAAAGAATTGAGATTATGTAGATGTTGTCCAATGCCTGCAAGGACAGTGCTTCTGATAGAAGGACTTCAGTGTGGTCCTGAATGAGGAAATGGTTTTGTTCTGGAACGATTTGGAAGTACTCTGCATACAAACTGGGCAAGGATAAGACTGGTTCTGTTTCTTTGTTGAAACAGAAGGGCAAAGGGGTTTGGGGAGGGTGTGACTTTCATGTTTCTCTATAAAATGCTTCAGATGAGAATCTCATAACTGGTCTTCCTCTGAGTATGCAGAAATGTGGCTGTAAGTGTTTCCATCTTGTATGCTATTTTAGTGATTAGACTTAACGCTTTCTGAGTCCTCACTGATCAAGAAAAGAAACTTTCCTCACAATTGTGCAGTCGCCTGAGTCCATGTTAGCTCAGCCTCAAAAGCTTCCCTCTCAGCTTCAGGATGGCTTTTCCTGTAGGCTGACTCCTTGCGCTTTCTCAAGGGGCACCCCTTTTCCACAGCCCCCTGTAATGAACAGTGAATTGTGAGGTAAGTGGCCAGCGTCTTTCCTCGAGCCCTGTGGAGACACACTGCATGGTTTCTTTAGGTGTGGTACAGGGTGTAGGTGCTGAAGGGGCAGAAATTCAGGAAGCCCCAAGTCACACAAGCATAGTGTCATAGTTGGAAGAGATTTTATAGGCCATCCCATGTGAAACCCTCCGCATGGGGCGGCCAAACCCCTTGTGGTGATGGAGGGCTTTTAACACTATTTGACTTACAGGTTCAACTAGTAAGTTTTTCTTCACCTCCCTCTGTCTCCCAAATGCTAGGATTTCAGTGTTTACCATGATATCCAGCCTCAAGCTAGTATTGGTGGACAAGATTATTTCAAACCTACATGTAAGATCTTTTATAAAACAGACAAATTCATGTTTTTGTCGCTCTTGTTCTTGTTGAACTTCTGAGGAATTAGCACATCCTTGTTTTGCACTCTCTTAGAGTTACTATCATACTTGGGTCATCATAGTCATAGTTATTTTACCCTGAGCATTCGAGCTGTGCTTGGCAGCATATTTATTATGGAGAAATTGAGAGACAAAATGGTTCAGCAGTTTGCCTGAATGTCTCTGTTACATTTATTGCAGCTGTGATAAAAATATCTTAAGGGAGAAAAGTTTGTTTTAGCTCAGATTTCCAGGTCATAGCAGGGAAGTCCAGGGCGCTTGAGAGAACTGGTTACAATGTATCCACAGTCACGAGCAGAGAGAGCAGAGACATCTTTACTTATCTCTCTGTAGTCTCTCCTTAGGTAACCTCATGTTCTTTTCTAATTATTCTAATATCTTCTGCATTTCTACTTCCACCTAGCATTGCTTATTTAATCTATGTCATCTCTACGGGATAAGCACACCTGAACAGTTCTGATTCATCTCAGACTGATCATATGTAGAGCAGATTTGATTTTTCTTTTCTCTTTGCTGTTCTGACCTCAGTGAATTAGACTATATTGTGTCATAACCTCATTATGGAGGTATCCCTGTCAGTATTTTTTTTAACACTTTATCTATCTATCTATCTATCTATCTATCTATCTATCTATCTATCTATCTATCATTTTTTATTTATTTAATGCATTTGTGTGCACTGTTGCTGTCTTCAGATACACCAGAGGGGCATCAGATCTCATTACAGATGGTTGTGAGCCACCATGTGTTTGCTGGGAATTGAACTCAGGACCTCTAGAAGAGCAGTCAGTGCTCTTAATCACTGAGCCATCTCCCCAGCCCAACCTGTCAGTATTTTTAATACCATCCTCTCCTGTACCTTACATTCAGGTCCACGTCTGTTTCCATCAGTCTGTCTCTAGAAAATATGTAACATGAGGTTGCTCTTCCTTTCTTTTTGTTCACATGGAGCTTCTAGTCCAAGACACCCAGCTGTGATTTCCCCGGAGTGATATTCATAGCCATTCTAAGGAGTCTCTTGTCCCCTTCGTCTACTCCAGTCTCTTAAATAGACATTGGGTTTTTTTTGTTTCGTTTTTTTTTTTTTTTTGGCTGTAGTCGCTGTGGGGATGGCTTACTCTTTACTTGTCTCTTCTTATTCTTTCACACAAAATGAAATTACTTCCTCGAATCCCCCACACTATCCTGACTCTTCAGGATGGCCAGTGTAAGTGGTGGCGAACAACACAGTTTTAATATTGATGCATTTGCTTATTTATTTCTTTAGCTTTAAAGGCATAAATGCTTTCGTTTGGCATGCTGGCTTAGCTGCTTGATGTCTTTATCTGGTGGAGAGGCAGCCCTTCTAGCAGGTGTCTGTACTTTCTCTGCCTCTCTCTCATCTTGTCTTTTCTCATTACGTCTGGCAGTCCACCAGTTCACTTCTCAGAGCTTGCTTTCTGTTTTCTCTTGGAAGGAATTCTTTATTCGATCCTCTTTGTGACTAAAGCCCTTTTTAAAAGGGTATTCCGCCTGTATCCCTGCGTTCTTAAGTGAGTCATTTGGAAGTGGGCTGTGGTCACCTTCTTTGAGCATATGTCTAAGAAGTCATCGGTCTCCTAATTAGTTCCAGCAATGTAGGGCACCCTTCTCAGAACTGCTGAATACTGCCACTCGTTCCTGAAGCCAGGTTCCATCTCTTGGTAGGATTGTGACTCTTTTTTTAAGACACAGCAGAGGTGGATGGTGCTGCCTCATTCAGAAGATTGGCGTTGACACTTTCTGAGAAGTAGAAAAAAAAAAGCAGAAGAAAACCCACCTCACTCCATGGATGCAGGGGACTCTTGCTTTATTGTGTGTGGGTTTCTACTTAGTAGCCGCCATACTGTCACCTGTGGTTCTTTCTTCCGTTTCTGCTCTCCTGGATGGATTCCTTCCTCAGTGTCTGGAAACCGAGAGTGGCTTTGCAGGACTGTCATATTTGCAGCACACAACGTAGGCGCCGCTCAGCCCGAAGCTGGAGGGTTCTCAGCCTTAGTTCAGAGTCAGAGGCCATGCTGACTGATAGCACTAAAACAAAGGAGATGTAGATACATACAGAGTCCAATAGTTCACATGAGTGCCCATATTCAAAACGACTATCATAACTACACCTCTTGGAAGCCTCCAGTCCACTGGAGTGGGCTGGCTGTTTCTGCAGGACTGGGTCCTTGAATGGTCTTTAACATTGTCCTGAGGTTACTGGAAGCACCTGGCCTGTTTCTGAGGTGGTGTGCTTCAGCTGACCGTTATTACCAACCCTGTGGTGTGGAGAGAGGTGTTGCTGTACTGCAGAACAGCTGCTGTCCATACCCACTCAGCCGCACTCTTGGTAGGTGCTAACTTCTAAGCCCCTTTCTCACAGGTCTTAACGACGGCGTCTCCTGACATCCAGTCCCTGTGGAGACTCAGGTTTTGGTGGTCATTGTATCTTTTTCTGTGTTTGTTTATTTTTAAAACTGATCATAGGAAAGTTGCCTCCAGTTTGATTAGGATGTTAAGTTGTTACTAGACTCTAAAATTCAATATAGCCCAGGATTTGTGTGCATTAAAGGTCTCTGTTTCATGGAATTATTTATGAGTAGATGAAATGATTGAGGTTGAATATAGGGATTGTATTAAGAGGAGTTTGGGAAGGGGTTTTAATCTTGACTCTGAGGGAGGAGAGAAGCCAGACCACACTTGAGATTGCACATCATTGTGCTCACGACTTTAATGATTTCAGTTCTGCACACATGCAGCCATTCAACTCTCCTTAGTAGGTGCATGAGATGGAATAGAATCATCGCTTACAAAGAGTCTAAAATGTACATTACAAAGAGTGTTTTTATTTAGAATCTATACTTAGTACTTCAGACAGAACTGCCATGCAGTGTCAGAGGGCTTATTTTATATGAAGTAATTAATTTAACTGGGCCATAAAAACCCCTTGGCAGATGATGTTATTAGTCATAAACACTGGAGATGCTCTTATGCTACTGGGTTATATAATATGGGCTTTTAGGGAAAGGCATGAACTCTTTGAATGCTTTGGGGGTGCTGTTTAATTCATCACTGCTGTGCTAAATAAAAAATTCATCATGCCTTTTAAAAGTGCCCAGCTATTTCAAGGCAGTGAACTTGGAGTTCACTCCTATGAATTCAGATCCTTCGTGGCAAACTATTCAAGCTTCTGGAGTGGGAGCACAAACTCTTCAAGCTTGAGGAGGCAGCACACGAGGGAGCCGTCAGATCTGCATGCCTCCTAGGACATGGTCACATTCTGCACATCGGTTTATAGGAGCTCACCAGCTGTCTGCTTGTAGAGTTCTGGAGCCTACCTTGCTCATCAAGACCCCAAATGACCTGGGTCCAGTTTATGTGTGTGGTAGTTATCTGACTGCAGCCATGAGGATCTGACTTAAGCATTGAAAACACCATGCCGGGGCAGAAAAACTAAGCAGGCTCAGGGCTAAGGTGTCCCATGCTATTCTGCTTCTTCCTGACACATGTATTTTATATGACTCACCATAGAGTCTGCGGCTCTCCCAAGAGGTAGATTACGTATGATTTTATTTCAGTGAAAATGTTACAAGGCACTCTCCTCTTGTAGTCAAGTCTGCAGTCTGCTCCTCTCTCTCTCTCTCTCTGTGTGTGTGTGTGTGTGTGTGTGTGTGTGTCATGATACCATGTCATGTGTAGAGTTCAGAGAATAATAACCAGTGGGAATTGAGTCTTCTTCCACCATGTGTGTCACAAGTATCAAACTGGCTGCCGGGCTTGGCTGCAGGCACCTTTATTCATTAAGCTCTTTTGCTGGCCCCATGCCTGTATTTCTTACTGAAAAATTCTTATCTTTTGTTTTCATTGATGTAGCTCCTGGTTGCCTGTCTGATTGGTTTGGATATTCTGTAGCTGGGTTGCGAAGCTCTGAGGACTCTAAAGGAGATGTCCTTCTCAGTAGCAGAAGGATTGTTTCATTGAACACAAATATGGCCTCATTGGTATAAGTGTTCTTACTTTTGTTTGTTTTGTTTGGTTTTGTTGTTGTTGTTGTTTTTTGTTTTTTGGTTTTTTTTGAGACAGGATCTCACTATTTAGCCCTGGTTGTCCTGGAAGGCTGGTCTTGAGCTCAGACATCCACCCGCCTCAGTCTCCTGAGTGCTGGAGTTAAAGGTGTGCACCACCACCACCTGGCAGTCATTCTTACTCTTAATGTCGCTCAAACACCAGACCTGTGTAACAAACAGCTGGGTCCCTAGAACAACTTTGATGTTTTAATCAAGAGGACAGAGCAGTAGATAAATAAATCAGAACCCTTGCCCCCACTGTGTGTGTGTATGCGTGAGAGAGAGAGAGAGAGAGAGAGAGAGAGAGAGAGAGAGAGGGAGGGAGAGAGAGAGAGAGGGAGGGGGAGAGGGAGAGAGAGACTTATCTGACCTTATGTGACATGCATGCCATTTCATGCATCTGAGAGAGAGAGAGAGAGAGAGAGAGAGAGAGAGAGAGAGAGAGAGAGAGAGAGACTTATCTGACCTTATGTGACATGCATGCCATTTCATGCATCTGTGAATGCAACTCTTACACCAATTTACTAAGGCTTGTGACCCAAAGATTAAAATGCATATTTGCTCATACTAACAGCTCCATCTGCCCAGTCCTGAGAGAGACTGAACCCAAGCAGAGCCCTGGTGACCATGCAGAGGCCTTACTGCCTTAGGGAATCCCATGATCAGGATCACACATCCGTTTTGTTTTTCCTTTTTCACTTACCTACCACCAATATGAAATGTTCTCTCAATAAAAGTTATTGTATGTGAATTCATTTTAATTTTTGGTTATGGGACACGTGTAATAACATTATTCAAACCCAAGGCCAAGTGCCAAAGAATACAGACAAGTTAGTTATTTTTACCCTTATAATCCTTGAAAGTCTCCAGAATGAGTTATCTATAAGCTCTTTTCCTTGTAGGGATTATAGCATAGATAGCCTGAGCTAGAAGTATCTTATTATAGGTTACTGGTCTGGTAGTGCAGGATATATGTGAAACCTTAAATGCTTTACCGTGTTCTATGAGAAGAGATTTTTGGCCTTGAAAATCATATTTTGTCTAGCTGCTGACAGAATTTCAAGTTCCATGTAGACATAAATTGGAATATGCCTGGGTTAGATTACATGATGTAGTCTTCATTGATTCTAAGCTGTCTGGTGACATTTTGCCAAGTTTAAGACTCTGTATTTGTAGACTTACTAGTCAGTAATTTAAAAACTAGGTTTTGAAGGAGGATGATATCTGTCTTCCCTATCTTTAGCAGTATATGTTTCCTTTATAGGGGTCATTACATGAAGATTTAGTTTCTATAAATACATAAAGATTCGAAAACAGATTCAGATTTATCCAAACTTTAGAGCGTAAGGGAAAGGAGGCTGAAGGCCTCGTGTGATCAGCATACTCTCCTGTTCCCAGCATGACGAGGCATGAAAACAGCATGGCCATGAGGCTTGTCTCTACATTTAATGGTGACTTTAAAAGTACCAGCTGTCTTGTGAGCTACTTGTGTTAAGATCAGATAATATGTCAGTGAAAAAATGTGGGAGTTCTCTCTGTTAGACAGCATGGCTTTATTTGAAAAAAAAAAATGTGCATGTATTTGTGTGTGAGGGCATGTTATGGTGGTCAGATGACAACTCCAGGGGTTGCCCCTTACCTTCCACCTTCTGACTTCTGCATGGGCTACAAAGATCTCAACCAAGGTTGCTGGGCCTGAGCAGCAAGCATTTGTACCCACCGACCCTTCTCCCTATTCTCCTGGAAAGTAGTTCATTTTTAATTCCTGTCTCTAGAAATGAATTATTAAAATGAGTTGTGTGGTAGAATTCCTTAAGGAAACTAAGAATGCACGCATAGATACTTTTAGAAATAAATCGTTGAAATGAGTTATGTCCTTGAAATATACTTTAAAACTATTTGGATTGTTTAAGTACATTTTAAAGCTAGTAAAAGTGCCTACCTCCATTGAATTAGACCAGCTTTACCGGTCAGTGGGTTCTGTAAGGTTTATGTGTATTGTAATAGGTGATGTAAACCCAGTGGACACTCCACACGATCTGCTTCCAGACACAGTCCTGCCTCTTTCTGGGCCATCCACGGGCTCCAAGAGGCCACATCAGGTCTACTGTCACCAGTGGGCTCTTTCTTGTTCGATCACCTTCCCTTCTTCCCCAGATTCATCTGGACCAAAACAGGGTTTCCAGAGGGGCCATTGTGGTTGAGTCTCAAGTTTGAAGCTTAACTGAAGAAAGCTCCAGTTACCAGAATCAAAAAAACAGCCTGGGTTTTTTTGTTTTGTTTTGTGTGTGTGTGTGTGTGTGTGTGTGTGTGTGTGTGTGTGTGTGTGTTTGTTTTATTTTAGGTTAACTAACAGAAAACTTACCCTTTTATTTTATTTAAAGCATATTTTGCTTAAGAGATTTTTTTTTTTGCTATAAATAGATTCATTTTGCTAGCTTTTTTTGAAAAAAAAAAAAAAAAGGGGATTGGGGATTTAGCTCAGTGGTAGAGCGCTTGCCTAGGGAAGCTTAAGGCCCTGGGTTCGGGTCCCCAGCTCCGAAAAAAAAAAAAAAAAAAAAAAAAAAAAAAAGGAGACAGTCCCTAGTATATATGAGTGTAATGGTGTGTAGTGGAGCAGAGAATGGTACTCTGGAGGCAGAAAATGAGGAAGGGCCAGGAAGTGTGACGATGACTGTAGATGTAGACACCATTTCTAGAGATCCTGGGCAGTGCCCAAGACCCAGCAGGCAGGATGTCAGCATCCATCAGATCTAGAGAGAGGAATGCTAGTTCAGATCAAGGGCAGAGGCACACTTGGCCACCAAAGACTCAAGGGAAATGCAGCAATTATACAGCAAATCCCTGAGAATAGTGGGGTGTGTATGGGGACTGGCTTAGCTAGGGTTTCCATTGCTGTGAACAGACACCATGACCACAGCAACTCTTATAAAGGAAAACATTTAACTGGGGCTGGCTTACAGTTTCAGAGGTTTCAGTCCATCATCATCACAGTGGGAAACATGGTGGGAAAGCATGCAGGCAGATAGAGTACTGGAAGAGCCAAGATGTTTATATCCTGATCCTCAGGCAGCAGAAGGAGACTGTGGACCACAGTGGGTGGATCTTGAGCATAAGAGTCCCCAAAGCCTGTCCCCATAGTGACACACTTCCTCCAACAGAGCCCTAGTTCCCAATAATGCTAGTCCCTGTGGGCCAAGCATTCAAACACAGGGGTCTGTGGGGCCATTCCTATTTAAACCACACAGGGACTTTGAATAAAGGCTATTTCATGTGATCTTGCAAAGATAAAAAGGTCATTGAACTTTTATGGTTGTTAAAGGGAGGTAGCAACAGTGGATCATCATAGAGTACTAGAGAAGTATGGCTCCATTTAGATTACCCAGAAAGGAAACTGGATCGAGATTTAACTCTACTCCTTGAATTGAGATTTAACTCACCCTCTAACTAAAGTTCTTAAGACTCCCCCAGTTTGTTTCTTTCCTCATTCCATACATGCTAGTCCTCCCAAAGGACACCAGAGCCTTATAACCTATGTAGATCCTTGGAGTTTCTCACTTCCTGTGAGTTGACTCTTGATATTGTTCAGGTGTCCACGTGCACGTTCACATGCTGTTCAGCTTGTTCATCCATTGTTTGCCCTGAGGAGATGGTACTCTAATCTATCTATAAAGCTTCTCATGAGAAACAGCCATGCTAGGGTAGCCTTAGTTGATCCATTTGCAGGTGCATCATCAGATACCTGAGAAGGGTTTCCTGCCCACAGATAGTGGCACCAAATAAAGATTGGAAACAATGCTAGATTTGCACACCCTAACTACCTAGACCAGTCCATTTTGTTCTGCTGACTCTTAGTTGAACATTTCCTAGATGTTGACAGTGGATTATTGGAACTAGACCCATGGGCAGACTCCATGGCAAATAAACCTGAAGGAAAGCATTCTAGAGTTCCGTTAGAGTTCTGCAACATGTAGGAGCACAAGAAGGGCTCTAAGAAGCCCTTTGATAGGGACACTTGCTTCGCTGTGTGTACTTTCCTCACTAAGGACCCACGTTCTTTGCCCTTGAATCACCTTCTCTTTGAACACATGCTGATAGGCTATCCCTTGGAATTAAGGGTTAAAGGGGTTGGTTCTGGGTAGAACGTGTTTCAAGAGTCATTGACTGGCAAGAAGAATAAAACAAACAGAAACGGAACTTGTCCCTCTCCCCACCCTAGCTAAGAATTATCTGCTCTGTGTGGTGGGTTCTTCATCAGCTTGACTTGACTTATAAACTGTACAAAAATGACTGTGCCCGAGGATCGTAAATCCCTATTAGCTGCTCACTTTTGGAACTGGACAGAAATCAGCCTGACCTAATTGTGAACACATTGATTTGACTCAGAAACTATTTTGAAGGAAAGCAGTTGTTTTAAACTTCAGGACTACATTGATGGCAAAGATGTACAGATGCCCACGTTATTTTTGGCTTGAATCACGAGCAGAACATAGTTGTATGTGCTTGATTGCTCTGAATGCGACTCTCCTGAGATTTTTGTTGACCGTGTAACTTAGCTTTAGTTTTTAACAGCTCAGAAATGAGCTTCCAGCGCAAGCCGTATTCTAACCGAATTGTTGATATGTCAGCTTAAAATGCACAGCGGAAAACGTTTCCAAAACGTGTCTCCCCAACAATAAAGATGTTTGGAAATGCAGCTAGTGAATCCTCTCTCCAAGTATGATTCAAAGATTCTTTATAATTGAGTAACATGGCTGTTTTCCTCCACAGAGGCCAGCAAGCTTGTGATGTCCTATGTCGCTGCAGTGTGCGGAAAAGGAGCAGAAGTTAATCAGGTCAAGGAACAACTTCTCCAGTCCACCCCTGTCCTGGAAGGTGAGAAGTCAGTTCACTTCAACTGCCCAGTGTTCAGGGTGGGAAGAGGACACAGTTCAGGCCAAAGCCTATTGAGGGATTAATTCTCATCTGAGAGGCTTTGTTTCAAGTACTTAAAAGAGAATAGTTTACTCGTGGAAAAGGAACTTTCCCATTTAAAAATATTTTTGCCATTCAATTTTTATTTAACTTACTTTGATTTGCTTTTAAGAAATTGACTGTTTTTTGCAGTTGGTGGTGCAGTGGTGTTCTATCATTCATGGTAATGCCCGTGGCTGCTTGTGTCTGTTGTCATGGAAATCAAGGACTAAAGAAAGCCCAAATGCTATCTATTTCTCCCAAGTTCTGTTGTTAGCTCTCTGGTAACTAGCTCATATTCTTAGAGGGGAGAAATGTGAGAACAAAATCCTGCTGAGGTAGGTTTCATTCGGAGGCCTCTCTCGCCTTAGCGGTAACTCCCACCTTGCTCTTGCTGGTCATGTGAGCTCTTCTTTCTGTGTTTCTTGGGGAACACAGACACAGAAGTGCGCTTCCTGGTGTCCCTTCTCCACACTCCGCGCTCCATGCCCTAAACTCATAGTAAGTCCCTCGCAAAGGCTCACGTCTGGACTCTGTCCCATTGAGGGTTAGCCCTGTAACATCATCAAGGATGAGATGAATCCTTTTACGAGATGGAGAATGACATTTACCTTTGGTATGAACCATGCTTACATTAAACATGAAATTAGGATCCTGGAGAATGGCTCCGTGATAAGAATACTTGCTGCTCTTGCAGAGGATCTGGGTTTGGTTCCTAGCATGTACATGGCCCCTTACAACTGTCGGTAACTCTGGTTCCAGAGTTACTTCTGACTGTAGCAGACACCAGGCACAGATGTGGTTTTTGTGTGTGTGCGCACGCGCCCCCCACCCCCGCCCTAGTGCTTACCTGCATGTGTTTTACACACACACAAAATAAAAAAAGAGCAAATCTTTTTTTTAAAATTTATTATTTTTCTATTTATATGAATACACTGTAGCTGTCATCAGACACACCAGAAGAGGGCATTGGATCCCATTACAGATGGTTGTGAGCCACCATGTGGTTGCTGGGAATTGAACTCAGGACCTCTGGAAGAGCAGCCAATGCTCTTAACCGCTGAGCCCCAAATCTTTTCTTTTTTTTTTTTTGTTTTTTTGTTTTTTTGTTTTTTTGTTTTTTTCCAAACCTTTTCTTCACATCATGAAATTCCAGCTTTTCCTTGGAGGGAGGCTGTTAAATTTGCTTTATAGTATAAGCATGTCGGTATTGTGACTAACACAGTTGGAACACCAATTGGATTTCCTAGCCTAGAAGCTGCTGTGCTGGGCCTGTCTTTGTTATGAGTGTGAGGCCCGTCCTAGGCATCATGGCCTCTCTTGCTACATCCTTGTACCTGTTAGGTTAAAAATTATCTCCAGACGTTGGCAGCTGTTCCCCGGGGAGTCAAATGCATACTCTTAGATCTGGGCTGGAGGAATAGCATGGCTCACCCCATTTATTGCTCCGACTGAGCACAGAAGGACAAGGCTGAAGGCTGACGAAAGCAGAGCTGCCTTGGGGTTGGTAGGCAACTCTTGACATGGAGGGTCACGATCCCTCTCTGTTGCCTTGTCTACTCTGGCCGGTCCTTCCCTCTGGGAAATCTTCTTGCACTCTGAGCATTTACTGTGACTTTGTGCTTCAGAGAACACACCCTGCCCACTGAGGTGCCGATGGGCAGCGTGGGAGAGGCAGGGAGACCGATAGGCTGTTACATTTTGAGCCCTTCTCCATTTAGCACCTTAGCCGGTGGCGTCTGTAAGAAGCGGCGTCTCTGCCTTTTATTAATCTGAGACTTGGCCTTGTCGCTCCCCGCCTTTGCTTCCAGGTTCTGTGCTGTGCATGAGCTGTCTCTGCCCATGCTCATTTTAGGAATGCTGTGGTCGCAAGAAACAGCGTGGCCGGAATGTTGCAGCTTGCATTTTTGACTAGGATCTTATTATTTGGTGGTATCTGAACCGAGGCCACAGTGCAGGAAACGGGAGAAATGTCCACTGTGGGTGTGTGTTATCTTTTATGGGAATGCTTTGCTTTTTAACTGGAACTGCTACTGCAAATGAACGTTTAGAACAACGAACTTTATTTAAAAAAAACCCAACAACTATGGAATGTGTGTCAGGAGTTCTATAATGGAGCACTTGTTTCAGATTTCTAGACTCAGAGTAAAAGACTTGAGTTTTTAGGGCTGTGTTTGGTAATATGCAGCTCAGACTTGTTTGAGGAAAAGGTGGTTTATGGCTTGCAGATGGGCTCTGAACAGAGTTCTGGTCCAGTCCTTCACTTCCCCCTGGCTGTCAAGCCACAGTACATTGATCTTTATGTGTCAGCATCTTGAGCTGGGCTTTGGTCCTGTACTAATTAGTTGACTTGGCAGGCCTACATTTCAAACCTGGCATAAAGGATTAGTCCACAAAGGCATGGGAAATGTCACAGTTTAATGGGGACCAGGTCGAGTGTCTACTGTCATCAAGGTTGCGTTTATGGCTGACATTTGATCGGCAGTGGATTTGTGGGGATCCCCTCTTCCTCAGCATATTTCCTTTGGTGAGTGTTTCTAGTGCTTCTCTCTCAGTGTACAGCATGTCAGCCTGTCTTCTTTTGAAGTAAGGGTTTGGGCTCATCAAACTGTACTTAGCTCAAACATCTTTAATATAAGGAACCTTCTCTGTTGACTTTGTAAATTCTGTCTTAACCCATCTTGAACCAACTATGTGATGTCGGTTGAAATAAGGACTGGCTAGCCTAGAACTTACAATGTTGAGCAGGCTGGCCTTTAGCTCACAGGGATCTGCCTTCGGGTGTTGGGATTAAATACTCTCACTACTGCACCCAGACAATTGCGTGTTTTTAATTTAAAAGGTTGATATGGGACCAGGGAGATGGCTCAGTGGGTAAAAGTACTTGCCACCAAACCTGATTTTCTGAGTTCAGTCCCCAGCACCCATGTGGTAGAAGAGAACCAACTCTTTTAAGTTCTCCTCTTGACTTCCACATGCCTACTTCCAGTAAATAATAAACAAACAAATGGCTTTTAAACGACATAAAACACTGATATAACAAGAAACATCACACATCGGGTTTGGCTGCTAAATGGTCAAAGTTGGGTGTTCCCTAAGAATACCTCCTCCTCTCTGGGGGCTGCTTTCAAGACTAGGTGTCCTCTCAAGAAGGTCTTGCGCTCTGTGACACTTCCTTGTCACCCCAATCCTCACTCGCATTTAACTTGACGAAGCCATGGAGGCTTCTGAAATGCCATTCTAGCCTCTTATTCAAAAGGTTCATTTCATATAACCACATGTTCGGGAATGGTGCTGCTAGTCTCAATTGCGACTCCTAGTCTCCAAACAGCTTGGGTTGGAGGGGGGCTTGGTGGAAATGCAGAGTTCTGTGTCTTCCAGGGTGTGCCGGGATGGAGTACCCTTGTACAAGAGCCTTACGTGACTGGGTCCCCTTCAGGGTTTGGGGTGTTCAGTTGGGGCATCCTCTCTACGTATGTGGCTTGCATCCACACCACTCTGTTTCCATCACTCTAGGTTGGCTTGTGAGTGAGTGTGCACAGGCTTGGTGAAACCGTTCGTTTGCCTCACAACTATGCTGTCACCCGTGTTAAACAGGACCGACCATTCTGTGCCCAGGGCAGAACCCCCTGGAATTCTCACAGGCCCTGATTTCAAAAGGAGTCCCAGGGCAGATTGCTCTTCTTGAAGCAACTAAGATCAAAACAAACTTGGGCTTTACATTTTGGGTCACTTAAGTTCCCTTTATGTTCTATAGGTCTGCCTCTTGGGCCTAAGCTACCAAAACATGCGTCGTTTTCATCTTATTTTATTTTATTTTATTTTATTTTATTTTTTATTAACTTGAATATTTCTTATATACATTTCGAGTGTTATTCCCTTTCCCGGTTTCCGGGCAAACATCCCCCTCCCCCCTCCCCTTCCTTATGGGTGTTCCACTCCCCACCCTCCCCCCATTGCCGCCCTCCCCCTGACAGTCTAGTTCACTGGGGGTTCAGTATTAGCAGGACCCAGGGCTTCCCCTTCCACTGGTGCTCTTACTAGGATATTCATTGCTACCTATGAGGTCAGAGTCCAGGGTCAGTCCATGTATAGTCTTTAGGTAGTGGCTTAGTCCCTGGAAGCTCTGGTCGCTTGGCATTGTTGTACATATAGGGTCTCGAGCCCCTTCAAGCTCTTCCAGTTCTTTCTCTGATTCCTTCAACGGGGGTCCTATTCTCAGTTCAGAGGTTTGCTGCTGACATTCGCCTCTGTATTTGCTGTATTCTGGCTGTGTCTCTCAGGAGCGATCTACACTTCTGCACTTCTTTGCTTCATCCATCTTGTCTAATTAGGTGGCTGTATATATATGGGCCACATGTGGGGCAGGCTCTGAATGGATGTTCCTTCAGTCTCTGTTTTAATCTTTGCCTCTCTCTTCCCTGCCAAGGGTATTCTTGTTCCCCTTTTAAAGAAGGAGTGAAGCATTCACATTTTGATCATCCGTCTTGAGTTTCATTTGTTCTAGGCATCTAGGATAATTCAGGCATTTGGGCTAATAGCCACTTATCAATGAGTGCATACCATGTATGTCTTTCTGTGATTGGGTTAGCTCACTCAGGATGATATTTTCCAGTTCCAACCATTTGCCTACAAATTTCATAAACTCGTTTTTGATAGCTGAGTAATATTCCATTGTGTAGATATACCACATTTTCTGTATCCATTCCTCTGTTGAAGGGCATCTGGGTTCTTTCCAGCTTCTGGCTATTATAAATAAGGCTGCGATGAACATAGTGGAGCACGTGTCTTTTTTATATGTTGGGGCATCTTTTGGGTATATGCCCAAGAGAGGGATAGCTGGATCCTCAGGCAGTTTAATGTCCAATTTTCTGAGGAACCTCCAGACTGATTTCCAGAATGGTTGTACCAGTCTGCAATCCCACCAACAATGGAGGAGTGTTCCTCTTTCTCCACATCCTCGCCAGCATTTGCTGTCACCTGAGTTTTTGTTCTTAGCCATTCTCACTGGTGTGAGGTGAAATCTCAGGTGTGTTTTGATTTGACTTGTTTGATTTGTTTATGACTAAAGATGTTGAACATTTCTTTAGGTGTTTCTCATCTATTCGGCATTCCTCACCTCTGAATTCTTTGTTTAGCTCTGAACCCCATTTTTTTTTAATAGGGTTATTTGTCTCCCTCCGGTCTAACTTTTTGAGTTCTTTTATATTTTGGATATAAGGCCTCTATCTGTTGTAGGATTGGTAAAGATCTTTTCCCAATCTGTTGGTTGCCGTTTTGTCCTAACCACAGTGTCCTTTGCCTTACAGAAGCTTTGCAGTTTTATGAGATCCCATTTGTCGATTCTTGATCTTAGAGCATAAGCCATTGGTGTTTTGTTCAGGAAATTTTTTCCAGTGCCCATGTGTTCCAGATGCTTCCCTAGTTTTTCTTCTATTAGTTTGAGTGTGTCTGGTTTGATGTGGAGGTCCTTGATCCACTTGGACTTAAGCTTTGTACAGGGTGATAAGCATGGATCGATCTGCATTCTTCTACATGTTGACCTCCAGTTGAACCAGCACCATTTGCTGAAAATGCTATTTTTTTCCATTGGATGGATTTGGCTCCTTTGTCAAAAAAATCAAGTGACCATAGGTGTGTGGATTCATTTCTGGGTCTTCAATTCTGTTCCATTGGTCTATCTGTCTGTCTCTGTACCAATACCATGCAGTTTTTATCACTATTGCTCTAATAATACTGCTTGAGTTCAGGGATAGTGATTCCCCTGAAGTCCTTTTTTTTTATTGTTGAGGATAGTTTTAGCTATCCTGGGTTTTTTTGTTATTCCAGATGAATTTGCAAATTGTTCTGTCTAACTCTTTGAAGAATTGGATTGGTATTTTGATGGGGATTGCATTGAATCTGTAGATCGCTTTTTGGTAAAATGGCCGTTTTACTATATTAATCCTGCCAATCCATGAGCATGGGAGATCTTTCCATCTTCTGAGGTCTTCTTCAATTTCTTTCTTCAGTGTCTTGAAGTTCTTATTGTACAGATCTTTTACTTGCTTGGTTAAAGTCACACCGAGGTATTTTATATTATTTGGGTCTATTATGAAGGGTGTCGTTTCCCTAATTTCTTTCTCGGCTTGTTTCTCTTTTGTGTAGAGGAAGGCTACTGATTTATTTGAGTTAATTTTATACCCAGCCACTTTGCTGAAGTTGTTTATCAGCTTTAGTAGTTCTCTGGTGGAACTTTTGGCATCACTTAAATATACTATCATATCATCTGCAAATAGTGATATTTTGACTTCTTCTTTTTTCGATCTGTATCCCTTGATCTCCTTTTTTGTTGTCTGATTGCTCTGGCTAGAACTTCAAGAACTATATTGAATAAGTAGGGAGAGAGTGGGCAGCCTTGTCTAGTCCCTGATTTTAGTGGGATTGCTTCAAGTTTCTCTCCATTTAGTTTAATGTTAGCAACTGGTTTGCTGTATATGGCTTTTACTATGTTTAGGTATGGGCCTTGTATTCCTATTCTTTCCAGGACTTTTATCATGAAGGGGTGTTGAATTTTGTCAAATGCTTTCTCAGCATCTAATGAAATGATCATGTGGTTTTGTTCTTTCAGTTTGTTTATATAATGGATCACGTTGATGGTTTTCCATATATTAAACCATCCCTGCATGCCTGGGATGAAGCCTACTTGATCATGGTGGATGATTGTTTTGATGTGCTCTTGGATTCGGTTTGCCAGAATTTTGTTGAGTATTTTTGCGTCGATGTTCATAAGGGAAATTGGTCTGAAGTTCTCTTTCTTTGTTGGGTCTTTGTGTGGTTTAGGTATAAGAGTAATTGTGGCTTCATAGAAGGAATTGGTAGTGCTCCATCTGTTTCAATTTTGTGGAATAGTTTGGATAATATTGGTATGAGGTCTTCTATGAAGGTCTGATAGAATTCTGCACTAAACCCGTCTGGACCTGGGCTCTTTTTGGTTGGGAGACCTTTAATGACTGCTTCTATTTCCTTAGGAGTTATGGGGTTGTTTAACTGGTTTATCTGTTCCTGATTTAACTTGGTACCTGGTATCTGTCTAGGAAATTGTCCATTTCCTGTAGATTTTCAAGTTTTGTTGAATATAGGCTTTATAGTAAGATCTGATGATTTTTTGAATTTCCTCTGAATCTGTAGTTATGTCTCCCTTTTCATTTCTGATTTTTTTGTTAATTTGGACACACTCTCTGTGTCCTCTCGTTAGTCTGGCTAGGGTTTATCTATCTTGTTGATTTTCTCAAAGAACCAACTTTTGGTTCTGTTGATTCTTTCTATGGTCCTTTTTGTTTCTACTTGGTTGATTTCAGCTCTGAGTTTGATTATTTCCTGCCTTCTACTCCTCCTGGGTGTATTTGCTTCTTTTTGTTCTAGAGCTTTTAGGTGTGCTGTCAAGCTGCTGACATATGCTCTTTCCTGTTTCTTTCTGCAGGCACTCAGCGCTATGAGTTTTCCTCTTAGCACAGCTTTCATTGTGTCCCATAAGTTTGGGTATGTTGTACCTTCATTTTCATTAAATTCTAAAAAGTTTTTAATTTCTTTCTTTTATTTCTTCCTTGACCAGGTTATCATTGAGTAGAGCATTGTTCAGTTTCCACGTATATGTGGGCATTCTTCCCTTATTGTTATTGAAGACCAGCTTTAGGCCGTGGTGGTCCGATAGCACGCATGGGATTATTTCTATCTTTCTGTATCTGTTGAGGCCTGTTTTTTGACCAATTATATGGTCAATTTTGGAGAAAGTACCATGAGGAGCTGAGAAGAAGGTATATCCTTTTGCTTTAGGGTAGAACGTTCTATAAATATCTGTTAAGTCCATTTGGCTCATGACTTCTCTTAGTCTGTCACGTCTCTGTTTAATTTCTGTTTCCATGATCTGTCCATTGATGAGAGTGGGGTGTTGAAATCTCCTACTATTATTGTGTGAGGTGCAATGTGTGTTTTGAGCTTTAGTAAGGTTTCTTTTATTTATGTAGGTGCCCTTGTATTTGGGGCATAGATATTTAGGATTGAGAGTTCATCTTGGTGGATTTTTCCTTTGATGAATATAAAGTGTCCTTCCTTATCTTTTTTGATGACTTTTAGTTGGAAATTGATTTTATTTGATATTAGAATGGCTACTCCAGCTTGCTTCTTCAGACCATTTGCTTGAAAGTTGTTTCCCAGCCTTTCACTCTGAGGTAGTGTCTGTCTTTGTCTCTGAGGTGTGTTTCCTGTAGGCAGCAGAATGCAGGGTCCTCGTTATGTATCCAGTTTGTTAATCTATGTCTTTTTATTGGGAGTTGAGGCCATTGATGTTGAGAGATATTAAGGAATAGTGATTATTGCTTCCTGTTATATTCATATTTGGATGTGAGGTTGTGTTTGTGTGCTTTTCTTCTCTTTGTTTTGTTGCCAAGACGATTAGTTTCTTGCCTCTTCTTGGGTATAGCTTGCCTCCTTATGTTGGGCTTTACCATTTATTATCCTTTGTAGTGCTGGATTTGTAGAAAGATATTGTGTAAATTTGGTTTTGTCATGGAATATCTTGGTTTCTCCATCTATGTTAATTGAGAGTTTTGCAGGATACAGTAGCCTGGGCTGGCATTTGTGTTCTCTTAGGGTCTGTATGACATCAGTCCAGGATCTTCTGGCCTTCATAGTTTCTGGCGAGAAGTCTGGTGTGATTCTGATAGGTCTGCCTTTATATGTTACTTGACCTTTTTCCCTTACTGCTTTTAATATTCTTTCTTTATTTTGTGCGTTTGGTGTTTTGACTATTATGTGACGGGAGGTGTTTCTTTTCTGGTCCAATCTATTTGGAGTTCTGTAGGCTTCTTGTATGCCTATGGGTATCTCTTTTTTTAGGTTAGGGAAGTTTTCTTCTATGATTTTGTTGAAGATATTTACTGGTCCTTTGAGCTGGGAGTCTTCACTCTCTTCTATCCGACTCTCTGTATAGTTCTTACTGTACTGTAGTTATATAATTACATTTACATAAATAGCCTTATTTCAAAATTGAAGTTTTAGTTTCACATGCCTCCTGCAATCCATATTCCTCACCCACGTGCATCAAACCCATAATAATAGAAAATGATTTCTGAAATAACTCTACTGGTAGTTTTGGCAGAGATCAAGGCACCTGTCTGCTGCCCGCTAGATTCCCGTCTGAAGGAGTTAAACTGTGTCAACCGGGGAAGATTAAATTTAGAGTAATACTTGAAACAAGGCCAAGATTCAAGACTGTCACTTGCTCTTTTTTTCTGTGTATTTCTAACCACTGGAGGGAAGTTTAAGAAACTTATTAAAATTTCTGGAAGCTATATTTGCATGGGAATTGTGCGTAGAAATGGCATCGCTGCGAGCTGCGCTTGCCAGAGTTATTCCTGTCCAGGACGACAGTTGCTTTATGTTTCTGCTCAGTAATCTTTTTATTTTTCTCTCTCTATCGGCTTTAATGATGCATCTGTTTCTTTCTCACTAGCTTTTGGAAATGCCAAGACTGTAAGGAATGACAATTCATCCAGATTCGTAAGTATTTGTATGAGTGTAAGTGCTAACACTAATATTTAGTCCATGTGTGTTTAAACAAGCAGATGTTTAATATTTCTTAATACACACATCTTCAAAGGCAGACAGCAGCCACCCCCAGTCGAGACCACGGTAGGTTCTGTAAGAGTTCTTTGGGTTTCTTGTCGTCATCGTTGTTGTTGTTCTGTTTTCTGAGGTTTTTTTCTTTTCAGTTTTTTTTTTGGGGGGGGGGGAGTGGCAAGGTATTTTTATTATGATTCTTCAATCAAAAAAATTACAGGAGTTTAAAGAAACCTCTTTATAATCATTTCCTACTCATCTAGCGTTTGGTATTTAGAAGATGGGGTGCATTTTAAAACCTGTTGGCAGTAAAAATCACTTAGTGCAAGGGTCTAGGGGAACTGAGTACTGCACACCGAAACTAGTGAGTGTCTTGTGGTGACTGAGTCTGGCCCTGGCTGCTGTTCGCCCTCCACTCCTGTTACAGTCCAGCATGTGCCTGCATGCTGGCGAGCTTGATCCTCTCCAGCTCACGTCAGACCCCTGGTCTTCACGAAGATACAAACACTACCCGTGTTTTTGCCTTTTGCAGTTCTGGAGACTTTGTGCCTGCTAAGTTATACCTTGTAGTACCCCACTTTTTCTTCTCTCTGCTTCTTTAGGTTACAGGGTTTTGTTAAGTCCCTCAGACCGGCCTTGAACTTACTATAGCTCAGGTAGGCCTTGAACTCTATTGCCTCAGCATCCTGAGTAGGTGGGACTATACAGCTGTTTAATTTGGTCTGACTCCATGAAGGGACGTTGAGATTTTTTTCTCCTTTTGTGGTTTAACCAAATTTTTGTATTAAAAGATCATTTACTTGAACAGTCTTCTTACCCATTACTAATAACACTGGTAATTTCTGATGCTTGCCTACCAGAGATTCTCCCTGCCCCCACCTCAGCCCCCTCTTGGCCTTCTTACACAGGTTGTCCAAAGCTTAAAGAAAGAAATGGTCTCTGTGGAGATAGTTTGTGTAACGTAGAAAATAGAAAGCTAAATAAGTTCTTAAACCCAAGGCTGTGAATTTTCCCATCGGATCAGCCCGTAAAGCTCTTACAGCCAGTTTGATCTGGGCGTTTTCTTGTTTGGTAACATGGATAATCTTGTTACATAAATAGAATTTGAAGTGAAGTAATTCCATTGATCGGGCTTCTTTATGTGATAAAAATTTAATTTAAAGATATTTACAAATATACGTGACCATGGCGGTACAAAGGCAGAAAACTATATTACTAAAAAGGTCATTATAGTGCAATTTAAGATTTAGTGAATGGCTTGGTAGGTGATTTATCTTATTAAATAGCTTTAGAGAAATCCTCTTATAACATGAGTATTAGGATTTGAGATTAACACTTGATTAGAGGCTAAATCATTTCATGCCTGGCTTCTAGTAATTTCTCTGCTTTGTGGTCTATGACTTGATTAATAACACACCCAAATGCGTGTTATAATTTTATAACTGGGCTCCATGCTATTTTGTGTGTGACTGTGCTATTGTATTGGTATTGGACAGTACCCTTGACTACGTTCCAGTTGGTTAACCTAGAATGGATTTGTTGATCACTTTACTAAGAAATCTGACAGAGCCTGTTCTTCTGTAGTTAAGACACATTGGTCATACTGACACTTGTAACCAGTGCATTCAGAGACATACCTCAGTATCTCCCATATGCCCCAGTATATTTAGTTTGACTTCTGTAACTTTTTTTTTTCTTTTAAGAAAGAGACTCAGTGTTTTAGGGCTTTATTAGCGTCATAGCGTAAGCAGTACGGGAAACGTCTACTGCGTGCAGACTGTAAGCCAGATAAGCACTGACGGGAAGAGGATAGTACTTGCACTGTTAAAAAGTGGTTTTGTCCAACCTCTCAGTCGTTAAGATTTGTGTATTTTGAGACAGGGTTTCCCTGTGTAGCCCTGGCTGCTCTGGAACTCTGTCTCAACTCACAGAGATACTCCTACCCGTGCCTCTCGAGTAGTAGTCATAAAGGCATGTGCTACCTACTGTTCAATAAGAACTTTAGTAGAGGTGCACACTTTTAATCCCAGCAGTTGGGAGACAGAGGCAGGTGGATCTCTGAGTTTGAGGCCAGCCTGGTCTGCGTAGTGAGTTCCAGGACAGCCAAAGCTACAGAGAAACCCTGTCTGGAAGAACCAGGAAAAAATAAATAAAATGTATGGATTCGCTTCTGTGTTTTACTATAAGTATGGGTTTCCTTACACCTCCTGTATAGCCCATGGCCTTTCTTTCTGGTAGCTGGAGTGATCTTTGCAGACAGGTTCCAGCAAGCCTCTGTGGTGCCCCTTTGCTTTTACAGTGCGAGCTCTTTCGGCAGCGTCCAGGGCTTGTCTGGCTGAAACACTGCCTCTGCTTCTAAGTCCCCCTCAGTCTGCCTCAGCTTCACACACCTTTGTGGCCCTCTGGCATCCCAAGTGCTTTTCAACCCCAAGCCTTTGCAGCCGTCTTCTTCTGTATGTGGAGTCCACTATAGACCTGCACATGCTGGGTGGTATGTTGAATTATTTGTGTCTCCCTTCAAATGATACCTTGGCAAAACCTTTCATATACTCTGACTTCATCTTGATTTTATTTGCCTAAGGTATTTATTACTCTTTAGCATTGCTGTATCAGATTACCTCATTTTGTCTTCATTGACTTGAGAATCTTAGAGGCACCACGGGAACAGGTACTCTGACTTCCTTGTGCACCTTTTAGACTCTTATAGTTAGAAGAGTGCATGATACCGCCATAGACACTCAGAAAACACTCAACCAGTGAATGCTTCTCTTTAAGAAGCTTATGTAGACCGATTAGAGAAGTTGGGCATACCTAAAAATAGTGATGACCCAGTGCATACACTTGTAAGTTTTTCAGAAAGATGCTAGGGTAGAAGACAGTGTTAAAGGGACTCGAAAATCCTCCGGAGAACAGGAAAGATTGGCTGGGAACCATGAGGAAGCCGGGGCCTAAATTTACCATAGTTTGTTTCTGGACCTAAGAGTGTGTGGAAGGAGTTTTAAGACCATGGACTAAGATTCCAACTGGAGTGTGCTAAGAGTCAAGTTTAGAGTCCTTACACATTGTTTTTAAGTTACAGAAAGCTACAAGTCATTTCCTAGTAGACTAGTGACATCGCCAGGACCCAGCTTTAGATGAGCTATGAGGGCGTGGCTGCCTTAGGGCTATTCCTTCTTTGAGGAAATTCTCACAGCTGTCCAGCAGTTCCCTGGTGGTTGTCTTCCTGTTCTCCTCTCTGTCGTGTTTCTACTCTTACCGTTTACTGTCTGGTAGCTTCTTCAGGGAAGTCATCAGGCTCTCGATCTGAATTAATCCTAGAGCTAGTGCCTCGTCTGCGTGTGTGTCCCTACATACACCCGCAGTGAGGTTTTTGGTTTTGTTTTTGTTTTTCTCGTGGCATCCAAATACCTTACAAAGCCAACTTAGGAAGGATTTATTTTGGCTTATGGTTTAAGGAGAAGCACCCATGATGATCCCTGACACTATGCCATCTGTCTTTATTTGTTCCCCGTGTCCAAAAGGTTCCACAACCTTCCCAAAGAGCGCCACTATCTGGGACCTAATGTTCAAACGTCAAGCCATGGGGAACAGTTCACATTCACAACTTGGAAGATTTCCAACTCTGATCTCACTAAACCCCTCCACCCGCTCTCTGGATTCCTTAGCCTCCTGTGCCCAGGGACTTCTGTGGACGTTAGCTCCTTCTTGGGGGTCAATCCCTAGCCCACCTCTTGTAGAATTTACTTTCCTCATCTCTCGCTCCTTTGCCCCTGTGTTGCCTGTGTCCCAGCTATTCTGGAGGGCCTCTCTGTCAAGCCACAGCCCGTCCCTGGGACTCTGGTTAGCTCTCCATCTGTGTTCCTCTTTTGCTGCTCCTACTGGAAGCTGTCAACATTTCTCCCCTAATCAGTGCGGCCACCTGATACCCTGGTCCCTTGACACCATTGCATCTGGTCCTGCTCCTTTCTAGTCCAATGCACACTAATCAGGTGATCTTGTCAAGTGGCAAATCTGATCATGCCTCCTTGTTTAGGAAACTTCAGGCACAATGGCTCAAATCAGGAGAATGTCAGAAGGTCACAGTGCTCTGAGTTTGTTCTCCAGGCTGAAACCCTTCCTCACTGTCCTAACAGGGGCTGGTCTTTGTGCCTGCTCCTTCTGTTCCCTAACTCCTGTCCACCTAACTTCAGACACTTTGCATTAACTGCGAACTCACTTCCTCCTCCCTTGTCTTCCCACCTTGTATAACCATGTGTATCCATGAACTCTGGCAAGCTTGTCTCTCTACCACGATGTCCTGTTTACCAGGATGCCAGCTCCTTCCCAGCAGAGATGGTGTCTGTTTTCTTTTCTTTTTTTCCCCTCTGCCGTTTTCAACCTAGAAGAAATGATTTGGAGACATCTGCCTAATGCACGTGAAGATTTGAAAAGGATTGATGACAGTGGAAGACAGTGAGGGAGCATCTGTAAGCTAATAAAAAGTCACAAATTGCATTGTTGACTAAGTACCACGTGGTCATATTTTTCACCCTTCCTATCACATTTGAGAAGTAATGTAACTCTTAGGGAAAATTATATACAAAGTGTCTATTTGACTATGATTAAGGTAGGACATGAAACAAAACAAAAAAACACTTTTACTAGTTAAGTAAGCATACTCATTTTCAAACACAGAGCAGCTGTCATGGTTACTCTGATGTTCGTGCTACTCTTCAGAGGTGCCTTGGAGACTGACCTTAAACTTCACAATGTTATACTCCAGCCATCTTAAGATACTGTCCATACAGTGCGATGTGAACCTGGGCTCTACATTGCTGTACAGTGTAGGTCAAAGGCTACCAAAAGGAATCAGTAGTCTTTGATCCTGAGCCTGTGACAGCACATCATTGTGTGTTGGTTAGGATAGATGGGAATATGGAGTGTCGTGGTTCTCTTACTGCCTGAGTTTGTGTGGCTGAAAACACATTTGCCTAGGAAATGAAATAACTTACCTTTCCAATCAGTTTCACTGCCAAGACTTGTTTTCAGTCTTGATTTGAGAAAGGTCTGAAGTGGGAAAAAAATAATCACGTGATGGAAAGGAGCCACCCCGCTCCTTGTATGAGTGCCTGTCAGTGTGCATGTGTGTTGGCCACAATTGTTTTGAAATCAGCCGAAGCTCGATGGGCTGTAGGTCTCAGGTATTCAGTGTGAATTATTCTCGGAGGCACGTGGCTTCGAGTCTGAAGTACCTTTCTTAGTTACATCGAGACGAAGGACTAAAAGTGAGTCAGCATGCTGTTTTTCAAAAGTGCACCGGGGGGTTTGAGATGAACTTACGGAGTCTTTCTTTGACAGGGCAAGTACATGGATATTGAATTTGACTTTAAAGGCGATCCGCTGGGAGGAGTGATAAGTAACTGTAAGTATTTTTTACTTGACTCTTTATAAGCCAGTAGAGAATAATAAAACAGGCGTTCTAAAATAGTGGAAAATTTAAACACTGTGTCCTGAAGACGAGAAGAAGCCGGTTTACTTTTCTAAAAAAAATTTTAGCCATCGCATTCCAGATTGCTTTATGAATTATGTAAGATATGTACGTGTATGCACATATATGCATACATGCATATAGTTTGTTTTGGTTTTTGAGAAAGAAATTACTTTCCCTTTTCTGTTAATATTTTTATTCATTTTACATTCTGATTGTAGCCCCCTCTTTACTCAGTCCGTACCCCCATTCTCCCTATCCTTATGTGAGAGTGTAGAGGCTCTCCCTGGGTATCCCCCCAACCCTGATACATCAGTTCTCTGCAGGTTAGGTGCATCTTCTCCCACTGAGGCCAGACAAGGCAGTCCAGTTAGGGGAACAGCATTCACAGGCAGGCAGTAGATTAAGGTACAGCACCCGCTCCAGTTGTTGGGGGACCTGCCTGAAAACTGAGGTGCACATCTGCTACATATGTGTGGCAATGGGAGAGGGGGCAGGTCCAGCCTGCGTATGCTCTTTGGTTGGTGGTTCAGTCTTTGAGAGACCCTAACAATCCAGGTCAGTTGATACTGTTGGTCTTTCTATGGAGTTCCTATCCCCTCGGAGTCCCTCAATCCTTCCCTCAACTCTTCCATAAGACTCTGTGAGCTTTGTTCAGTCTGGCCCTCTGCATCAGTTCGAGTGGAGCCTCTCAGAGGGCAGTTATTCTAGGCTCCTGTCTGCAAGCATAAGAGAGTATCTATCGTTAACAGTGTCAGGGATCGGTGCATGGGTATAAAGTTGGGTCAGTATTGGTTGGCTGTTCCCTCAGTCTCTGCTCCATCTTTGTCCCTGCACTTCTCGACAGGACAGATTTGGGATTGGAAAGTTTTGTGGGTGGGTTGGTGTCTTTATCTGTCGTCCACTGGAGGTCCTGCCTGCATATAGGAAGTGGCCACTTCAGACTCCATATGCCCACTGCTTGGCGTCTCAGCTAAAGTCACTCCCATTGAATCCTGGGAGCCTCCCCCACCCCTGGTCTCTGGCATGTCTTAGAGATGCCCTCCCTCCGCCCTAGCTGCCAGTCTTCCTCCATTCTCCTGGTCCTCTGGCCCTCTCTCCTGTCTCTCCGTACACCTCCATCCTGAACCCACTCGCCCATTCCCCTTCCCATTCCCTCTCTCACCCATTTCTCTCCCCCGTCTGTTGAGAGAAAAATCTTAACTGTCTCACCCAAACAGGCCTCAAAACCCATTTATCACCATGGCTGGCTAAGTTGTTGTTAAAAATGAATTTACTATTACCTTTGGGAAATTGTTTAGAAATGTACTAAAGTATTTGTTATGTTTAGATCTCACAGGTCTTTAAGCCAATCTAATGTGAAAAAAAGGTTCTTCAAGAGTGGTTTTCCATAACAAAATGTATTCTGTGATTAAAAATAAAATCTAAGGAACTTATTAGTTAATTTTGTGGTGCTAAGATTGAACCTAGGGCCTCACACACACCGGGCAACTGTGCTGGGCTTTACCTTAGCCCTAAAATATAATTGACTTGTTGTGGTGGTGGTGGTGGTGGTGCTGCTGCTGCTGCTGCTGCCCTGTTTGTTTGTTTGTTTGTTTGTTTGGGACGAGGTTTCTCTGTGTAGCCCTAGCTGTCCTGGAACTCATTCAGTAGACCAGATTGGCCTCCGACTCTCAGAGATCCATCTGCTTCTGCTTCCCAAATGCTAGAATTAAAGGTGTGCCATCACCACCCAGGTAAATTAGTAGCTTTTTAAAGGAGCCTTTACCTGATACAGTGAGGGAGCAGACCTTTACCTCAGATGTTATTTTGAGAAGTGTCACCTCTCTTCCACCATATCTAGATCATAAAAATGTAGTATAGCTGTTAGTAAAACGTCGAATCATTATCTCCTTCTGAGGGTGGCTGAAGTAAGGAAATCAGCAGGACTAGGTAATGGCTGCTTAGTAGCTCCCAGGGTTTGTAGACTGTCAGGAGTTAGCCGCCTCTTGACTGGTTCTTGTGTGCCTTCCTTACCTTGGAGCCAGGGGGCCACAACACCAACCACTCTGATGCTTCTCCTTTGATTTTTTCTTTTAAATTTTAAATGTCATCTGTTTAGAAATTAATTATAACACAGTCGTTTATGCGCCCTCAGCCATTATCTTGCTTTCCTCTTGAGCATTCTGGTTGTTTTTAGGATTAAACCTCCAGGCTCACCCCAGAGTGGTACAGGAATTGTTAGAATGAAAATAAATACACATGCAGACTAGATAAGGAAATGACAGAGTTGCCCTAAGTGTTCGGAAGACCTTCAGCAGCTTGTTATAGCAGTGATATTCCTTTTGGTTTTTTTAAAAGATTTGAAAAAATTTCAGTTGTGTAGATGTGGATGTCTGTGTCTGTACGTGTGAGTGCAGATGCCAGGAGAAGGTGTTGAATCCCTTAGAGGTTCAGGTTGTCGTGAGCTGACTAATGTGGGTTCTGGGAAACTACCTTGGATCCTCCAGAGAGCAGCAAACCCTCTTAACCACTGAGCCATCTCTCCGTTACCAGCATTCCGTTTTCAAGTGAAATATGCTGCAGAATCTGAGATATAAAATGGGGGAAATGAGCCATGATCTGGTGAAAGAGATGGTTAGTCCCAACCCCTGGAACCCCAAGTTGTTCCTGAGCTCTTCCTGATCAGCCCCAGAGAGCTGGGCAGAAATTGGTGTTTTAAGTAATTTGAACATACTATGTAGCCAAATTTGTGGAGTGTTAGGGGAAGGAAGGAGAGGTCAAGAATGAGAACACATGTATATACTTATGGCTGCTCGTGAGTATATGAAAGTCAGAGGTCAATGCCAGTATGAGTGTATGGAGGTCAGAGGTCAATGTCAGTTTGAGTGTTTGGAGGTCAGAGGTCAGTATCTTTCTTCACTCTCCAGCTTATTTTTTGAGATGAAATCTTCTTGAACCTGGAGCTCATAGATCTGGCTTGACCACAGGCTAGCACGTGCCAAAGTTCTTTTATCTCTGCCTCCCCAGGGTATTGTAGGTGCACATCCTAGAGCCTGGGTCTTTACCTGAGTCCTAGGGATCTGAACTCGTGTTGTCATGCCTGTGTGGCAGGCACTTTATCAGCTGATCTGGTATCTCCCAGCCCCCTAGTTTAAACCAAAAATTTCACCACAATTCACAGACAAGGCTCTCATCTTTGAAATAATGGGGGCGAATTAGGTGAGTTTCCACCTGGCCTCTTGCAGGTCTGACATGATTTAACTTTTCGTTTTGGTTTGCCTAACTCTGTACTTTTGTGTGTCACTCGCTTTGATTGCATATGTTTGTGAGAATGTATCATTGTGAGGGAAACGCCTTGAAGGGAAAGTTCGAATAGGAAACAAAATTGGGTAGGATACTGCAATTTAGATTTCATATGCCAAATATGGGAGAAAAGAACTCATGCAGCGTGCACATCCTGTAACCAGAAGCAAATGTTTGTGACCCCTACCAGGCCACCAAGGTGTCAACTTCCTGCAGTGTATGGCAGCTGAGAGCTGTCTAGGAAAGGGGAGGGGGGTGACTTGAGTCTAAGACCACCATTTTTAGAAACAATTAATTTTAATTTGGTAAGCTATCCATAAATCTTTAGTGCTTTCTTTATACAAGGCACATTAACCCTAGTTATTATATTATTAACCCTAGTTATTACATTGGTGGTAGCATTATGTTCCTCCTTTCATCACAGAAACTGCAGATGAACATTCTGGAATGATCTAGTCAATGCTGTTCTTCAGGAGTCTGTGAAGATAATGAGAGGTTACTTCATTATAAGGATGAGAAAATAATTTTGGATTTGAATTTAAGTTCCAAGTTTTAAACAGAGATGTCTGCTTGACATAAGAATCAGAAGATTTCTTACAGTATCCATGGAGAATAAATACTAAACACTTCTTTTTTCATTAAGATGAATATGTTTGTGTGAGTGAATTTCATATGGTATTGGTTACTATTTGTTCCCACAAGAAAATGGAGAAGTGGGAACACCCTGGTGTTTAAGAGTATCCTTAGGGGTTGGGGATTTAGCTCAGTGGTAGAGCGCTTGCCTAACAAGCACAAGGCCCTGGGTTCGATCCCCAGCCCAGAAAAAAAAAAAAAAAAAAAAAAAAGAGTATCCTTTGCTTTAGAGAGGACAGGAAGTTTCACCCCATATAGACAGGGCTGAGTCATGGTGGTCACAGGGGCTGCTGGGCTGCTGGGCTGCTGGGCTGCTGGGCTGCTGGGCTGCTGGGCTGCTGGGCTGGCTTCGGTGCGTGTAAAGCAATGGGTGATTACCCTGGTGCTACTTCCAGACCATGACAAGTAACTTCTTGCAGCCAGGAAAAGAGGACAGACTTTGCTGTTTTGCAGAAGGTGGCTTCCTTTCCTGGGAACCACTAGTAAAAGCACAAATTGTTACTGGCTAAAAGGATCACCCTAGGAGAGGTGCAGGAACCCTCTAGACACTTGTAGACCTTTGAAGTGGAAAACAGAGGCTAACCGCTCTGCTCCTTCTTCCTAAAAGAGATATGCAATAAAATTGTAGTCTGGAACGTGCTTGAAAGTTGCGATCCCCGAGGGCAGTGCTGTGAGGAAGGAGGTGTACTTAAAATGGAAGGTGACATGTTTTCTTTAGTAAAGAAGATAAAACAAACATGGAGGCAGATGTAGATGGCCCACCACCTGGAGCGGCATTGTTCCTAGTTGGTGAAGGCTTGTTAGTCACACACTGGTCAGGTGCTTGTATTTAAGGCTTTTGAACCCTACTGTGATGAACCAGCTTCTTTGAGAAGCCAGGTGGTAGATCCTCTTCCTCCCTTCCTCCTTCTGCTCCTCCTCTTTCTCCTCCTCTTCTTTCTCTTCCTCTCCCTCCTCCTCTTCTCTCCCTCCTCCTCTTCTTTCTCCCCCTCCTCCTCTTCCTCTTTTTCCCTCCTCCTCTTCCTTCTCTTCCTCCCTCTTATCCTCTTCTTCCTCCCTCTCCTTCTCTTTCTCCTCCTCCCCCTCCCCTTTCTCCTCCCCCCCTTGCTCATCCTCCTCCTTTTCCTCTTCTTCCTCCTTTTCCTCTTCCTGCTCCCCCCCCCCTTTCTTTTAATGCTCCCAGGCACCCTTTTAAATTGCTTGGAAGCAATTAGACTGTGGGAAAATGTGGTAGAAATCTCAGGGGTTTTTATCTACTCAAAGACTAGCACAGAGAGGAATTTGCTCTGAAAATAGTTTCTATTTTCAAATGAACCATCTAATAATGAGTAAACTAAGGTGAAGACTGGCTGCCCTCATCCCGTTTGGGTGTCAGGAACCTAGTGAAATAATGTAATAATTTATATATATGTGTGTGTGTGTGTGTGTGTGTGTGTGTGTGTGTGTGTGTGTGTGTGTTTGATCTTTTTAGTAATCCTGGGGATTGAATTTAGGACCTCATTCTGATGTACTGTACCAGTAAGCTGCATCTCCTTTCTTTTTTTCCTATTTTATATGCTTCCACACTAACACACAAGTGTGCTCGTAGCCCTCTGGCAGGTAGAAGTCAGGAAGCCATTAATAGCCCTAAGTGTCTTTGGCTTCTCCCTGTGGCCATTGCCCCATCTGTCTCACTGGACTGAAGAGCAAAGCCATCATGAATGTGATCTGGAGAAAACCTCATTCCCAGCAGTGCAGTCAGTTGCTCCTCCTCCTGGGTCAGGGAGGAGTGAGGAAGGATTAGGTGAGGCTGGGAGGTTTCCCCGGGGAACAGCCCCCCAAGGCACAGGGAGGCAGAGGAATGAACTGGGCCCTCACAGGAGGTAGAAGTGGCAGCGTGCTTTTGGTCTCTTCTTGCATTTCTTGTGAATTTATGGTACAGTTGTTTGCTGCTTTTGTGTGTCGTCTCCTTGTGGCCTATTGTTTAACCTCTCTGTGGTGCATTCTTACCATTGCAGTATATGCAACATGGTTGCACTCTTTTTTATATTGCGAAAGGCACATAGCTTTGTTCTTTTATATACTTACTACTTTTGATCTTATTGGTGGTAAATCACTGATTAGGAATGAAACTGCCCGGTCCAATACATTCTCAAGGAAACTGATCTAATTTGTTTCTTGACACCATATGTGTGAGATGGATTTGGAGAACCTTGTAGATCAATCAATCATCAAGTTCACGGTAGCTGGTGAATAGTTACCTACGTGTAAATAGCATCTGCTTTTACTATGCCTTCTGTAGGACTGCAAATCATTAAAAAATTAGGCTGGCATATTATTTTGTTTGTAAAATTAGGCTGGGCTTCATTCACATTTTGATCATTTTCCCCTATGTGTATGTATGGCGGATACATGTGTGTAGGCTGGTGTGTGTGTGTGTGTGTGTGTGTGTGTGTGTGTGTGTGTGTGATCATCCTCAATTGTTTTTTCACCTTGTTCATTGAGACAGAGCCTTTCAGTCAAACTCTGAGTTCATGAGCATGGCTAGTTTCGCTACTCACCTTGGCCTGGGACTTCTGCCTTCTTAGATATTGCTACAAGCAGTCTATGGTAGACTATAAAAGCCTATCTGGCTTTTATGTGAGGCCTGGAGACCCAATTTCCAGTCTTCATGTTTGTAAAAGAATTGTAATGATTTAAAGTCTGTGTCCCTAAAGGATGTTTATATTTTGGACTTTCCAGTGGAAATGTTGAGTTCCACTCAGCAATTCCTGGTTTTGGTTAGCTGGAGAAGAGGTAGGCAATTATTTTAGACAGGATAAAAATGGTTAAAATTGAATAATAATGATAGTTTGCACACGTAGTTTGAGCTCGTCTTGCTTTAATGACAGGGCCTACGTGCATTAGATAAAACTAGGTGTTTTTTCCCAGTGTTCATCTTGAATCACCAGTGGGGAGGTGTGGGGTCTCTGGGACACTCAGCATTCTGAGTCATGGACTTGCAGCATTTTCTGTCCTCGCTGGTAAAACTGAGATGAAGGTGATATTTCCACAGGCCTGCACCAAGTATCTGACCACTTCCTTATTCTGGATTCCTCTTTTGATGCTTTCTCTGTATTGACCTAACAGTAGTAGCACACATTGATGAGATCTAATTTCTTCTTAACATCTAAGCACCTGCTGGTTTGGATGGACAGCAGGTCCATCCTGGTCGTCACATTCTCCTCCTGTCCAAATGGATAGTGACTGGAAGGGAAGGGCAGCGCACAGTTCAGTGAGGAGGACTAGGCTGCTGGGGACAGTGCCTGCAGCTTCTGCTTTTCCATTCAGTATGAGGCTTCTTTTCCTAGGAGAGAGATCATGTGTGAAAGAAGACAGTTTTTCCAGGCAGTCTAATCCTCTTGTTATGCCCCAGGGTAATGAGATTTTCTTCTTCTCCTTCCCAACCCTTTCATTCTTTTTTATTTCATTCATTTTGATTCCTTTGTCTATTTTAAAAGCCTCCATCTTCCAGCATGTACAATCATGGATGTTTTATTTCTAAGACATGAGCAGGCACATCTTGGGTATCAGCTGGTGATTTTTTGGAATTAGAAAGCCCCTGAAGTGAAGGCCAGACAGTAGTCAGCTGGTGATGGCCTGTTGGGTAGAAGAACAAATTCTGCTTCCGGGGTTTCTTCGTCCCCATTGTTTCTTTGTTTGACCTAATAAGTTCATCTCTGCAGAATGTGAATTTATGTCGAACTTTACATCTCAAGATGCAGTTGCACTGGGGCATCTGGAGATTTTTCGCATTCTCTGCTGTACTAAGTGTCTGGCATCTAGTAATAAGTTCTCTAAATCTCCCTATCAGAGGACCAGCCAGTACCAACAGTAGTTCCGCAGGCAGAAGAGACCCAGTAGTGGTCTATTTTCACATCATTCAGGGCACATTTAAGTAAATTAATGTGGTCAGGTGAGAAGTCCCTAGAGTGAACTGAGTGTATAGCCTGTACTTTTAGTAATTATCTGCCGTGGCTTCATGCTGTTTCCTTGTATTGGTACATGCCCATTTAGCACAAAGCACCAATAGGGAATGTTTCAAGCATTAGTAAATTATTTGGGGGCAAACATCTCCTCTAATTACTTTTCTACCTAGAAGCTTATGACTTCCATGAAAACTCATAAAGAAACTGAAATAGGCTCTGGGGTGATCGAGTGAGCATTATAAGTTGTAAAACCTTCAACTGCTTTGTATAAAAGCTTCCTAGGTGTGTGAGGAATTGCTTAGTGAATTCAGGGGTTTTTATATAAAGTCTGGCATCTTCCAGATACTTAAGGTTTTTCCTTGTTCTTTTCCCTGAAAAATTTCAGAGCTTAACCATTAACCCCAGTAACCAAAGCTCTGGGTTCATACTCTGTCTGTGGGACACAAGCTTTATTTTCTCATCCATCAAGTGGAGATGACAGAGTTAACCTCAGAGGAGATTCTCAGGGCTACCTATGCTAACAATGGAAAGAAAGCAGAAGTTCTGCTTTACTTCCCTCCTGGACCTTTCCTTTTAAATGCATGTACTCTGAGTCGTGGGTGAATATGGCTATCGTTACCGACCATGCCGGTGCATGTATAGGTCAGATCCCTTCAGTCAGCATTCTTCGTTACCTGCGATGACTCTGACAGTCACGGCTGTTTCCTTTCTCCATTCTCAACATTTCAAAGGGGCCGGGTGTCAGCCCGCACAGTAGGATGTAATTGCACAGTGTGGCCAATGGGTCACATGCTTTCTGAAGGTACGACTTTATGTCTTGAAGCACACGAAACGATGTGTTAAGTACTGTCAACCACTTGTCCCCATGACTAAGGAGCCACTGTTAGGTAAGCAGCAGATGTGGAGGGAGGTATCCAACACTTGGGGATCTGAAAAGAGGCTGGAGTCGTTAATTACTCTGCCTTCCTCACCCACACTGTCTCAGTCATAAGCAATTTGTCATTCCTCTCTGAGTGTGTGTGTGTGTGTGTGTGTGTGTGTGAGTGTGATACATGTGTCATGGGCTGTATAAGGGTCAGAAGATGATTTCAGGGGTTGAGACTCTCCTACTTTGTTTGGGCCAGGGTATCCTATTCACTGGTGCAGGTCTAGGTAGATTGTGGGGATTCTCTTCGCTCCTTCTAGCTCACTGGTGATGTCGGGAGCACAGACATGCACAGCCACATCCGGTTTTACATGGATTCCTGCTCTCTGAACTCTGGTCCTTATGCATGCTTGTCAAATGTTTTATCCCCTGAGCCATTTCCCCCAGCCATCAGCTGATCCTGTCACCTGAGAAGACATCTGTGCTGGTTTGTGTATAGCACAGTTACAAGTGTATGACGTATAAGCCAAGAGGAAGAACGCTTTCATGCCTGCTCCCTCCTGACTGGTTCCTGGTGTTAGTGACTGGTTCCTGGTGTTAGTGACTGGTTCCTGGTGTTAGTGATGGTTCCTGGTGTTAGTGACTGCTTCCTGGTGTTAGTGACTGGTTCCTGGTGTTAGTGATGGTTCCTGGTGTTAGTGACTGCTTCCTGGTGTTTAGTGACTGGTTCCTGGTGTTAGTGACTGGTTCCTGGTGTTAGTGACTGGTTCCTGGTGTTAGTGACTGGTTCCTGGTGTTTAGTGACTGGTTCCTGGTGTTTAGTGACTGGTTCCTGGTGTTAGTGACTGGTTCCTGGTGTTTAGTGGGTAAGTGGTGCTGATTCCAGAGGAATTGGTGTGTGAATGGACAAAGCAGAATCAACCCTTGTTTGTATTTCCCACCTAGTCTGTTACTTTCTTCTAGAAGTGGGGATTTTCTCTCAGGACTAGCTCCTCTGTGCAGAGTCTGCCCCTGGTTCTTGGCTCTGTGGTTGTACAGTACTGTTCTGATCTCTCAGAAGCTTACCTGCTTAACAAGTAAAACTGTACTGTAGTTTTAACCACTTGTTTTTCTGCACTCGTGTATACTTAATTGTTTGAGATGATGAATTTTGCAGCTGCTTTCCCCTAAGTTACATTGGTTTGTGCTTTTCACTTTCTACGTAACCTCCCACCCCCAAGTCTTCATTAGTCTTCACCCACGGTTAGGGGCATTGTAGTCTCCCGAGTTGTCGAATTCTCCTCACCCTTCATCCTCAAATGCTCCTGTAGATGCCTCAGACACACATGGAAACCATTAGTGAGCATTCCCATGGTGCTCACACCTGCTTAATATTTGGATGTCAATGCGATTTGGACTTAGTGTGCCAGTAATATAAGTACAGAGACCTGATGGTTTAGAATGTCATTGTTATAATGTTTATAGTTACAAGTGTAAATTTATAAAGATGCATTTTATAGTTAAAACTGGTCCTTGCCAGTAGTGCTCAGACCCTCCTCTGTGTACCTGGTGAGGAGTTAGCAGGATTCAGGGCAGGAGGAGACTACTGTCTGTAATTCTGTCACAATGACGCCTTTCTGGTTTTTTTTTTTTTTTTTGTTGTTTGTTTGTTTGTTTCTAGGTAAAAATATGAAAACTTGATGAGCCCTTAAGTTTAAGAGATGGAAAAGTGTCTGGAGTTAGTGAATATATTGTTAAATAACACGAAATCCTAAAACTTGAGGATCTAGAAAACCCAGCCTAATTCCTCCAGAAGGTGGAGGGTGTTGGGGGCGTGGGGGCTGAAGGGTCAGCTGGTCAGATATGAGTTCAGATGGTCCTGTGTGCTCAACAATATGATACCTTATAAAACAAGATATCATCCAAGAAGCACCTACAGACTGGACCTCGAAGCTTGTTTTTTTTGTTTGTTTGTTGTTTTTGTTTTTGCATTATAATTATGTGGATCTGAATGGAGGCATTTCAATACTTATATTTGTAACATTACATTTTAAAGACTTTAATATGACCATAAAAAAGAGGATATTAGTATAAAAGGCTGTTATCTTGAATGACTTGTTGGATGTAACTGCTTAATTTGCTAATTTAGTTGATTTCAGTTGAGTTGTAATAATTTCTTTTATTGTTTTATTAGTATGAAACCAATGAAAGAGAGGGAAATCAAGTATACATATATTTGAAAGTAAAATAAACTCTATACAATTTAATTTTAGTTGTTTTTTTTTCTTTCTTTTAGATCTTTTAGAGAAATCTCGTGTTGTTAAGCAGCCGAGAGGTGAAAGAAACTTCCATGTGTTCTATCAGCTGCTCTCAGGTGCCTCTGAGGAACTCCTCCGTAAGTCTATGGTTCTGGGGTTAGATTTTTATTGTCAGAGTATTCTGAAGCATTCTCTACAATATTCAGTCTGTATGCTTTCCCTGGCAACATTTTTTTTTAATTCTGATTGCCTCTACCACACCCAACATTTCTTTCATATTTCTGTATTTCCCCAGGACCAAATTATAGTTGGGGAGGGCTCCTCACAAATTTAAAATCAAAATGGAGAACTGTACCACTTAAGGAAATAAAATTGTACCGTGTAGTAAAGGTCTACAGTTGTATAAGAATTTTTTCAGTAAGGATTTAAAAAGCATGGGGAATTAGTAGCTGCACAAGTGGGGTCCGTGAACAGAAGTGCCTGCCTCCAAGTCCAACACCCTGAGTTCCATCCCTGTAGAAAACCAAGCAAGTTTTCACCTCTATACCCTTGCGATGATACAAATGCATATACACACACACACACGCACATACATATACTTACTCATATATAGTAAATAAGTAATAATTTAAGTCATAGGGAAGATATTTGTAGCTATCCAAAAGCTAACAATAAGACTTTTACAACAAGAATACATACTCTACTATGTTCATAGCAGTCTTATTTATAATAGCCAGATGCCCTCAACAGAGGAATGGATACAGAAAATGTGGTACATCTACACAATGGAATATTACTCAGCTATCAAAACAATGACTTCATGAAATTCATAGGCAAATGGATGGAACTTGAAAATATCATCCTGAGTGAGGTAACCTAATCACAGAAAAACACACATGATATGCACTCACTGATAAGTGGATATTAGCCCAAATGCTCAGATTACCCAAGATACAATCCACAGACCACACGAAGCTCAAGAAGGACGACCAAAGTGCAGATGCTTCAATCCTTAGAAGGGGGAACAAAAATTTTCACAGGAAGAAATATGGAGACCAAGTGTGGAACAGGGACTGAAGGAAAGGCCATTCAGAGACTTCCTCACCTGGGCATCAGCTTATATAGCCACCAAACCCAGACAATATTGCTGATGCCAAGAAGTGCATGCTGACAGGAGCCTGATATAGCTGTCTCCTGAGAGGCTCAGCCAGAGCATGACAAATACAGAGGCAAATGCTAGCAGCCAACCATTGAACTGAGAACGGGGTCCCCATTGGAGGAGTTAGAGAAAAGATTGAAGGAGCTGAAGGGGCTTACAACCCCATAGGAACAACAATGCCAACCAACCAGACCCCCAGAGTTCTCAGGGACTAAACCACCAACCCAAGTGTACACTTGGAGCTACCCATGGGTCCAGCCACATATGTAGCAGAGGATGGCCTTGTTGGGCACCAATGGGAGGAGAAGCCCTTGGTCCTGCCTAAACTTGATGCGCCAGGGTAGGGGAATGTTAGGGTGGGGAGGCGAGAAGCGATGGGTGGGTGGGTGGGGGAGCACCCTCATAGAAGCAGGGGGAGGGGAATGAGATAGGAGGTTTATGGATGAGAAACCGGGAAAGGGGACATTTGAAATGTAAACAAACAAAATTCAATAAAAAAGTAAATTAAATAAAAACAATTAGACTTTTAGAGATTTTAGAGAATTAAAAAGTTCACAAGGAAATTAATAGCTATTGACTACATCATCAGTATTCAGTAGCTTCCGGCTATATCATCAACAGTTCAAACAAGAGTAGCTGGGGAAGGTCTGTCACTCAGGGAGATAAGCTCTTCCATTTGTTACTTTTCCTATGTCTGTGACTCATTACTTAGGGACAAGCAACGTAAGGACAGAAAGGTGGCCCCTAGGCATGGCACAAGGCGTGATGATAGCAGCATTTGCAGTTGTAGGAGTGGGGCTGTGAGGCTGCTTACATCTGGGCAGACTGAGTTCAGAGAGGCGAATACTGGTGATGTTTACTTTGGACTCCATGGATGGTGCCACCCACGTTTCCAGTGTGTCTTCTCTTGTTAAATCTACCTCAGATCATCTAGTGTCATGTCTCTTAGGTGATTCTAAATTCAGTTGATAATGAAAATTAACCCTCACTACCATGTTCACTGATAATCCACAATTGCACATTAAAACTCATTGAGCCACTCGCTACACATATATTAGCAAAGCGTTTGTAGCCTTGCAAGCTACTGCTCTAATGAAAGCCTCTGACTGCCAGTAACAGTTTCCCCCAGAGCCACGAAAAGATCACAGTCTGTAACCTGTCTTCTCAGCTTTGCGGTTATATCACTGCAGAATAATTCATAGGAATCCAAAGCCAATTTATATGAAGGGCATTTTCCATTCTCTTGTACCTATCAATCCCACATTACAATATCTCCCAGCACCAGTTACAGAAGTGGGTTTTGATCTCTCTGCATCTGGTTTTTTTGTTCTGGTTGTTGACTTGATACATATTACAAAGGACATGTTATCTGGGCAGTACAAAGGGAAATTGTGAAGAGCGGCACTTTTATTGATATAATGTATCAACTTGTATACATGACTCCACAGACAAGCTTAAACTGGAGCGGGATTTCAGCAGATACAACTATCTGAGTCTGGACTCTGCCAAAGTGAATGGTGTGGACGACGCTGCCAATTTCAGAACTGTCAGGGTAAGAAGTGCCTTCTTTTACAATGGGTATCTATCCCCCTTCCTGCTTGGCCAGAACTGCTTACAGCTCAGTTTTCTTTACGTTTTAATTTATGCTCCCTAAGAATTCACTATGTTTTTATCAGTTTGGCTTTTACACTAGCTCAACAATCATGGAAGGTTTTGAAGGCCATGTTTACTAGAGCATGCTGATTTAGCATTTATAAAGAGGAACCTTCATCTATTTTCCTGGGACGTGACTCTCGGTGTGTACTGAAATTCTAAGTAATCTTTTAGCCAGAGTTAATTTTCAGATGTGAAATCTTGCCTTTGGGTCCTGTTAGGTTGAAAGTGTTTTTAGGCAGAAAATTCCGTTTTTAAGCAGCTTTAGAAAATGGCAACACATTAGAAGAATCCACATTCCTCGTTCATTAGAAAAGAAGCGACTTTTACATAACGCTCTGCTTTCTGTCTTTATGTGGCAAAATTACTCCCATTATGACATTATGGCAACTGGGATTGACTTCCAAATGAGACAGCTGGAGCCGTGAGGGGGAGGGGCAGGAGGTGAGGCAAGATTGACTGACACCCGAAGCTGAATGAAGGGATGTGGGGTCCCCCCTTGTTCCTGTTATTCATGTATGTGTTTGAGCATTTCCATAACAGAAGGGTCCGTCCGTTACTCCCACTGCAGCGCAGAACACTTACACACATCCAGAATACTATGACAGCAGGCAGCTGTGCTAGGAAGAGCGCATCTCTCAGTATGCCACGGTGTAGAACGGCGTAAACACCCGCATATGGAAGCAATAGTCTGGACATGATTTTGTTTAAGACTTGAGTCCAAGGCCGGTTCTGTAACCACTTTGCCTGGCACATAGTTGGCACCCCATATGCATTTATGCATGAATGAATGTGTCCCTTGTACCCTTGGGGCAGTTCACCTTTGCGAGCCAATGTTTTCCTTGTACGTAAAGTAAGCCATGTTGTCTCCATTGCTGGAGGCTGCAGAAACAACTTGCTTGGCTTTGTTTCTAGAAGCAGAAGACCAGTGTGAACAAAAAACCCTGTTTTTTCCATCTGCGGAAACCAGCTGGTTGATTTGAAAGGGGGGAGGGTACTGAGGCTCAGCTCCCAGCCCCCTCCTGTCTTCCTATCTCTGTACCACACTCTGCCATAACTCTGCAGGGTGCCTGGGAGGCTCTTAAATCACAGTTTGGATCCACCTATCAAGATAATTGCTTCGTGTTTTAGTTTTTTTTTTTTTTTTTTACCCCAGAAATAAATCTGTAATAATGTTCATTAAATTTCATTACTTGTTAAAACAAGCAAGTGGCAACAACAAAAAACACCAGGTACAGACGTATAGAGAGAAAACAGGTGCTTCTCTTCCTCCCAGAATGCCATGCAGATCGTGGGCTTTTCGGATCATGAGGCCGAGTCTGTCCTGGAGGTCGTGGCAGCCGTCTTGAAACTGGGGAACATTGAGTTCAAGCCTGAATCACGAGTGAACGGTTTGGATGAAAGCAAAATCAAAGACAAAAATGGTAAGTTAGTGGAGAAGCAGCTCGGCTTAGCGAACTCTCTTTGAATGTCTGCCGAGCTTCTAACCTAAAAAGCAAACCCTGGACTCACCATAGGTTTCAGAAAACTCACTAGTGCACGTAAACAGAAATACCACCGCAGTGACGCTCTTGGCCTTCTGATTCACACGTGTGCTTATAGACTTGAGTGTGATTTAGAACGAACAGCCGAGGACTTGTTAACGATCATGAGTATCATACAGTCACTGTCCCTGTCTATTCCTCTCTACTCCCTAACAGAGTTAAAAGAAATTTGCGAGTTGACCAGCATCGATCAAATGGTTTTAGAAAGAGCATTCAGTTTCCGAACGGTTGAGGCAAAGCAGGAGAAAGTTTCAACCACATTGAATGTGGCTCAGGTAGGTAAACTGTAGCATGCAAATGAAAGCTTTACTTAAGTGGTGGTATTTTTATGTGAAATGTTATTTTGCAGGTGGTTACCTTGTGGCCACGCTCTATTCCACGGTGTCGTTGTGAGCAAGATGGCAGACGTGTTGTTAGGGTAACAAAAGCTATATTTTATTCTGCTGAAGGTCAATCACACAAGGTTCATGTTCTATCCCAACCACAGTCCTAAGCCTCTCTCCCCAAGGCTGCTCACCTACAGGTCAGGATCCTGGGGTGCACTCAAGGTGGCGTCTCTCCAGATGTGCAGTGTAGAGCAGTGCTCTGGGTCTCTGCTCACATACTGTCCAGAGGGCGTCACGGGGCTCTAAGGCTGTGTCCATTATCCTGAGTGAACAACGTCACTGGGTTTTGGTTATCAGGAGCAGCCTTTGGTATAGTGGGGATCAGACCAAGCCATTTTTACATATATAAGAGGCATTTTTACTGTGCTCATTACACATTGGAAACACTAAGGAAAATTAGACAGATAGGAGTTTGTGTCCTCAGGGAGCTGAGAAATAAGGTAGGGAATGCTAGATAAATAGACACAGCAAATATTCTGGCAAGCAGCATGTGTTAAGTATGCAGTGCTACAGAGGAGGAGGAGAGAGCAGTAAGGGAGAATGGTGTCCATGGAAGGAAGGCCATTCACACTGAAAAGTGAGCTCCTGGGAACCACCGGGAGCATCTATCGGAAGTGGCCATGATCTGCCTCACATTTCAAAGGGTCCTTCTGGCTGGACATAAAGAGCAGAGCCTGAGGGAAAATAAAGGCAGTTGATAGGGACAACCACTAATCCAGAGGCAGATGACTGCCTTGCAACCAGGGGGTGTGGTGGGGCCTTGCTGGGTCTGCTTTGAAACTAGAGGCCACAAACAGAATTGCTGATGTCTTCAAGCAAGGTAAAAGAGGAGTGACTGGGGATCGATCCCGTGATTCAGGAGAAGAGAATGGGTTGAAGCCAAACAGGACTCTCTTCCATGTTGTTCTCGCAACTATGTTTCGCACACCAGAGAAGTCTTCCTACAGAAGTCCAGATGTGTGTATGGTGATGTAAATGCACTCAGGTAGCAGCAGGAGGCCCTTGTGGTGTGAATCCTTTGTTCTGCAAGTTGGACATTTTTCTACTCCTTGGTGCTGCTCTGGGCTGGAATTAAATGGCTTACTACTGCTCCCACAGACCTGCAACCATATCTTCTGGTCCCACCCGCCTTGCAGCCAGCCCTGGGTGCACTGGAACGCTTGCATGGTCACAGCCACTGTAGGACCGCAGGGTAGAATTCATTCATCCCTTCTGTTCCTTTCTGCTCTCCTTTACTTTCTCTGTATTTCCGAGGCCGTGGAAGTGCTTTGCCATATGGAGGTTGGACACTGTAGCAGCCCTCCCCTCAGTGGAACGGGTGTGTTCTTTCCTTTTAAATGATTGCTGGCTGCCTTCACAGTCAGATGGTGAGCAACCGACTTAATTGGGAAGACATTGAAAGCACGCCGAGTACAAGATCCACGGGAACCCCTATTAGAGAAATTGAGACCGAGAAGAGCTCTGTGGAGAGAGAGGAGGTTTAGATGAGAAATAATGGACAAAATGCTATGTCGAACAGAAAGACAGGTTGGGAGCCTGAGGATCAGGATCAACCAGGCTTGACTGCAGCCAACATGGCTGGGAAGCTCAAGTCGGGCTTGGAGAATGTGTGCAGGAGGATCTCAGACTTGGACACTCATCACAGTTACCCGGGTGGCTTGGCTACTTTTCTTTTTAATTTATTTATTTTTGACCATACCTCCAGAGAGGTGGGTGCTGTGGTCTAGGGGAGGAGTAAAGAGTTTGGGATCCTGATATAAGCAAAAGTGTTACTGATGGAGGGTCAGCTGTAGAGAACCCTCAGAGGTGGACATTTCAGCAGCCAGGGGAGTTGTAATATGTGAGGTAAAACCATGAAAAAGCCTGCGTTTCACAAGGATCCATGGGAATATGTGGGTTTGCGGTCTGCGTTTGTGGTGTTGGCCCCTTGCCTTTTATTCATCCAGACCAGACTCAGTTGCCTCTTAGTTGGTAATTGAGTGACCTTTTATTGCTGAGTGAAACTTCCCCACATCTTCTAATCCTTTGTCAAGAAAGATGGCTTGAGCCGTCTGAGGTGGTTGGCCACTCAGTCAGGGGCAGTTTTTTCTTAATGCTCTTGGCAGTGTCTGGTGGGCTTTCTGTCACAGGTCAGTTATTCCATTAGGTTTTACTTATAACATCAACCTGCGGTTCCAGTAACATCTTTATTGCCCTTCCGCTTCATCTTTCTCCCAGAGCACTTAGATCTTTCTGCAGACGTGAATACCAATACGAAGCTACTGGAAACTCGAGACAGTCTGTGGTCCTGTGTGTACTGGAGGATTCTCTCCTTTGCCTCAGGGCCCCCTGTAATCTGACCCTACCTACATGACTTCTCTCAATGGCGGTGCTCCGTGAGAGCCCAGGTTATTTTATTCTTTTGCTTGCCCATCATCCATATGCTGTTGCCCATCCATGGGCTTCATGTAATTTTACTCCATCCAAAGAGATTTTTCTGACCAAATAGGCCCCTAAGTCCCCCATTTTCTGACCTCCTCTTTCCCCGCATGCTGGTTCTTACCCTCCTTCTGATGGAGGTCTTTGTGTCGACGTGATCTCTGCCACCGCTGCCGTCTGTGTCCCATCCCAGGCCACACTTGATGCTGGCCACTTTAGAAGCAGTTTCCCAGGGATTTTCCTCTGTGAGCATCAGGGGCTGCAGAAAGCAAGCGCTTTCATAGTGTGCTTAGGGTCTGAAGTGGTGACAACACCCATGGTGTCCCCTCACACTCGTGCTGTTTCTGCCCTCAGGTCAAGAGTAAACCCGCTTGATTCCCTCCCCTCCTCCCCTTTCCTCCCCCCTCTTTTCCTTTCTTCCCTTTTCTTCTCCACTACCTTCTTCCTTCTCTCTCTCCAATTTCTAGCAAGTTTTCTAGTTTAATTTCCTACTCCTGGTCCAGAGGGTCTCCAAGACAAGCAGGAAAGGGCTTCCATTATTAACCAGGAAATGGGCAGAGCAAGTGCTCTCCTCTCACTCTAAAAAATAAGAATTCAACAAATATTCCACAGCCTAACAAGATGTGTTCTTCATAAAGTGAAGACGTACCAATTTATTTTAACAAGAATTCTTGACTCACTACAGTCTGTGTTGTGTTTTGTTAAAAGATAGAGAAGCCAGGGATATGGTAGAGGTGTGGTATGGTGTAGGGGAAGGGAGTTTCTCTGCGGGCCCAGGCTGAGGCATCCCTTCCCCCTCTGAAGTACCAACCATAGTATGGTATGGTATGGTATGGTATAGTATAGTATAGTATAGTATAGTATGGTATAGTATGGTATAGTAAAGAGTTTATTCAGGGCATGGGGAGGGAGTTGAGAGAAAGGGAGAGAGGGGGGGGGAGGAGGGAGGGAGGGAGGGAGGGGGAGGGAGGGAGGGAGGGGGAGGAAGGCATAGAGGCCGGTCCAGAGCATGTTGAGGGAGAGGGGAACAGGGAGGGGGGAGCAGCAGGAGCAAGAGGTGAGAGTAGGAGCAAGAGGGCAAGAGAGAGAGGAGGAGGCAAACAACCCCTTTTTAAGTGAGTCAGGCACACCTGTCTGTTGCCAGGTAACCGTGGGGCAGTCTAGAATAAATGCCTACAGTCTGCAAGGTACAGGAGTGGCCAGTGTTTTCTAAGAACAGCAGAGACTCTGGCTTCTTCACCAAGGACAGTTGCTCTTGGACTGCTGACAGTGGGGCCATCTATACATGGTGCTAGTACTTAAGGCATACACTTGGCCACTTGGCACCCAGGGCATTCAAGAGAATTAGGTTTCCTCATCAAAGCCGCACTCTCCATCCAGCCTATGGATTCTGGATCATTAACGTGTGTGTGTGTGTGTGTGTGTGTGTGTGTGTGTGTGTCTGTCTGTCTGTCTGTCTGTCTGTCTGTCTGTGTCTGTGTGTGTCTCTGTGTGTCTGAATGTGTGTGTCTGTGTCTCTGAGTGTGTGTGTGTGTCTGTGTCTTTTTCTGTGTCTGTGTGTCTATGTCTATGTGTGTGTCTCTGTGTGTCTGAATGTGTGTGTCTCTCTGTGTGTGTTTGTGTGTGTGTGTGTCTTCTGCCTCATGTATGTTTCATCCCCGTGAACCAGTTTAAAGTGTACAAATAAGCACATAAAAGCATTTTACCTTCATACAACTTAACAAAAGCCCATGGAGGAAGAACATTTTTAGATAATATTCAAAGCTGAATAAAAACAGTAAAATTTTTTTAAAGATTTATTTATTTTTATGTATGTAAATGAGTACACTGTAGCTGTCTTCAGACACACCAGAAGAGGGCATCAGATCCCATTACAGATGGTTGTGAGCTACCATGTGGTTGCTGGGAATTGAACTCAGGACCTCTGGGAGAGCAGTCAGTGCTCTTAACCACTGAGCCATCTCTCCAGCCCAAAACAGTAAAATTTTAAACCTACATATTTGGTTGTTATTAAGTTTTTGGATTGAGAGTACCATCTTTCTGTTTTCCTATTTTTGTATTTTATAAGATACTCTGTAACATTGTGTTCCTATTTATTGTTTAGGAATCTTTTGAACTTTGTGAATATGGGGTGGGGAGAGGAAAGTATGTGTCAGCTGTGTCAGCACTGCATTTATGGATCAGAGTTGGAGGTCAAGTCCCTTCTCTCCTCCCTTGTGTGCATCCTGGGCCTTAAACACAGGCCGCCTGGCCGGGGCCATGGCTGGGTGCACGGGGCCATGGCTGGGTGCATGGCAGCGGCTTTCTTCTCTGCGACTTCTCACTGGCCCCAGTTTTTAGGAATTTTATATCTCTCCATGGCTCTTCGTAAAGTGTCCTTCCCTTCTTTGAATCCTTTGAGATAGTCTACATATTCTTCCTGATTATTTTATCAATTATACTCTCTCTTTTTATGGCTTCAATTAAAGACCTGGGTTTGTAACTGAAAATAAAGTTTATTGATTGTTTTCTTCTGACCTATTTTATTTCCTTTCCTTTGAGTGGGGAGGGCTGCTGTATTAAGGACACAACTTTTTGGTTTCTTTCCTACAACGTAAGTGTTCAGTTGTCCAGCTTAGTGATCCTTCTGTGTGTAACTACATCTCTCATGAATGCTGAGTTTCCTATTCTTGGGATCTTCTCTTGCTTTTCCTTTGTTCTGAAACATCAGGATAAATATCTTTATAGCAAAACATTCTGGAATATTAGACTGAGTTTCGTGGGATGCAAAAAATGTAGGCTGGGTGAAAAGTTTGCTTAATTCTCTTAAAGTTTGATTACCTAGCCAGTATATAATAAAGAAATTGCCCCAAAGGGAAATTTGAAATAGTCTAAATATTTTTAAAGTATTTTAAATATTTTATAGAAATTAAGCATTGTAGCATTTGTTAGTGTTAAGTTGTTCTTTTTTCTTTTTAACAGGCTTATTATGCCCGTGATGCCCTGGCTAAAAACCTCTACAGCCGGTTGTTTTCATGGTTGGTAAATCGTATCAACGAAAGCATTAAGGTATCGAATCTCTGTAAGACACTGTTTGTAATAAATAAATGGTATTCACAGGGCAAACATCGTATTAAAGAAGCTTAGTTCTCTAAGCAAATATTCAATTGCCACTTTAAAAGGTGATTCTTTAGGGTAAGGTTGAGCTTTGCCAGGGGTCTTGCTTCTTTCGCTTGACTGCATGCTCTGCCTCTCGCTGGGGACCAGACTGCTCTCGTGGTCTGCACAGCGCAGCAGTGAGCATTTTTCTGGGTAGTTGTATGCACTGCACCGAGAAGGTGACTTCTTCTTTTAGGTACTTACATGATCTTCCTTAAATATGTTTGGAAAGGATTCATGTGGTCTTCAGTGGGTATTGGACACGGTGACCACGAACAGCTTTTTGTTTAGTCAGAGTCTGTTCTTTTTTTGTTTCATAACATGAGGCACCGCCACGACTTTCCATGCCTAAGTCACTATTGTTAAGTTTCTGCAGGACTCCACAGCAGTACTCTTACCTTCTAAGTCTTTAACAGAACAACTGGATTATTTCTTTAGTTCAAAACATCTTCTGCATATCTGTGCCTCTTGGTGTTATATTCTGCCTGCATTGTGTCACTAACTTGAAATATTCTTTTAAGGCACAAACCAAAGTGAGAAAGAAGGTCATGGGTGTTCTGGACATTTATGGCTTTGAAATATTTGAGGTAAGTTTTTTTTTTTTAAATTAGTACTACTGTTATTAAAGTGTAACAATTAGAAATGAAGTCACGTTGTATAGGCACGTCATTATAAATATCTGTACTTTGAATCTGAAAGTAAGCTCTTGGCAAGTATAGTTACAGTGTGTGTGTGTGTGTGTGTGTGTGTGTGTGTGTGTGTGTGTGTGTGTGTGTGTGTGTGTGTAAGTGCTGAGCCACCATTTGGAGACTTTATCAAAGCCACTTTTGAAATTTTTATGTAATAATGTGTCTTCCATGTTACATGGACTACCAGTGCCTGTGGCCATCTAATCATTCATAGGTTACTTGAAAAACAAAGCATAAAAATATCAGGAAGGGTGAAGCCAGAGATGTCCATCGCCTTGGTCTTGTCCAGGCCATGCCTTGCTGTCATCTTACAATAATAAACTCCACAGCAGAAGTTCAGAATGAGCTTGCTTGCTCCAAATTAAATGGTTAAACATTACACCTGAGCCAGGAATGGTTGCCAGTGCCTTTAATCCTAGCACTCAGGAGACAGAGCCAGGGGGATGTCTGTGAGTTTGAGACCTGCCTGGTCTACCAAGTGGATTTCAGGGCAGCCAGGGCTCTGGCATTCTAGGGCTGTCTGAATGCAGTAGTAACTGCTGTGTATGTTGTCAGATTTAATTTTCAGAACAGTTCCATGGAAGTAGCTGTTATTCCCATTTCACAGATGAGAAAGTAAGGCCAGGTAGCTACCACACTTGATTTCTGCTAAATAATAGCCATAAGGTCCAACTCCCTGGTTTCCCAATGTTTTATTTCTTTCCTTTCCTAGTAGGGTTAAGACAAAGGTCATTTCATTACTTTTCTCTCCAAACTCATGGGTTCCCCATGTGGGAAACCCAATGTTGTCACAAGCCTCCAGTTCCCTGTCTCCCTCTCTTACTTCAGTTCCAGACCCTGGTCAGCTAAGATGCATCTAGATGGAGTTGTACACCCTGGCCTCTGCCCTTAGCCGGGAGTGTTCAGCCTTCAGCACAGTTCCCATTTGAGGGTGCCTCTTAGGCTAACTCTGCAAAAGAAGCTGCAGGTCTCTTGATAGTTGAGGTTTACGCATTGGGAAAATTCTTGTGTGTATTCATAAGTCCCTGTGCTTAAATTAATTTCCTTTAGCTAGGTCTCAGGATACTGTTACTAAATGTTAGAGTTATTCTTTACCATTGGCAGGGGGAAAGGTCTCTTACCTGGGATAGCACGGGTCTAAATTTGAATCGTTTCATGAGTTGGCTGACTGGTGAACATCGATTTCAATAGAAATTTAGGAGAAAAGTTACAGTTAATGAAGCTCATAAAATTAAAATAGTGAATTTACATTAATTTTCCCAGAGAAAAATTTATTGCTCATAAATTGCATGTGCATCTTTAGAATTTTAACCATGGCACCATGAGCATAAAGAACTTATGTGCATGTTCATTTATTGCTTATGAATAAGACAGATTCTTAAGGCCATGTCACACACAGCCTTGGTTGACCTGGAATTTACTACATAGACTAGGTCGGCCTTCAACTCAGTCTTCCTTTCTCTGCCTCCCACACCAGACCCGATTGAAACTATTTTGATAGGATAATGGGTTATGTTGAGACATACAGTTAGCTTGCCCTCTAGTACATCCTAAGATGTAATTAGCTTTAGAAAATGAGTTTTAACAGCTCTCAACATTGCTTTCTCTTTAAAAGTTCAGAATTCCTGCCTAGGGAATGGTACCGCCCATAGTGTGCAGGCCCACCTCGATTAACGTAGTCATGGTATCTTCCACAGTCATGCTCACAGGGCAGCCTAAAGTAGACAATCCCTTGTTGAATTTCCTTTCCCAGTAATTCTAAATTGAGTAAAGTTGACAGTCAAAACTATCCCAGCCATATAAAATCATTGAGTTCATGTTTGTTCTCCATGAAATAAGTGTGTTTTTAAAACGTAAACATTATGAACTCAAAAAGCCAGAAATCTCTTAAATTGAAGAGGATAGAAATAATTAATTATTCTAATAATTAATTATTAAATAACAATTATTTAATAAAGACCTTGTAGTAGAAGACCCTTTTAATTAGTAGATGCAGAGTGGATGGATGTATTTAAAAAAAAAGCAGGCTGGCTATATCGCTTAGCTGCTTGCTACCAAGATCTGGTGAACTGAGTTTGATTCCTGGCTAGCCATGAACTGTCAGTGTGGACCAGGCTGATCTCAGTTTACAGAGTTCTACCTGCCTCTGTCCCTCAGGTGCCAGGATTATAGGTGTCTCCCTCTGCACACATTCTCTTTGCTTTCCATTTCCGTTCTTACTCCTTGAGAGAAGTAGGATATGTGCATTGTACTTAATTAAGTTTTCTCTGTTTTTCTGTCTAAATCTCTCAGTTTAATCATCAGCTAGACTGATTTTAACAATTTGTTTTTATTTTATAAATATATTTGGATGCATTTAGAATGAAAACAATTTTAGATATTTTTATTTAAATTATAAAGGTTCTTTTTTTTCTTTTAATAAGTTATTCACAAACCTTTCTCTGATACTTGCCTAAGAAGATGTCAGTATTAACCACAGAAAACCTGACTAAGAATTTAAGAGGGCCAGAAGCTTAAGTGGGAGGAATCAGTGTAAAAGTATTTAGAATTCATCTCAGTGCAAAATGAGTGGTTCTTCTGCCAAAATTGACCACAGGAAATGAGGGTTCTGCCTTTTGGAGCACTGTGTGCTCTACTTTGAAACTGTACAGTAAGGTCCAGCCTTTTCCTAACTGTCCAGTTCTGCCTCAGCGACTGCCCTGTCAGTCGCCATAGACACGCTTTTCAGCTGAGCTGGTGGAAGGCTTTCATCTGTCTGGTTCCTCTGGAAACAGAGGGGGAAATGGGGGCATTAAGCCTTGGAATGATGACACATTGATTTCCTGACCAGCACTTAGGGCCAGGGGTGAATAAGTCTGCCTTACTGGCTGCATGTGATCTGATGTCAGTGTGTAAAACAGATTAACGGAACATGGATAAAGGAGACGCTCAAGAGGAAGAAAACATTGTAGCTCTACATTCTGGTGGAACGAGAAATCCACTTTCCAGAGGGAAAAAACCGAGTCCAGATGCCCCACACAATTAAGTTTGAACATTGTTTTAACTCAGAATCTGGTCTTTGATTTCTGAGATGTTTTCATAATGTGTCCATTGAGGAGAAAGTGGGCTGACCAGGGAGAAGTGTGGTGGGTGGAGGAAGGCTGAATATTATCAAAATGCCTTGTATGAAATTCTCAAAGAACTAATAAAAATGGAGGGAATAAAGAAGTAAGTGCTATTATTTAAAAAATTATATTACACTGGGAAGCAAATTGAGCAATGTCAAATCTTCCTTAGGCTTATCTGGAAGGAAGTTATTAAATTGGCAGTTAGTTTACTGGAAAAACTTAATTAAACATTAACTTTCACTAGAACCTAGTGGCCTCAGTTTCTGGTTATGTCACATCCTGTACAGCTGAAATATTCTCATCCAGGCAAAGGGCTAAGTTAATTGTACCTCTTGCCCTATCGTCATTATAGAACATGTTTTCCAATTAATTCTGGCTATTGTCAGTACCTTCCTATCTAGTTCCCCTCTGTGCTGGAGAACACATAGTTGAGGAAGAAGGTGAAGCAGGTTTAAAAATCAAAAAGGCGACTGGATTAGATATGAATATGATGGGTTATAGATTTTAAAAATCATAGTTTACCGTAAGATATTTAAGAAACTGTTTCTTAAATTGTTTTCCTTCAGGCTTACATATTTGATTATTATCTACCTAGAATAACATTATGTATAGAAAGGAAAATTTGTTAATTACTCAGTTTTGTTAGTGTTTAGAAAGGTGTCATAGCTAATATTAAATGTTTTTCTTACATTGCATTCTAAAGTTTCTTTTTCTGATGTTTTCAAAAGTAGTTACTGCTTTGGAGGCTTTTTCTTGACATAGTTACCTTAAAAAACAATTGTGGCTAAGTACATTACCTTCTATCAAAATGATGATATTTTTGGTGATACTCTGGGGATGCATTTACAGCAGTGGTGTGTTCATCCCAGGTCTCTAAATTGCACCCACAAAGCTGCGGGTTTATCTATAAATGAACCATTTCATATGTCGTGCTTTTGTTATATAAAGATAAAAACCTCACCTAATACATTACACCCAAATGCCAAATGTGTGTCCCTGGACAAAAGGAAGAGCAGACTTTTTGCTTGAACAAATAATGGTTTTTGTATTTGTACTGCCTGTTTTCTATAATGTCCAAGTGTAAAATATACCACCTCCTGATCCTTAATATTCAGGTTTGGAGTTGTCTCTTGCATTTACCGCTTAATCTTAATATTTATTATTTATAAAGAGAACAGCTTTTTAAAATTACGTAATTGCCTTTAGGAATTCAAGATAGCCTTAACTGCTTCTGTTGCAGAGAATATAAATAGACCAATATTTCTGGACATGTCTTTCAAAACCATGCTGTGTGGCTGATACTTGGGAATAGAAAGTAGCATGAATCACGCTGCAGACACAGTCAAATGAACTCCGAGTCTGTAAGACGACTTTTTAAGAAGCCCTAGTGTTTAAAGTGTCAGTTTGTCCTACCCCTATGCAGTGGGTGCTTGCCCCCCCTTCCTCACAGCTCTCTGTGCTGAGCTCCATCAGAGGGAGTCACTGAGTAAAAGCCCCGAATGGACTTGTTTGAATAAATTCCTTAATGTTTATGCCACAAGATGAGCACATTATTAGCTTTTATTCGGGACAGTAATTCTTGCCCTGGCCATGGAGTGTTTGGGAGTGTGTACCATTGCAGTAGACGCTGATTTCAATTTGCAATGTGGGAATCAGTTAATTTCCGCATTGACGGTTGGGGATTCTAGTTTTGTTTGCGGGCCTTGAAGGTGGTTTTTATCATTAGAGAGTTCAGTTTTTGTTCTTAGAACACTTCTAGGTGGATTCTGTCTCCTTGTCATCTGGAGTGGTTTCGAATGAGGAGTCCAGCATGATTCCACACAGCACACAGAAGCAGATCATGGACGGAAGGTCCTTCCGGACCTTGAAGGGTCTTGTCACTCTTTGTGATCTTCCAGATGCCTTTGTTCCCTACTCTTTGGGTAGAGATAGGCCTTGACCATACATGCATAGTTTCTTTACACTGATGTTACACCGACTTAGGAAATGCTGGGCTCTGAAGCCCTAGGACTTTGGGCACGTTTTCTGACTTATCAGTATCTCAGCCCGCCCCTGTCATCTTGCTTACTTAGCCTCTGCACAGTTTTGGTCCCACATGCAGCTTTAGAACCGCTCCATTAGGTCGATTGTGACTTCGTCTAAAGTTTTCTACCAATTAGAAACATAACCTCACTGGGCGGCGGTGGTGCACACCTTTGGTCCCAGCGCTCAGGATGCAGAGGCAGAGTAATCTCTGGATTCAAGGCCAGCCTGGTCCACAGAGTGAGTTCCAGGACAAACAGGGCTACACAGAGAAACAGTGTCTCAAAACTAACCAACCAAACAAACAAAAGACAAACAACGGCAGTGAACAATTCTTTGAAAAATCTATTGCTAATTAAGAACTGACTGCATTTTGTGTCTGTCCCCCTGCACCAGAATGCAGTAAGTATCAACTGTTTGCAGTGCTGGTCTGTTGCATGTGCCTATGCTAATAGCTTCTCCAGTTTCTGTGAGTTTTTTAGCCAGTGGTTGCTGACTAATTGTGTGGCTGTGTGCAGAAAACAGTAGAGATTAATGGCAAATATAATGTAGCTTGAATTTAATCCATGAGCCGTGTTGTAATTGTGAAGCTTCGCTTTCAGTTTCTTACTTGTTTGTGTGCATTTCATAGTCTTGTTTGGAAAGTGCACAGGGCACATCCCGTATCCAAGGACACTAGTCACTTCCCTCTCTCTCCTCATCAGCGGACACTTGAAAGTAGCCTCATCGTGCTGAAACTGCTTCATCGGCAAAGATGAACAGAAGGTTTATTCCTTATGTTTATTTTCCATTGTAAGAGGTCTACTTGTATTACGCACCCCAATATTGTTTTTTATTTGTGATCCCGGCATTATGGAAGGATATATTTTACCAAGCCAGAAAAACCTGATGTTTCTCATATGAAATGGCTGTGCTGCTGCTTTCAAGAGTAAATACATCTGACAGCTACAGTGGACTGACTTTATCCCTAATAAAAATCGTTAACTGTGGTTTTAAAGAGTTTGTGGGGAGGTGAAAATACACGCTTGCTTCTTTAGTAAAAACCTTCAGTCTGTTGAGAAACATTGACTTCTAGCTAAACTTAGAGCATCGAGGTCAGTCAGTGAATGTGGAATCCTGCCGTTTATGGCTTGGAGTTACAAGTTTCCTCTGATCACTGTATTCTGAGTGGTTACAAATCCTTAGCAGGATTCCAGACAAAGAAATAGTCAGAGGCTCTCTTGCGACCCCATTCGGGTCCACCCAAGGTAGACCGAAGTTAATTTTTAAAAAATCAGCTTTTTGAAACCTTTTTTACTTTCGTCATTTGCAGAGAGATATAAAGGCCAGTCCCTCTGCTTATACACGGGGATGTTGAGCCTTGCACTACCCGTGCTGAGGCATTCCCTGTTAGATCAGGACTGGCCACTCTCAGCGGGAGCAGAGCCGAGTTTACCAGAGGTGGAGTCTTTGTGTCCTTTTGCCCACTGCCAGTACCTCTTGGCAAAGATGGGATGTAAAAGTGAGGAAGACAGGCTTCAGCACCACATCCGTGCCATTCTGGAAGGTTCTAATAAAGCATGTTCCTTCAGCAGGCGGGATTTGTAACTCCAGTGTGTTCATTCAGCTCTGAGGGTTGTTCAGTATTATTTCATCATGGAGCTTCTCTCAGAGAATTTATAAGAGATAATTAGTAAAAGACAGAACTTCTGAAGAGGAAGCTGGGGTGCCTGAGAGAGCCGATTTGGCCTTCTGAGAGGAGAGAGATTGTCTCCGGCTGAGGGGGTGGCTTGATGCTTCGATTTCCATAGATTTGTTTGGTGGGTTCACTGGCTCAGTATATGTTTGGTATTTACACAGCGAGCAAGATGGTATGGTTGGGCCCTTCCTCCTCAGTAACGTGCAGTCAGATACATATGTGAGGCTAATCAATACATGTACATATCTGTGCACACATTTACAAACAGGGTGTTGAGTGAGGGATCAGATTCTGGTTGGAGGTTGAGGTAGGAAGGCCTGAGAATAAACCATTTGGCAGCTGTTGACAGGGATTCTGGATGTCACTGTCTACTGAATTTCAGGGGGAAATTTGAACCACAGATGGGCTGCTTCTCTACCATATAAACTCCCCATCCTTAAGTACTGCGGCGTCCGTGCATATCTCATTTGTTTGCTGACTCATGAACCATTCCCCACATGCTCGCAAGGCACGTGTGTCCTGGGAGCCTGTGTGGGATGCTGGGTGGCATTTCAGATGGACTGAGGTGTTGAGTGTGTTCCTTAGGGAGAGCTAATGCTATAGTTATAGTGTATTTCCTTCTTTCCACACAGGACAACAGCTTCGAGCAGTTCATTATTAATTATTGTAATGAAAAGCTTCAACAAATCTTCATTGAACTGACCCTCAAAGAAGAGCAAGAGGAATATATTCGTGAGGTAAAGTTGAAACAGTCTAAAAGGTTTCTCCATTATAGCGAAAAATCTGTGTTTGAAGACCATCTGCTCTAAGTTTAATATATTATGTCTTCAAGTATTTTGTTTGTATGGTGGCTGTGCTGACTGTTCCACTAGTGTTCAGAACATATGTAGTTTGTCATTAAATACTAGCCAGTGACCTTCAGTCTCATAGATTCCAGTGTAATTATGTAAAATAATATTGCGTTAAGAAAACGGAAATGAGTAAATAAATTAGGCCTACACACTGGACTAGCACTGGGACATGGAAGGGAGTGAGTGGTTGACACTGACAGCATGGGTCATGTGCATTAAGCTAAATGAAAGAAACCTGATTCCATCCACCTTAAAGTGACAGCTGTGTGTGGATTGTCAGTGGTTGCTGGGATTTCACGAGTTTGAGTGGTGTGACAAGAGGGAATTTGGGGACTGACTCTGGTTATGGTTGTAGATTATGTATGAGCCATATACAGGGAGATTGAGAATTCTTAGAGATTTTGCTCAATCTTTAAAAAAATTATTTTAAAAATCAATTTACATAATTTATACATAGCATTTGTTATATGATCACTATATTCTGGGTGTTGTTTAAGGACTATTCCATTTAATGTCATCTTTTTAAAAATGTCTTTTTAAAAATGTCATTCTTGTATGTATGAGTGCTTTGTCTGCATATATATCTTTGTGCCAGAAGAGGGCTTCAGATCCCATTACAGATGGTTGTGGAGCCACCGCGTGGGTGCTGGGAATTGAACTCAGGTCCTTTGGAAGAGCAGTCAGTGCTCTTAACCACTGAGCCATCTCTCCAGCCTCCAGTGTCTTCTTAAATTAACCAGAAATAATTGTTTGTAAAGTCCTCTCATCTTTAATTTTAAACCACACACTTGGTTTTACTTTTTTATGTTTTTAAACTAAACATTCACCTTTTAAGTGATTGTTTTCTTATGCCTGTATTTTTGTTTGCTTTTGATTTGCTGCAACATTTTAGGAATGCTATCAACTGTTTTCCTTCTTTTCTTAAAACATTTTGAACATAGGGCTAGGAGCATGCGGAGGCCAGCGGATAACTTGTGAGAGTCAGTTGTCTCCTACAGAGTGGTTTCTAGGGATTGATTTCAGACTGAAACATCTTAACATTCCACTGTATTCCATTTTAAAGACAAAATTAGCAGTGTAGCCCAAATGAACTTAAAACTCAAGGTAGTCCTGTCTCAGCCTAAAATGGATAGATAGACATAGAGATATAGGTAGATGGTAGGTAGGTAGATAGGTAGGTAGGTAGATAGGCAGATAGGTAGGTAGATAGGTAAGTAGGTAGGTAGGTAGGTAGGTAGGTAGAGCGAGTTTTGTTTTCGGTGAGTGCACGTTAATGCATGTTTTTAGACAGGTATCTTACTGCGTAGCCAAAAATATCCCCAAATAAAGGATGCATCTGCCTTATTCTTTGAGTGCCGATGTTATGGGCATGCACTCCTGTGTGTATTTTCCTAATAGAATTGCTAATCCCCAGTGACTTAGTAAAACAACCCATTAAACCAAACTGTTAATATTTCTTTTGTTGTTGTTTTAGAATGGCCATTTTACCTCAGAAAAGCTCTGGTAATATAAATATCCTAAAATCAAGAACCATTCTCTTCCTCCTTCTCATCTTACAGAGACTGCTAGGAAGTTAATGTATAGATTACTTGAAAAACTTTTAAGAGAATATAGGCAGATCTCCTGCTTGTTATATGAATTCTATTTCTTCACCTAAGAAAACTAATGTCTGTGCCTAGAGAGGGAGGGTAGGCAGACGGAGAATGAAGGCACTTCACCTCCCTGGTTTGCCTCTAGAACTAGTGTTGGAGGCTCTATGGGTAGGTTTTCCATGGTGTCTTCTGTGGAGGAAATACTTTCTTTCCATACTAGGCTGTTTTTACACGTGAAATAGTTAACTGACTTAGAACTTAGCATTGATTCTAAAATTACTTTTGCCTCGTGATGACAAAAACTCTAGGCCTTAGTTGCTGGGATCAAGTTCTGCCTTATTTCCTTATAAACATCGTAAATATACACACAGCAATATTGACCCAAGGGCCTATTGAGTAAAGATTTGGCTCAGAGCCCATGAAGCGCATGGGAAACAGTGACAAGTGGGAGAGTGGAATGGGAAGCAGCCTTGGAGCAGGTCAGGGGCAATTGCTTCTCGGTTCATGTCAGTGGCCAACTGCTGTGTTGAGGAAGCTGTTGGAACCGGACGATGATGTCGACAGCTTCAGGCTGAGAGTGAAATGTGGGTGGGGGGTGAGGGAGGAGCAGTTCATTTTCAGATGGCACTGCAGCACTGCCATATGGGTTTGATTTTGTTCGGTTTTGTTTTTAGGACATAGAGTGGACTCACATTGACTACTTCAACAATGCTATCATTTGTGACCTAATAGAAAACGTGAGTACTTCGGTATTAAAGGGATTCTCAGTAGAATAATTAACCTTCTGCACATGATCTCACTGCCTTTTACACTAAGCACCTGTATTTCATACTTTTCTTTGTGTGACGGGAGCTACCGTGTTTAACGACTTCATGGTAATCCTAAGAACTCATTCTTCTCTCCTGAGTGACTGCATGGACAGCTTTTATTATGCTACTTAGCCAGGAACCCCTGGTCTTGTCGCCCTGTCACAGCCCTTTCATGACCTCTTGGCCACCAGCATTTGTGTGCTGGGAGCCCAGGCCCCTGTGGAATGGATGTGTGTGCTGACCAGAACAGATATTTAGGGGTTTGCACATCAGCGTGCCCATTTCATGCCTACAGTCTAGTGCCCTCCTACTGTACCGGTGAGTTTAAGGTAGAAAGAGGGAGGAGACACAAACTTCTGAGCTGGGTTAACAGGCCATTGCTGGCCTAGCTTTGATTCCGAGAATGTGTGAGAATGTGTACGAGAGGATGCCGTGAGTGTAACAGGAGGAGGCCAAGAACCTGGAACTTTTCAGAGTGTATGTGAGTTTGGAAAGGATAAAAATGGGGGAGATGACAGGGCAATTTTTAGGAAGCTGTTTGAATGTAAGTTTTGGTTTTAGGTCATATGATATAGTTTATTGTAGTGAGTTAACCTGTAGGAAGCCACATTTCTGTGGAGACAGGAAACCCCTTTGCCCACCTTAGGGTCGATTGCTTGTGCTTCTGACCTTGATGTAGTCATCTGAGACAGTGTGCACGCTTATTTCTCCTGCCCGCTTCTCACTTGTCCAGGAGACGAGTGCTGTGTTTCCAGAACACCCTGTTGCTCTTGAGTGCTCAGCAAACGTTCTGTACTTGTGGAAGTTACGATGGCCCAGTGCTTTCCCATCAAAGTGCAAGATACTCTCGAAGACATGATCTTCGATTTAGTTGAGCATGGAAAGCAATAAATAATCCAAAACATCACTTCCTGATAAATATATAAACTTTGTTTCGGAAACTTTGGCCAGCATTAGGAAGGGAAGTGTTGTCACTCTTCCTAAAGAACTCAGAGCTCTTGCCTCAAATCCAGAAATCATACATTTCCTGAAGTTTTTTTTTTTCTAGCAAATTTTGTTCTGCTGTGAGAAGTCTCACTTTCCTGATGAGATGTTTTTCTCGTAAACAGCAGGCATTGATTATTTATCTTAGAAGAGGGAACTGCAATAATACACTCAAACATACCCACTTCTCTCACAGAAAAGTCCCTTCTCTAAATGATTGAAGAAACTCATGTTCATGAAAGAAGCCCAAAGCCTAAAGGAAGTGCTTCCTTCCAGCGCCAGTGAACAACAGTGTCTATTCTGGGGACGTACTGAGCATACTTGAGAGCCCGCTCTTCCCTTGGGTTTTGTGTGGAATGAGTAAATGCTGGTCAGAGGAGATCACAGCCTTCTGAGGACAGGGCCTTTGCCTTGTCGGAAGTGGGCGGGGTTAAGGGTCAGTGGCTCGGATTGTTTCTGGAATTGCGACTTAGGGGCCTCAGGGACAGTCACAGGAAGCCACACTACCTTTGTTAGCAAAGTAGAAAATTCCTGATTTCTGGGTCAGTCTAGGGCTGGCTTATCTTGAGGTAAACAAGACCGTAGAGTCTGAGCACACAAGTACAATTTCACTCCTATTTAATACCCACTTAGATATTATGTGGAACAAGAGTTTTATTCTGAACATGGTCTGCAGCAGCACTTGGTTGCATGATCGTTAAGAACAACTCCCTGAAGCACTGCATCAGCCCCTCCCCCAGACACCCGGCTGTACTCTGAGTCTGCGAACGGTCTGGTAACATGAGACCAGTGAGTAAGACCATAAGAGATGGAGCTAGGATATGTAGCATGATGTAGACACCGTCATGGTGGCTTCTCAGAGAACTTCAGAATGGGCTTTGGATTTGACAGTGTGAACTTCATTTGTACTGAGGGTTAGCGTCTCGATCCTGTCTGTTGGGGAAGGAACACCAAGCAGGTAGCCCCACCCCGCTACATCTGGGTCACTCTGGAAAGAGCTGACTTCTGTGGCCTTTGTGATTGTTTTCTGTTGCAGCTGAACCGAATCTTACGGGTAATTAAGTCCATTGTGTTTGATGTTGTGATTAGGCCTAATTAGAGCAGTGGAGCAAAGAAGGAAGGAAGGAAACACCTTTATTTCTATCCCCCCCTCAGAACACTAACGGAATCTTGGCCATGCTGGATGAAGAGTGCCTGAGACCCGGCACTGTTACAGATGAGACCTTCCTGGAAAAGCTGAACCAAGTCTGTGCCACCCACCAGCACTTCGAGAGCAGGATGAGCAAATGTTCCCGCTTCCTCAATGACACGACCCTGCCTCACAGCTGCTTCAGAATCCAGCATTATGCTGGCAAGGTACAGGGGAGAACCCCAGACCCACGATGCTGTTCCCAGGGCTTCTGTGCCTCCTGGGACAGAGTCGCTGAACAGGGTTGCTGTAGGAGACTAGCGAGAGCAGCCAGTGCTCAGGGGCAGTTGAGCCTGAACCATGGTGAGCTGCATCTTGTTAACACAAGTGAAAGGAAAAGCAAAGCAGTGGCCTTAATGAACACTACAAAGTGTCTTTATGTCATTTTATTATTTTTAGGTCTTAAGTTGTTCTATCAAAAATACTTAGCAAGACTGATAAAGGGTCGGTAAATCGTGCCAGACAAAAAAAGGGGCCTACTGTAAGGTTTTAAAAGCACAAAACGTTTAGCAAAAATCAAGAATTCTTCAGTTGAAATTTTGAGAGACACCGGGTAAAACACCTCGTTGAAATTTTTTTCCTCTGTATTTGAGGAAGTTGTTCTCAATGAAACAGTTTGAATTGTAGGCTAATTTTTAGGACCCCAAAAGGTTATTAATTAGAGTTAATACCGCCTTTATAAACAGGAATGGAAGCCTCATGGGGGAATTCCTTAGTTATGCATTTAATGAAAATGAGATAATCCTGGATTGCCTTTGATTCCAGGACACCAGAGCACTGGCCTTTGCTTCACTTCATTGACCTAGTATTAGACCTGCATTCCTGCTCGGTTTCTCTGTTGCTTAGGATGTCTGTGAAAATGTCCATGTTACCTGTTTTTGATCCCTTTCTAATTTGAAACAGACTAGCATGTGAGCAAAGAAAGAACGTTTTTTTAATTCTCAGATACATTCAGACATATATATATATATATATACCCATACCAAAAAACATCTAATATCCTTTAAAAGCATTATAACATTGTTGGAGTTTATTCTTGCAAATTCTGGAGGACATTACAGGCTTTGTTTGTTTCTTTCTGCGCCTTCAAGAGGTGTAACTCAAAGTTAGAAGCAAGCCTAGTATCAGTGTGTGACTAGAGTACGGGGGTTTCTGATGTTGGAGGAGTCTGGGTGTCATCATTGTTTGACACTGTCCTGTGCCCGGAGCCAGCAGTGAGTCCCCTTTGCTGTCACTGTCACTCACAGGTGCTATACCAGGTGGAAGGGTTTGTTGACAAGAACAATGACCTTCTGTACCGAGACCTGTCTCAAGCCATGTGGAAGGCTGGCCATGCCCTCATCAAGTCTCTGTTCCCTGAAGGGAATCCTGCAAAGGTCAACCTGAAAAGACCTCCTACTGCAGGGTCCCAGTTCAAGGCGTCGGTGGCCACCCTGATGAAAAACCTGCAGACCAAGAACCCGAACTATATCAGGTACTTCTGGAACATGAGTTAATATCTAAGAGCACTTAAGGAAGCCTGTAGCGTCGCTGGTTTTGTTGTCATTGTTGTTGTTTTGTTTCATTTTGTTTTTCCAGCTTCTAAGGTCCTCTTAGATGTGATTTGCTTGGGATTTAGGAAGGTCCAACTAGGATTAGAATTTGCAGTAGAGAAGCAGTAGGGACTTTGCTGTCTGATAGAGCAGATGTCAGCTCACATCTTGCCCTTGGAATTTCGATGAGGGATAAACCAGAGTGAGTGGCATTTTTTGTATGTGTGTATCATTTATATCAGTAGACACACAAATAAGCAAATTATCTGCCTTGATTTACCCAAGTGAGAGCACACATTGGGAAAAAAAATCTCATTTTTCGAAAATAGCCAGTGGCTTTTGATCATTTGCTTTCCTTAGTCTCAGTTGAGCTGAGTTCCCAAATTTTCTTGGGGCGCCATTTACCTATGAAGCAACACACACAGATTTGAGGTGAACAGTTTGATTACTTTATAATCGTGGTGTTTACCTTGGCAGCATCACCTGGGTTGAGATGTAAAACATGCACCATCACCTTAGGGAGTTCTTTGTTGTCTGGTTTTTATGTGTTCCCCAAGGTCGTGCGGTGGTCCTCATAGGCTTGCTAATAGAATCTTGGCAGCCTAATTTCAGACATAAGGCTAAACTCTTACCACTCACTGTCCTCGGTCTCTTTATCAATAACCAATTCAGTGTATGTCTAAGAGACTTGGTAGACTTTCCCATTTATTTGTCTGTTGCCCTTGTTTAATTAATTCATAGAGTAGATTTAAGTGGTTAAAGGAAAAATATAAAAACATCAGGACAGAACCAGGTAAGATTTAATTTGTGTTCAGTGGGTGTTGAGAGAGATCACTTAGCAGTTGTATAACCACAAACCATGGCTGTTTAATAGTAGAATCAGTCAGGATGGGAATAGCTGCTATGTGATCCAGATCTAATAATGACTTCCACAAGTCTGGCATTTATTTCTATGTAAGGACTTTCAGTGTAAGAGCTCTGCACTAATAGCAAAAAATTATCAATGCCGTTGAATCTCGTAAATGTTTTTTTTATTACAGCATATACAATATTGTATTTATTGGGAGTGTACTGTGAAATGGTTTGAAATAATTAGAAATGATTTGGTTTTCCAAGAATAGTAAGTGACTACTGTGAAGTGATTGGGGTAAGATTCACTGGCAGAGTTTAAAACCTAAAATACTTGAAACGTTTTAGGTGCATCAAGCCGAACGATAAAAAGGCCGCTCACATTTTCAGTGAGAGTCTCGTGTGCCATCAGATCCGGTACCTGGGTCTTCTGGAGAACGTTCGAGTGAGACGGGCAGGCTATGCCTTCAGGCAGGCCTATGAACCTTGTCTGGAAAGATACAAGATGCTTTGCAAACAAACATGGCCTCACTGGAAGGGACCAGCAAGGTAGGGGACTCTCTGGCTGTTGCGATCATTGGCAACTTGGTATCCAAGTAGTGTTGTATTTTGATTTGGTTTTGCCTGTAGATAAAGTTGGGTATGTGCTTTCCTTAGGATACCATTGCAGATAATCCTCACCTTGCTATGGAGGTGTTGGTTTTCTTTGACAGTGAAGTGGAACATGTGAAATCCACACTTGGAACTTGAATGACTATAAATGTTTGAGATATACACATGGTGAATTGATAGCTAATATGTGAACTCTGTAGGTTATAGATGTTTAGAGATCTCTTGAATCGCCATTCTCAGCTGTCTGCTGAGATTTGTTCCTAGAGAGAACAGGAGGATGTGAGGTAAATAAAGGTCTTGGCTCTTGTGTCCATCTGTAGACTTGAGAAGTAGGTAGGGTTCAGTATCTGCACGATGCTTGTTAAGCTGGCCTAGAGAGTATGGCTTAGCCACGAGTCTTTCCTGATCCCTAGTCCCGAGCAGAATACTGGGCACTGCAAGCTTTCTCTTCAGAGATTGCTTTTTGCTCGTGAGCTGTCCACATGCAGAGAACGAGTGTGCTGGACAGCGGCTGTGACAGGAGAGAAGTCAGGCCTGTGAGAAACCTCTACTCTTAGCAGACAGAATTGCTGGTTATGGGGGGGCTGTACAAGTGTGAGTACTGCCGGAGGGCCAGCATGCCTGCTTCATGGGTGAGGTGGGCACTCGGGGACTTTCATCTTGTTGTGTCAAGGTTACATGTACATTCTTAGCTGGACCTGGCTGTTCTCAGGAGATTGAGCAGTAATTAGACAGACAGACAGCCTGAGCTATGGAGAAGAGGGAAGTGTAGTCTGATGTCTAATGTAGACCCGGGGTATTGTTTCTACACACCGTTAATTTCTAGGATATTGTGCTAAATATGCTGTCACAAGGAGCACTGTTTATTCCCTGTCTGGTAGCCAGTCCACAGGTTGGTGGAGCCAGGCTAGTTTTAGAAACTGATGTTGAAAAGCAAGGTCAAGGCCTTGTTCCTGCCGCACAAAGCTCGTGTTCTGTAGCATGTCATGGGTCTGACATTTAACACTGTTTTGGGCTGTGCTCAGCCTCTGAAGAATGGGAGGAATATTAAATGTTTCAGGAGAGGCCTGAAGAGATGGCTCAGTAGTTAGGAGCACCTGGGTTAGGTTCTCAACATCTGCATGGAAAGTCACAGCATCTGTAATTCGTGTTCTAGGACATCCACTGCGTCTTGTCTGCAGAGGCACCGACCAATCAACGATGCACACACACATATGCCATTCCTGGCCCCCACTGATACATTAATTGACTTGTTTTGTATTGCTAATGAAATCAAGAAATACCTGTATTTCTTAGTAGATAGTTCTGAACCTAGACTTGCTTTTACAGTCTTTGGGGTTAGTTTGGGGAAGCAAATCCTAAATCCTTTGGCGGAAGACGATGATTGCTAGAAGAGTAGTGACTCTAAACAATGTGGCAGTGTTGGGACTAGAGAGATGGGTCATCAGGTAAAGTGCTGCAGGGCCTGACCACCTAAGGACCCCCATGGAGGAAGGAGAATCTATTGCTTCCTATGAGTTGTCCCTGACCTACGCACATGCACACACACCCCAAACGTCATTTTTTTAATGTAGCTTATTTGTGTGTTAATGAGAACATAAGATATGATATGGCATGATATGACAGAATCACCTCATTATGTTTCCATTACTGTTATTATGATATGATATAATACGATATGATATGATATTGGGTCAAGTCATTTTTGTAACTCGGGAAAAGCACTGTTTTGGGTTTTGTTTTACTCTTTTAGGTCTGGTGTGGAAGTTCTGTTTAATGAGCTAGAGATTCCCGTGGAAGAGTACTCCTTCGGTAGATCCAAGATATTCATCCGAAACCCAAGGACAGTATGTAATCTTTACACTCTGAACTTGAATCCCATGCATGGGGCCTGGTTTCTGAGGCACCACAGTCAAGGCCATATTCTTTTATCTGAAGTGTCTTAGAGCTGGATCAAGTAAGAGATGGTATTTATATAACACTGAAGCTGTCTGATAGATGGTACAAAACTTAAGAAATGAAGACAAGACTATCATATCAAACCTTCACTAAACCTCCCTGATTTATAACTTGTAGCAACTGAAAGGACCCGTCAGTGTTTGTAGCATCTAAGTTACACAGTGGTTTTTAGAATTACAGCTCCATAGGTGCTGGGAAAACATGGGAGGAAACAGTTTTCAAAGTGTATCAAATTCATGGACCTCCTTAGAGTCTCTGGGAGTCTTTGTATAAAGTGGTAGGCATAAAGTATAATTAATATCACAAATGATTTAGTGATAATGGACATTTAGAGAGTTTAAGAAATACTTAGGTTGTTGAAGAAAAAAAGGCTGACGTGTCTCTTCACAGAGCACGCATTTCTGACCCTCTGTGGACCGATTAGGAATAGTGATTTCCTGGAAAATCTGAACTCCAGAGTGAACTGGATCTTCTATGGATCTGTCAAAGTATTTTCCCCCTGCACCAGTGATCTATAGCATATATCATTCAAGTAGCTAATTTCAACATCCTGCAAATTCCTTTCATGTACGCCATTAGGTTTGGAGGACTTTGACTAAGCCTGTCTATTGTTTTATATTAGTTATTCCAATTAGAAGACCTAAGGAAGCAGCGGCTGGAGGACCTGGCCACTCTCATTCAGAAGATTTATCGAGGATGGAAATGTCGTACACATTTTCTGCTCATGAAAAGAAGCCAAGTCGTGATTGCCGCCTGGTACAGGAGATACGCGGTGAGTCTGTTGTTACAACCTGAGGCTAACTTCTCAACATTCTCTATGTGCTTATTGCGTTTGTAATTTTTACGTAGCCAAAATTTCCCAACAACCTCTGGAAATGGTTGTTACTCCTTTTTTAACATGAGAGAACACGCCCTGAGCTGCTGGGTACCCTGCCCGCTGCTGTCATTGGCCGAGCATGGGTTTGAGCCTAATCATTTCCAGAGCGTGGGTTTAGTGTTTCAGACTGCTTGGCACTGATCTCCAGAAAGCATGTAGCAGGAATTCTATCTCTGGTGTTGTCATCAGTTTGAGGAGACTGTGTCATATCCTTTCACTATGATGGGATCAGTTCTTTAAAAAGGCTGGCCGGCTACATTCATTGAGCAGGACTGAAGACGGAGGAGTTCCAGAGTGCCGGAAATCTCTTTTAGAAATCTCTTCCAGCTAGAGGATCGGATTTTCACTAGTCCTCAGATATCTGGCCCTACTGTGGAGAAGGAGTCAATAAAGTATATTTGCTTAGTTAATACAGAGCTTCTTTTCGGAAGTGTATCAGTTGGTTGACCGCTTTGTGGGGGTATCCATCCCACAGGTCTGAGAAGGACCTCATCCACCATCATGTAAATTTATTTAGGTTGTGTTTCTTGCAAATGAATTGCAGTGATAAAAAAGAGCATAGCTTATCAATGTTTCCACTCTATGCTTCTTCTCTGCAAAGGTAAAAAATGTTTTAAATTTGCAGCCAGGGCTTATTTAGTGCATTCTTCCCTCCGCTTCTAAGGAGACATTTTTTCTGTAAGACAAAAATTAAGATAAAATCTATAGTTTTGTGAAATACATAATAGAATTACCAAATTTGGGGACATGATGACGCTTGAAGTCTTTTAGTCAGGTCTTTGATTGCTTGTTCCAGTTAGGAAGATCACAGCCACAGTCCAAGTCTTAGACTAACTACACTCATGTCCATTCAGCTAAGACACAGCAGGCTGTAATCATTCTGCCTGGTGGCTATGGACTCTCTGAGCACACAGCAGCACTTTCTTAACCTTGTACATTCATGATGCTCTTTTCTGTTTGCCCCAGAAAGGGAGGACCAACAAATAACCCATCTTCAAGAAAGAATCTGTATCACTGCTTATTTTGGAGTCATTAAGAAAACTCAAGCTTGAATGCATCCTGAATTAATCTGTCTTAAATTCTACAAACAGCTTTGAAGTAACTACTGTGCTCAAAGAGTAGCAAAGTGGACCCACAGTCCGGTGTCTGACTTGATCAAGTTTACCTTTAGCAAGGGAAAATAGGTATCTGTCTAGTTAGGGTTATTGTTGTTGTGATCAACGCGTAACCAAAGCAGCTCGGGTGGGAAGGGTTTACTTAGCTCCACATTCCAAGTTCATCACTGAAGGGAGCCAGGACAGGAACTCACACAGGGCAGGAGCTTAGAGGCAGGAGATTATGCGGAGGCCATGGAAGGGTGCTGCTTACTGGTTTGCTCTCCTTGGCTTACTCAGCTTTTCCGGAAGCTCAGATTTTTCAAGCCAAAATCTGTATTGCCCACCTCCGTCCACTACTTGTGATGATCCAGATGAAGCCTAGGCTCTCGGAAGATATCATGAGAGAATAGGAACCAGCACTCATGCTTCACAGGGAAAGATTAACAACCTGACCTGAGTGTTTTTGAAAGTCTTCGCATTTTCCTCAGAGTAGCCCATCTGAACCCCAACGTTCATTCCAAACCAAAAAATTGGAAGGGCACCGTTTTCTTGGGAGCGTTCTAGCAGCTTCATTGTCTTCGGGTGTCATCAACTCTACTGCAAGGCCAGTGGACGTGGAGCTTGTTGAGCCAAAGTGTAGTTGAGTGCCTTTCACGGTGTTGACTTTGATCCAGCCTACCCTCATGGGTGAGGTTGGAGTGAGACCCACGCATTCTCAGGATTCTGTATGGGGCTTGCTGAAAATTACCCTGATGTCCCCACTTGAAGCAGAGTAAGCATAGCAAGTCTAAAGGTGACCTGAAGGTTAGAGGTAGGCTGGCCCAGTGAGACGCTTGGTGGAAAATGGCGCCAAGAAGAGGCTCCTCTCAAAAAGTAGGCGCAAAGCAATGTGGGTCAACTCAGAATGCTCTGTTGGTGGTGGGTAGTGTAGGGAAGGCTGCCTCACAGCGTCAAGCAGTGAACAGTCGTTGGTAAGAGTGGAACAGCATTCTTCATGTGGAACAGACTTACTGTAATAATGTCGGACTGTCTAACCTTTCAGTTTCTAGGATTGTGGGTGATCAGGCATCCACCACTCAGAGTGAACAGATCCCCTTCTCTAGCCTGACTATTCACAGCCTCCCTTTATCCTGCAGCAACAAAAGCGGTATCAGCAGATAAAGAGTTCAGCCCTGGTGATTCAGTCTTACATCCGGGGCTGGAAGGTGAGTTTCAGTAAGTGTGCTTTGTTTATGTGGGAGCTGGGGTTCTTCATAAAGGGTGAAGTCTTCAGGCTCACTCTGCAGGGGAAGCTTCCTCATCTCCACCTGTTCTGTAAACGGCCTCATGGGAAGAGTAAATATTATGGGGCCAAGCAGGGAACCCTGGTGACCATGTCTTGGCTGCTTCCTTCTAATCAGCTTTATGTTTTTTTCAAGCCTTTGTTCTCTAAGCAGGAAGTCGTCCCTGAAATAACACTGTATATAATCTCAATATCCTCAGGCCCAGTGGTTTTGAGAGAAGCTATTGTCTAGAAAGCTGTCTTACAGCCACTGCCTGAGTCCTGTGGCTCTTAGCCACACATCTTTCCAGTGATGACCCCTAGCAGCCTCCCCATAATGACTGGATGCTCCTGGCTCTAGCTAGAGCTCTCCTAGGAGAAAAGGGGGTAGTCACACTTGCTACATTGGTTCCAGATCCTTCCAACTAAGGCTTGGTTCAAGGGTCAGTGTTCTGACTTATACAACCTGCAAGCCAAGAGTGGTTTTTATATTTTGAACCATCGTAAACAAAAAGCAGAAAAGAGTTCAAAGCATGTGAAAAGTATATGAACTATGTATTTTAATATCCATACATAAAGACGGGACCGTGTTCATTTCCTGACTCCTCATTGATACACACAGAGAGAGACAGAGACAGAGACAGAGAGAGAGCCTCACTATCTTACTCTTTGCAGAAAATTTTACTGACCTCAGAGCCCTCCCTCCAGTCCTACTCCAGGATTACTCTGACTGCTTTCCTAGAATGTTCTAGATCCAAGAGGGATAATTTCAGGTTGTGGTCAGTCTATAGCTTCTTGAAAGGATACAGGCTGGGCTACAAATCTAGCTTCATTGATTGGCCTTGGTATAGACCTTGCCCAGATTAAAGGCTTATCCAAGTTAGTGTGGCCATCTGCCTGTAGGCTCTTCCCTGACCGGGTTCCTAGGCTCTGGGACTAGTCGGTTTACAGGCTAGAGACCCCCAGGCCAGGACCCCAAGTTTATTCCCGAGTCAGGTGCCACTAGTAGCTTGCGCAACAACTGAAAAGGCATCACTGGTTTGGATAAGAAACAAAAATCTTTTGATTTGAAAGGATAGCCACAGCGACTTCCGACAGAATGAACAAAGAGATTCAGTGGACTTTTGGAGAACCTTATAGAACTCTGGCCATCATCTGAAAACGGTTCTCTACCTCCTATGAGTGGCAGCCTGCCTTGCCGTGGCCATATTCTTCCCTAGCGTGTCCCATCCATGGTGGGAGGACACCTTCCCTCTAGTGAGGTCACCCTGCCATGCCAGTGTCTCCCAGCATGCACTGCTTGTCTCAGTGGCTTCACTGGGCCATGTGCATTTGCACTGAAACCTCTTTGGAAATTATTTTATACCCACCATTAATTTAATTTCATGAAATGCGCGCGCGCATACACACACACAAACACACACACACACACACACAGAGAGAGAGAGAGAAAGAGAGAGAGAGAGAGAGAGAGAGAGAGAGAGAGAGAGATGGGTACATGAGGATGATTTCTCTACCATAGGCAAGAAAAATCCTGCGGGAGCTGAAGCATCAGAAACGCTGCAAGGAGGCAGCCACCACCATCGCAGCGTACTGGCACGGCACCCAGGTAGGCCAGAGGCCCTGAGGAGGGTAGTTCAGTGGGGGAGTAACCGCAGAGCCGAAGATCCTCGCTTGAGCTACTGAGCACATCTGCCTCTTGCCCTTTGCGGCGTTCCGGTGTGGGTGGCAGCACATGCTTTTGCACTTAGCATCGGTGGTGACTGGTGTCTCCTCTTCTGTCTCCATTGAGCAGCAGCAGCAGCAGCAACCTTTCCTGCCTTAACTCTTTCTGTAACTCCTTTTCAAACGCACCACAGGCGCGAAAGGAGCTGAGACGGCTGAAGGACGAGGCTAGGAATAAGCACGCTATTGCAGTTATTTGGGCTTTCTGGCTTGGATCGAAGGTACTTGATGCCCACGTCCCATCACCGAGCCCGGGAATCCTGCAGGAGCCAGCCCTGGCCTCTAGCCTAGCCGGGATGAATGACTGCAGTTGGTAGTCACCTCCGTGCATGATCTAGCAGCCAAATTAATGAAACGGGAATGCTAGATGTAGTATGCCGTGGAAGCTTTGGCATGCGACGAGCGAAAACTAACCTCACTAATAAGGCTCTAGCATAGGTTGTTTTTGTTTGTTTGTTTTGTTTTTGTTTTTTTAATTCTCTAAGTTAATTTGCATGGTGAGTGCCCACTCTCCCCACTCTTGAATGCTGGCCAGATTTTAGGGATAGTTGTATGCAGGGGGGGGGCATGTGGAGAATGTTCGTATTGGGGTTCGAATCCGTTTATACAGTGTGTTGACAAAATAATGCCAGTTACGCATGCTTTACAAGAATTAATCCCTGAATGAAACCGCGTTTCAGGCCCCATGTGGCATCTGTTGGTTACTGTAAGCCAAGCGGTGTCACGTGTACAGGGAAGGATCATCCGTGATTTCACAGAAATCTGTGTTCCTGTGGAGCTAGCCATACTTACCAGGGAGGAATCCCAGGAATTTCAGCGTTGCTGTTTGATTTCAGAAACAAAGGCCCCGTGGAACTCACTGACCCTGGCAGACTCTGGGCTCTGTGGGCATTTCACATTTCACACACCCCCACGGAACAAGAGATTTTCTAATTAGAAAATCAAAAGTCATCTTTGCTTAAAAGGTGTACCCCAGTTGGGGACATGGAACTCTACGGAGTCCGCTGTTTTTACTAATGCCTACACTGTCAGCATTGCAAGCCCATCTTGTGAGAAGACGTCCACTTTGTGGGCTCCATTAAAAGGTTCCCTAAGACTGACCAAAATTGTTCATTTGTGTTTTTTCCAAAGTCTATAAAAACCAACCCAGTGCCTTAGCCGATTTAGGGAAGTGACCCAGTAGTCATGGCAGTCCTGTCGTTACCCCAGTCTCAGGAATGGAAGGTCCAAAAGTTAGCGCCTATCTCTGTCTTGTGCAGCAGTGTACCTGAGATTGGCTTCCCCTGAGGCATCTTGTTAACCTGTCAGTACTATTATTTTTTGCCTGATTTCACTTTTTAGTGTGTTACATACTATTTGGGATCCTGGTCAAAATGTATTTATTTTGGGCGGTGTGAGGGCTTGATCCCAGGGCCTTCTGAATGTTAGCTAAGCAGTCTGCCACTGAGCTGGGTTTGCCCCTTCAATTTTCCATGCTGCTTCTAGCTCACACCGGGAAGGGACCTCTGTGTTTTTGTTTAGTTTTACTCTTTTGTTTGTTTTATTACTTTTTGCAGTTTTCAAAATTCTCATTCACACAGTTGGGTTTTTTTTTTTTTTTAATTCATCCAAATGAAGACTATCAGAGAGCTTCATAGCAAAGTCAAGTCTAGAGAGAGCATATCTCAAGGGCTTTGAGGAAATGTGGCACCGGATCCTTGGGTTGAAATGAGTGTACTCTGTTCCTCTGCTGTGCTGCGGTCCTGCTCCGATAGTGGCTCTCCTGTTTTGGTGGGGGGATCTTTTCTCTCATTTGTGCAGTCTGCATTGGGCTGTCTCTTATTGACTATCTAAAACGTTCTAGGCACGAAGGGAATTGAAACGCTTGAAGGAGGAGGCTAGGCGTAAGCATGCAGTTGCTGTCATTTGGGCTTACTGGCTTGGACTGAAGGTACTTTCTTCATGACTTCTCCTGCCCTGGTGAACATAAAGCCTCGCACCTACTAACCCGAGAAAACTGGAGGCGCTTCCTGCTGTCTGCGGTCTTACGAGATGTCATCTTGACTAATCTTGTTTCATGTTAAGAAAAAAAAAAGCCAAAAAACATACACACTGATTTTTCTCATCTTAATGTGATTTTAATCTCTTTAATGAGTGTGATGCAGTATATTTTATCCAAGACGTGTTTTCTGAGTTTTGGTTTATTTATGGCCTTTACATCATGAGGCAGAGCGCAGTCCTTGAGCTGGAAACTGATCTTCCATCCTCAGTGGCTTGCGTCAGGGTGGCAAGCTCTGTTCCCATCTGTCTGCCTGTCCTGTCTCACTGAGGGCTCGAGTGGAGCTTTCTTCCAAGTGATCATGGCTCAGCACAGATCAGAGTAAATGCGATGACGGAGATCATGAAGTTCAAAGAACTCTAAGGTTCAAAGACCGTGCGATAAACGCAGGTGCTAGAGTAAATAAGGAGATTTGACTGCAAGCACTGAAAACCTGCAGGCAATAGAAGGATCTGGTCTAACTGATCAGAATTAACTAACACAGTGAGACATCCCATCACCCTCGGAGGTGATCGGGGTCCTTTCCATACCACTCCTCTTTAGTATTCTGATTTAGTCCAGTAACATTAACTCTTGATCTAAATATTTGAGAATGAGCTAAGAAGTTATTGATTCTGCATCTTAGCACCCTTCAGAAACATCCCTGAATATTGCTCTCAATAATCTCCATTTCCCCCTGAAAGTTCCTCCTGAAAACGTTTAATTAATTGTCCTTTGATTACTCTGAGTATTCATGAGATAATTCAGAAGTAACTTCAGCATGCATTTAACGGATGTTCTATTTGACAAATTCTAAATACCACCTTTACATGCTCTGTTTGGAAGCCGAGCAAAACAAAACATTTCCCATTTTATTTGTGTCTAAATTTGCATCATAGTTTTTATATTTGCAAGGAAGCAGGCAGTATCGAACTCCCCATCCTGATCTCTGGGTTTCTGAGTGTATGCTTTCAAACTATTTTTCCACTGGAAGTGTGCAGTAGCCGTGGACAAGGTGAATGCTATTTCTACAGAATTAACCAGGCTTGCTCTAACCGTCACTCAACCCCCCTCCCCCTTGGTTTCTAATGAGACAGAAGCACCTCATCATGTTTCCATTACTATTATTATGAAAGAGATTTAAGCTTTTTAGAAGTTTAAGATTATACTAAATTTGTCCCTTTGTCATGGAAACAAGTTATACTGATGTGAGTAGTACTTTTATCCTTTGAAATGGTTTGATTTGCTTGCATTAATAAGTACAACCGGACCCTTTTAGGATTCCTAGTCCTAGTCCTCAGCAAGGTCCCCATTGTGAGAAGAATGTGGCGGTGCCAGGTTTTTACCGTATGTAGCTTTATTTGGGGGAGCAGCCATCTGTCCTGTGGAATATCAGAAGTCGTACTGACAGAGCTCAGGTACAATGAGGTTCAGCTGCATAGCATGGCTTCCGCACTGCCTCAAGGGGGTGCTCCCATGTAGCAGGCCTCTCTTCAACTTGCCTTTCCCCTCTGTGCCCCTTGACCCTTATAAGCTGGAGGTCTGAAATGCTTATAAATCTAAAAACTCCATGGCTGAAAGAGAAATGGCAGCTAGAACATGGATTTAAAGAGAGGACTGCCTGTATAGTGTATATGTCCAACTGTAAACTTTAGATATTCTATGTTGTATAGCACGGTCTGGGGTTCAAACACTTCAGGCAGGCAGGTAGCACAGAAGAGGAAGACAGCAGGCTGCTTAGGACCGATTGGGTGTCCAGCGTGGAACCTGCAGATCTCTTCATGGAAAACCACTGCTGTTCACTGTCCTGTAGAAACGGGGCGTCCCTGTTACTGCAGCTTAGAACGTTTTAACAGAAGCCCGCAACCTAAAGTGTGGTGTGAAGTTATGAATTTAAAAACACATGTGTGAAATGTTTAGCTGCAGACTGAATTTGGCTCATAGCTTCTATTGCTCAGACTTCCACTCTACACGTATTTTAAGCACATGCATTTAAGCCCAGAAAACCAGGAAGCTGGAGAAAAAGATGTAGAACATCGAGATACATAGAGAGGCTAATATTTTGCTGATTTCTAACTCCCGTTCGTATGTAGATGATAATAAATATTTTGTGTGTCCCCCTGAGCTTTAGTACCACAGTATCAGCTTTAACCATCACTCATTAATTCTGTCATTAGACATTAATATCTGAAGTAGATTATGACATTAGTTTCGGGAAAGTTTATATTTAAAGTGGCAGGATGTCTTAAGCGCTCATTAAGTATAAAGTTTGATGTGGTCCGAAGGAAGATAGTGATAGCCTAAAAGCTTCTAAGTTTCTTATTTTTAGCTGCATTCACGTCTGTCGTGCACCAGTAAAATCACCAGCGGTTTTAGGCAGGATTTTTGGAAATTTCAATCTAGTTCTTCAGATAGTCTGCCAAAAAACATCTGAAGGAGAAACCACCTTACATGATGTTTTACGAAACGTGCTCTAATTGACAGATTTGCAGCTATTCCGGTGAGGAGTTTAGGCCAACGTGAAGCCGTGTAAGAACCAGTAGGATTTAGTGTATCAGTTCACGGTTTGGTTTTTCTCTGCCGTAATTGCCACCATCTAAGTACGCAGCCATCAGTTTTCTCAACCCAGAAAGGACATTTGTAGATGTGTGTGTTCTCTATGCTTTGATTTGTAAAGAATTATGTCATTATGAGCACCCGCCAGCCTTGTTCTAACCATTGGTCTGCTTCCTTTTAAAGGTACGCAGGGAGTACAGGAAATTCTTTAGAGCAAATGCTGGAAAGAAAATCTATGAGTTTACACTTCAAAGAATTGTAAGTCAATAACTACTATGTATGTGGCTAATTAACACTATTAGATTAACCACTGAATAGTACCACCTCAATAAAAGGTGACCTTTTTAAAATACGCATAAATCATAGCTTTAAAAAGACTTTAGTAGCCTTTTGTGTCTTCTCCAAGTTCAAATAGAGCTGTGTGAGAATAGTTAGGAGTCTGTGATTGATACAGTTGATAAAATGCTTATTTTATTTGACATAGAAAACTGGGAAAATGAAATGAGGAAAAGTAGGTTCTTTCTCTGTTAAAATGCTGTAGACTCTATCTGGAGGGTGAGATTGACAGATGCGTTGCTGAGAGCGAGATGGCAGGGAGCAAATGTGGCTGCAGCTGCCTTCTGAGGTAGCCGTACAGTCAGCGAGTTCTCCTGCTTATTTGTAACATGAATGAGTAACTTCTGTGGGTCTTCTTTGACCATGTAAGGCTTTTCCAGTCAGTGCCTTGCCCACGTTAGAACCTTTGACACTTACTTGATAGAGTTGTGTCCCAGGAAGCCACATCATACATTGAGAGGACCTGTGCCAAGAGCGCATTTACCGTACCTAACCTACTGAGATCACAGTTTAGCCACATGGTCCAGTCCTGGTGGTTTGGCCAGCTGAGTCCTGTGCCCATCTGCCCTGCACCCACTGATGCACGCACACATGCCAAGTGTGGTTTCTATTGAGTACACATTGCTCTCCCACCATCATAGAGTCAGAAATCCCCAAGTTGAAATATCTCAAGTCAGGGACCGTTTTTGTTCTGTAGTATGGCTCATCCAAAACTTTCTACAACGACAAATATATTCTGTGACTTTAGATCATGACCACTATCCACATGTAGCTTACACACCACTGCGACTGAGGGACTTGCTGTTTAGAGTCCCCTATAATGCAAGTGTAAGTAGCTACGTCCTGTGAGAGGCTCCCTGCTGAGCAGAGCAGCTCTACTGTGGTGTGGGTGTTAACCCCTGATGATGGGAGTAATTGTACCTGTAGTCGTCTTTCTTGATAACTGTTTGGGGGCGCACATATCCCCTAGAAGGTATGAAAGAGTCAAAGGAGACACACAATTTTATTGACTAAAACTAATCAGTTCTTTTAACGACTGTTCTGGTTGATCACAAATGTGTATCACACTATCTTTCTGGTGTATTTTCCTCATTGAATGTTTTCTGTCAACCCCAATACAGGTGCAAAAATACTTGTTGGAAATGAAAAATAAAATGCCTTCCTTGTCACCAATAGATAAAAACTGGCCATCAAGACCTTACCTATTCTTGGATTCGACTCACAAGGAGCTAAAAAGGATCTTCCACTTGTGGAGGGTAAACTATGCGATGGTTCACTTTTTTCCGAGCTTACTCTTGGTTTAAGTGTTGGTAGGCTGCCATATAAAGTCAGATCTTAATACATCTGTCACCTTGACATGGCTTGTCTGTGGTCTCTGCCTTGGCATAGCCTCCCGCTGTACTTGGCTTTCTGTGAGAGCTCCTGGAGGAGCTGAGGCAATCCCTGATGCAGTTGGCTTGCTTTTCTTTGACCTTCCAGGTGGTTCAGGTAGTTGGGGGTTCTCTTGTTTCCCTCTCTGTCTGAGGGAACTCTGCAGGAGATAGAGATCATTACTTTTGAAGATCTTCAGACAAGGTAGTTAAATCCTACTAATTAGAATGCATTTATCTTACCAGATTTATTAAACACATACACTAATACATGTGTTAACATACACACTTCAGGCCAGAAGGCGAGCATTGCAGTCCCTCAAGGACAAAACTTCCTCTGTCCTAACTTAGGGGAAGCTGAAAAATCTGTTATATCTTGCCTTATATTTTCGTATTATGAGGTTCTTATGTGAACAGAGCTTTGGTGTATGTGGAGCTGAGGGAACTCAGGTGCAGTGGGGAACAGATACCATTGCTGATAACCTTCCTGGGGAAGTGTGGGCCTTAGTGGTGTTGCCTCTGCTTTCTTTGAGCAAGACTTTCTTTGAATAACTTAGTTATATGGAATGTTGAATATACATGGTTATCAGATGTTACAAATGAGTATTAGAAAGACTTGTGGTTATGACTAGTGGCTGTATATCCCAGACAGTTCTCTCCTGGGGTCACATGTAAGAATGACATTTTTACTGAGTAGTATGATTCATGGATGCCAAGTTCTGTTCTGTAGCAGATTTAACAGCCTCTCGATTCCTCAGGTTCCCCTTGGAGTCTGACGTGGAAGCCATCTGCAAACATAAGAGCAGAAGTTACTACTGTTAGGCAGGGCACTGCCCTGTCTCTGCTTACCCTTTCCTCCTGTGGGTGGAAGCTGGGAGAGATCTGTTCACTCCTGAAGGGAGCCTTATCCTTGAGAGAGCACCCATCATGCCCTCATTTCTTCCTACAGTAATTTCAGCGGAGGCACTACCCCACCTGTCATCCAGTTCCTTGAAAAATCTGTCCCGGCTCCTCTGGTCAGCCCTGTCCTCCTGCATTTTATCCTCAGAGTCAGAGTTGAGGGGTTCCCAGGTTCCCTTGCACAGTATAAAGTGGTAGTGGAGGGAATTTATGCGTTGGTTTTTCGGAGTGGAGAGATGGCTCAGCATATAAGAGCATTGACTGATCTTCCAGAGGACTCACGTTCAACCACATAACAGCTCACAACTGTCTGTAACTCCCGTTCCAGGGGATCCAGCACCCTCACACATACATGCAGGCAAACACCAATGCACATGAAATGAAAATCAACTTAAAAAGAGGCATCAGTTTTCACACCGTCCATAGCATACTTGTAGATCATAAATGCAGTTTAGTGGAGGACTACTATCATAGGTCTGTGCTTGTTTGTTTCTGAGACAGGGGTCTCACTCAGGCTGACCTCACATTTGGTGTGTGGCCCAGGCAGGCCTTGAACTCATAGTTTCTGCCTTAGCCTCTGGGATTAGTGCTGGGATTCAATTGTCCCCAGACATGTCCCTCCACTACCAGCCTTTAAAAATGAAAATAGTAGGATTAAAAGGTTAAGAGTGCACACTTCCAGGTCAGAGGGTTGTGTAGATCTGCATGGGATTGCTGTGTTGTGCCATACAGTGCTGTTTCCTGTGAGGCTGTGTTCAGGAGTGACAGCCTCAGGTGTGGAGGGCCTTAGGGATTTACATTGTAGCAAAATGAATATAGACTTCCTGGGCGCAGGCCACTCAGGTTCTCTTATATTTTGAGGAACCATCCCAGATTCTGCAATACAAATGGTTCCTAACATTGTCTTAACGGATTTAATCCCAGAACTTGGGAGGCAGAGGTGGGCAGATTTCTGTGAGTTCAAAGCCAGCGGGGGGATATCAGGACAGCCATGGCTCTGCAGCAAGACCCTTTCCAGCCGCGCAAAACAAACCAAAAAAGCAAGTACGAATTTGTTTGTGTAAATGGTTCTTTGTGTGTGTTTTCTCTTGTGTCTCACAGTGTAAAAAATACAGGGATCAATTCACAGACCAGCAGAAACTCATTTATGAAGAGAAGCTGGAGGCCAGCGAACTCTTCAAAGACAAGAAGGCTTTATATCCTTCTAGGTACGTACATAGAGTTGTGCCTGCTCAGGAATGCCAGTGCTTTATTAATTGTTTCCTCAAATATGGCCGCATCTTTTCTAATGGACTTTAATTCTAGTAATGGATGACTGATGCTTAGTTTTGTGAATGACTTCAGAGGCCATCGCCTATAAGTGCACCTGACCCCTGGGCAGCAGCTTCCGTGCAAGGCGGAAGGATTACAGTCGTTGGTTTTGATCTGTTGACCTTAGCTTAAATCATTTAGTAAATAGGATGTCATGCAAAATGATTGTTAATGGAGGACCCTGTCTTCAAGGCTCTTTTTGCATTGAACAGTAGTCACTGTTGGGATCTTTCTGCCAATATCAAGTCAGATCAGAAGCTCATTTGTAAGGTCAGTGCCTGAGGCGGACAGTTCATTATCCCTGCTTGTTACGTAAGCATGGGCCCATGCTGTCCTTAGGTTGCTAAATGGCTGGTCATAACCTCAGTGGCCTGTTCAGAAGTTCAGTTCGGCTTTTTTGGACACTATGTACTCAAGAAAGGAATAAACACGCTGCAAATTTAGCAAGTCCGGTCCTTGACAAAGGACTTGGTATGTGCAAGGATTACCCGGCATCCTACATTCATCTGTCCCGTACATTCCTGTTCCATCTGGTCTTTACAAACAAGTAGGTTATGTAGTTTAACACCAGTATCTTTAGTGACTTGTAGCTTTGCCTAAAGAAAGATCTAAAAATAAAAATCATATTTCGTGAGCATTTATCATTTCTATCCGTATACACATTTGAAAAGTCTACTTTTAAGGGGATTAAATGAGCAGAGTTGCCAGGCCCTTGGGGTTTGGGTATCTTGAATTATAGTTCTTTCTTTTAGCTTTTTGAATGCTTAAGTCAAACACAGTGACTAAATCCTAAATCCTCTAACGTGCCTACTCTGTGCAGACGAAGCCAATGGCAAAGCTGTGTGCTTTCTTCAGAAGCTGATCTTTATACACCCCCAAATCAGACAGCAGACTTCTTAAACACTTCCCATAGAAGACTCCAAATATAGGGGGCGGGGGAGCGTATAGAATATATCACTAAGGAAACAGACTAAAATTAGGCTCTTGGCACTTTTTATTATTAAGAACATGATTAACTGTGAACACACAGTTAACTTCAAACCAAATCCTTTCTGAGGAGTTATGTCAGTTTTCGGAGAAGGTGCCCACTCACTTCACCCGTGGGAGATAGGGACGAATTTGCCTCCCCATGCTGTGAAGCAGCATTGCCTGGGGTTTCAGCCTCTAACGTCCTGGGAACTGCAAAGAGCTGACCACCCACACTACAAGCATTTCAAGTCGCCCATGCTCAGTTTCCAGAAAGGAACTCAAAAAACGAAGTTGTAAATCCCAAGGGCCCGCAATCTTTTTCTTGGTGCCTTTTTAACAGTGCCCTGAGGGAGTCACAGGGCGTCCTAGGAGACTGCATTTAAGTGACCTCTCAGCAGAAGCAAATGGCTCTGGATCTGCCTGAGCGCCTGTCACTTCCAGGCACATCCTACTGAGGTGGCCATGAGCCTCCAGAGTTCTGTGGGAAAATCAAGTACAAGATGGGGGGGGAGGGGTTAATGTGAGTGTCAAGCCCTATCCCTCCTTCCCAAAAAGGTTATTGACTTTCTTCCCCTCTGTAAGAAAATGACATTTGTCTTTGAAGCAGAAGGTGGTGATGATGTTGGCCTTTCTCGTTGGCTTGCACTGTTTCCGTGTGTTGGTGCACACTGTGTGGGCAGCTGTCAGCTTTCTGTTACAGATGAGAGTGCCCTTTCCTGCTCACAAAGCCACATGCTTGACTCCGCCTGTGGCAGAGTGATGTGCTCCACTGGCAGCGTCAGAATCTTTTTCACCTAAGGTTAAGGCTTCATTTCTAACTTACGTCTAATACAGTGCCTGTGCAACATGTAAATACACTGAAGTCACGTTCGTGAAGTTTTTAAACTGTTTTTAAGATGACCTGACTTATCTCCTTCTGTCACTGGGTGTCTCTGCTTGAAACCATTTCTAAGGTGCAAGAGTTTTTATCTCCTTTAGTGTTGGTCAGCCATTCCAAGGAGCTTACTTGGAAATCAACAAGAACCCAAAATATAAGAAACTCAAAGATGCCATTGAAGAGAAGATCATTATTGCTGAGGTTGTGAACAAAATCAACCGGGCTAATGGGAAGGTAAAAATGCTAACCCCCCTGTGTGGCCTGAAGAGTCCTGCTCTTGTTTCTGAATTAAACAATTTGCATTTCTCATTCTAGTAAACTGTGGAGGAATCGCTCCGTACCTTTAAATGTAAACTTCTGTCCTCTGAATTTCTTACAAATTGAAAATATGAGAGCATGAGAGATGTGTGAGAGATGGCTTAGTGGATGAAAAGCAGCCGCGCCGGAAGGATAGCAACCTGGGTTAAAATCCCAAGCCTCAGCCTAAGAGTCAGGGCTGTGGTGTGGCTGCTTATACCACCACACTGGAGGGTGGGTCCTGGGGGCTTGTTGTCTCGACAGCGTGACTGAAACAGAGGTCCCAGTTCACTGAGAGACTCTCTCAAGGGAATAAGTGGAGGAAGACAGAATATACCCAGTATCCTCCTCTGACCTTCACATGTGTGTCCCTGTGGACACGCAGCCTCACACATGTTCGTGTGCATGCATTGCAGACATACATATGCACACATACCTAAAAAGTTTTAAGACTTCATTATGTGTGTCTTAGTTTACATAGGTGTGCTTGCTGAAAGGCAGCAGAATAACGTACACATTTCTAGAAATAACTAAAGGTTTACACTTGTGGGCCATTTTGGAGTGTTTTGGGCCATTGGTCCATACTTTTCTCTCTCTCTCTCTTTCTCTGGTTTCAGAGTACATCTCGGATTTTCCTCTTAACAAACAATAACCTTCTCCTTGCTGACCAAAAGTCTGGGCAGATCAAGTCCGAGGTCCCCCTGGTGGATGTGACTAAGGTCTCCATGAGTTCACAGAATGATGGTTTCTTTGCAGTCCACCTCAAGGAGGTAAGCTTCGCTCGGTGACTTGACAGATAGGCTTCCTCACGCGTCTGCCTGACTAGGCCTGCCACTCACACTCTCACACTCCTACTGACTTGTAAAGTTTGGCTCTATTCGCCCACATCTAAAATCCCAGGCCTTCTTTTCCAGTAATTGAATTACACTTTTATCACATTGCTCACTTGACTTCTGAAAATAATGGATGAAAATATATAGAAATTATGTCTTTCTGGTCTTTCTTCTGTATGACAATTTGCAGATGTCATCTTTCTTGTCCGTTGTTAACTGGTGGTTTATCGAAGGCTACAATTAAAGTAGAACATTGTGCTCTGGTTTTTTTCTTAACCTGCATATTTACTGGCTTACATTGAAAGGTTAAAATGTTTGACTGGAACCAGGCTATTTCTAACTCTTTATTAATCTCATCTTTGGAATCGTATCTACTTCATAGCACTGATAGAAGGCTTTATGCACAATATGCACAAATGCTTAACAGAATGATTGTCATGTAGTTGTCCGTGCTAAATAAATGATAGCATCTATCAGTGTCTATATAGAAAAGGCTTGCTTACCTTAGCCTGGCAACCCCACTATAGCTCTAAGTCTAAATGGAAACCAAATCATACAACAGCTGCTCTCAGCCCCTTACACACAAAACCAGCTTGGGAGCTGGGTGAGCATCTGCCACTCAGGCTGTGGCCTTGTCTGTTCACAGAAGAATTCTATTGGATCCAGGTTCCCTAGCGGTTCCTGTGCTGCAGCCGAAGTTAGGATTCCCTGGGTATTTGAAATATTTTTGTTGTTACTTCTATTTTTTAAAAAAATTGATTGATTTTTAAATTATTTTTTGTTTACGGTTATTTATTGTGTGTATATTGATAGGAGTCAGAGGACAACTTGTGGGAAGTCAGTTTTCTCTTTCCATCACGGCAGTCCCAGGGATCAAACCCTGGCTGTCAGGCTTTGTGGCAAGAGCTACCCACTGAGCCATCTCACTGGTCCCTATTGTTGCTTTTTTTAAAAAAAAAAAACGAAATCCCTGAATGGTTTGGAACGTTATGCTTCGAGAATGAGTTAAGTTGGGTTGTTGGGGTTGGGGATTTGGCTCAGTGGTAGATCGCTTGCCTAGCAAGCGCAAGGCCCTGGGTTCGGTCCCCAGCTCCGAAAAAAAGAAAAAAGAAAAAAAAAAAAAAAAGAAGTTGGGTTGTTGCTCTTCAAAACTGATTGTGCAACCCCACCACAAAGGTATCGGTGTGGCTTCTCATCCAGGGGGTCTGCAGCAGACGCAGCTCTCTAGCAAACAGACTTGTGTCGGAGTACCAGTCTGTCCTTACTGCTCATCTGGGAGGATGTGCTCCCGTGTCTCAGGACCTGCAAACCTTTCCATCCTCCTTCTAACCCTTGTCTTGTCTTTGCAGGGTTCAGAAGCAGCTAGTAAAGGTGACTTTCTCTTCAGCAGTGACCACCTGATTGAAATGGCAACCAAGCTGTATCGCACGACTCTTAGCCAAACTAAACAGAAGCTCAATATCGAGATTTCCGATGAGTACGTCCACGTTTTGTGTAGTACACTTTTGGACTTTCAGCTCTACTGTTGCAATTTGGTTCTCTAGTCTCATCTAACTGTTTTAGGTGGCAGAGTATGGCTGATGAAGGATACACCCTAGGTGACACTGACCAAAGCCGAGGATCAGTGCTTTATACTTTAGTAGCAAGACAGACATATAAAAGAAAAAGAATCAGCAGGTGACATGGTTTGGGCTTGTAGAAAAGTAAAAGAAAGCAAAGGTAGGGTATTATTTTGACAGAGAGACTGGGGAGACTTCTCAACTATAAATTGGCTGAGAGAGCAACCCAGACAGCAATGCAGGAAGATGCTGTACAGCACAGACAGGCAGTAGATCCGAAGAGAAGAGCATTCTACAGCAGAGAGACTGTGGGAGAAGATGCCAGAGAGAAAAGTGCAGTCCAGTTATGCAGAGCTTGGTGAAACGTAGAGTTGAGCTCCTGCTGAGAATGATGAAAAGACCATGAGGGGATTTGAGCACGGCCGTGGCCTTACCTGGTTTTAAAGGATACAGTGTGGGCAGCTACCTCTAGTGAGAGGCTAGGGTAGAACAGAGGGGCTGACTAGGGCAAGGCGATGTTGCTTAACCTAGGGTGTGAGCAGAAGATAGGAGTGGTCAGATCCTGAGTGTGATGGGAGGAAAGATGGGGGAGGTGTGAGTAGGTTGCCTCTTGGGGCCCAGCTATGTCGCTGTGTGTATGGCTGCTGAGGAAAGGCTTTATGAGCAGCAGGAGTGGTTCTGAGTCAGGGACTAACCTTCATTTCATATTTTGATAATTGGAGTTGTAGAAAAGGTATATCACACTGAAAGAGTTTGTAAGTAGTGCTAAGACTGGTGTAAATGTGATATTTACTCCCTTTTAAAATTTTTGCATCCACATTTTAATTTTGGATACTAATGTCCCAAGAAGATTTTCTTTTTTAATTAAGAATTTTCCAAGGCAAGACTGTTGACACCTACCTGCTTATACTCGTGGGACAGAGGCAGAAGGACCGCTGCAAACTCAAGGTCGTTCTGATCCACCCCACCCCCTCACCACCTGGATGCAGTGGCCTTATAGTCATAGGAAGAATAGTTCACTCCGAAGTCCAGACCCTGGAAATCTCTCTTTAATATAGAATTTGTCTGAGCTTCTGAAGTCTGGTTCCTTCCTATACACACAGAGGCTATGCAGGAACAGTGTGTTTGTGTTTCTCAATTGTGGTCAACAGTAGGATCCCTCAATTGGCCGTCCCCACCTGGGAGTGCTAGTGTAATTACTCTGCCCACATTGTAGATGTCACTGGCTTTTACTAAGTAATCTTCTGAGTGATTTACAATGTGGCCATATGAAAGACAATTATTTGATACCATTATAATAACTCCTCTCCTGTTGTATTTCCTAATGGTTGGTCTGATGAAAATAGGTCAGTGGATGGAACCTCTCATATCCCCCATGGGTCCCTTCCCTAAGCCTGCAGAAGAGTTTCTAGGTAGTCTTTTTCATGCCCCTGGAATTTCCAAGCAGGCCTTAGAAATTCCCTAATGGAGCAGTTCAGACTGACACAGACTTCTCAGGGCCTGGCAGAACTGTCTCGTCCTATATTTCCAGCCCTACATAGAGCTTGACCCCAGCCCATTGCCAGATGTGTAGCACATGTGTCATGAACAGAATGCAGATCAGTGACTATGCCCTTCCTCATAGCCTTTTCAGAAGTGGAAGTGGTTGCTTTAGCAAAATGGTTTCTCTGGTCTTTGTGAATAAATTGGCTGATTCTTACCTGCTAATTGGTATGGGTGTCGAAATGAGTTGAAGTCACTCAGAGACTCCACTGTGTCAAAATTCCAAGTCCTTAAATTCCCAAACAGCCAACCCTGTGTGTAGACTGCACTTAAAGGTAACTTGCAGAATGTGAGTGCTTCAACATGAAGTTGTGACAGTAACAAACCCATGCTCCTTTTACTTTTGAAATTATGACTGCTATCAACACTGCGAAATGATACATCCATATTCTCATTGGCTGGAGAATGCTTCTCAAGTTGCTCTTCTTGAAATGGAAAGGAATAATAGTAGTTAACCTCTCCCCAGTTATCTTAAAGCTACATCCATGTAAATGACCAAGAACAGTGCAGTTCATGTATAAACTATATTTAGCTATGACTATTTCCCAAGTGAATCTTAGTCATACCCTATGAGCTCGAAGAAAGTGTAAGACTTATACAACGTTTGAATCTGTTTTAAATTTGAAAGCTTTTTTGAGGCACACAAGTGCAGTTACCTACGTAGCCAAGCGTGCACATTGGCTCACACCTTTAACCGCAGTCTTGTAACTTTAGGAGTTCAAGGCTAGCCGAATAAACACAGTGAGGTCCAGGCCATCCCAGGCTGCACAGTGAGACCTCTTTTCAAAAAGAAAAGAATAAGAATATACTGGAGACATATCCCAGAGAGGAAAATGTAGAGTCGCAGTTTTCTTCTCTGTGCTTTGAGTTGAAAAAGCAAGAACCCATTTGAAAGGTCAGTGCTGTTGTCCTTTTAAAGCAGTGAGGGGCTAGAGACCTACCTCAGTCAGAAAAGTGCTGAGAAGGACCAACCCCTGAGTTCAGTCCTCAGCACCTACGTAGAATGGCTGGGATGGTTCACACTCGTAATCCTGGTGCTGGGGAGGCGTGAATCCCTGAGCATCATCGCTCAGCCAGTTTAGCGTAACCAGGGAGTTGTGGGTTCTAGGAAGAAACATTTTCTCTAAGAGCTAGGTGGGTAGCGCCCCAACCACACCCAGGGATGAATTCTAACCAGCAACGAATGGTGGTGCCCCCACACGAGCACGCACATGGACACACACAAAAAAATAAAGCAGTGTATGAATCAGAGGCCTGTGTCACATTTCACCCCGGGACATAGTCTTTATAAAACATGGCCTTTTAACTGGGACTAATGTATACATGGAGCTGTGAATCCTTGCTCTTTCTGTGGATGTTGGTATTACCAACCGCATGCTTGTCAGATAAGTCACTTGGAAACTCACCAGTAGTGTAGGCTGTCTTTGCCCCCCACACCCAGGGGAACATGGTGAAATATCCCTGATGGCTAATTAGGATGTGAATAGATTTGTCCTCGGTAGTTCATGTGTTTGATTTGTCGAACATTTCATTTGACCCTTTTAAAGTTTTGGCCATGAAAAATGGGGGTAGGCAGATTACAGCGTGTTAGTGTGGCAGTGAGTTACTTGATGTCCCCACTGAAACGCCAAGTAACTACTGTCAGCTCATCTTACCCTGCTGGACCATGGCAAGCTTCCTTCTCTTGGAGCTAGCTGATGACCTGTGGGAGCAAAATGCAATCAGTCGTGGGGTGGAAAGAGTTAATGAGTACCTGCTACAGTCGGTGTCTGTTAGAGAAAGAGAGGGCTACTGTGCCCCCTGGCCTGCCGCCTTTCACCTTTGTGCGTGTCTGAGTGTGTTTGGTTCTCTTCTAGGTTCCTGGTACAGTTCAGACAGGACAAAGTATGTGTGAAGTTTATTCAAGGCAACCAGAAGAACGGGAACGTGCCAACCTGCAAACGGAAGAACAACAGACTTCTTGAAGTCGCTGTCCCTTAAGTGAGGCCTCCTCTCTGTTCTCACGGACTCGTTTCCTCGTAACAGTGCAATTTTACTTTGTTTCATTTGGGGCTCACTGTATGTTTCAGAATTACCAAAGGCTAGCTGAGTCCTTTCGGTAAAATTAAAAGTATTTGACTAATGAGTTTTAATTATCAGAACAGTTAATTCTTAAGTCCACATTCTGTCCTGGGCAGGATTATAGAAATTAACATGTCTGTTTCTATGGCATATGTGTCTTCTCCTTAGTTACCTAGGCTTGTGTACCGTAAACCCACATATTACCCATAAATCACTAGTACATGTCAGCATAGGAGGGAGGTTTACAATCAGTTATCAGATATTTATTGAATGCCTAATTTTTGCTGGGCAGTGTGCTGAACTTACTCGGAAACTTCTGTTTTTAAAGCTGTTGCCTTCTGGCTGATTTGTGCTGGGAAAGCAGCAGCTAAGAAGGCGGAAGAGGTTGAGGCGAATGAGGCTGCTAATGAAAGGGCACTAGCAGGGACCTGGTCGTGTGTGCACTCACTGAGAAGCAGTGGTCCTGAGGGGATTGGAGATAGGTGACTGAGTCAAACTCCTCTAGGTTTTCATATATATATATATATATATATATATATATATGAAAAAGAGATGACCAACATTTAGACATACACAGTTATTGGTTCAGATCCCCTGTAATCACCTTCTGTTAGAAAACAGAAGTTGTTTTCACTTTAGAAAAACTAAACTGAAGAAGGGCTATAGAATGCTTTGTTTTTAGTCCAGAGAAGCATGAGTAAGGACCCTAGATGTCCACAGGGTATCCACCCAGAGTCACCTAGATGTCCACAGGGTATCCACCCAGAGTCACATAGATGTCCACAGGGTATCCACCCAGACTGGCCTAGATGTCCTCAGTGTATCCACCCAGAGTGGCCTAGATGTCCTCAGTGTATCCACCCAGAGTCACATAGATGTCCACATTGTATCCACCCAGAGTCACCTAGATGTCCTCAGTGTATCCACCCAGAGTGGCCTAGATGTCCTCAGTGTATCCACCCAGAGTGGCCTAGATGTCCTCAATGTATCCACCCAGTGTGGCCTAGATGTCCTCAGTGTATCTACCCAGAGTCAGTAGCTTTTGAAACTGCATGATAAAAAGGCTGAGAGCCATTCCGACTGGCAGATCTTCTCTTTGATGTGCAATAAAACATCCAAGATCACTTTTGAAAGTTTTATTTATAATATGCATTTTTGTATGAGAGAGCTGATTGGTATAAGGTGTGTATTTTAGTCAAAGATCAAAATTTAACGTTAGAATTAGTTTTCAGGGTTTTTTTTTTCTTCAAAATTTACAATAAGGATTCATTTTGGAAACCACATTTTAAACTCTGGAATTAAATTTTTTCTTATTTGGGAGGATAATGTATATACATTGGGATTATGTTAAATAATAAAATTGTTCTAATTTGATGCCATTTGCTGGATCGCAACTGTATTTTTGTATCTCAAGCTATTTTCATGTTAGTGTCAAAGTAACATGTCACAGAAAGGTTTTCCACTCATATATTATATGGTCTCTGTGTTAACAGGTTTCCACTAATCTTTTTGTACCAGTATCAGTTGATGAAAAAGTTCTCTGGGGATTTTCTTTTGATTTTTGTACTTAAAAAAAAAATTCTGATAAAGAAATTCTCAGAAGTCTTTGTGTTTCTTGGTGCAGGAAGAGGATATAATAATTTTTTACAGTCCCTAAAGTTGGTAAATTCATAATTCCTGCTATAGGTAAATGGAAACTTAGGACTAATCACTGATATTTTGAAAGCATATACTTAACAGTTAACTAAATATACTTACAACATTCAAAACCCTGGTCAGTACGAAAGGCTACCAACTGTCCATTTGCCAAACCACCATCTGTCTGCTCAGTTTCCAAAAGTTAGCCTTTCAGTTGCTTCTGTGTTGTGTAATACACTTGCTTCAAAGGAGGGTGTGTGATTCTGTCTTCTACTCAGTCGTCAGAGGCCAAGCTCATGTGTACATGGGCCTGTTGTTCTTGTCTTCTCCTAGCAGGGAGACAGTTCTTTTATATAGAGGACAACAGCATTGTGAACAGGATTTGAAATCCTATCTACAGGGGAACTAGGGGAATGTTTTGCCTATGCCTTCCGTCACATTGCTCTATCAGGTTCTTTTGGTCACAGGACTCGCTCTGTATGAACTGTGCCTTTACATGGTAGAAAAACCTTGCTTCCTTGCATATGAAGGTGGAGAGTCCCCAGTAACCTCAGTCCATGGGAAGATAGAAGTGACTGATGAGAGCAAATGTTCAAAAAATTTTCAATTTAGAGTACTAACCCCTTGGGGGATTAGACTGCTTCTCAAAGGAACCCCAACTCTGAGAACCACCGAGGAAATACCGGAGTCACCTGTATCAATATACAACTTCCTATGTTTTAAAAACCTTCTTCCGGCAAGTGTAGTAGTACGCATCTTTAATTCTAGTACTTTGAGGTAGAGGCCACTGGGTCTCTGTGAGTGTGAGGCCAGCAATGAGGCCCTGTTTCAAAATTAAAAACCTACTGTCTGTGTAGTGGTTGGCATGTCACTGTCCCTGGGCCCTTAGGGAATGTCACTGATCCCTGCATTAAAGAGAGGAAAGTAAAGAGTGGTGGGACTCAAATTCTGAGACACCCTGGCTAGGCCACATAGCCCCAGCTTGTTCCTAAGCACCACTCAGAAGTTTCTTCAGCCCTCAAGTGCCTCCTGGGAGTTACTAATAGATGTCGTGCTGGGAAAACAGATAATAGGTTCCCAAGGCATGGTTGCTAGTATGGGTAATGTCCTAATGGAGTTACTCTGGACAAATGGCTGCCAAGCACTGTGAGGAAGGACTGTGGAAATGCATAGATGCGCTTAGAAGACTGATTCCTGTGTTTCAGACTTTGAGAATGTCTCTGATTTATCTCCAGCGCCGATGATCTTCGGTGGAAGAGCAAAAGGTGGCCCAAGTGTTCTGTATCATAGGCCTCCCCTCACCATCGCTGAGGGCTCTCCTGAAATCTAAGACGGTGAAGACTTTTCATAGCATTTCAACAGTGTGCGGATGCCTCTAAAGCTCGTGGAATTGAATATTCTGATGTTTGAAGCATAGCTTAAAATGCTTTTAGAACAATATGGTTCCTTAATCCCTTTTAAAATAGCAGGTAAGACATTTCATCGCTTTGGTGAAATTTCAGCTGACAAGCCTTCCCTTTGGTGGAGGGCTTAGTGGCTTCCTTGGTGAGTCTCTTAAGATGTCTTAAGGTGTTCTGAGTGTTTAAGCCTGTCTGTTTAGATTGGATGCTACATTTGTGTGAATACTGCAGCATTCAGTTCACTAGAACAGGAATGGGGGAGTGGAAAGGGAAAAGAAGGAAAGAGCGGTTTGGCTCTAACGTCCTGGTGCAGGGCAGCTGTAAGTCATCGAGGTTCTTTGAAGTTCTGTTGCTTCAGCCTCCTCTGTGTCTCATCCTAACAACTGTAACTCCTCACGCCTCTCTTCCCTCCCCGGAGGCACACCTCATGAGTCAGCACTTCTCTCTGCTCCCAAGAGCCCCGCAGGAGAAAAATGGTTTCTTTCAAGCATATTTCCTCCAGCTCTTGGACGGTTCGCTTATCTTCTTCCTGGTTGGAAGAGCATTTCTGGAATTGGAAGATCATAATCTGGAATTAGTCACAGCGTAGCATAAGCCACAATCATGCTTTCTCCCTGACTTTTCCCCTGTTGTGGTGGCCAGATCCCCTCAGCTCAGTTCCATAAAATTCAGCAAAAGTCTAAACCAGCTTCTCAGTGTGTTGAAATGAGTGGTAAATTTAACTCTTGTTTACCCAAATACCCTGGCAACCCTGAGGGCACTAGATCAACTGCATATATCAATTATTTTATGCCCTCCCTAACTTTAGGGTTTTTTTTTTTTCTTTTGGATTGGAGATGAGAGCTCTTCACCAATTAATAGGTCAGGTATGTTATCTTAAGGTAGTTCTTGGAAATCGGTACAGAGAGGAAGGTTTACATTGAAATAACCACGACCCGTAACACTCAGAACAGGTTCTGGGATACAGCACCCAGAAACTCCATCCCAATCAAAGTTCTCCACTGATGGAAATTTTTTCTTTGAATAGGTTAACCTTCCCCATTTTCAAGTGAGATCTTGTAAGATGCAATCTTATGCCTAGCTGCTTTCTGTCAACATGACTGAGGTTGTGAGTACATGCTTTGTATGTATAGCCCATTTTTAGCCAACAGTAGCCTCTTGGCTGCTGTGTGTTGGGTTGTTGTAACCGTGAGCATGTGCACAGGTCCCTGCCATCTACCTCAGAGCATCTGGATCAGACAAACACTTGGTAGCCACTGACCCTCAAGCTGATTTCCAAAGAAACTGCTCTGTGAGGGGTGACAGGGCTGCCGTGCCTGGTAGTGGCATTCGTTAATTCTGGCTCCTGTGATCCCTGCTTGTTATCTGTGTTTTCTGATCACTAAAAGGCTTCATTGCCTGGTCAGTATTATCCAATTAGATCCTCTGGCAAAATCCCTCTTGAAGCATGTTCGTCAGTTCTCCTGTTGTTGTTGTTCCTTTGTTTTGGTGAGGTGATGACATGTATCTTCTCACAGTCTGTGGTTACTTTTCTGTTGCCTGCTCAGGGCCTTTTGGTGGACAGAGATTCTGTTTAATGGAATCCTGATTACCAGCTACTTCCTCTCTGACTGGAGCTTGGTTTCCTGTTTAAGAGACACTTGCTCACCTGAGATTATCAATGTTTTCTTCTAGAAGTTCTCCTGTGACATTTAGGTCATTTGTCTGGTTGGAATTGATTTTTTTTTGTGTTTTCTTTCCCCACCACCCCCAGCAGGCAGCACTTTTTGTTGAGGCCAACCTTTCCCATCCCGCCCCGTGTTCTACATCCTCGCATCTATTGTTTTGTGTCCACATTGTCACAGTGTGATATAGTCTTTAAAAGTGACATTCATAACTCTTAGCATCTTCAGTTGTTCTGACAGGAAAGGGGATTAAAACTGACAAGTATGCTAATTAAATGAACAAATCATGTAAATAATTTCAAATATGGGAAATAGACATAGTTCATCTTCTAAAATTATGAAAGGCCACAGGGAATTGAGCATGAGCATTCTCAGTGGGGAAATATGAGGAAAATACTAACTGTTTCTATGAAGTAAATGAACACCTTCTAATTTTGCATGATTTACTTATTGATTCCGTCTGTGCTTTCTCATTGACTCAGTATGGTCTGTCTGTAGAATTAATTGTTTCATTTTCATTTCCCATAAGGTCTCCCTAAACGTATTGTCTTACATGAGTGTGCACGAATGCTGTGTTTAGATTGAACTGTCTGTGTCCCTCTCTTAGGCGGAGTTCCTTTGGAAGTGAATAATGAGAGACCTCGGAGGGCTTTTCTGATGCTTTTGATATTACAGTTGTTTTTCCTGGGCAATGATAATGGCTTATAAGTGAGACCAGATGGTTCCTGAAGTGAAATTCGTATCTTCCTTTGGCTTTCCTACTAATCACACTTTTTTAAAAATTAATTTAATTTTTAAAAAGTCTCTAAATTATGTCCCACTAATCACACAAATCACTCTCTGCTTTGCAGTTCTGAGCTCGCTAAGTTCAGAATCGCCTGTTACTAGTAACTGTGCATGCTAGGATTTTCGGAACTTGACACCTGACAGAGCCGGGGTACCACACGGGAGGGTGAAGTAGGGTTGTACTGTTTAAGGGCATGTATATCCTGTTTTCTTTTAGAGGGCAAATCATAAATAAAGGAAAACAACGGCCCTGTTTATTTATTATGTAACAACATTTAATTGCCTTAGGAAGTAATTGTAAATCATATAGGAAATGTTCCATCAGCAGAAACTCATGCTGAAAAAAAAAAAAAAAAAAAAAAAAAAAAAAAGACCAGTGGAGTTGTATTGTCAGGGACCAGCAAAAGAAGGCAGAGTGTCCTCCATGGTTTAGAAACCTGAGAGCCGTCCTTAATCAAGTGCACTGTGAACCAGCATCATTCATTAACAGTATGGTGCCATTCTGGTACATCTTGAGTCCTGGCTGCTGGAATGAGATGATGTGATACTGAAAAAGAGTGACCACAGAGACTCATTGTCCTTGACAGATCCCTGACAGGGTTCTGAAAGAGGGCGGTGACTCCGAGTGCAGGGCCCACAGGGGACGGTGGAGCAAATGGGCCACACACAGCTTAAACAGGAGTGAAAAAGCTCCTCCCTCAAGCATTGTGTAGTGTGTCAGAAGCTGTGCGTACACATAAGAAGGAAGACGCTCCTGGGATGTAAGCATTTTTGCTGCATTGTGTCTTTGCACCGTCCAGCCTTGCATCCCTCTGGAGGCAGAGGTTCTCACTGGGTGATATTATCATGGGCAGATTAATGCAAAGATTAAAAAAAAAGGCAATCATTGGAATATACTCTCAACAATGCTTTTCTGGGCCCGTTGAAACAGCTGTCTTTATTTTTCTCCTTTTGCCCCGCAAAGGAGGTCCAATAACATTCCATGAGAGGTGCTTTGAGAGCTCCTACTGCTGAAACATTGAGAAGGTGGAAATCCACCCGCCAATGTGTTCTTCCCACTAGGAAAAACCGCCACAGATGGTTATGCTATGTGTGGTCTCTTGAACTGTCCCCAAACCATTCCAGACACTCGGGCACAGTCTGTTTGGAAGGATTTGTAAGTGCCGTCTTATCCGTGAGGTGCAGACACGTCACTCACATCTCTCTCTAAGCGGCCATTTTTGTTGGAGCACCTATGGTAAGTCAGGTTAGACAGGTGGGGGCCTCTCACCTCCCAAAACAAGCCAGTCTTTATATACACAGTTGTGAGACAACCGGTCGGGCATTTCATTGTTTTCTGCCGAGGCATGGCACGTTCTAGTAATAACTTTAGGTTTCACGTAGATTTACATTCTATTTTAAGGGAATTAAGTAACTTATTTTCCATTCACTCTTTTTGTGGAGTTAAGAAACTGTTTTTAGAGATCAAATCCCTGAACGAGATATTTTTGCTGTATCTTAGATTTCATTTCCACCAGTTGTGGTAAGTCTGCCATTAGCCAGGAGTGCCTGTTTATGGCAGAAATCCTCCTCTCATATCAATGAAGGCCCATGGAGAAAAGACAAAGGCTCCTATCTTGATTCAGCATTTGGATGAAAAAAATAAAAAAGAAAGAAAAGCAGTTTCAGTGCTTAACTGAAGAACATCGCTCCTGTGGTTGCCGTGTTTCAGTCAGGTGTGGTGGCCCACCCCCATAACCCCAGTACTTCAGAGGCTGAGGCAGGAGGACCCCCATGAATTCAAGGCCAGCTTGGGCGACATAGTAAATGTCATGCCAACCTGTACTACATGCCAAGACCAGGGATGTAGTCAAACCCGAAACAGAACAGCGAAGGACCTAAGTTCAGTTCCAGTACCCGTATGTGGCTCAGCTCCCAGTAACTTCAGCTCCAGTGGAGCCAACATCCTCTTCTGGACTCCATGGGCACCCGGACTCCAGTGCACCTAGCCATACAAGTACACATAATTAAATATATAATATTATATATGTGTGTGTTATATAAGGTATATTATAAATATAATACATTAGATAGATAGATAGATAGATAGATAGATAGATAGATAGATAGATAGATAGATAGATAGATACAACAAGTCTCACCTGTAGTATCGAGAATACCAGTGAGATGAAGATTCACCTGTGTGGATCATGCTGAACATTTTTAGTAGAAAGTACTGTTTTCTTCGTGAATGTATGTGTGATGACACTTACGCTTTTAGCATTTTGCGATAAGAACGTAAGCCAGGCACACGCATGTACAGACACATGCACGTATCCTCTTTAAAGAAAAGATCTTTTTCTATACCCCTGGATTGGAACTTGCAATGATCCTCCTGCCCTAACCTCTCAAATGCTGGGGTTAGAGGGATTAGTGACCTCCAAATCCTAGCTATATTTTTCTACGTTCAAGACCAAAGTACACTTGTATTCACATTTAAATGTGGTGGGAAGTGGTATTATGAGTGTTTTCATGTGCTGTTTAAGGTGCTCAGTAGACAGTGTGGCTCATGTGAACTCAAAGGACACCCCGGAAACCTTCAAAATGTGGACATTGTCATGTCTGTGCTCTATAGTCCTTTCATTTAACAGAGAAGAAAAACCAAGGCCCAGAGGTACTGAATAGCTGCCAGGGCTTGGGTTCTGGCAAATCTAAGTTTAGAACAGAAGACTGAAGGATCGGCCATTCAGAGCCTGCCCCACATGTGGTCCGAATATATACAGCCACCAAACTAGATAAGATGGATGAAACTAAAAAGTGCAGGCTGAAAGGGACCAGATATAGATCCCTCCTGAGAGACACATCCAGAGCATGTCCAATACAGAGGTGAATGCTAGCAGCAAATCACTGAACCGAGAACAGGACCCCCTTTGGGGGAGTTAGAGGAAGGGTTGAAAGAGCTGAAGGGGCTTGCAACCCCATAGGAACAACAATGCCAACCAACCAGAGCTTCTGGCAAGTCTAAACTGGTTTCGTTCCACTTGTAGAGCCCTATAGATGATTAGGAAAAGTTGCTCCTAACTCACACATGAAAGGGTTCTTTCTGAACTCACAGTGCATAGTTGAAGGAATTCTAGCCCACTGGACCATGTGGTTCTAGCAAGCCTTGCCCTTTTCCCCAGTTCCCTCTGCCTTGCTAAAAACCATTACATTTCATTCTTCCTAAAGCCAGCCCCCAAGGTCCGTTTTCTTATCTGGCCACTTCCTCCCCGTGAGGCTGACTATCCAAGGTCCAGCTATCAAAGTATTGAACTCCAGCGGGCACAAACTCCTAATTAACCTAATTAACATGCCCAATTAAATTAAACACTTCATCCTGATATGGATTTCCCCTTTTACCTTTATAAACTGCTGTTTTCCTGTTGGCCACATCTGACTCCTCTATGCAGAGACAGTCCTTTGTACCCACTCCATGACAAATATCCCTTGAACCCTTCACCTTCCCCCATGTCTTCTATCTCCTACCTTTTTCCCTATGCCCTGTTCTTTGTCCCTCTAGGGCAAATGAATCTCCTTTGTTCTGGAATTTAGTCTTGGGGCCCTGAGCCTAGACCACTTCCTTCCAGTATTGATGGGAGATGCTGCCACACAATATAGGCGCAGAAGTGGGACCCATTGTGGAAGCAAAACCTGCAGTCCAGGAATGGGGCAACGATTCAACTGCTCCCATTGTAACTCTGCCCTTCCTGAGCTCTCCAGGCCTCATTTGTCCTTATCCACATGTCCTGGCTGGTTTTCTGCCAAATTGACACCAGCCAGAGTCATCAGAGAGGAGGGGACCACCATTGAGAAAATGCCTCAAGCTTGTAGGCAAGCCTAGGGGGCATTTCCTTAATTCAAGATTTATGTGGGAGCGGTAGAGCCGAGCTTGGGCTGGTAGTTCTGGGTGCTCGAAGAAAGCAGGCTGAGCAAGCCATGTGGAGGAAGCCAGTAAACAGCACTGCTGCATGGCCTCTACATCAGCTCCTGTTTTGAATTCTTCCTGTCCAGCCTTTCTTCGATGAAGAACAGTGGGAATGGAAACTCTTTCTTCCCCAATGTGCTTCTGGTCATGATTTTTGTTCACAGCAATAGTGACCCTAACTGTGACACCCATCCAACAGTCCCAAAAGCAATCTAGAAAATCAACTGCCATCCCCTCCTCTCTCCAGATTGCTTTTCATGGTAGCTGTTTAAGGGTCGAGCCTGTTCCTGTGGACCACCCCTTCCTCTGCCAAAATGTGGGTGAGTCGAGGGTGGCCGTTTGTCTTCCTTTCTTTGAGCCTGGCAAATGTTTCAAAATGCAAATTTCTTTAAAATGCAAGTTTTCTGTAAAGTGTCAGGCAGAAGGAAAGACAGACTGGACAACAGAAACAAGCAGCTATAAGTTAGCATGAGCTTTTAGTATTTTGTGGGGAAGGCCTACACAGGACTGCCCTTGTAAGAATCAGAGCCCCTATTACAAGCTGGGGGAGTTTCGGAACAGAATATGGGGGCGGGCTGTTGAAGAGTCGGGCTGGAGATTGTCCATTGCTTGGAGTGAGCAAAGAATGGTGAGCCGTGAGGAAAACAAGGGCAAGATAGAGCAACGCCTCTCAAGGGCCAGCCCTTAGGCAGGAACCTAGGAAACCAGTCTAGAATGGGGATGACTCTAGTTTTAGGAAACCTTTACCTTTGAACCAACATGGAAAAGCTCAAAATGTGGCCATTGCTAACAATCTGCCTTCAAGAAAAGTAAGATTCCTCCCACCCCACCTCCATTTTGCCCTTTTGTTTTTGCAGAAGTTTTCTCTAAGTTAATAAGATGACACCTCATCTAAGACAATATTTTAGTATCGTATTCTGCATATACACACCCATTTCATAAACACATCCGTGCCTCTATTTCTAGAGGCTCTGACGAGTCCACTTGCACTTAGAAAAAGTAGCAAGCAGAACAAGTAACACTTGCAGAAATGGTAAGCTTGTACTCGGCCAAGTGTGAGTTACCACGTGTAATCCCTACATTGGAGAGTGACAGGAGGATCGGGGCTCAGTTCTTCTTGTCTAAATGAGAAGTTGGAGCCAGGTGTGATTGCTCATGACCTCAACCCCAGCACTTGGAAGGCAGAAGAAGCAGGTGGATCTCTGAGTTTTGAGGCCAGCCTGGTCTATGTAGTGAGTTTCAGTGCGCAGCTGGGGCTAGGTAGAGAAATCCTATCTCAAAACAACAACAAAAGAAACTGGGAGCTATGTGATAAAGGAAAAGAAACAAAAGACATATTTGTAGTATGTCCTGGAAGGTAGATCTTGGGGAAGAGTAGTACATTTGATATGTAGACATGCGCGTTCGGGTGCGCATGTGCTTATATTACTTTAGCATGTTACAGAAAAAAGGTTTGGCTACTTTCTTGCAGCCAAGGTTTGGAGTGGAAGGGTAAAAGTTTTGGCCCTTCAGCACTTGCTGTGGACCGCAGCTTGTGGATAGATAGGTGTCCCCTAAGCTACAAATGGTTCCTGAGGCTGCATGACTGGTGCTGTGGCCCTCCAAGAGAAGGATCGGCATCTTCCGTTTCCTCTGGGCCTTATTCCAAGTTTGCAAGGGAGCCATTTCTTCCACTTACTTGTGGAGCCTGGTGCTCAGAGTTGGAAGAAGCTCAGGTGTGGCAACTTAACTCTGGGACTCATTTAACCTGGGAGCTTGCCTCCCTAGGTAGCGGAAGGCTTTTCTTAACTTAGCAGCCCCATTCATAGGGCTGCCCTCAGCGACATGCTTTTAAACAGCCATGTGCCTCTTATTCTTTAGTTGCATTACTGTTTCCCTAACGATTTAGTTGTTTTGCAAAATTAAAGAATCCAGAATTTTGTAGCCTTTCACCTTTGGATGGATCTGAGATGCTTCTAATCAGGATGTTCTGGAAACATTTGTGTAACTGTGTTGCAACATGGCGCTGCCCTTTTGGATCCCTTTTTTAAAACAACACATCCTGTCCCTCTGATATTACAACCCGGGTAATGAATATTTTAAGAAACAGAAAAAAAAAATTCCACAGTTCCAGATGGGTGTGCACACATCACACTCAACTAGGAAAGGCCAGGAGTCTGAGTCCTTCCTTGAGGGGATGTCACTTGGTTCGGGAAATCTGGGAACTGGAAGCTTCCTTTCCTCATCAGGAAGTACTGGAGGTTCTCCACAAAGTAGCATCAGTGGCCGTAGGCAGTTCTGACAAACTGACAGGAATATGGGTGAGAGACTGGAGAACTGGTGACATGGTGGGGGTGGGAAGTGACCATATGGTGTGAGCAGGTAAGCAGGGCTGAGGGTGTCTGCATGGCTGGAGATGAGGAGGAGGGAGCAGAGAGACAAAGGCCTTCGAACAGTTGCTACTTAATAAACAGACCAGCTACATCCCTATGTTGATTCTCCCAATTTGTTTTTTAGAACTCAATAAAAATGATTTCATTAAGTCCAAAATGATTTGTCTAAACCGTGAAAGCGACCTCAGACTGTGAACCTCCTCAGTCATGAACCGCCTTGTGTAATTGCATGAGCTTGCGTCCCTTCTGTCCCCACCATCTTCTCCAGTGAAGTGCACAGGACAATATGGGCTCCCAGTCTCCTCACCCCACCCACCTCACGCAGGGGCTTGGCCTATGACCTTTCCTCACTAGGTCAGCCTCCCCAGTAACCTTCTCTCTTGTCACCTCAGGAGAAGTAAATTTCTTTTTTAGAACATTTTGGCAAAAAGCAAAAAGTGCTAGTAGTGAAGTGACTTCTTTCAAGCATTTATTTGACCTTAAATGTTTATACTCCTTAGTAAGATTCTCTGCTCTTTCTATCATAGGGACTGGGCATACAGTGGCAAATTGAGTTAAGCATAAATTCAAGTATCGTTACTAAATAAAAAATAATAACAACTTCATTGACAATAGACATCATAAAAAACATACAGTCAACCTCTAAAACCTTTGGAAATACATAAAATATTTATAATATTTCTCTTTATGATTTTCTAGTTAAAACTCTGAAGCTCTCGAGAGGGAACACTTCTTGTTGTTT